>NW_027555625.1:216578280-217185780 GCF_003287225.1 Phascolarctos cinereus
GGGAACTCTTGA
Source organism: Phascolarctos cinereus (assembly GCF_003287225.1). Classification (NCBI taxonomy): domain Eukaryota; kingdom Metazoa; phylum Chordata; class Mammalia; order Diprotodontia; family Phascolarctidae; genus Phascolarctos; species Phascolarctos cinereus. Next base: position 216,578,293 of record NW_027555625.1, read on the forward strand.
TTTGTCCCTAGTGACTGATGATTGGCCACTGATACTTGTGGGGAAGGGGTGATAAACATGGATTCTTGTCAAGAAACCTCCCCCCTTCAAAGCCCCCAGTCTGTAAAAGTTGCTGAGGAATGGTTCCATCTTTTTTTTAGACTTTTTTTTTTGAAACTCTTTTCCAGTGCTTTCTCTCTCTAGGACTTCTAACAAGGGGGAGGGATAAATGTTCTTTTTCTCCCCACCCCAGTAAAAACAGTAATGGAAGCATCCAGTAAAAAACAAATAGCTGAAGAAGATACGTGCTTCCTTTCATGGACCCAAAACTAGTTCTTGAATTCTTGGCTGTCTTCCTCTACCTTTTATTTTCTTTTTGAGCACAGTTCAATGACCAGCAATCCTGAGGAAAAAAATTCTAGTCAGAATTTACCTCTTAAATTGGAAGTTCCAGAGATCACAATTTAGGCATCAGCAGACTAAAGAAAAGATTTCCTTCACAGCATGCTTCTCAGAGGAGATGATGGCCATGACCAGGATCATCCTATAGCGGATGGGCTAATGAAAAGCATATCCTGGCCACCTAGGAAATTTAGACTTTGTGAATTGCTCAGAAAGTCCAGGTCTAAAGTGAGTAGAAAATACCTGCTCAGTGGTCCCACAAAGGGCTATTACCTTCCAAGGGGCATGTAATACATATGCAATAGGCTATTTGTATGTTTCATGTTTTTTGTACTTGTTAATGCTTACCTGTGAGTCTTTCGCATCTTTTGATTTCTCTAATGGAGAAAATAAATAGCTGTCTTATACCTGGTATTTATATTGAACATTGGATTTCTTTTTCAATAAAAGGAGGCCTGTTACCTATTTTGGGGAAAATCTAGATGTAAGTCATACCTTAAGCTCTGCTCTAGAGATTTCTTTGGTCTTAATCTAGAGTGTAGACAAAGCCCGAGAAAGAATATGACCCTCTTTGGGGTTAGTACCGACCAAAGTTGAAGCTGAGTCTGTGTGAGCTCAGGAAGCCCCAGCTTGGGGGTACACATTTCTACTGCCATCTTGTCAATTCCTCTTGAGAAATACTGAAGGAGGCTTCTGTAGCTAGAAGAAAAATGAGGACCTTAAGTCCAAGGCTTAGTCAAGATTCCCTGGCTGTTCTCTCTCTTGCTGGGGTATCAGAAGTTGGGGCCATTGGACTAAGGTCTAGGCCTATTAATTATTCCGTTAAATCTTTGACTACATCTGTGCCAGGCAGATTTTTTCCTGGCATAGCAAGTAATGAAGGGTTGGTACATCCTGGGCCAACCTTTCAAACTTTCTATTTCTTCCTTAGAGTTATTGCAGCTCTCTCCAGTGCTCAGTGCCAATCTTATCTCTTTCTTCCTTATTAACTTTTAATTGAGGTGCAAATTTGTGCTACCCCTGCTTCAAAATCTTGTTTAACCCCCTTGAAATTCTATTTTTAGTTCTTGCTTTTGAACCTCCCATTCAATTTTCTGGGTCTTCAATTACTTACAAATCTCTTGTAACTCAAGCTGCCTCAGTTTCAAGTTCATGCATTCTTCTCTGAATTAACTTAACAGAGAGCTCTATGGATCAGCAGATCCCCGAGGGTAGGGCGCTCTTCCCGGTAGGGAGGACCTCTTTTCAAAGGGGCTGAATTGTCTCTGTTCCCCACAGCAGCAGCAGCATCAACAACAGCAGCAATAATAAAAGCAACAACAACTTTAAATCTGGAATTACGAAAAAATCTCAAATTAGGACCAAAATCACCCATTCCAAACCTAGCTCCTTGAAGAGGCTCCCTAACCCCTGGAACCACTTCTCTGAAAACTCCAATCAAAGGCTGCTTATGAAGTGTGGAAGAAAATTGTGTGCTCTGCATTTTGGTCACAAGACTGTCAGAAACATTTTTATTAATTAAATGATTCTAAAATACTCATCTTTGTGCTTAGAGAGAGAAAAGACCAAACTGGCAGAGTGTCCTCAAGCCTTTGGGAATTTCTCTAACACAAGCCATTTTAAATTGCCATTACAATTCTGAATAAAGAAAATTTTATAATATTTGAGAGTTTTTCTGTACTTAATTATACAGTTTAGGTAAAAGGTCAAATAACAGCATTCATTCATCAGAAAGAACAATTGTTACTTAAAATGTTGACTTATCCTGGGAAAACATTTCCTAAACCATTCAGTCTAGAAAGGACTTTAAAGGAGAGAAATGTTTATTTCTTACTATTTTTTCTTAAGCAAAAAGAAGTCTTAATATGCTTCCACAGAGAATCTATTTTGTAGATCAGTTTGCTTTTCAGGAAACCCAAGTCCAGGGCAGGTACTGTGTCAGTTTTGAATATCAAAGGAGGGTAGAAGAGAGCAAGAGGTTAATTATCAACTGGTTCCCTTCATAGCCCCTTCTTGTGAAGATCGTGTCAGACTCTTCATGACCCCTTTTGGGATTTGCCTGGCAAAGATACTGGAGCGCTTTACCATTTCCTTCTCCAGCTCATTTGACAGATGAGGAAACTGAGGCAAACAGAGTTAAGTGACTTGCCCAGGGGGACTGCCTCGGAAGACCCAAGCATAGTCTTAATGTCCTAAAAGAGAAGGCTCCCTTTTATTCCACTGACTCTACTTAGGTTCTAGAATATAAGCTGCCTTAGAGCAGGACTTGTCTTGTTTTTTTTTTTTTTGAGAAAAATGGGGTTAAGTGACTAGCCCAAGGTCACACAGCTAGTGTCTGAGACTGGATTTGAACTCAGGTCCTCTTGTTGTCTTGATTTTTAATTTTTATCTTAGAATTTAGCACAAGCATGGTGATTGTAAAGTCATGACAGGTTCCACTGTCTGGGTTACTGCACCAAAATACAAATTAATTCTCAGGAAGCCAATAGCCTGGGTGGTCATATAGCTATCCTGCCAGCATTAGAGAGCATGAGTCATTATAAGAGCTTAAGTTGAAGGTGAGAGCTAACATGATGTAACTGAGTCAAGAAGTTCAAGTCCTCCTGTGTGACCCTTGGTAAGTGACCTAAGCTCTCTGTGCCTTGGGCAACTCTTCAAGATTTTAAGTTGCAGAGTAGGTGCTGATCTCCTCATTGGATGTTATCTATGTCAGTTTCATTTCTTCCCTCTTCTGCATTCCTTCCCTGTACCCTTGACCCCCCAAAAAAAGAGTTATTAACTAGTTCACATGCTGATTTCCAAAACCCATGATAGGAGGGAGAAAGCTGAAGGCTGCAGGGTGAGGCAAGGGATGGAACAAGGAAGGAAGGAGAGAAACAGAAGCCATAGATAGAAAGGATAAATTCACGAGGTACAAGAGTTACTCAGGATGGGAGTAGTTGCAGACAATCTTGGAAAGGAAGAGAGACAAAAGGGAATTCTTTTTTTCTATCAATCACCCACAGTTCTGACATGAGCAGCGTGCATGTTTGTGTGTGGCTGCATGTTCCTGATAAGATTACAGCGCTTGCCTTGGTAATTCCATCTTCCCAGGGTCATGCAGGGTAAACACAAGACACGGATACCTAGGAATACATCTGAAAAGGACAAGTGAGGTCCCATGTTAGCCCTTGCTCCTGCATCTTGTGTATCATTGGAAGGGAGACTGAGAAGAGAGAGAATTCCATCCAGAGGGACTCATGAACACGGTGTGCAGGGATGTCTAAGGACATTTTAGGGGGAGAAGGGGAGGTGGTCGGGAATGCATAGGCCTTTAAACAAATAAGCACTTACTGTTTGTCATCTGGTCAAACACACTCTTACAGAGAAGAGGTCTGAGGCCTTTATTAATAGCCTGATTATTAAACAAACTATTCTCCCTCTTCCAATTTCCTCCACTAATTTGTTGTTTTGAAAGCATTTTGCTTTCATTTCTCACGAGTTATTTTCTCCACTCTGCTGTGCAGTGTTAGGTCAGGTAGGGAGCTGAAGGCCCTAAAGAGGTATGCAGTCCTTGAAAAGAAGAGGGAGGAAAGAGGAGGGAACACATTTCCATAACAAGACAGCAACATGTGCGTTGCAATTTGATCTACAGAGCCAATTTGGAGAACTTTGACTAAGTTGGATAAGTAAAGAAAATATGAGAATCAACGGATTTGGGAGCTGTCAACCCTTCAGGATGAGGTGGAGAGGGGATAAAGAGGTTGATTCATTCCCTAGGCCCTTTTTAAAAAATTCACTTGATAAAAGAGCTCAGTACATGTGGGTTTACCTTCTCAGAGACTTCAGCACCCTGAATTCTTAGCGCAAGGCATTATTCTGTCTAGGCCATGGAAGGCCAGGCTTTTGTATCTCCAGTCTCTACCACCATTTTTTCTTTCCCCAGTGCAAAGCTCACTTACGAATATTAACAATTAACCCCATAAAAAGCCAAGGACTAAGGATGTTGTCAACACTCTAATAGAAATAAGGTTGAGGGGGCAGCTAGGTGGTGCATTGGATAGAGCTCTGGCCTTGGAGTCAAGAAGAGCTGAGTTCAAATCCAACCTCACACACTTGACACTTACTAGCTGTGTGACCCTGAGCAAGTCACTTAACCCTGATTGCCTCACCAAAAAGAAAATAATAATAATAATAATAATAATAAGGTTAAGAAAGCAATATTTTTGTAGATTCATAACCTTCTTGGCATGGTCATTCCCTCTACCAGTGCAGATTGCAAAGCATCCATTGCTTCTCATCCTGTGTGATTTCTATGCACATCCATCATATCCTTCATAGAGAATAAAGCCAACATGCTGGAAGTCTGGGTCTTTTAATATTAATGGATACCAATGCAATACTGATGTTGTCCATCTTCAATGGCTCATTTTAGTTAAGAAAGAAGTGTGGAATATTAGAAAAAGCACTGGATTTTAAATCAAAGGATGCATGTTTGAATCCCACATTTACTATTTACTAATGTGTACAATCTTAGAAAATTCACTTTACTTTCTTAGACCTCAGTTTCCACAACTATAAAATCAGAAGTTGGACTCAATGAGTCCTAAGTGATCTCCCGGCTTTAAATCTATAAGAGTGTAATCAACTAACTGTATGTACTCTAAAGGTGAGACCTTTGACCTACAATCATTGTGATGATATGATATCATAAGATCTGGACTATAATAATATTGACATCTTTTTACAAACAGAGTGGAAAAACCAAAGATGTTGTAGCTAAATCGAAGGATGCCTCATGAGTTCCCACATGGAGACGAGAGTTGATTTCATATGTAGAAATGAGTTAGCAGGGTTAGTTTCAGAGTGCATACAAAGGCAAGCGGAAAAACCAAATCATCTTAGGTGGCACTTGTGTGTGATACTTACGATGAAAATATGCAAAAAATATTGCTAATAAAATCATAGGTTATGTATCAATGTCTGCAAGAGAAAATGAAGTTATATGAACTTCAAAAGATCCTCCAAATCAAGCCAACATATACTGATAACATGAATGCAAAAGTGGGAATAATAATAACAATCTTAAGAAATAACATTTATATGGCACTTCAAGCTTTGCAAAAGTTCTCATTTATCAATGAGTTGTATCTCATTTGATCCTCACAGTAAATACATGAGAAAGGTGCTATTATTACCCCTGTTTTATACATGAGTAAACTGAGACTGAAAAAGCTAAGTGATATAGCTAGTAAGTGTCTGAGGCCACATTTGAACTCAGGTTTTCCTTCTCCAAATATATTAGAAAATGTGCCTCTGGATTAAGAAATGAAAGAGACCAAAGGCTTTATAGACTTTTTATAAGCCTCCTCCTATTTATCATGAGAGACAGAAGTCATTGGGCTTCAGCTAAACACTGAACAGCAGCACCAAAAATGAACTCAACTTCATCTTAATAGACAGGAAATGACTAGTTACTGTCATGAGAGCCATTTCTGAATCAGCTCTGAGTGCAATCAGATGACTGATGGTTTAGCACCAAGTCTAAAGCAGCATGAGACTAAGAGGCTCTGAACAAAAGGAAGAGGACAAAAGTGATGATATTGACCCAACTTCATTATCACTATATCTTAAAGAAGCTTAACTGATATAAACAGTCTCCACAACGAAAGAGGCCAAAGAGCCCAGAAACTACCTTAGCCAACAAAACCTTGATAGCCTTGCCAAGTAGAAAGACATGGCAGCCAAGGGCAGAGCTGGTTTGAAATAGAAGCTCATTTGCAAAACATCATGGAGAAGGATGATGGAATATTATGAGGAATGTTGTCTTATAGAATAGCAAAAAGCAGTAGAGTGGAAAATGAATAAGCATCAGGCTTGGTGTGAAGCCCAGCTAAGCCAGATCATCCTGAGAGCATTTATAAATGAAATTGGAAGGAAGACAGCAAAGAGAAGTGATGAAATGGAACAGATTTGGCAGCAGCTCCATGGTACTCTAGTCTCATCATTGATGACATTGGAACCACCACATTTGGACTCTAGCAAAACAGTACCTGATGCGCTTTTTCAAATGAGTGGAAATGGTTCTTAAGAAGATCAAGTCGGGAAGAGTGACTGGACAAAAACCAAATCTGTATGGAGGAAGCTTGTATTGAAGGGAATATATTTTTAAAAGGCACTTAAGGATTATTTTTAAATACATCTTAAGGAAAGGAAGATTCCAAAAGAATAGAAATGACTATAGATGATATTATTATCCAGAGAAGACATCAGCAGCTATTCACCCTCATGCCTACTTTCCCACCTTCATGAGAATGGTCAATACACATACCAAACAGAAACAGTATGGTGAATGGAAAAAGAACTGGACTCCTGCTTCTAACACTTCACAGCTGTCTAACTTTGGACGAGTCACTTAACCTCCACTGGCCTCAAGTTTCTTCATCTATAAAATGGAGTGACTGGACAATATGGGCTCTAAGGTCCCTTCTGGCCCTAAGTCTATAATCCTATGAGCTTATGATGTGACAAAGAAATAGGCAGGTTTTCATAAACAAATATCTATAGCATATCACATCTTCACTCTTGTATATTTGACTGAAAAGTTAGAAAGTATAAAATACTTTTTTGTTTACTATTTCTTGATGAGTTTTTAAAAAATGTATTTTGTAGAGCAAAATGTAGCCTTAAAAGCATTCTTCTACCAAGGTGTCTCTTAAGTATATACCAATCAACTACTCAATTGACATGGATTTATGAAACACTGATTATGTGCCATGAACTGGTTTAGGTTCTTATGTGCCATGAACTGGTTTAGGTTCTAGGGAAACAAAGACAAAGTTCACACAGTCCTTTCCCTCAAGAAGCTTGCATTCTATTAGGTTATACAAGATTTCTTGATAGCTACAACAACATGTACACATATAAGTAAGTGTAAAATATATAAAAAGTAGATACAATATCATTTCAGTGTGGAGAAGCACTAGCAGCTAGGTGTCAGTAAAAGTCACACACAGAAAGCGTCACCTGAGATGAATTTTTAAGGAGTCTAGGGATTTTAAGAGCAGTGAAAACACAGATTAATCCACTCGAAAGGCATTTATTAAGTATATTACATGATGAGCAGCTAGGTGGTGCAGTGGATAGAATGTCAGGTCTGGAGTAAGGAAGACTCATCTTGAGTTCAAATCTGGCCTCAAACATTTACTAGCTGTGTGACCCTGGGCAAGTCATTTCATGCTGTTTGCCTCAATTTCCTCATCTACAAAATGAAATGGAGAAGGATATGGCAAACCACTCCAGTATCTCTGCCAAGAAAACTCCAAATGAGGTCGCAAAGAATGGGACATGACTGAATAATAACAACAAATTAGCATTGTGCTAGGTGCTGCAAGGCAAGGGAGAGAAAATAAATTTTGTTTTGGTTTTTGTTTTTTTAATACAGAAGGGAGAGACAGATGTGAAATGTTATGTGCACTTTCAGATGAGGTCACTGTATTATTAGTTTTAGTTTGTTGCAGGAAACGTTCACAAAGTGGGAATGAACTGTTAAACATTTATAATGTAAAAACAGAATATATCAACAAAAATTTTTAAAAGACCAAAGTGAAACAATCCCTACTTTCAAGGAACATATCTTCTAATGGATCATCCACCATTCTACTTCTTAGCCAATACCAGACTGTCTTTATGATTATTTCTTTGTAATACAGTTTGAGATCTGGTATGGCTAGGCCACTTTTGTTTACATCTTCTTTTCATTAATTCCCTTGATATTTTTGACATTTTGTTCTTGTAGTGAATTTTGTTATTATTTTTTCTAGCCCTATTAAATATTTTTGGTAGTTTGATTGGTATGGCACTGAATAAGTAAATTAATTTAGGTAGATTCATCATTTTTATTATAATGGTTCAGTCTACCCATGAGTAATTAATATTTCTCCATTTGTTTATTTTGTTGTTTATTTATTTTTAACACTTTTATTTTTAAATTTTGAATTCCAAATTCTCTCCCTCCCTCTCACCTCTCCCCTATCCACTGAGAAGGCAAGCAATACGATATCAAATATACATATGAAATCTTGCAAAATGTATTTCCCTTAGTAGCCATAGTTTTAAAGAAAAGGAAAGAAAAATAAAGAAAGTGAGAAAATTATACTTCACTTTGCACTCGGAGTTTATCAGTTCTCTCTCTGGAGGTAGATAGCATTTTCTCATCATGAGTCCTTTGGAATTGTATTGGATCATTATATTGATTAAAGTAGCCAAGTCTTTCACAGTTGATCATCATTACAACATTGCTATTACTGTCTCCAGTTTAGATCTGGCTTTATTTGTGTGAAAAGTGTTTTATAAATATGTTCATATAGTTCCTGGATTTGTCTTGGAAGGTAGACTCCCAAGCATTTTATATTATATGCAGGTACTTTAAACATATAATATTTTATATTTTTCCCCAATTACACATTAAAATAATTTTTAAACATTTTTTTAAAGTTTCAAGTTCCAAATTCTGCCCTTCCCCCTCCCTGAGATGGTAAACAATCTGACACAGATTATACATGCATATATATATATATATATATATACACATATATATATACATATATATATATACATATATATACATATATATATATACACACACACACACATATGTGTGTGTGTGCGCGTGTGTGTGTATGTGCAATCATGTAAAACATTTCCATATTAGTCATTTTGTACAAGAAGACTCAAATTTTAAAAAAGGATGAAAGAAAGAAAGTGAAAAATAGCATGCTTCAGTCTGTATTAAGACAACATCAGGTTTTTCTCTAGAGGCAGCATGGTTTATCACAAGTCCTTTGGTATTGTCTTGGATCATTGTATTGCTGAGAATAGTTAAGTCATTCATAGTTATTCATCGTACAATATTGCTATTAATGTGTACAACATTCTTCTGGTTCTGCTCCCTTCACTTTGTATCAGTTTATGTAATTCTTTCAAGGTTTTTCTGAAATCATTGTGCTTGTTGTTTCTTATAGCACAATAATATTCCATCACAATCACATATCACAGCTTGTTTAGTTATTCTCCAATTAATGGGCATCCCCTCAATTTCCAGTTCTTAGCCACCACAAAAGAAGTTGCTATGGATATTTTGTACAAATAGTTCCTTTTCCCTTTTTAATGATCTCTTTGCATTTGTAGTTATTTTAAATAAAATTTTTCTTTCATTTTCTTCCTCTTGGACTTTGTTGGTAATATATAGAAATCCTAATGCTTTATGTGTTTTTTTTAATATCCTGCAACTTTGCTTTACTTCGTAATTGTTAATAGTTTTTAAAGTTGATTCTCTAGTATTCTCTAAGTATATCATTGTATTGTCTGCAAATAGTTATAGTTTTCTTTCTTCATTGACTATTCTAATTCCTTCCATTTCTTTTTCTTTATTTATTACTATAGCTAGCATTTCTAGTACAATGTTGAATAATAGTGGTGGTAATAGGTATCCTTGCTTCACCCCTGAACTTATTGGAAAGGCTTCTAGCTCATCCCTATCATAGATAATGCTTGGTGGTGGTGTTAAATAGATGCTACTTATCATTTTAAGGAAAGCTCCATTTATTCCTATGTTTTCTAGTGTTTTTTTTAAATAGGAATGAATGTTGTATTTTGTCAAAAGCTTTTTCTGTATCTATTAAAATTATCATATGATTTTTGCTCTTTTTGTTATTGATATGGTCAATTAAGCTGATAGTTTTCCTAATATTGAACCAGCCCTACATTCCTGGCATAAATCCCACCTAGTCATAATGTATGATCTTAGTGATATATTACTTCACTCTCTTTGCTAGTATTTTGTTTAAAATTTTTGCATCAACATTCATTATGGAAATTGGTCTATAGTTTTCTTTCTCTGATTTTGCTCTTCCTGCTTTAGGTATCAGCACTATGATTTTTTTTTTTTTTGAGTAGGTAAAAGAGGCCTTTCTTTGTCTCATTTCTTACCTAGCTTTAATCACTGAATGGGTGTTGCCTCACACAAACTGAGATTTGGGAAAGGCCATAGCTTAAAAAGGCCAAGGTCTCCCATGGCATCTGGGGCCATCTCCCCTTGTCCTGATCTATACATTGCCACTGGACTCAGATGGCTCTTGGGGAGACAGTGAGGCTGGTGACTTTGCACAGCCCTGCTCACTTAAATCCAATTAAAAGTCATGACATCACCTTTGTGATGTCATGGTCCTCTTCAAGAATGAAGGACAGACAACAACAATTCTAGTGGATTGTACAAGATTTCTATTAGATGCAACCAGAGACAACTTTGTTTGGTGATCCTCCAAATGGCAATATTAAGAAATTCATAAAACAGGAGATATATATTAACTGATGGTGTTCACTAATGTCATAGAGGATGCACAAATTCAAATGCAAGAGGTATTTCCTCTTATATGGTGAAATTCTTCAGAGGAAAAAACACTGAATGAAAAATCAATTACTGTTTTCCTTACCTTCTGCTCAAGGCAGCTCATGAAAACTGTACAACTATGCCCATTTTTCAGGAAGAAAAAAAATGAGGCACCACACTGGGCAAAGGACTTAAAAACTATCAAGTGATTGATAAAGCTAGATTTTGTCCAGTCTGGGGAGAAGTCTTAAGCTAAACCTGAACAATCACCTTACCTAACCTGAGTCTTTTAAAAGTACCACTATAAAGTGGCTACTTCACATGATTATTTCTGCTCTCTTGGGAAATACTCAGTGTGGGGTCTCTGTATGACTTGGTCTGAGAACATAGCCCTTCAAAGAAGAGTGAACAGCTAAGAATGCATCAGAGGGGCTGTGAGATAGGCTATGAAGAGGAAATAGAAGGTACTTTCCCAACCCTTCTCAGATGGAAATCTTTCACGAAAATATAACCGATTTGTATCTTTCAGGGGCAGCTAAGTGATGCAGTGGATAGAGTGAGAGGCCTGGAGTTAGGAAGACTCATCTTCCTGAATTCAAATCTGGCCTCAGACACTTACTAGCTGCATGACCCTGGGCAAGTCACTTAACCCTATTTGCCTCAGTTTTCTCATCTGTAAAATGAGCTGCAGAGGGAAATGGCAAACCACTCCAGTATCTCTGCCAAGAAACCCCAAATAGGGTCATGAAGAGTGAGTCACGACTGAAATGACTCAATAACAATAACAACGAAGCTAAGACTTTCAAATTCCCACAAAGGGTTCCTTCCATCTAAAGGAGTCTCCATGAGAACAATAACAGTAACAATTATAGTAACTCATGTCTCTGTAACACTTTGAGGTTTACACTGAATTTTATTCACAACAACCCTTTGAGTTATTTATTATAAGAATTATTACGCCCTCCTTTTCACAGAAGAGGAAACAGTCTCAGAGAGAGTGAGTGATTTGCCTGCGATTGAATAGCTAGTAAGTGTCTGAGGTGGGATTCACACTCACATGTCCTGACTCCAAATCTACAATTCTATTCAAGAACTTTCTGTGGCTCCCTAATTCTTCATTCTGTTATCTAAGGCCCTACACAATGTGGCCCCAACTGATCTTTCCAACCTAATTTCAAAGCAATCTTTGCATACTCCATATTCCAGCCAAACTGTCCTGGTAGCTGTTCCTTGAACTCAAGCAACATTAGGTCTCTTATGTCTGTCTCAGTAGAGGCTTTCTTCCATGCCTGGAATGTACTCCTTCCTTCCCTCCACCTCTTGAGAATCCTTAGCTGGGGTCATTAAGGTAACAATGTGAATAGAACTGTGAAGCAGTCTCAAAAGACAGGAAAAAAGAAAGGAAGGAAGGAAGGAAGGAAGGAAGGAAGGAAGGAAGGAAGGAAGGAAGGAAGGAAGGAAGGAAGGGAGAAAGACTTAAACAGTGGAGAAATATTCATTGCTAGCGATCAGGCTGAGCCAATATGGTAAAGACAATAATACATTTTACATATGAGAAAATTGAAACCCCAAGAAGTTGGGGAAAATGACTTTCTCATGGTCACACAGCTAATGGTGTCTGAGGTAAGTTTTTAACTCTACTGTACCACCTAGCTGTCAGATAAAATCAAAACAAAAATTTTGATTATGCATAATTTATAGTGTTTTATTTTTAAAAAATCAATGTAGTTGAGACTAGAAGAGAAACAGCTAACTTTGAGAAAGATCTCTGCAGCAAATTTTTCGGAGAAAAGTTTGATTTTACATATATATATATGTACGTATATGTATGTGTGTGTATGTGTGTGTATGTATACCTAATTCATACAAATGAGAATAAGAGCCATTTCCCCAATAAAAAATGATCAAAGGATATAAGCAGCATTCTTCAAAGAAAGGAGTCTAAGAACCAACAACCTATAGAACAAATGGCTACAAATCACTAAAAATGAGAGAAATGGAACAAAAACAACTTTAAGGTTCTACCTAATACCTGTCAAATTGGCAAAAATGGCAAAAAAAAGAAATAGAGACAGTTGTTAAAAGAGCTGTGAGAAAATAGGCATACTAGTGCACCATTGATGGAGCTGTGAATTGATCTAGTCATTTCAGAAAGCAATTTGGAACTACGTCCCCAAGTCACTGAATGGTGCATATCCTTTGGCTTAGCAACACCACTGCTGAAACTCTATTCTAAACAGACCAAAGAAAGAGGGAAAGGACTCATATGTATACGAATATTTATAGCAGCTCATTTTGTAGTGACAAAGAACTGGAAACTAAAGGGGTGTCTATCAATTGGGGAATTAATGAACAGATCATGATATATAAGCATTTTTGTTGTTGCTCAGTCATTTTTCAGTCACATCTGACTCCTTATGATCCCACTCGGGGTTTTCTTGGTAAAGATACTGAGTGGTTTGCCATTTCCTTCTCCAGCTCATTTTACAGATGAGAAAACTGAGGCAAACAGAATTAAGTGATTTGCCCAGGGTCACACAGTTAGTAATTGTCTGAGGCCAGATTAGAATTCAAGCCTTCGTGACTCCAGGCCCAGCACTCTATCCACTGTATCATCTAGCTGCCCACATATATGAGCATAATGAAATATTATTGTGAATTGAGAAAAGGGACCATTTTAGAGAAACTTCAGAAGATGTAGAAATCCTAAACTCAACATGCCCAAAATTGAGCTCATTATCTTTCCCCCTAACTCCATTCTTCCCCTAAATTTCCACATTACTGTTGAGGATAACATCTTCCTCTCAGTATCCCAGATTCACAACCTACATGCCATAGTCAACTCCTCACTCTTGCTTACCCCAACCCCATAGACCAAAGCTTATCAATTTCCTTTTTGCTACCTCTATTGAATACACTCCTTTCTCTCCTCTGATACTGCCACAACCCTGGCCCAGGCCCTCATCACCTCACACTGGGACTACTGCAATAGCCTGCTGGTTGGTCTGCCTGCCTCAAGTCTCTCCCCACTCCCATCCATCTTCCATTCACCCACTAAAATGATTTTCCTAAAGCACAGGTCAACCGTGTCACTCCCCTACTCAATAAACTCCAGGGGCTCCCTATCACCTCCAGGATCAAATACAAAATCCTCTGTTTGGTTTCTAAAGCCCTTCATAACCTACCCCTCCCAGTTTTCCTTCTTAATCTTCTCATACCTTACTCCCCGCCAAGTACTCTTCGATCCAGTGACATTGCCATCCTTGCTGTTCCATGAACAAAACACCCTATCTCCTGACTGTAAGCATTTTCTCTGGCTGTCCCCCATGCCTCAAATGCTCTTCCTCCTCATCTCTGCCTCCTCACTTCCTTGGTTTCCTTCAAGTCCCAATTAAAGTTCCATCTTCTATAGGAAGCTTTTCTGAATCCCTTTTAATTCTAGTGCCTTCTCTTTTAATTATTTCCTATCATCCTACATATAGATTCTTTGCATGTATTTGTTTGCTTGTCTCCCCAATTACATTTTGTGGTTCTTGAAGGCAAGGACTGTCTTTCACCTTTTTTTTTTTTGTATCTCCAGTGCCTAGCACAGAGTCTGCACATAGCAGGCATTTAAATACTCGTTGACTGATTGACTGGAATAACCAGCCAAGATTCCAGAGGGTAGATAATGAAGCATATTAGTTACCCTCCTGACAGAGAGAATGGACTCGAGGTGTAAAATGAGACATATGTTTTTGGATATGGTCAATTATGAGGAGCAGTTGGCTTGGCTTTACATGTTCTACAAGGGGGTTGTTTTTATTTTTTCCAGTTTTAATGGGGGAGGACATGAATGATAGGGTTACAAAAAAAAAACAAACAAACAGTAAAGAGCTATAACCCCAGTCCCCAAACCCATGGTGTTGGAGCTCTCTCCCCACTGGTGGAGATGACTACCCCGCAGGTTTATATTCCTTTGCATAGTGCCTGGAACCATACCATAAGCATTAAAAAAATTCTTAGAGTAGAACAGAAAGTCAGAAAGAATCACAGTCAAGCAGTACAACTTTGAAAATTATATACTGAATTTATTACCTACTTAAAAGGAAAATCAAACTGTAGATAATAGAGATTCGGAATTTCGTGTCTTTTTCTATTCTACTTTGTACATGGAAATCCTCATTTTATTTGGTAATTGTTAAGTCCAGAACAAAAAGAAAGGAGGACCTGCCTGTTCCTTCTAATACCCTCATTGAGGATGTTTTTGATGAATGTGAAGATTATTTTCATAAAAATTTTACATAAATGAAAAAGTAGGCATATGTTAGTTATTGCTGTTCTCTCAGTGGCCTTTTTTGGTAACGATGTTAGAGATTTTTTACACATTTTTTCGTATTTTTCCTTTCTTTAAATATAGAGGGAATTTATTCTATCATACCCTCAAATTTGTGTTGCCTCCAGCACAGACCTCCTCTATGTACACTTGGTATCATCCAGCAGGCTTTTTTGGTTCTCTCTAGCTTTTCTATTACTTCCATTTTTCCATTTCCTTTATAAACATATCCAGGACTGTGCTCTCCCAGCCAAGTTTAGTGATTCCATTTTCTTTTATAGTGAAAAGAGTTTATTGTGAAAATCTCTAGATTTTTCAATCTTTCATGTGTTTGGTGTCTTCCTTTCAGTTTTGCCCTTATCTTTATCCTTACCTTTATATACCCTTAGGGTGACTTTGCCTACTTGAGTGTCTCACTGAGCCTTCTTTCAACTGATTTTTTTTTTCCATTTACTACTTCTTGCTATAAGACAATACTGGTCCTGGTCTTGTGCTATTCTTTTCCTTAAGATTTTGTAAATGAGTATATATTCTAATCTCATATTTCCTATTGATGGCCATATCTCTCTCCTTGGCAAGTTAAATGTTTCCTGGCTAAAGTGGTTTTAAGCTCTTTTGATATCCCCGCTTTGGCAATTGATTTACAAGGATTAAATTACTGTATAAAATTGTCTTAAATGCTGTGAATGTCATTTCTTCTATCCATGTTCCATATTTCAGCAACAATAACTTGTTTAAATGAACCAGGATAGAGTTTTCTTTTAATATCATACCATATATGTTTCTCATTTTTGAATTCATGCTTCTAGTTCTGTATGAATTATTGCTTTTGCTCTAACAAGTCAGTGGTCTAATTGTGCACAGACAGCTGATTCAGGAATTATTCCCACATGAGCAATTAGCCATTTCCTCTCTGTTAAAAGAGAATTAATTTGGAGCAGCTAGGTGGTGCAGGGGATAGAGCACCGGCCCTGGATTCAGGAGGACCTGAGTTCAAATCCGGCTTCAGATACATAACACTTACTAGCTGTGTGATCCTGGGCAACTCACTTAATCCCATTGCCTAAAAACAAAACAACAAAAAATAATAACATAGAATTAATTTCATTTTTGTGTGTGACGTTATTCAGGGCTTGCTATGAGCAATGCCATCTGGTTCTTTTTTTCAAAGAATTCATGGTGTATTTTTGTGAGACTTCTATCTGTGTAGTTTCCAAGCTTTTGACTTCTCTCATTCTTATCTTTGATTGATATTTACCAGCATTACTTGTGATAACCTCACACACACACACACACCTATGCACACATTTGCATTGGAGTCATTCAGTATCGAAGTATATGTCAATTTTGAAAGGTCTTAGGAAGTTATTCATAGAACTTCTTGCCTTCTGCATCCTTTACCACAGATGATTTCAGAAGCTACAATTATTTTCATGGTGGTCCTTTTGCAGATACTTAGCATGAATACTGCAATAGAAAATGACAAATATCCCATGCAATATTCTTTAGAGTATTTGGGCATACCATAAAATCAACTACCTCAACTTCTTTATTTGCCTCCCCAAGGAAGACCTAGAAACTATTCTTCTGTTTGGCTATAATTTCCTTTTGTCTTCTTATTGTCCTACCTGCTTGTTCTACTCCACTCCAAAATCATCTTGTATATATGTTGCATACACTAATATAGGCACATGCTAACTCCTCTGATGGAATATAAAGTCTTGAAATCAAGGATTGTTTCACTGTTGTCTTCACATCCCCAAGACCTAGCACAAAAATTTTGGGCTCACAGTATGTATTCTAGAAATGTCTTACGGTTGGTTGATTCTGATTTTATTTATAGCCAGAATGGCAACAATTTTATATGATTGTGTTTCTGCAATAGAATGCTCATTGTTGGTCACTGGACAAAGATCTCACATTTAGCAAATCTATAGTTAGGCTCATGGTTATAAACCATCTAAAAATTCTGCCCCGTTTTTTGTTTCTGCAGAAGTGGGAGGTGCACTTAGGATCTCGTGAGCATTTTGTGCTTTTCTTCATTTCATGTCTTGCCAAATCCCTCA
The DNA here is from genome assembly GCF_003287225.1 of Phascolarctos cinereus. Taxonomy (NCBI): domain Eukaryota; kingdom Metazoa; phylum Chordata; class Mammalia; order Diprotodontia; family Phascolarctidae; genus Phascolarctos; species Phascolarctos cinereus. Next base: position 216,595,424 of record NW_027555625.1, read on the forward strand.
AAACGATTAATTGCCTTAGTGTTGATAAGAGGAAGGTAGAAACATATATAAATTTGTATGTGCGTATGTATGACACATACAGATAAGCATATATCACCATCACCATCATCCAACAATACTTACAATACCCATAGAATCATAAAACATTCTCTTTTCCATAGTAAATCAGATCTCAATTTGTTCAACAGTTGTATGCTAATGCCTCATATGAGTCATTTCCTTGATGATGAAGCCTATCAAATATTGAAGGAGCATCTGCTAAGTGCAAAGATTTGTTTTAAGCACTGCAACCTCATGGTAGAAAGGGAGATGAGTTATATGTACATGAACAGTTTACTAATAATGCAAGGTAGTAAATGTAAGGAGGAAATGGCAAATAAGATTATAGCTTATAACTACTTCAGAAGCTCAGTATGAGAAATTATTGGGAGTAATATTGGTTAGGGACCACTCTGTTGAAGATGTAGGCCTTGTCCTAGAGGTAACTGTGGTATGGTGGTAACTCTGGAATATGAGGTTCAAATCCCAGGAAGCTGTATGGAACAGTGGATAGAGCACTAGGCCTGGAGTCAGGAAGATGAGAGTTCAAATCCAGCCACACAAACTTATTAGCTGGATGACCTTGGGTAAGTTTGCCTCAGCTTTCTCAACTATATAATGGGGATAATAAGGACACCTACTTCCTCACTTGTTGTGATGATCAAATGAGAGAATATTTGTAAACGGCTATAACCCCAGTCCCCAAACCCATTGGTGTAGAGCTCTCTCCTCATTGTTGGAGATGACTACCCCACAGGATTACATTCCTTTGTATAGTGCCTGGAAACAGCACGTGCTATATAAACGTTTTGTTGTTCAGTTATTTTTTTTCATTTGTGTCTTACTCTTTATGACCACATTTGGGGTTTTCTTGGCAGAGATACTGGAGTGGTTTGCCATTTCCTTCTCCAGCTCATTTTACAGGTGAGGAACCTGAGGCAAACAGGGTTAAGTGATTTGCCCAGAGCCACACAGGTAGTAAGTGTCTGAGGCCAGATTTGAACTCAGGAAGAGGAGTCTTCTTGATTCCAAGCCCGGCCCTCTATCCACTGCACCACCTAGCTGCCTCTATAAATGCTAGTTATTTTTATAATTATTTTTTCAATCCCACCTTGGATGCTTACTACCTGTGCAGATTTGGTGAAATCCCTGTATCTCCTGGGGCTGCATAATGAGGGGGCTAGATTAGATGGTCTCTGAAGTCCCTTACATCTCTAAATATATGATCCTCTGATCTTAAAGGATGAGTAAGAATCAGATAAATGAAAGGAATAGGAAGGACACCTCATTTTTAAATCCTTTGCCCTCAGCTCCCCTCTTTTCCTCCTCTGCACAGCTATCTCTGAACAATTGACCACTGCTGAAAGAAGTCACAAAAAATGTGGTAAATGAGTTCACTGCAAATTCACTCTATGTAACTTCAACTTATCCCTCACTACTGAATGGTAATTGATTCTACATCACAATCTCCCTGCTAACTGTCCCAAAGATTTCTCCTCAAGTGTCAAATGTACCCAATTTCCACCCAGAGGATGCCATCTTTACTTCACTAAGAAGATTGAGATTGAGGATGAGGGAGTACTCGGAGTCAGTAAGCAGTGATACAAAAAAAAAATTGATATCAACAAAACATTTTAAAAATACATAGAAGCTACATAGAATTTTAAAAATATATAGAAGTTGATAAACTTATCCCTTCTCAGTAACGCAAGGATCTAAGATATCTCCAAAGGTCTCATGATGGAAAGTGCTATCCACATCCAAAGAAAGAACTATGGAATTTGAATGCAGATAGAAACATACTATTTGCTCTTTTCTTTTCTTCTGTTTTGTTTTGTTTCTTCTTTCTGGTGGTTCCTCCAATTGGTTCCAATTTTTCCTTACAACGTCACTAATGTGAAAATATGTTTAATAGGAATGTATATGTATAGCCTATATCAGATTGCTCACTGTCCTGGGGAGAGAGGGGGGAAGGGAGGGGGAGAAAAATTTAAAACTCAAAAGCTTATGGAGGTAATTGTTGATAAATCAAAATGAATTAATAAAAAATCAGTAAATTGAAAAAATATGTAGAAGAAAACAAAAATAGTTTAAAAAAGGAACAATCAATCAACAATCATTTATTAAGTGCCTACTATGTGCTAGGCACTGGGGAAATGAATGCAAAGAAAAAAAATCCTTGCTTTCAAGAAGTTTATATACATATACATATATGTATATACATATACATATACATATACATATACATATATATATATAACAAAACACAAACAAGGTGATTTTGTTACTACTGTGTTAAATTTAATATATGTTTTTAAAAAAATAAAACAAGCCATACATAAAACAAGTTCACATTTTGTATGCAATGCCCTTTTTTGTTATTTGTTCATTACAATCAAGTTTATTAATGTTTAAGTCCATAACAGAAAAAAATTAAGAAGATTGAGGCACCCACTGGGAGCTCCTTCTTTTTCTGTCCATCTTACCTAGATTCTCATTCCTCATTTGCAACGTGGATTTAGTAATAATACCTTCCTTACAGGATTGCTATATTAACCAAAGAAAATCAGAAGTCCATGAGATATGTGTTGCAACTAGATTTATTACAGAAGAAATGAAAATATATGTGGAACTGCTATACCTTCAGGGCAACAGTTGTAAATATCAAATGGGATAACATATGTAAAGCATTATGTGTGCCTTAAAGAGTTATATAAATGTTTTGTTATCACTATCATCATCATCATCTTCATCGTCAACATCATCATTGTCATCATTATTATATTCTTTGCATACTTGCCATCTTCTTTTCCTTTGCTCCAGTCTCAGAGGTAACCATCCTCCAGAACATGCCAAGGCTAATCCCTCTAGTTGTGCCTTTGATTCCAGTCTGATTCTAGCCTTATTTCATATTACATTGCACATACCAAACAATTAGACTCTATTTTCAGATTTTGTCCTACATTTTCCCATTCCTATGCACTAGTTCAAGCCATTTCCTCATGGCTAGAACATACATCCTCCACATCTCTGCCTGCTAAAACCCATTTTTTCCTTCACTTTCCAGCTTAGGTTCCATCCCTCCATTAAGCCTCCCTCCATTATTCCAATTAAGAGTGGTTTCCCTTTATGAAACCTCCTCAAGCATGTCCTCTCAACTTCCTTCTTTGATGTTATATTATCATAGCTATTTGTTTCTGTCTTATTTTCCCCAATTAGAAGATAAGAACTTGGAGATCAAGAGGTCATGTTTTATTTCATCTTTGTGTCCCCATGTCTTGCATGTAGTAGATGCTTAACAAACGTTTAATTGAAAGAGAATGGCTTATACCATTACTAGATCTATTTCCAAAGATGACTAGGAAGAAAGGAAAAGAACATATAAAATGTTTATAGAAGCTCTCTTTGTGGTGGCAAAGAACTGGAAATTACAGGGATGCCCATCAATTGGGGAATGGCTGAACAAGTTGTGGTATATGATTGTGATGGAATACTACCATGCTATTAGAAATGATAAATTCAATGACCTTAGAAAAACAGCAAAAGACTTGCATGAAATGAGCAGAACCTAGAGGACATTGTATACAGTAACAACAATATTGTTTTTTTAAGAACAACTTCGAGTGAATAAGTCATTTTGACTACTATAAATGTCCAAATTGACTACCATGGACTTATGAGGAAAGACACTACCTGCATCCAGAGAAAGAACTGATTAATAGAAGTGTGTTTAGAATGATTTTACGTATCTATATACCTGTTTGTGTCTAATGATAGCCATCTGGGGGGGGAGAAAGGAAAAAAAGGAGAAAAAAAGAAATTTATTATATATAAATTGTATAGATACAAAATTATTGTATATGTAAATGGAATATCAAGTTGTATATAATAGATTTTTAGTTTCACATACAATCTTTTTTTTTAATCATACTAAGTGATGGAAATGCTTGTTTTATCCCACCAATTACAAATTACAATTCTTTTTTTAAAAAGGAAAGAGAATGGCTTAAAAAAAAAAAGCACTAAGACCAGAAAGTAGGCACATTCAGGGAACACCGACTAGGCCAATCCAACTGAAGTAGAGATTTGGCACTGGAGAGAAGTGTGAGATAAAGGCTGGGTCAAGTCAGGGTTAAGTACTTGGAATGGGGACATGTTGAATGTGGCAGCATGCCGAGAGAGGTGTCCTGGAGTGGGTTAACTCCTGTAGTTTGCAGTCTGATCTCTCATAGAGAGGTCTCAATGAAAAGGAGTGAGATAATAAAGGTTATTGGCAGTCAAGTGGAAAGAACAGATATGGTGGGGTGAGAAGCATGGGATGGGGAGTCAGGTTCTGGCCTGGGTATCACTGATTGGTACCTAAAGTAATATTCCCCATCCCATGCACATCTTTACCCTTCTCTACTTTTTTTCCCTCCCATCTGCAGTTATCTTCTTTTGTTTTTCCTCCTTTTTCCTTCCTTCTCCTATTTTCTTTTTTCCCATTAGACCTATCTTTGGATCCTACAGATATTCCAGCATTAAACCAGTGACAGGCATTGCTCAGTGCAAAAGGGTTTCCCAACTTCTAACTTAACACTACTGTAAGGTCATGGTCCAGTCACAGTGTCAATAGCTGGTAAAAGGCACAGAGGTGAGGAGATCTTTCCCTCAATGCTTGAGTTAAATCAATATGATAGGCAAGAGAAGGAGGCATTTGAAGAATCCAGGCAGCAGAAAGGTGAAGCATAGCTGAAATCCTTCCTAAAAATGGCAATCCTAATGAAGGGGTCAGTATTTTTTTCAATTAAAATTTCAATTTTTAAATTAAAATCAAAACAAAAATGTTACTTTTTGAGTGCAATGTATACATTGTTCTGTTATTGAGGAGCATCTCAGGAGTATTATCAATTCTTCAAATATATTTTAAAAAAACAGTATTTGGGTCAAAGGCAAGAGCTCCAGCTGCCCGCCAAGCCTGGTGACCTCATGATCCATTTGGCAAAAATAGTTAGGGCTCTACCCAAACTTGTTCAGGTGAGCAGGTTAAGAAAAGTTTGCAAAGGATGAATGAGACAGGATATGAGTGCCTTCAGATTAAGACACATGCGTGTATGCATGCGCACACACGTTTTTGAGAATTGTGGACTAGATGTCAGGGGACCTGGGTTCTGCTCTAGGCTTTGTACATGTGACCTCAAACAGACGGCTTTACTAGGTCTCAGTTTCCCAATCTGTACAATGAGAAGATTGTGGTTAATACCCTCTTAGGTGCTTTCTAGTTCCTTTATAGAACAGTATGAAGTGCCAATAAAACTGAATATATTATTGTCTACTGGAAGTAGCTGAAGGAGTAGAAAGAAGACATGCGTTTGAAAACACAGTTCCGCTACTTGCTGGTTGTGTGGCAGACAAGTCACATTATCTCTCAGCTTCAGTCTCCTCATCTGTAAAATGGGGATATTTGTGCTTGCACTACATACCTCACAGAGTTTGAGAGACGTGAAGAAACCTTTACTGGTCCCCCAGAATGCTAGTGCCTTCCCTGCATGATTATCTCCAATTTATCCTATGCATATCTTGTTTGTGCACAGTTGTTTGTGTGTTGCCTCCTCCATTAGACTGTAAGCTCCTTGAGGGCAGGGACTCATTTGCCTTTCTTTTGATCCCCAGTGGTTAGCACCCCACCTGGCACATAGTAGGCATTTAATAAATGTTTGTTGATGATGGTGACGATGACCAGAGAGGAAGGTTTTAGCAGCTGGGAGAAGTAGTGGAAAAGGCCTCCTAGAGAAGGTAGGATTCAAGCTGAGTTTTGAAAGAAGCCAAGTGACACTAAGAGGCAGAAGTGAGGGGGGAGGACATTTGAAACATGGGATTGATATTAACAAAAATAATTCAATTGCAAAGAGATGAACTAGTTGCTGGTACCTTCTGTTCCTGTGGTCTAAAGGCTCAAGACAAGGAGTGAGGAGTTGGTACAGTGAAAAGTGGGCTAGGCTTGGAGTCAGAGGACTCAGATCTGGCTTTATGTCACTTGGTACTGTGTGACTTTGGGCAAGTCACTTCATCATTTTTGCTTCAGTTTCCTTGTTTGTAAAGTGACCAGATTATGACCTCTAAGGTCCCTTGCAGTTCTCATCTATGATTATATGACCTCTGGCCCAAGTGGCACCTGTCAAACTCTCTCTGCATACCCAAATTCCCAATTCTGGTCATCTCCCTGCTCCCTCAACTTACCCTTTTTTACCACTGGCCCATGTCCCAGTGGGACAGAAACATTCATCTCATTATTAAGAGTTGGACAATATTGCACAATAACCAAAGCACATTTTTCTGAGCCCCTTCTATGTTGAGGGCATTGTATTGGTTTAAAGAATAAAACAATGCTAAATAATATCTTAATATATAATATATAATTATTAGATAATGTATTACATTATTATATTAGTATAATGTGTAGTTGTTATATACAATAAATACATATTAGATATTGCTATATAGAATAAAAATGTTACTATATTAACATATATGATTATTCTATGTAATAAATGCATACATAATATAATACATAAATGTATAGTGCTATACATTAACATACCACATGTAATCATTATACAATAAATACACCTTAATATATAATGTATTCTACATAAATATTTAATAAATATAATGTATTCTAAACAATAAATACATGCTATATTAATATAGATATAAATCATTAGATAACAAATATGTATTCATATGCAATCATTGTATACTATATTACTGTATTAATATAAAATAGGGTTATTTTATATAATAAATTTATGTTGTTACTATAGTGTGCAAACATGAGATAATATACAATTTTATACTACATTACATACATTGATATATTATATAATATACATTGATGTGTTAATATAATATATAGTTATTATATATAATAAATGTATATCACTATATTATATATAGTATATAATTATGATAAATATTTGTTGATGCAATATACTTTTTTCATATAATAACTACATGTTCCTATATGAACATAATGAATAACATAATATGTTATATAAATAAATAAGCAAAATAATAAAACAAGTTTTTGGTTGAAAAATAAAATGAAGATGAAACAAAGGTCCAGTAGAATTCAGTTGAAGAGGGTGGAGCCAAAATGGCAGAGTAAAAGCAGGGACTCATCTAAGTCTCTCCCAAACCCCTCCAAATACCTTTAAATAATGACTCTAAACAAATTCTAGAGCTGCATAAGCCACAAAAAGACAGAATGAAACAATTTTCCAGCCCAAGACAGCTCAGAAGGTCGGTTGCAGTAGGGTAAGAAGAGCACAGTCCAACCAGGAACAAAGGCCTTGAGATGACTGAATCAGTGTCACCAGTGGCAGTTTCCAGACCTCTCAACCCATAGAAGGTAAGGAGCCCAGAAGACGGTCCCTTTGCTGGCACCAGGGGCAGGACTCTTGCATTGCCTATACTTAGGTCTGGATCACAGTTCCTGGATCTTAGTCTCAGTTCAAGGAGGAGCACTAGCACAGCAGAGCTTGCAGCCTCAGGGTAGCAGGGACCCTGGTCACAGTTCCAGGATTGAAAACAGTGCTTGTGGCTGCTCACACACCAGTGCATGGTACAGCAGAGTTTCTAACACACCTTTCCCTAAATCATACCACCTCAGAAGAGCCGAAAACTTACAGGCCCCAGAATTACCTCTGAAAATAGCTGCATAAAAACCCTGATGCTTGGGACAGTTCCCCCTCCACTTGGGAAGCAGAGCCCCACTTTAGCATAGAGTTTAAAGTCAGGAAATAGGCTGGGAAAAATGAGCAAGCAACAGAAAAAAATTCTGACCACAGAAAGTTATTATGGTGACAAGGAAGATCAAAACACGTACTCAGAAACAGACAACAAAGTTAAAATTCCTGCATACAAAGCCTTAAAAAAAAATACGAATTGGTCTCAGGCCATGGAAGAGCTCAAATCAAGTAAGAGAGGTAGAACATGGAAAGACTTACATGAACTGATGCAAAGTGAAATGAGCAGAACCAGAAAAATACTATATGCAACAATAATAATATTGTATGATGATCTACAGTGAGTAACTTAGCTTTTCTCAGCAACACAACAATCCAAAACAATTCTGTAGGACTTATGATGAAAGGTACTGTCCATCTCCAGAGAAAGAACTGGTAGAGCCTGAATGCAGATCAAAGATATTTTTTCTTTATTTATTTTTCTTGGATTTTTTTTTAGTCTGTATTTTCTTTCACAGAATGGCTTACACAGAAATGTGTTTTTGCATGACTATACATGTATAACCTATGCCAAATTGCTTGCCTTCTCAGTTTGGGAGGGGGTGTGGAAAGCACAGAGGGAGAAAATTTGGAATTCAAAATTTGAAAAAAAGAATATTAAATTATTTTACATGTAATTGGGAAAAAATAAAATATTAAATAAGATTTAAAAAATTCAGTTGAGGCGATAAGACTTTTTTTTTAATCACTTATCCTAGCAGGGAAAGTGCTAAGTAAATGGTGCAGGCAGTAAGTGGTCTAGGAATTCATAGTATAGGAATGATTGTACATTTTCATGGTCAAAGACTCTTTCCAAAAGAGCTGGGTTGTGTCCTGTGTCTTGATGCTGGAGAGAATTCAGATAGAGAGGAGAAAAACTATTACAAGAAGGAGCAATGGTGAGAAAGCAGAAATATGAAAAACACAGTTGAAGGACAGAGTATAACGTGTGAAATTTGTGGTCGTTGCAATCTGTTAGATTGGCAAGACATGCTCTCCACTCACCCACCTTGGAGCTTGTGATTCTTTCCTACACATTATGCCTGCAACCTCGTTAGCTCATATGATATAGTGGTGGTGACAGGGAGTAGCACATCAGGTGATTAAGCTCCACTCTCACCAAGGATAACGAAGATGAGTTAAAACATGTTTCTACATTTGAATATCCTGTTCTCTACAAAATGTGACCTTTTGTTTAAATTATGACAATAAACATTTGTTAAAGTCTGTGCAAGTTGACAGGTTAACATTTAGAGAAAATACAGAGTAGAGCAAGACACAAAGAAAAAGCGCTACCTGAGCACAAATGGATATCATCTAACTTAGTGTTGTTTTTAGTCACTGTCCAACGGATCACTTCCAGGGCCCTCCTAGTTAATTTAGAATTGAAGTTGAAAGCAACTTTTAAAGGTTTATATTGTTTGTTTTTGTATTTTACTAAATCATACACGGATTGTGACCTGTGTGAGTGGAGGGAAGAGTATCCACGTGAATGAAATTATACAGGTCATTAAAGTGTGAAAGCTCCTAGGCACTGAAAAACAGACTTGGGTCATACCCAAGACACGTAATTTACCTGCTCTTGCTGACTCTTTTTTCCTATCATTTCTGTTATAGAATAATAAGATATAGAGCTATAAGAGACCTTAGAGACCACCCAGTCCATTCACTTCAGTTTACAAATGAAGACACTGAGGCTCAGAGGTGCACAATGACTTTCCTAAAGAAAGTTATTTAGTAGCAGAGATACTGAATTGGAACTCAAGACTGATAAAGGTTGAATGATGGAAGCCTTTAGTGACTCAAATATTTCAGTTGCCATTAGCTTAGACTTTGTCCTTGGGCCTTTTGAGTAGCTCTCACTCAATTCAAGCCCTTGAATCATTTTTTTTAAAAATAACTCTGTAGTTTAAAATTGTGTATGTGTTTTATTTTTTTGGCAGAGCCAAAGTGCTTTCACAAGGGATTTGTCATTTTAAAAATTCCAGAATTTAATGAAAAAAATTATATAAACAAAATACAGCAAAACAGCTTGAAAATAGTAATTACCTAGTAGTTAGACGGGCTAGAGGGAAAAGGTCATGCAGGGAAGTCATAACAGATAAGATGGGAACATAGATCAAGGTTAAATTGAGAAAGAATGTTTTGGGAAAACCAATCTGGCAATACTAGGTGTATTTTAAGGGAGGGGGAAAATTTAAAAAATTAAAATCAGTTAGGAAGCTATGGCAACAACCCATTCATTTGCAAGCTCCTTGAGGTCTTGGACTGCCTTATTCTTATTTAGTTCCCCAGCAATTAGCACAATGCCTGGCACAAAGTAGGCACTTACTGACTGACAAAGGGATAATGAAAGTCATGCATATTTGTTACAAGAGCTTTTTTTTGTTTTGTTTTGTTTTCTTTTACCTTGGGAGGGGTGAGATAGTAAGGAAAGAAATGAAATGCTTGGTAGTTGAAAAAGAAAAAAAAATATTTAAAGAGATAATGAGAGTAGGGCCAAGATGTTGGCAGTGAGAAAACAGAGGAAGAGATGGATGGGAAAGGCATTTTGGAAGAAGAACGGATAGAACTCAATTGGATAGGAAAGGCAAAAGGGGTGGGGAGGGAAATCAAATATAGCTCTGAGAATGATAGAGAGAAATAAGGAAGCCAAAAGGGGGAAAACAGTTGGAGAGAAAGGGAGTAATATGGTTTAGACATGTTGAATTTTAGGAGACTGTGGATCACCCAAGTAGAAATGTCCATTAGGCTGTTGCAAATGCAGAAATGAGATTGACAGGTCAGAATAGGAGATACAGATTTGGTTGTTTCTAACAGAAATTCAAGTTAAAGACTTGAATGTGGATGTTTAAGATCTCTGAGGAAGGGAAGGTAGAAAGATAAAACCTGAACAGAGGGTCCACTGCAAATAAGGCCAGAGGTGTACTTTCATATTTTGGAAGAGGGAGGGGCAAAAGCAGTAAGCAAGAGAAACAGAGTGGGGATCATCAGGAGGATAACAGGCAAACTAAGAAAACAAAGCGTGATTATAGAAGACAAATTTTGAGATGAAAGGGGGCGGATCATCCGGGTCAAATGTTGCAGAAGGCAGAGGAGGCTGAGAAACAGCCTGCCTTTGGATTGACAAATCCCTACTGGTCATTAGAGGCTTTGGAGGACACCACTTTAGCAGAGTAAGGAGGGTTTGTACAGAAACCAGATTGCCAAAGAAATGGCGGCATCTAAGAAAGTAGATGGTAAAATGAAAGAAAAAATTCAGAGAGTGTCTGGAGGGGAAAGTAGGGTCAAATAAAGTGAGTTTCTCTCTCCCCCACCCCCATAGGAATGATCTGAGCATATTTGCATGTAAAAAAAAGGGGGGAAAAGGGGAGGAGAATGAGAATGCTTGAGAGTGGGGGATACTTGAGTATAGAAGTTCTGAATTATACTCCATGACATCTCTAGTCCTCCTGACCCAAAGATTGAGGGCCCATTGGCAGCAGGACATTATTGAATATGAATTCTACCATTTTTTTTTCCTTTTCGGTGAGGACATCAGGGTTAAGTGACTTGCCCAGGCTCACACAGCTAGTAAGTGTCAAAGTGTTTGGTCTGAGGCCGGATTTGAACTCAGGTTCTCCTGACTCCAAGGCCAGAGCTCTATTCAGTGAGCCACCTAGCTGCCCCAGAATGCTACCATTCTTGAAGAATAACTCCCAGCTCCAGTAATCTTAGACCACTCACAACCAGGATGAGTAGATGTGCCTAAAAGGTCACCTTGTAGATTTTCAAGAAAATCTCCGGAGAACATATGGGCTGGCTCTCCCATCTTTCTCTCTTCACCTTTTCCCTTCTATAGGCAAACATACTCACCATGTTGAGCACTCCAAAGCAAGGAGGAGGGGTGGGGTGGGGGAGGAGGACCTTGCCAACAGGCCTTTGCTATTTGAGTCCCTGGGGATGTTTCCAAGCATGGGAGGACTGGAGCTAAAACAGCTATATAAAGCGGTCACTATTTCAGTCAAGGACTTGGTACTGCATTTCGTGATGCTAAAAACGTATGAATGGAAAAAAAAAAAGAAAAGTTTAAAAATATCAGTGTATATTTTTCTATAACCCCATTAAGCTGTCAAGTCCTCTTGCTGTGTGTTTCCTTTCCCATCGTTGCTAATCGGCAAGGTATGTGTATGCCCTAAACACAAGTGCAGCCATCTTCTGTCTGCTTCCGGGCTTGCCAGAGTCATTCATTAATTCCCAGCAACCAGGACAGAGACCAAAGGGTCCCCCTAGCAGGGAGTTTGGATTTCATTCACTAGCACACTATAGGGCTAAAGTAGCATCCTAGATCGATCAGGCCTGTCATGATATCAGCCCAGCCAAGCAGTCTCACACCAACTCTTTCTCCTTGTTTCAGGAGTTGCCCTACATTCCTTTCCTTCATTCACAGAATCACAGCATACCAGAACTAGAAGGGAACTTCAAGATCATCTCATCCAGCTTCTCATCTTCCAGAGGACGGCAAGGAGACCTAGAGTGGTGAAATTAATTACTCAAGGTCATATAGTTGCAAAGTGAATAGAGTGTTGACCTTGGAGTCAGGAAGACCAGGGCTCCAGTGCCACCTCTGACATTTTTTCTTAATGCTACCTCTGTCCCGAAGGCCTGTCTTCAGTTAGAGTTTGAGAGAGAAATAGAAAGAGAGAGACAGACAAAGACAGAGTCAGAGAGAGACAGAGACAGAGAGATGGAGAGAGAGAGCTAGGGCTGGCTGCCTCTCTCCAAACACAGCTATACCTGTAAAGCACTTGGTAAAGTCCTACTTCTCATGGAAATAACAATGCAACAGGACGTTCTAAGAGTAACCACCAAAGAGAAACTTGCATTCTTTTCTGAAATTTGGTCACCCTTACAGTGCCATTGTACCTTCTCTAGGTCAGAGTTTCTTTTTCTGCAAGATGGGAGTTTCAGAAAAACCTCTAGACACTATTTTAACAGCCATATCTGTACACTGTTGCAATGAAAATAAGTGAAAAGGTGGCTGGTGCTATAGTCATTTAGAACTGTTGGTCTGGGAGGATTCAGGTATGACTCTTTTAGCAATTTACATTGCTGGAGGTAAATTCTTGGTTTTATAACTGCCCAGAGTGCCACAACTGCTAGGTCTTGCCACACTATGGCCACATACTACAATGCCTCTGCTCTCCCTCCGTCTCTGCCTTCTAATCCCCTACCCTGCCCCCCAAAATTCTCATCAGTCTAATAAACATTTACTGATGCTACATGTGTGTGAAGATGTGTTAGATGTTGAGGAGGATCTAAAACATACAAGACAGTCTCTGCCTTCAAGAACTTTATAGCATAGTTGGAAAGCTGGCATCTACAACACTCAAGGAGTTAATCAACAACGATTTAATAAATGCTTATTAAATATGTAAGACACTTTCCCAAGCATTGTGGATGCAACGAAAATGCCAACACAGTCCTTGTTTTCAACGTGCTTAAATTCCAATGGAGAAATCACATGTGAAAAATTAAATGGCAATGAAAATTTTAAGCCATCATTCAAAGCAGCAATTGTTGAAATCATAGAATGTAAGAGCCAGAAGAGAACTTTGGGTCATTTAATCTAACCTTCTCATTTTACAGATGAGGAAAATAAAGTCCACAAAGGAGAAATGGCTTGCCTAACAATAAAGCCCAGACTCAATCCCCAGGTTTCTAACTGCTACTCCAGTGTTTGATACTAAGCTAATCATAGAGGCAATAAATGATGTCCATATTTCAAGGTCTGAAGATTCACCTCCGGCTAAAGTACTAACATATTGGAGGTTCTATGTAAAAGTGATATTAATGAAGACACATTTCTATAAAGCTTTGTGGTTACAAAGCACCTTTTGCATATCATCTCACCTACATGTGATATTTTAAAAGTAGAATCTGTAAGATGGGGCATATGGATATGGCAGTTAATAGAAAGGGTTGACTATAAGGGATGGTTGCAATATTGAGGTGGCATCCTCAATAGAAATAAAAGAGTTTGGAATGGGGTATGGATTTGGGTAGGGAAGGTAATGGGTTCCATTTTGAGCATGTTGAGTTTGAGCTGATAGCAGGATATCCAAGTAGAGATATCCAAAGGGAAGTTGATGGTTTGGGATTCTGAGGAGCAGAATCTATAGATCTGGGACCACCTGCAAAGATGCAAAAATTAAACCCATGTACTTGATGCCCTGCCCTACTGCAGGCAGGTGCTAGGGAGACCTGGAGGTCCTCTACTCCAAAAATGAGGGTCCAGCTCAGTAGGTTTATAGACAGCCTAGAGGGCAAGTTTATTCTTCCCAAACTCTAAACCTTCCCTGTGCTTGGACGCCCACCTTGTTCTCAGCACTGTTATCTTGGGTTGTTGTTTAATTATTTCAGTCATGTCCAACTCTTCATGACCTCATTTGGGGTTTTCTTGGCAAAGATACTGGAGTGGTTTGCCATTTCCTTCTCCAGCTCATTTTACAAATTGGGAACTGAGGCATACAGGGTTAAGTGACTTACCCAGGGACACACAGTGTCTGAGGCCAGATATGAACCCGGAAAGATGAGTCTTCCTGACTCCAATCCTGGTACCCCATCCACTGCACTACCTGGCTGGGTAGGCAGTGCCTAGAATGTTGGACTGAGGGAAGACAAGATCTCCAGCTTCAACTTCCTTAGATTTAGAAGGCAGGGTGGAGCCCAGAGGGTTAAGGATCTAATCATTCTCAGAAGTTGGACCAATATAACTTTTTCCCATGCTTCTGTGGTCAATTCAGTTCCCTATAAATTCAGGCATATTTTTTAAAGCTTCACTTGGCCCTGGTCTGAAATGAACTGTTATCCCTTGTTTAGAGGCTCGGTTCAGAGAGGTGAAGTAATTTGACCAAGGTAGCAAAGCTAGTAAGTGGCAGAACTGAGATTCAAATCCAACTCTTCTGACTCAGTGTCATACTCTTCCATCTCACCACACTGTCTAGTTACCCATGAGGCATCAGAACAATCTACCTACAGCCACTGGCCAAATCCACCAATGATGGCCCACTGGACCAGCATTGTGGTCAGAGTTGTTTCTACTTTCCACTTTTTGTGGATCCAGCCGCTGTGGAGAGGAGCCACAAATTGGGGTTAGGTGTAAACGTGCAGTGGACACAGTTGTGGAATGTTTCTTCCACCGAGCGAATGGACACAGTCCAAACTGTCGTGGTTTGTTTGTGTGAGGCATGGGAACAGGCTAAAAATAAAAACAGAGGAATTATTTTTGGAAAAGTGCTGAAAAAAATAGAGAAAAAACTCACCCCCAAACTCATAAACAACGATCATCTTCCCACATTTCTTTGGGTTCTTTGAATTTTCAAATATATTCCAAAGCTTTCCAACATACTATTGGCTCAAGCAAGAGCTTGTGTAACCCTGATCCTCACTTGGCAGAATGAAAGGAGGGTCAGGCCCAGATGGCTGGCCCAGAGAGGTTACATTATCATCTTTAGTTTTTGTTTCTTCCCAACATTTCATTTCATCCTTTACTTTGTCAAGCCCACTCCATTTCAGGCCTCCCTTTTCTCCTTTCACTGGCCACTAGGCTTTCACCTATAGCAGAGAAAGTCGATGTGGTATAATGGAAATATGGCTGAACCTTTAGTTAGAGGCCCCAGAGATCAAAACATTTAAGGAGCTGTGGAACCCTGGGCAAGACAAGATACCTAAAAATGATATCTGCCTTTCAGAGAAAGAACTGATGGACTTTGAAAGGTGATCAAAGCACAATATTTTCACTTTATTTTTTATGTTTTTTTTCTTTTGATCTGTTTTTTCTTTGACTTCTGTGAATAATATGGAAATAAGTTTTATATGATTGCACATATATCACCTATATCAAATTGCTTATCATTTTAGGAGGAGAAGGGAGGGGAGGGAGGGAGAAAAATTTGGAACTCGAAATTTGGTAAAAATTAATGCTAAAAATTGTCTTTACATATAATTGGGAAAAAATAAAATACATTTTTTTTAAAAGAAAAAATAGAGGAAAAAAACTGGATTAAAAAAAAAGACAAGACACCTAATATCTCTGAGCCTTAGTTCCTTCATCTCTGCAAAGGGCACAATAATATCTATAGATAGTTATGGGGATAGATAGGGACTAGATCTAATTTAATTGGGAACTCTCAGATGAGGAAGCTGCCTCTAACAAGGTAAATCATCCCCTAGGATGAGTGGACTTAAAGCACCTTTTAAACCTTAAAGTGTTAAAGAAATGCTCATTTTCTGCACTTAGAATGTCCCAATTCCCAAGCAGTCTGTACCCATCCTTTCCTTTAAGACTTTGTTCAAAACTTATCTCTTTCAAGCTTTCTTTTACCAATTTTATCCCACTCAGAGTACTCTTTCCCTCCATGTCCCCTCAAATCTCACTAGCATAGTATACTGTTTATCATCTTGTACTGTTCAATATCACAGAATAAAGGAACCTCGGGGAGGGAAGGGCTGTCAGAGGCCATCTAGTTCAATCCTTAACAGGAAAAGATTTCTTCCTACATGGCCAACAAGTAGGTCATCTAGACTCTTTGGGAAGATCTCCAGTGAGGGAGAGCCCCTGAAGCAGCCTGTTCTACATTCAGAGATCTCTTGTTGTTAGGAAGTTTCCTTAAATCATGTTACCTCTGACATCATGTTGGATCATAGATCAAAGCTTGGAGGGGAACTCAGAGGTCATCTACTCCAATCTCCTCACTTCACAGAGGAGTAAACTAAAGCCCAGAGAAATTAAATGAATTTCCCAAGGTCACATGGATCGAAAAAAATGGTAGAGCTAAAATTCAAACTTAGGTCCTGTGACTCCAGATTCATTAGGAAGGTTCAGCGATCTTTCTAGCATACTCCATTGCCCAATTTGAGGCTCTTTGTTGTCATGGAAACTGTCTTGATGCTCTCCAAATTATTATCATCCTTTCTAAAATGTAGTGCCAAAGAAAATTTTAAAAGTAAAATGCAGTGTAGTGCCCAGGACCAAACCTATAACACCCAGTGTGGTCTGCCTAGGGCAGAAGACAATGGGACTGTGTTGCTCTGGTGTTCTTCTTTCTTTTTTTTTTTTCCCTTTTTCTTCTTTCTCCTCCTCCTTCTCCTTCTTCTTCTTCCTCACTATGCTGTGACTTTCTGCCTAGATCACAAGCTCCCTGAGAGTAGAGAACTTGTTTTCTAGCTTTGTGCATACCTTAAATGCCTAGCATAGTACTACAGGCAAAATAGGCTTGCTGCATGCTACTAAGCCACCTTGGCTCATCCTCTTCACATTTGATTTGTTCATCTTGTTTCAGCTCCATTCGGCTACTTTCATCAACTCACATCCTAGGCTGGAAGGACCTTCAGTCTGTTTCAGATAGGGATCATTTGAAGGAAGAAGGCATGTTTAGCCTGGAAAAGAGAAGACTCTGGTGGGGGGGGGAAGAAGGGGGAATATGAGCACTGCCTTAGAGTATTTGAAGGGCTAGGATGAGGAGGAAGATTATGCGTTTTTCTGTTTGGCACCAGAGGGCAGAACCAGGAGTAATGAGTACAAAAGAGGCTGTGGGAAACTTCCTAATAATTACAATTATCCCAAAGTGGAATGGGTTGCCTAGGGAAGGTGTGGACTCTTCCTCATTGGAGATCTTCAAAGAGCAGGTGGACAAGTACCTGTCAGATATGTTATAATGAAGACTTCTTTAGTGTGTACGTTGGACTAGAAGGTTGCTGAGCTTTCCCATCCCAGCCCCAACTCTTACATTCTATGATTCTGTGCTCCCTGCACCCCATACTCAAACATACCTCCCCTTTTCCCAGTAGCATTGCATGACAATGGAGTCCTCTACTCCCCTAAACCCAGCACTCTGCCCTGTCAGAATCTGAGGATGCTGGTGAAAGACCATTTGTGTGGTCAAGGCTATGGGACGTGCAGATGGCCGAGGCTAACATTGATTCCCCAGATTTACTAAGAAGTGTTGGAACATATCCTTGATGCTGGTTTTAGTTATGATGGAAGAAAGCAATCCCTGCATGTGTAGACAGAGTCGTTAACTAGTAATTCTGGTGCCAGAGACAAATTCAGTTTGGGGAAAGGTCAGACCTAAGGATACTCAAGTCAACAAGTACTGATCATGCACACATTATGTGCAAGGTCCTGTGCTCAGCACTAGGAGTCAAAGGGGAAAGATGATGCACTCTCTCTTGGAGCAGCTTATGATCTAATGTGGAGGATGATAAGTACACAAATATTATTGTCCAAAGCTGCGATTTCATTAGCATAGAGAATTCTTAGACTGGATCCCTATAAACAGATCAACAACCCATTAAGACATAAGGACTTGTGTGAGAGACATCCTGGGATAGCACAATAGGAGAGGAAGGGGAAAAGGCTACTATATAGCATATTCCTTTGCCTATAAAAGGGCAGCTAGGTAGCCCAGCGGATAGAATGTTGGGCCTGGAGGCAGGAAGTCTCATCTTCCAGAGTTCAAATCCAGCCTCAGACACTTACCAGCTGTGTCATCCTGGGCAGATCACTTAACTCTGTTTGCCTCAGTTTCCTCATCTGTGAAATGTTGCTGTTGTTGCTCCTCCTTCATTCTCAGAGGATCAATGACGTCAGGAGGGTGATGTTTTGACTTGCAAGTGAATTGGATTTAAGTGAGGCAGGGCTGTGCAAAGTCATCAGCCTCACTGTCTCCTCCAGAGTCATTCAGAGTCCAGTGACAAGACAAAGGTCAGGGTGACTGGTGATAGCCCCAGATGCAGTGGAGAACTTGACCTCTGTAAAATAAGCTGGAGAAGAAAATGGCAAACTATTCCAGTATCTTTGCCAAGAAAGCCCCAAATGGGGTCATGAAGAGTCAGATGCAATTAAAATGACTGAACACCATTGCCCATGAAAGTCACAATGCACTCATGCTGAGAGAGGGCTAGCCCAACCCCCAGAGAGTTCAGTCCTGTCTCCTATGGAGCAGGTGACACCTTTCTTCTCCAACCACTAGGAAGAGGTGAGGGATAGAGACACAGAAGATGGAGGAGGCATAAAAATGATATGGAAGAAAGTATATCCTCTACAGAGATAGGACCTCAGAATGGTAGCCCAGGATCAGGTGAGGGAATAGGAATAGTGTCAGCATATAATATAAAGTCAGCAGGATAGAATGACAACAGAAGAAGGAAGTATACCACTACATACTGGCATCTGAGGTCAAAGTGTCAGTTTCCCTGACCTAGTTATGTTCTGGACATGAAGAATGCTGATAAAAGAGTTAGTACTGATGTTCCATTCAGAGGAACAGAATGTCTTTGAGGGAAGCAGTGGGTTCAAGGCAATCACGATGTATGAAGGAACGTTGGGGGGCTTGCCATCCTGGTGGGTTTGTCAGTATTTGAGAGATAAACATCTAATAAAGTGTTTGTGCTGAGTGCTTGGGAATCTGTGTAGTTGAGGAAAAGTAGTACTAGCATTAGAATATATGAAGAGATAATCAAGGTGTGCTAAGGCTGGACACCCTGGGACTGTATGGGAGTAAGAGTACATGTGGCAAGGCTTGGGCTATGCACTGCTGGGTATCTGCATAGCCCTTATATGTGATACCAGTATTTGTGAGGTGGGGTGAGAAGCCCAGTTAGATTCTAAATTGTGCAATATGTCTGAGTAGCAAGTTTCAGAACTCATTGTGATCTCCCTAGGCGCAATGTCAGTCCTGGGACGGGGCACAAGAGAACTTTGGAGGAAGGATGAGCATGACTGCAAGGGACAGGATCATATGCATCACTTCAGCCATCTACTGCACCTCTGGTCTTCTACTGCTCTGCTAACACCCCACTGAAGGGCCAGGACCACAGAGCTCTGAGTTCCTGTCTGGCTCCACTGTGATTCCAATATGATAAATGGATGGAAAAGTCCTGAAACAGGCCATGCAGTACCAGTACCTGACTTGCAACCTGACCCTGAGCAAATCACTTGTTCTCTGTGATTTGATTTTTTTTAACTATTAAATGAGAATACTACAAACTCATATCTTTTTCTTGGGAGTGGTTATTGGTACAGCACTTTGAAAGCCAGGGGAGAAAATTAATAAGAATATTTCAGAAGTTCTCTATCACTCTGTGTGCTCTTATCAAGTTCCCAGGTTCCCTGCTGGAATCAAAGCTTCACCACTTTGCTTCCCTGAAGTCAATATTTATTGAGCAGCATGATCTAGTAATGGATTGTTCAAATCCCAGGGTCAATCATGGTACTGGCCCGCCCTTACTGGGCCATAAGATAGCCCCAGAGCTGGAAGGGACCTCAGAGGACATTTAGCCCCAAACCCTCATTTGTCTTTAATTAAATATTATTTTATTTTCAGATCCAAATTCTCTTCCTCCCACTCCTCCCACAATGCCTACATTTTGCAGATGAGGAAATTGAGGCCCAAGGAGGTTAAGTGACATACCCAAGGTTGTACAGGCAATAAGTGTCAGAGTGGGAGGAACACAAAGGTGAAAAAATGATTCTCTGCACTCAGACTGATTAACATGTGATGGGGGTAGTGGTAGAAATGATTTAAGGAGGAGACTATACAGAAATATAGATGTAACAGTGGTCTCTCCATGAAGGGGGATGTGCGTGGGCCTCGGACAAATGAAATGACAGATGTTCTAGTTGGAGTCATTCCCATGGAATGCTGAGTCTGCACTCTGGCTACCATCAGGGATACATGCTCAGCACTGAAAAACTTGATGAAACTTGATGCTAAAGAACTTGGGATAATGGAGCAAACCCTGACTGATCCCTTGGTTATTCACACACACTGTTAGGTGTAGTGGGAAGGATGAAGTCTAGGGAAGAGGGCCCTACCAAAGTGCCTCAACCCGTTGGCTCTCTCTTCCTTCCCATTGTCCTGTGTTCGGAATGTGTGGCATCTCTCTCTGTCCCTGTCTCTCAGTCTCTGTCTCTGTCTCTCTCCCTCCCTTTCTCTCTCTCTTCTTCTCTTCCTTTCCCTCTCCTTTCCCCCGATCTTACTCCCCTTCTCCCTCCCCACTTCCTCTCTCTCTTTCCCCACATTCTCTTCTTTCTCTTTTTTTTTAATGGAAGGTGAGAAAGAGATCCTTCGTCTATCTTAATAAGAATGGATACATGGATATTTGGTTTTCTAGTCCAAACATGTGACTTGATGGTATAGGGAATTCCCAGTGAGGAAAATCCAAGTACCAATTGTATGGCTAATAATAATAGAAACAGCTAGTATTGATAAAGTGTTTTATGGTTTGCAAAGCACTGTTTGTATGTTATCTTATTTGATCTGATAGGCTTAGAGACTTTCCAGGTTGCTAGGAGATTAAAGGACTTGCCTAGGGTCCAAAAGGCAGTACATGTGAATAAAAGAAGTTGATCCCATGCTCTCCTTTTTTTCAACTCTAACACATTATAATGCCTCTTACACAAAAATGGTACAAGATTACACAACAACAATATTTTTTGGCAAATGAGTTGTTCTAGAAAAATTAGAAGCAAGAGAGAACTTTCTTTCTTTAATAAGAAATCAAGAGAAAACTTCAGGGGAAAATGGCACCAGAACTGGGTCTTAAAGGAAGAAAAGGACTTCAAAAGATGGTTACAAAGAAGTAATATATTCCAAGAATGGGAATTGGATATTTGCATGAATGCACAAAGGTGACAGGGACAGGACAAGATCAAGGAACAACTAGTCATCCAGTTTGGCTGGATTACAAAGTATATAAAGGGAAACAATGTGATATAATACTGGAAAGATAGGTTGAAGACAGATTATGGCAGATCTGAAATGCCAAGAGGGACAGTCTTGAAGGACTTAGAATCAGAAAACCTGGGTTCGAGTCCCAGGTCTGATATTTGCAACCTGTATGAACTTGAAAAAATCTTTCATTTCTTTGGACCTCAGTTTCCTAATGTGTAAAACAAGTGGTTGGACAAGATGATTTCCAAGTTCCTTCCAGCTCTAACATTAGGGAGCCACTGAGATTTTAAGCAGGAGAGTGATACTATCATACCAATACAGTTAGATTATCTTGGCATTGTGTGAAGGATGGACTTAAGAAAGGGAGGATACCAGAGTCAGAAAGATGAGTTAGACGGCTGTTAAAAACAGTCCATTGGTCCACTGGGCATTGTTTTTCCTGCAGTGGGGATGAATTTGAACTAAGCTAGTCACATTCCAAAGTGACCAAAGAGAGAGGAAGGATCTACATGTACAAAAATATTTGTAACAGATCTTTTTGTGGTGGCAAAGAACTGGAACCTCTGTGGGTGCCCATCAACTGGGAAATGGCGGAACAAATTTTTGATATAATGCAACGTAATGTAAGAGAATATTATTGTGAAATGAGGAAAGGGATGGTTACAGACAAACTTGGGAAGATGCGTATGAACTAATGCAAAATAAAGAGAGCAGAACCAAGAGAATATTTTATACAATAACAAAAACATTGTAAAAACAAGTAACTTTGAAAGACTTAAGAACTCTGAGCAACCCAATGCCCACCCATAGTTCCAGAGGACTGATGATAAAATATGCTACCTACCTTGTGACAGAAAGGTGATAAACTCATGGTACAGAATGCGACATACAGTTTTTGGACATGGCCAACGTGTGAATTTGCTGTGACTATGCATATTTCTTACCAGAATTTTTTTTCCTTTTTTCTAATGAGAGTGAGTAGGAGATTATAAAGAAAGATTTGGTGTGCAACCTGACAGAACAAGCAATCTACTTGACTGGTACACTGGAGGAAGTTTGGTGAAGACTGTGACACAGACCTGAATAGAGCTTGTATGAGCAAGGCTGCTGAGTGAATATAGACTATCAGTGTTATAACTGTGAAGTGCCAAAGAAAACTGAGAAATGAACCTGGAACAAATGAACAGCTGGCTAACTCCTACCAGCTGTTACTGGGATCAGTCAACATCATCAATTTTTCCTGGTTCACTTGCTCTGAGTTGGCCTCTCATTTCTTCTTGAAGACGCTGAATCCTTCATTGTACTCTTCAAAGAATCACAAAATCAAAGACTACTAGAGCTGGGAGGAACCCATAGCTGACCAAAAAGCCCCTCTGTAGCTTACCTGATGAATTGTGGTCCATCCTTCACTTGGAGATCTCTTATAGGGGCAGCTAGGTGGCACAGTGGATAGAGCACTGGCCCTGAAGTCAGGAGGACCTGAGTTCAAATCTGGCTTCAGACCAAAACACTTGACACTTACTAGCTGTGTGACCTTGGGCAAGTCACTTAACCCCAATTGCCTAAAAAAAAAAAAGGGAGACCTCTTATGAAGGGGAACATACTACATCATGAGGTGTGCCATTATTCTTTTAGGTAGTTCAAATTCATTGGGAGTCTTCTTTTTACACCGACATAAGTTTGACCACTTGTAACTTTTGTCAACAAATCAATTTATTTTTCTTTTTGGTAAGGCAGTTGGGGTTAAGTGACTTGCCCAGGGTCACACAGTTAGTAAGTGTCAAGTGTCTGAGGCCAGATTTGAACTCAGGTCCTCCTGACTCCATGGCCAGAGCTCTATCTATGGCTCCACCTAGGTGCCCCAACAAATCAATTTTTATTAAGCATCTAAGATGTGGCTAGCAACTTTTAAGAGAAATGATTATTAATAACCAATGACTTGGGGAGATTCAGAGTTCCCCCTTTTTCTAAAGTTCTCATTTCAAGGCTCAAGTTTTCAAAGGACATTGATGACAATGAGATTTCTCATTAATTACTACAGGATTAATGACATTAATCCTGTTACTCTCAGGAACACTCACTCTTCTGGGGACATATAAACTGTGAACCCACCCCTGATTTGTTTTTGGAATTCAGGAGTGTCACTGATCCATTTTATTGGTAATACACTAGCATTGTTAATGAAATGATTAATTACCCAAAAACTATGTCTGTCAAACTTTACACATCACACTTCTTAGCTCCCAGTTCTTCTCCTTGGGATCAAGCACAATATTTCTAATCCCTTTCACCTTCATACACTTGAAGATAGTTATCATATCTTCCCCTCAACCTCAAGACTTCTCTTGTGAAGGTTAACATCTCTAATTCTTTCGACGGATCCTCATCATTTTTTGTTCTTCTCCAGGTTTTTAACTCTATGTCTCCTCCCTCTGATTGACTGGTTCTTCCTAGAATTCCCAGACCACCTCTCCAGCTTACATTTTTGACTCACCTCTCAGACTTTCTCTTCACTCTGGAACTGTATCAAGTGGTGGGTGGCCTTCTCAATTTGGTATCGTGAATCACTGATACAGATTCTTCCTTTCCTCTTACCTCCTTCACTGCTGGTTCCAATTTGTTACCATGATCATGGTCTCCAATTTATTTTCCCTACAACATTTAAAACCCTGATTTTGCCAAAACAAGCTTCCTAGAATACTTATCCAAAGACTTTCCTTTTAGACAAAGACATGAAATGTGAGCATGAGATACCTGCAAACACATGTCTTGGATATAATTGGCTGAGAATAGAAAAAGATTTGGGGGCAAAATCTCCTTGCACATTCCTTCAAAGTTTAATAAACACTTCATTAAGCACCTATTATTTGTGAGACAGCCTTCCTCTTAGAGGTTATTCTTAAAGTTCATAACACGGACAGCTCCTGATCTAACAAATGAAAATATCTGCCTGATACTGGAAGAATCTGTCCTACTAGTTCATGGATTTTATTCAATCATCAATTCATACATTTTGTGTGTTCCTTTACCTTTCTTTTTTGTGAGGCAATTGGGGTTAAGTGACTTGTCCAGAGTCACACAGCTAGGGAGTGTTACATGTTTGAGGCTGGATTTGAACTCAGGTCCTCCTGACTACAGGGCCAGTGCTCTATCCACTATGCCACCTAGCTGCCTCTCTTTTACTTTTTGATACTGTGTTGGGTGAAATGTTTGTGAGGCTTTTTTTCTTTTGAATTAGTTTTCTATTATATTCCTTAACTAGATATTGGGAAAGATACAAAGATACACAAGATCCAGTTTCTTCCTTCAAGGATCTTATAGTCTAGTGGGAGAAATTACATGCCCATAACAGGCAAAGTTGATGTGGGGAAGGACTACATTTCCCAGGATGGACCAATGGGTCCAGAGTTCCAATACTATTACTTGGGAGGAAAAAGCACTACTTCCTATGATACTTCAAGAGTATCTTGATTACATCGGGGGATTGAGGAAAGAGAGTGATACACTGAAGAAAATGGAGCTTATTGTTAGGTCTATGACCATTTTTGTTGTTTGTTCTTTGCTCTGGAAGAAGACCAATGACATCACGAGGGTGATGTCTTGACTTGCAGGTAAATGCGATATGAGTGGGGCAGAGCTGCACAAAATCATCAGCCTTTCTCTCCTCCAGAGTCATCGAAGTCTGGTGGCAAGACAAAGGTCAAGACAACTGGTGATAGCCCAGGATGCAGTGGGGGGACCTTGGCTTTTTTAAATTAAGGTCGTTCCCAGGTCTCAGTTTGTCTGAGGCCACATCTGCATATGAAGCAAAGGAAGTTTTTGAAAATGAGCAGTAACAGTAATACATTTTTATATCATTTTATTGTTCAACACAAAACAAGGAGATGAGTGATCCTGGCTGCAATAAATAAAAATTTAAAGAAAAATTGACAAACTACATCTGGGATTGGGAGCTGCAAGTAGTTTCTAAGGCAACAACAATCCAGGAGCTATAATGGATACAGTAGTGCCCAGGAAGATTGTTGAATGACTCCACCTTTCTCCCTGAAGCACTACATCCTACATTGAGGTTAACCCATACAGGAGTATAATCAGAATGCTAGAACTTTTTTTTTTGCCAATACTTTTCCTATTAGATTGGCTAGAGCTTGACTTCTAAGTTATTCTGCAGGAAGAAAGGGGTAACATGGAAATAAAGGGGGTAGAAGAAAAAGGAATGCAAGTGGTGCTTGTTCAGGAATACATCTGAGATTATTTTCTGCCCTTATTGAATGCTGTACAGTTTCTAAGTCTGAGTTAAATTCAGAAATTCATCATTTTCTAACTGGGTAGGGTTAAAGTGAACCAAATATATAAACTACCATTAAAAATCCCTAGTATTTGAATCTATTTCCAAGGGGGTGCAGAGACACACTTGTGCTTCACACAAATTAGTGGAATACAAATAAAAGTCAATATAAAGCAAAATATGACAAATACATTTTTAAAAAACACAGCATACTAAAAGAAATCAGAGGAGGAAGAGGTCACTTCTGGCTGGGGAAAACTACAAAGTCTATATGGAGGAAGGGTATTTGAGCTAAGCCTTGAAGGATGGTTAGGATTTCAATAGGCAGAGATAGGAAGGGAGGGTATTTGAGCTGGAGGGAATCATGTGAGCAAAGGCAGGAAAGACTGGGATGTATTCAGGGGATAGTGAATAATCCAGTCCATTCTTTAGTCCTCTTTGCATTCCTGTGAGGTAGAGAAAGGAAATGCCATGCATACCTAAAGATCTTAATTTTAGTTTGGGAATGATGACTGAAGGAACTGGAGCACATAAAAATTATTGCTCCTTGCCTGGAATACCCTCATCCCCACATCTTTATTCGTCTTCTCAGTCCTTCAAATCTGCTTTCATTACTCCTTATGGAAAAATCATTTTAATTCTCTTTAAAAATTCAAGTTTCTACTGTAACAGTGACTAGCCTGGCCCCCAATGCCTGAAAGCCAGGGGTATTACTTTTTATTCCTTCTCAAAGTTTCTTCAGTACCCCTAAGAAAGATTGAGGTATCTACTCTCTGCTCTTGGCTCTAGCCACCACTAATTTGTGTTCCTCCCATTTTAGGGGTCCCCTGCAGACTAGTTCCAATATTCACTTAACAGAGTAGTTTTTACAAAGGAATATTTACTTCAAGAATAGACAAATATTACCTGCCCCCAACACTTGAGGGATATAATCTCCTCTTCTACCACCCTTGTACGCCTTAGGAGAAGGGAAGTAGATTAAATTCACAGCTTAGGTCAATTTTATATAACATGGTCCCACCAAGTTCCAAATTCAAAGCCTGCTTGGGCTTGCATCCTAGCACCCTGGCTTCTGAGGACTTTCCTGCTAGGCTGACAGCAATATCTCTCCTGGAATCCTGCCTCCAAGGCTCCAGAGTCGAGGGTCTCTACCATCTGCACCTAGAACTGAAAAAGACAAACAAAACAGACAAGGCCAAAACCTCGAGCCCAGTTCTCAGAGCTATAGGGTCAAAAAGGAGAGGGAGAAGAGGGTCTTTCACCACCCTTCCTTTGCTGTGAATGAACAAGACATTTTCTCATTCTTGTGAACAAGAACTTCTCCAGACAAAGGGAGGATGAGGTGGAGTAGGTGAGGAGGAGAAGAAGCTGTCCCAGGCTGGTAGTTTTCAAAGATACAGCCTGTTTTAGCTATGCAATCATTGGACAAAGCTATTCCACCCATGTGATAGGGGAACAAATAATATCTTCTCCCAGAAACAGGTCCCTGGTGTCTCCCAAATGGGTTCCCATCTTGGGTGATC
This sequence comes from Phascolarctos cinereus, assembly GCF_003287225.1. NCBI lineage: Eukaryota > Metazoa > Chordata > Mammalia > Diprotodontia > Phascolarctidae > Phascolarctos > Phascolarctos cinereus. The sequence continues at coordinate 216,622,758 of NW_027555625.1, forward strand.
TGGACATTCCTCAAAGTCCAGTTAAACTTTTAGTGCTGTTTTGTTTTTAATTGTTCATATTGGAAGAAGTACTTACCATTTCAGAATACAATATACAAACTGAAATGTTTGTAAATTCACTTTCTATGACAGAGGCAGGTGTGGTGCAGAGGATAGAGCAGTGGACCTAGAGCAGGTCTTCGAGGCCGCAGGTTCCCCACCCCTAACCTAGAGTCAGAAAAACCTGAGTTCAAATACAGCCATGTGGCCAAGTCACTTAACCTCTCTCTGCCTCCATTTTTCCTCAAATGTAAATGAAGGTAATAATACCACCTGCCTCCCAGGGTTGTTGTAAAAATAAAATGGGATGGTATTTGGAAAGTACTTAGCAAATTTTAAAGCCGTGTAAATGCTAGCTAGCTGTTGAAAGAGCTGATGCCATTAGAGTTGGTTGCTACAAATTCAAACTACATCAGAAGTGGGGAAGAAAGCTTGGATCAAAAGATATTGGATAGACAACCTATGACACTTGCCTATACAGCAAATGGACATAGAAGTGAATTCAGAAATGGACAGGAAAAAGAAAGTGGAGCGGATTGTTTTGGGGAAATTGCTAAGATCTTTTAACGACTGCAAGCTTCTCCCTGTACCAGAGACCTATCTTTTTAATCTTGAGTTTCTTCCTGGGACTCTTTGTGATTATAAGTCACAGAGCATGATTGTCTCCAAAAAAATCAAAGTTGAGGGTCCCACAAAGGCCAACCGAGATGACTGTGAGGAGGCTGCAACAACATATAACTCAGAAGAAACCATATAAAGGTTGTTATCGAAGAAATGTATGATTGAAAGAGATGACTCAGACATGAGTGAGAATCAACTGATCGATAGCCTCCATGTTTCATTCGCATCCTTGTGCTGTCAAGAGAACATGAATGATGGTTCATGTACTAAGCACATGAAGTATGCCTCGCACTGTACTAAGTGCTAGGAACACAAATATGGAAAGAGGGAAATCCTTACCCTCGGGATCATATATTCTAATAATAGGAGACAGCACATGGGAGATTGGTGGCCAGGAAGAGATGTTTTGATCTCCAGAAGCAATGGTGCTATTGATTTGTTTATCACATAACTTGAGCTCTGACCCACTCTTTCAGAGCCAAACAGGCTACTTCTGCCCCTCAGAATTTTAGATTACTCTAAGGTGTAGTATGTCTTGTCTCTCAGCTACTGGCTTATACTGTACCACTTATGTTTCTCCTATTTAGGGGATCAGTAACTAGCACCCCAGTGTTATCTAACCATTTAACACCAGGTAGTTTTTACTAAGGAATTTCTACTTCAAAGACATATCAAAAACAAATGTAGAAACCTTTTCCCTTCAGCACCTCAGAGGTATAATTCCTCCTTATACTACCTTAGTCTAGGTGTAGGGGTGGTGGGAATAGGTGAAAAGGATTTGGCTCCCAACTTAGCTCAGTTCCCACACACACCATCAAGTTCACATCCCATCCTAAGAAGACATTGCTGTGGGCATCTGCTGGGCTGGAGTCCCAAAGTGCACTCTAAATAATTCTGTCATGCTCCTTGAGATGTCATTGCTGGTCTGGTTGCAAAACCCAGACTGAATTCCTGAATTCCTGGATTCGTATGGCTCACATTTCCCATCCTTTAAACTTTCAAGGTTGGAGACTCAATCCCTGTACCTAGAAAAGAAAAAAACAATGAAAAGATCAAGAATGTCTCATTTGTTGGGGTCCACATGGTCTGAGTTTGGGGGAGGAAGGAGTTCCTAAGGCTCTTTCTCCTTACTACATGGTCTCATGGGCAATGAGACAGCAAAGGATTTACCTTGTTCCTCCAGGATTGAAAGCGGTAAAGGGCTACAGTTGGGAGATGATTCTGACCTTTTTGAAGACACTGAGAGTTCCATCTATGCAACCAATGGGGTGGGGAAAACCATGTCCTCCCAACCACATGGTAGGTAAACTGGAGTCAGTTCCACAGTGCCTATGCATGCTGCAGTCATCAAAATTCTCCTGGAAGCAGCTCTCTGGAGTCTTCCTCCATACAAAGACAGCCAGCCGATGGGTCTACACATGTTTCAGACTGTTGTTACAGCTGTGTCCAGAGAAAGAGATAGAAAAATTTGGGGAGAAGGCAGGGAGTGTGTGTGTGTGTGTGTGTGTGTGTGTGTGTGTGTGTGTGTGTGTGTGTAGGGTGGTACTGATAAGTGGAAACAAGTAAATGGTGGGATGATCTCTGTGGATGGAATGGATGTGAAGGTAAAGCATGATATGGGATATAGGGATAATTAGACACAGAAGGCTACTAAACTGGTGAGTTTGTACTTTCAACAGTGGAGATGGCTGATCTCCAGGGAAGTCCCAAAGATCAGAGGATTAACTTTCCCAAGGAGTAGGAGTATAGATTTTGGAGGTCTGTGGTACAGAGGTCCAGGCCCTTTAAGGAAGTTGCTGGTTCAGACAGGAAGTAGCACCCATGCCAGAATATTTAGTGGACCTCCTGTGGTGAATTTATAGAGAGGCATGAAAAAAGTCACTCAGGATGGGTGGTCATGGCTGGTTTGCATTCTGCATTGCAGGAGAGAATAGCTACATCATTGAGATCAAAAATTCACCAGAGCATAAAAAAATCAAGAATAAAAGGAATAAAGAGAAACATTCTTCTGACCAGAACAGAGAGATCACAGAGTTTCACACAGATAAGCAGCTTCATGCCACTATAACACATTGCTTTCTTTGGCTTCCAACCCATATAAAGCAAAAAGAGTTGGGAGCAAAAAAGATCAGAGAGTAAGGTCTTTGCTCTTGGCAAATCAGAAGAGGGAAAAGGAGACTTTCCTTCAGTCATGGATTTAAAACCATTGGCAGTGGTGGAAGAAAGATTACAGGGTTTCAATACAACAAGAAGTCAGGAGTCATCAAACTCTACACAAACCCTAGGAAGGGTTTTTGACTGTAACTTAAGAGAAGTGAGGTGATTAGATATAGATATAGATATAGATATAGATATAGATATAGATATAGATATAGATATAGATATAGATATATAAATATATAGATATATATATCTCTTACAGAAGTGAATGTTGAAAACTAAAAATAAATAAATTAATAAAATTGGGGAAAAAGAAATTAAAAAAAAGAAATCTGAAAACTTAAAAAGAAAAGAAAGAAAGAAAAAAGGAAAAAATGTTATCATGCATTAAGACAGGTTCCAGAGACTCAATCTCTCTGGCATTAAGCATTATGGATTCAACAATTAAAGGCTGGTGACAAAAGGTACCACGATACTTAGGTATTTTTAAAATTTTGTTCTATATACTATTTAAAGACTTGTTATTCTCTTATGCTGCTATTTTTAGATGTTTTAATAAGGAATTCCATTTATTACTTTCAAAAAAGGATAATTGAACGGACAAGTATTCTGATCTCTAAAGGGCACAATAAACAAGTCATAACCATTTACCTAGTGACAATTTGCCCTAATTTCATGCATATTATTCAGAAGAAAGTCAGCCTCTTGAATGTTGGATTCACAAACCTAATTATAGAGTGATAATAACATCATACCCCATTTTCAACACTTACGCATTCCAGCTGTTCCATACTTTGCATACACATTGCTTTATCTTTACATGGGTCTGTTTTGTTTCAACTTGATTTAAGTTCCTTAAGAGGCATGACTATGTTTTGAAGGCAGCTATTTGGCTCAGTGGATGGAGCTCAGGGCTTGGAGGCAGCAAGACTTGAGTTCAAATGTGGCCTCAGAAACTTACTGTCTGTGTGATCCCATACAAGTCACTTAAGCTGTATTTACCTCAATTTCCTCATCTGTAAAATAGGGATAACAATAACACCTACCTCCCAGTGTTGTAGTGAGTATAAAATGAGATAATATTTGTGAAGTGCTCAGTATAGTACCTGGCACATGGTAAGCACCATGTAAATGTTAGCTATTATTATGTTTTATGATTATCTTGTTCCTCCTCACTAAGTGCTGTTATTGTGCCTTGCACACAATAGGCACTCAGTAAATGTTTGTTAGTGAACTGACCAGACCATTTGTCCTTGGTAGCTGAATCCATAATGCTTAATGCCAGAGAGATTGAGTCTCTGGAACCTGTCTTAATGCATGATAACATTTTTTCCTTTTTTCTTTCTTTCTTTTCTTTTTAAGTTTTCAGATTTCTTTTTTTTTTAATTTCTTTTTTCCCAATTTTATTAATTTATTTATTTTTAGTTTTCAACATTCACTTCCGCAAGATTTTGAGTTCCAAATTTTCTCCCCATCTTGCTCCTCTCCCACCCCAAGATGGCGTATATTCTGAATACCCCTTCCCCTAGTCTACCCTCCCTTCTGTCTCTCCCCCCGCTCACTTCTCTTATTCCCTTCCTTTTCTATTTTCCTGTAGGGCAGGATAGATTTCTATGCCCCATTGCCTGTATATGTTATTTCCCAGTTGCATGTGAAAATAATTTTTAACTTTTGTTTTTAAAACTCTGTGTTCCAAATTTTCTCCCTTCCTCCCTTCCCACCCACCCTCATTGAGAAGCCAAGCAACTTGATACAGGTTATACATATGCCGACATGCAAAACACTTCCATAGTAGTCATGTTGTGAAAAACTAACTATATTTACCTTCATCCTATCCCATCCCCCATTTATTGTATTCTCTCTTTTGACCCTCTCCCTCCTTAGAAGTGTTTGTTTCTGATTACCCCCTTCCCCAATCTGCCCTCCCCTCTATCATTCTCCTGCTCTCTTATTCCCTTCCTCCCTATTTTCCTGTAGGGTAAGATAGATTTCTGTACCCAATTGTGTATATTATTCCTTCCTTAAGCCAAATCTGATGAGAATAAGATTCACTCATTCCCTCTCACCTTCTCTTATTTCCCCTCCACTGTAAAAGCCTTTTCTTGTCTGTATTATGTGAGATAATTTACCCCATTCTACCTCTCCCTTTCTCCTTCTCCTTCTCCCAGTATAATCCTCTCTCACCCCTTAATTTTATTCTCCAGATATCACTCCTTCATCTTTGACTCACCCTGTGCCCTCTGTGTCTGTCTGTCTGTCTGTCTGTCTGTCTGTCTGTCTATCTATCTATCTATCTATCTATCTATCTATCCATACATATAATTTTTTCCTTCCAACTACCCTAATGTTGACAAAGGTCTCACGAGTTACAAATATCATCTTTCCATGTAGGAATGTAAACAGTTCAACTTTAATAAGTCCCTTATGATTTCTCTTTCCTGTTTAGCTCTTTACGCTTCTCTTGAATCTTGTATTTGAAAGTCAAATTTACTATTCAGCTCTGGTCTTTTCATCAAGAATGCTTGAAAGTCCTCTATTTCACTGAACATCCTTTTTTCCCCCCCGAAGGATTATACTCAGTTTTCCTGGGTAAGTGATTCTTGATTGTAATCTTATCTCCTTTGACCTCCAGAATATTACATTCAAAGCCCTCTGGTCCCTTAATGTAGAAGCTGCTAAATCTTGTGTTATCCTGATTGTGTTTCCATAATACTTGAATTGTTTCTCTCTAGCTGCTTGCAATATATTTTCCTTAGCCTGGGAACTCTGGAATTTGGCTATAATACTCCTAGGAGTTTTCCTTTAGGGATCTCTTTCAGGAGGTGATTGATGGATTCTTTCAATTTCTATCTTGCCCTCTGGTTCTAGAATATCAGGGCAGTTTTCTTTGTTAATTTCTTGAAAGATGATATCTAGGCTCTTTTTTTGATCATGGCTTTCAGATAGTTCAATAATTTTTAAATTCTCTCTCCTGGCTCTATTTTCCAGGTCAGTTGTTTTTCCAGTGTGATATTTCACATTGTTTTCTATTTTTTCATTCTTTTGTTTTTGTTTTACAGATAATGTCTTTTTTATAAGGGGACATGAAGAGTTTCAGACACCAGCTGCCATATCCAAATCCCCCATTTGGTGTTTTAAGAGCAAACTATAATTCTGTAAATAAAAATTCTGGTACCTGAGGCCAGCATGACAAATTATCTCCAGGACAAACAGTATGAAATGTGCCCTCAAATAAACTTTTTTAAGACAAATTCAGGCAGAGGTGGGAAAGAATGCAAATTTTGAGACATAAGGCCATGTGGTAGGACAGATGCTGGGACACTATGGATATGGTACACACTGAGGTGAACAGGAAGAGATGAGATTAAAAAAAGGAGTTCACTTGGGGTATACTTATGGAGGAATAGCCATCTTATAGCTTCCTATTTTAACTAATTATTCTCACTCATTAAGTGCTTAACCCAGTTGGTTTTTTCCCCCTACTGAAAAAGTACAAGTGTTGCTAATTCCTTTGCACTTTAGGACTCTGGGAAAGAGGGTCCACTTGCCTTGCCCTAGTTATAGCTCTTGCAAATTCAGAACTTTACACAGTGTGGGTTTATGGAAAGTTTCTGAAGACTTTGTTGAATTTGTGTATAATTAACCAGGAAGGAGGAACCAGTGGTTAACTAATCTGCATGTGTTTCTTTCTTGGTCTCTGGTCCCTGTCACCAAAACTGGCCCTGTGGTTACAGTGGAAACTCTGCAGTTTTTCAGATCCAACCACCTAGAGGGAAAAAAAAAAAGCTGCCTCTGCCTCAGTAATCACAGATCTTCCAAGGTCATGATTAGCTCCAGAGATCAAAGAAGGCCTTTTTTGCCCCCAAAGCTCGACTAAATGCACCCACTTTCTTCACCTTTAATCATTTCATTGGTTCAGGGCTGAAAATGGCCACATCCTTCAGGGTCTCACTTCCCTATCTTGGGCTATTCAACCCAAAAGACTTCTCTCCATCTTGTCTTCACCAAACCATTTCCCCTTTAGCTCACTTGCTGTCGAGCAGCAGAGCAAACAGCTGCTATCTTTATAGCTACGTGGCTAGTTGTATTTTTTGCTTCTTGGTGGATAGATGACGATGCTTAGGAAGAATGCTCTGGTGTCTTTCTGCCTGCCTCACTACCCTTGCCAGACCAGAGAGTCTGTCACATAAAATCCTCAAGATCCCAGTCCTCTTCTGACCTTCCTGGTATTTTCCCAAAGTGTTGTTCCCCTTGAATTATGGACCACAAAGCAAGATAGATTTACCTCAAGCATGATTATAAACAGTTCATTCCCCTGCCCAATAACCTATTGTTTTTGTCATTTATATTAAAAATAACCTATACCCTAACATTAAAGGCCCTCTGTCAAATACTCCTATCTTAAATTCATTTCTTCTTATTCATTGTTACTTGTTCTAGTTTCCATTTAACTAAGTTTGCTTAATAATACTCACACACAGCTTCTTTATTCATCTCTTCTTACCTTTTTAATACTTTGTATTGGTATTTTGCATTTGTAAAATAAAATTTTGTCATCATATCCCTAGTGCCAGGCATTGTGCCTGGTACATAGTAGTTGCTTAAGAAAGGCTTGTTGATTAATGAGTTATTCCATGCTCAAAAACTTTTATTGATTCCCTGCCCCTCCCCATTCTTCTCATAGCCTATAGAATAAAGCAAAAATTCCTCACTTTTTTTTTTTTGGTGAGGAAATCAGGGTTAAGTGACTTGCCCAGAGTGGCACAGCTAATTAAGTGTTATGTATCTGAGTCCAGATTTGAACTCAGGTCCTCCTGACTCCAGGGCTGGTGCTTTACCCACTGTACCACCTAGCTGCCCCTGGAATTCCTCCCTTCTAAAAAGCACTCTCTTACTCCTCCTTTCCTTTCTATGACATTCCATTAATTAATTTGTCTTTAAAAAAGCCTTTGCTCTTGACTTCAATCACTACATTGCTCTGCCCCATATCTCTTCAGCCCTAGTGTTTTGTTTATAACATACAGTAACCCCTTCCGTACAGCGACTTTCCCCATGGAGGTTTCAATATATCTCTGGTCAGCATAAGAAATCGAATGGAAATTTTGGGATGTTTTGCTTCCGACATGTGAAGGATAGCAGACAACACAGAAAAAGTTTAGAAACTCAGAAATACATAAAATTTATGTATTGTGTAATGTCAACATATTTTATCTTTTGATGCCATAATAATTTAGACCTCTTCTCTGGTACAAAAGGAGTAAAGAATTTTGTTCGTAGTTGGGGATGCTGTGCTGCTAACCCCCAGGGTGTGGAAGGGATAACTGTATTTGCTCCTGTAAGCTACTCTTGCGTCTCTAACTTCTTACTGGACATTTCTACCACAAAAAAATTAAAATTCAATCTGACCGAAACCTAACCTAGCTTCTCCTTATTTCTAGAAGTTCTTGACCCCTCCATCCTGGCTGTTGTGCAAGTAGAAGATCTTGGAGTAGGTGAATAACATTGAGTCAGCAGCTAAGTGGAAAAGAATACTGAATTTGGAGTTATATGACCTGGTTTCAAATCCTATCTTTGCCGCTAACTTCCTGTGTGACCTTAAACCAATCACTTGACTTGCCTAGGTCTTGGTTTCCTCATTTATAAAACATAAGGATGGGCCTAGAAGACCCCTTCCAGATCTAAATCTATGGTGCTGTGTTTAAAATGGTGTTTGAGGAAGATGATTGGTGCTTTGTGTTCCAGGATCCATTGACTAAGGCAAAGGGGTCTTCATTTTGCGAATTACCAGAGTAACCAGTCAAGACCTACGTGAGTTCCCAGATGCTCTTATTCTCTGAGCTGGCAAGGGTGAGTTAAGGCATGTACTAGAGCATCCTGTCTCGGAAAACTCTTCTTCCGCCAAAAGGGGAAGGTGAAACTGACCAGAGAATTACAAAGGCAGCAGCTGTTTGCTCAGCTACTGAGCAGAAAGTAGGCTAAAGAGGAAACAATTTGGGGAAATCCAGAGGAGAGTCACCTTTGACTCCTCCCTTCCACCCCACAACCAAATCCTTTCAGTTTTACCTGCATGGTGTCTTTCAAATCCATTCTCTTCTTTCCCATGGCTATTCTCCTGGTTCATACCCCATCAGCTCTGCCTGGACTTCTGCAATAGCCTCTGATCTTAACTTCATGCTCATCCCAATTTACTCCCTTATCTTTAATCCATCCCAGACTTGACTTGCCAGATTAAAACACTGTTTCCTTCCATTTGTGCCCTCTGCAATGCTGTTCCTCACATAGGGCACCCCATCTCCCATCTTTGCATAGGTTATCTCCCATGTCTGGAAGGCATTCTTCTCTCCTATTTACTTCTTAGAATCCCTTACTTCCTTCACAGCTCATCTCCAATACAGCGTCTTACATGAGGTTTTTCCTGATCCCCCTCATCTGCGTCACTGTCCCCATTATCTTGAATTTATTTTGTATGTACAATAATTACATGTATACATGGTACCTCCCATGATAGAAGGTAAGCTCTTTGAGAGCAGGGATTGTTTCATTTTTGTCATCATATCCCTAGTGCCTGGCACATAGTAGGTGCTTAAGAAATGCTTGTTGATTAATAATATATCCCATGCTCAACAACCTTTATTGATTCCTTGCCCCTCCCCACTCTTCTCCCATAGCCTATAGCATAAAGTAAAAAGTCCTTAGCTTGTCAAAGTTTTCCACGAGTTAACCCTCACTTGGCTTTCCAACCTTATGCCTCATGGCTCACCTACACATACCTCCTACACTCAACAGGACAGAGCTTCTGGGTGTTCTCAGAACATGTGCTGAACTATCCCAGTACAACCTTGTTATGCTGTTCTTTCCACCAGGAAATTCTCCCAGCATTCCCCACCATCTCTACCTGTCTAAATCCTACCTGAACTCAGATATAAGTCTACATTCTCCATTTTGTTTCCCCTCACCCCCCCCCATGTGACCTACCCCTGCAGCTTTGCTATTCTGCTAATCTAATTGGTCTTTCAAGAATTGTTCTGTAGCCCCGGGGAAGTGGTCGAAGGCTTCAAAAGAACTTTCTAACATTTAGAACTGTCCTAAAATGGAATGGGCCACTGAGGGATGTAGTACTTCAATGTTACTGTGTCCTCTGTATTTCTCTCTTGTGACTGACAACTCTTTTATGAGAGACAGCACGGGACAGTGGGTAGGGAGCTGGCATTAGAATCAGGGAGGCTTGGGTTAAAGTCCGGCCTTTGACATATATGGGTAATATGGTCCTGGGCAAATCCCTTGACCTCTCTCTGGCCCTTCAGAATGGTGCTTGTTTGTACCTCTCTTGTGATGCTTACCATACTCTACCTTATATTGTTTTTTTTTTCTTTTAAGTCTCTGGGAGTAGAAATCAGATGACCTTGTTTGGAGTCCCAACTCTTCCATCAACTCACTGTGTGAGTGAATTCAATGGGATTGAGTTAAATTCAATCTATATTTTAAGTGCCTCCTGTAAGTGAGATACTATGTTACCTCAGATGTGAGGAATAAAAAGTTTTATTTTGGTTCAGTTTTAATTACCCAGTCATTGCCCTAAAGGAGCTTACATTCTATGCAGGGTGAGGGATGCATATGATACATACGTAGATAAACAAAATGCGGGGTAGAATATGATGGGACCTGCAGAGGGACCCAGGCCAAATGCTTCAGGAAAATTAGAGTAGGGAGAGATCCTTTCCATCTTGGTGGTGGAGAGTGGAATGAATAAGTCCAGGGAAGGCTGCACAGAGGAGGTGGCACATCACCTGAGCCTTGAAGGAAGAGGACTCTGACAAGTGGAGATGAGAAAGGAGGGCATTTCAGGCACGAAGCTTTAGTTTCCTCATCTATAAAAAGAGGAGGCTGGATTTCTGCCATGTCCCCTTGAGCCTCAGACTCATGAGGCTAGATTGTAAACTTCTTGAAGACAAGGCTTTTCAGACTCCAGAGAGTCTAGCACTGTGCCTGTTATTGTTGAACTAATTAATTAATTTCATAGAAGGGTTCTCAAGTCTTTTTTAACATATGGACGTGTTTTGTCTCTTCTTTTACCCAGAACCACCTCACCAGTTCCTTTTGAACCTCCCACAACCCCATGCAGACTGCCCAGAGCACACTGTTATTAACTGACTCATCCCTCAAGACCTCTATTTGCTTTGCCTTTCAGACTCTGGTGGCATAATGAATAGAGTGCTAGACTTGGAGGCAGGAACATCTGGGTTCAAATCTTCTCTCTGATATTTACTAGCTGTATGACTATGGGAAAGTCACTTCACCTCTCTAGGCCTCAGTTGCCTCATCTGTGAAATGGATTATACAAGATAGCCTCTGAGATCCCTCCAACTCTTAGTCTGTGATGGGTCAGTCATAGGGGTAGGGACCAGATCTGTGATTTCATTGGTATTGGGAACTCCCAGATGAGGAAACTCTGTCTATCAGTGAATATTGGCACCTTCCTCTGCCACCTATAATCTGCTGATATCATTGGTTTTCTTTGAGAATGAAGGCCAAACAACAACAATCTCAGAGAGTTGCTTAAGATGACAAGTGACTTGACCAGGGTCATATTGCTAGTATATGTCAAAGACAGCAATTGAACCTCAACCCAGGCTTTCCTAATTCCAAGGTCAGCTCTGTGTTTTTTGTTTCATGCTGCCCCTCATAACAGAGCTGTCAGTTGTAATAGAGTCATATAGACCCAGCCATGTTGAATCACTGATTCTCTGGGCAGCCCATTCCACTTTGGGACAGTTCTCCATGTCAGAAACTTTTTCCTTAGATGAAACCAAAATGTATCTCTGCAACCTTCAGTCAATGCTCCCAGACCTGCCCTCTGGGTTCAAGTAGAGGAAGTCATAAAAGACTAAGCAGACTTACAGAATAGTCAAGGTATGAGGGACTTTGGAGACTGATTAGCCTGAGGAAACTCAGGGACAGTGATCTAACATTGTACAGCAAGCTGGGAGCAGAATCTCCCAGAATCCACATCTCCTGATTCGTTGTCTACTGTTCTATGCTGGACTTAAGAACAGCCTAGCCCCCAGTAGGGTCAGCCAGGGAAGCCAGTGGCAAATGGCTTATACCAGTCCAAAGAGATCAGGAAACTGGATATGAAAGAGCCTGAAGATCTCCTAAGCTTACCTGAATCCCTAGATTAAAAAAAAAATTTTACAGTGCAAAGTATTCTATGAATCTAAGGTCAGTTAGTTCAACAGGGGTTAAGGGCACCTGGAAGCTTCTTGAGTTGTTCTCATTCATCTGTTCTGGAGCAGACAGCCTCCACTCTTCAGGATCAAAGGGGCCTGCTTAGAGTCCCATCAGCACCCACCCTTAGCCCCAGAAGGTGGTTATCAGAGCTAATGAGAGTTACTCACCCTTTAAATGCTGTTTCCTCAGCCTCCAGTTGGCATTTCTCTTTGGGTCTTCTGTCTCCCACGGTAATTAAGTAATCAAGTAATTGCTGATGAGGGGGTGATGTGATTATGACAGAGTTGCCTAGCTCTTTCTTCATCCTCCCACAAGCTAATCCCCCCCTCCATGCCTCTGCAAGCAGAAAGATCTAATTGGCATCATGCAGGGCCTCTCCGCCCCCTACCCAGCCCCTCTATCTATTAGGAGCTCAGAGGACATCAGCTCTTACACCTTTCAAAAGGTCTGGAGCTCATAATAACCTAGGCCTAGGCTCTCTTGGGTTGTATCCAATTTCCCATCCACCCTTTCAAAAACTCCTACTGCACCGAGGAAGGAGGATTCCCCTGCTTTTAAGTCTTCTCTTCAGCATCACCCACAACCCCAATTTCAATCCAAGAAATATTTACTATGTGCCACACAGTGTGTTAGCGTTTAGGAATATGAAGACAAAAACAGACAGTCCCTGACTACAACAAGCCCACTTACTATTGGCCTGGAATCACTCCTTCCTCACCGTAAGAGCCACCTTCTACTTGAGGTCTTTCTTGACCTTTCCTCCCCTTCTCTCACAAAATTATTTTGTATCTATATTGTATATCTCTTCTATATCTCTACATATGTACATGTTGCTTACCCAGATATAATGTAATTTCCTTATGGGCAGGAATTTTTTTCTTTTTTGGGGGGTGGTGTGGTGGTATGAGGGAGAAAGACATATGTTTTTATCTCCAACATGTAGCAAAGAGCCTGACACCTAGTAGATATTTAATAAAATCTTCTCAATTGATTTTTTGATTGAAGGTAATATAACATGACTACAGATAAGCAAACACAAAATATATGAAAATGGTAGGAAGGTACTAACAACTGGGAAGATAAGGAAAGGTCTTGTAGAAGATGCAGTACCTATCTTTGAGCTTGAAAGGACCCTAAGGAGTATTTAATAACACGCTCATTTTACAAAAAATCAAACAAGTGACTTGTCCAAGTTCATGCAGCTGGTAAGTGACAGGGCTGGGCTTTTAGCTTCAGACTCTAATTTTAGGGATTTCGCTGTTGCTGTCTGATTGTAACCATAGAGTCCAGGCAAGTGATGGAAAAATTGAAGAAGGTGCAAGAGGAAGAAGTAGCTTTCTCCTACTTAGCTGGTATTTAAGTTGCAGCTCTCCAGATTTCTTTGTGGCCTGAGATTTGGCAGGATATCCTAGGGTCATTAATTATTGGCCTGCCCCTTCCCACTGTTGGAGGAAATGTGCTGTAGGATGATGAAGCTGGTGTTGTTCACTCAAGGAAAGGGTAGCTAGTCCTCCTCACAGGTGCTGAGGCCCTGCAAATAAGCCCTGCATGGGGCCTACAGAGATTGTGGGAGGAGAAGGAGAGAGGGGGCAGAGGCTGGGGGGTCCTTTTTATTGTTTCACCTTGCTTTGTTTTGTTTGGACTGGGACCCTGATAGAGGCAGGGACGTTTCCTCTTGGAGGGGAAGCCCCTTCACTAATGCATATCAGCAGGTGCTTTTCAATTTATATTCCTACAGAGTTGGCTGGGGTAAATGAGAAGCTGACTGCCTTGCTCAGGGTCACTGAGGCCATTAGGAGTCAGATTCAGGACCTGAACCTAGATCATTCTAACTCCAAGGTCGGCTTTCAATACACCATATCCTGGGCCCTTTCATGGGGGTGGGGCGGGGGGTGGGGAAAGGCCTTGGAATCAGAAAGCCTAAGTTTGAGTTCCAAATAGGTGGTACAGTGGATAGGGCACTAGAGTTAGTAAGGCCTAGAGTTAGGAAGACCTGAGTTCAAATTTGGCCTCAGATACTTTTTTAGCTGTGTGACCTTGGACAAGTCACTTAACCACTGTTTGTCTAAGTTTCCCTATCTGTAAAATGGGAATAATAGTAGTACCTTCCTCCCAGGGTTGTGGTGAAGACCAAATGAGATAATTAATTGTAAAGCACTTATTTGACACAGAGTAAGCATTACATAAATATTAGCTATTATCAATACTTATGAGCTAGGTGAGATGTTGACTAGTTATAACCTCTCTGAGCCTCAGTCTCTTCATTTGCAAAATGGAGATAATAGTACTTGGGCTGTCTCCACCACAGGATTATTGTGAGGAAAGAGCTGTTCTAGATAGGTACCACATAAGTAAAGAGCACTAGAGTCAGGAAGGCCTAGAGCCAGGAAGACCTGAGTTCGAATTTGGCCTCAGACACTTTCTAGCTGTGTGACTGCATACCCCCAAGGACAGGGACATGGTTATATATCCCCTGCTGCCTCAGCTTAGCTTTGGCCCCTTTACCAGCAGAAGAAGGGAGGAGGAGGTGCTTAAGATCATGAATTAGGGCTTTAGAAGTAATCTAGTCCAATCCCTTCATTTTACAGATGAAGAAACTGAGGCACAGAGAGGTTCAGTGACTTCCTTACAGCCTCACAGGTGGTAAGTAGCAGGATTCAAACCCTGGTCCTCTGACTCCAGATACACTGTTCTTTCCACTGTATCACTCTACTGCTTTTCTGGCCTTCTAGAAAGTGTCCATTGTTAGTACACTTCCCTTCCTAGCAGACAAAAGGGGGAAAGAATGTAGCCCAGCACCCACAGCTCCTGTCACAGACAAGCTAGTATCTTTGGCTGTCATTGGAAAGCTTCTTATCAGGCATGTGGCATGTCTAGGAGAGGGGGAAGGTCAAGCTGTGAGAGGCTTCAGGGTCCAAGCAGCTGGAGCCAGGGCCTGCACAATGCTGCCCAGCACCAGGCCCTCTGCCTGCCTTGCAGTGACAACAGCCAGTCTGGAGATAACAGGTTTTGTAATTAGAGTTGGCCCTCCCTACATGGAGTGGGCCATGGGAGAGAGGACGTACCCTTTCTCAGCAGATTGGTCTGAGGAGAGGAATGAGATTCTGGCTCCTTAAGTTAGAAGCTGGCCCAAGGCTGAACTGTAAATGTTAGAACTTCAAAGCTGGAGAGGGAGTTCAATCTCTGTTTTACAGAGAAGGAGGAAATTGAGGTCTATGAAAGTGAAAAAATTTATCTAAGGCCAAACAGCTAGCTGGGACAGAACCCTGTTCTGATGGACAGTCCAGGGCTTTTCATATAAAACAGGGAAGTTTGTCTCTGGTGCCTTCCACCTTCCCATTAAGCTGCCCTCACTCTCCTTCCTCCACCTCCAGCCACCTAGTGTATATCTCCACAGCATAAGACCTGAAGGTCAAATAATCCTCACTGAAATGATAACATGATAATATTAGCTGGCATGTGTATACACACACACATATATAGCACCTAGTCATTTCAGTCATGTCCCCATTTGGGGTTTTCTTTTCTCTTTTTTTGGTGAGGCAATTGGGGTTAAGTGATTTGCCCAGAGTCACACAGCTAGTGAGGGTTATGTGTCCGCGGCCAGATTTCAACTCAGGTCCTCCTGACTTCAGGGCCGGTGCTCTATCTATTGCACCACCTAGCTGTCCCCATTTGGGGTTTTCTTGACAAAGAGACTAGAGTGCTTTGCCATTTCCTTCTCCTGCTCATTTTACAGATGAGGAAACTGAGGCTAACAGGGTTAAGTGACTTGCCCAGGATTACATAGCTAGTAAGTGTCTGAGGCCAGATTTGAACTCAGTTCCTCTTGACTCCAGTATTGATGCTCTATCCACTTCACCACTAGCTGTCCATACTTTAAGATTTACAAACCACTTTATATACATTTTTTCATTAAGCCTCGAAATGACCCTGCCAGGTAAATATTACAGGTATTAAAGACATCCATTTTACAGGTAAAGAAAATGAGGCTGAGAAAGGTTGAAATTTTTATGCGGTTAGAAAATATACAACACTTCTCAAAGGTTTTTTCTTTTCTTTTTTTTTTTCAGCCAAAGACAAGGTTTGTTAGAACATCCATCATACAGGGCAGACTCTTAAGGAATCTAAGCATTTGTATTGCTAATGCAAGCAGGCCAGACTTTAAGAATCTGAGCCTCTTTTCTTTTTAATGGGGAATTTCCTTCAAGAAAATCAAGGAAAGCCCCAAATATGGCTAGGGACCTCTTGTATTGAACTTTAGAGAATGTGTGGTGACAGTGGAAAGAGGGCAGGATTGGGAACTGCAGGACCTGAGTTCAAATCCTGTCTACTACTTACTGCCTTAGTGATCTTGGACAAGTCACTTAACTTTCTGGGGCCTCAGTTTCCCCATCTGTAAAATGAGAAAATTGGATAAAATGATCTCTAAAGTCCCTTTCAGCTCTAAATCTGTGATCCAGAGATAAGAGTCACATATAAATGGGAAAGCATGGATAGGTGGGGTTCTTCAGTCTCTTTCATATCTATCTGAATTATTGAGAGGAATATCTAAGTTTAGTTCACAGATTCATCAGAGTTTATTGATTTAAGTATTCAGTAAAACCAAAGGGACAATTCCAACACTGGAATTTCAGGCACTAGGACACAGATAGTTTCCCTTTATTCCTCAATTTAGAAAACTGTAAGCCACTTTCAGCTCACATAGCCAGTCTTTCTTGTGTCCTTTAAAAGCTGTCTTTTGAAGAAACATAAGATCCAAGAATCAAGAGTCATTGAGATGGCAGAGACTTCAGACATGAGAGTATGCTTTTCATTGTCTTCAGGGAAGCTTCATTAAAACTACCAAGACGCTGAGTCTCATGCTCCCCAAATAGTGGGATGTGAGCGCCCAGGATGTCCATAATAGTTTAAGCAGAAGTTGCAAGAAATTTATAACTTCAAGTCAGAGAGCTGTCTGGGACAATGGTCTACAATTCGGTGAGACATAGTGGATTCAAACGTAGTTTAATTGGCTGTAGGTCCTACTTACCTGGTTAGCTCTTCTATGTTCCAAAAGAGTTTGGCCACTGGCAGCAAGACTTTCATTCTAGTGAGAAAAGTTGTGCACAACTAAGACTTTGGGAACTAACAAATACTAGGTATGTGAAAGGTCTGCCTCCTTTTCTAAAAGAACTGAAGCTTAAGACTCTGGACCTTAAGCCAAAATAATGATGGTCCAGATCACTTCTCTGATGGAAAGAGGTAGCATCTCAACTGAGGATTCCAGTTGAAGCCAGAAGCTGGAAGCAAAGAGACAATCCATGACCATCTGACCAGTGGAACAGGCAGAAACTACACACCACATGAGACCAGAGGGGTACAGACCCAGAGGAAACTGAGGCAAATGTAATGACAACATCAGAAGATATCTTGCCCTTCAGTGCGAGAGGTATTCATCTACTCTACTCATGTATTTTGGACACATGTTTCATAAGTATGTACACCTCCTTGCATAGTTCCTAGCTATGTCTTCTCTTCCCATTGATAATGTGTGCATTTGTGAAAGAGTGTCCCTCAGTTTTATAGGGGAATTGCTCCCCTGGACCATTGCAACAACCTCCTAATTAATCTCTCTGCCTCCAGTTTCTCTCTTTTCCAAATCATCTTCCACCCAACTGACAAAGTATTTTCTCTAATGTGCAGGTCTGATCATTGAATTCCTGTACTCAATAACCTCTAGTGTTTTCCTATTGTCTCTAGTATTGGCACATATAAGCACTAATATATTATTTTCCATTCCATTTGGTATTTAAAGCTCTTTACAACCTGGCCCAATCCTACCTATTACTTCTCTCAATGAATTCTATTATCCAGCCATGCAGGTCTACTTTCTGTTCTTTGTAAGTGATACTCTGTCTTCCATGGCTATGCCTTTGCACTAGACATCCTCCATGCTGGGACTGCTCTCCCACCTCATCTCTATCTTTCTGTAGTCCTGATTTCCCTCAAGATTCAGTTCAAATACATTCTTCTGTATGGGGCCTTTCCTGATTCCCCTCACCCTAGCTTCTAAGCTTTGTATTTATGCAAATATATGTGCTCTATATATACCCATATGTTGGCATATGGTACATATTGTCCCCTCTGTTAGAACAAGGGCTACTTGAGGATAGGAGCTGTTTTCCTTTTGTCTTTGTATGCCTGGAACCTAGCTAGCACAGTACCTGGTACATAGTAAGCACTTAGAAAGTGCCTTTTGATGGATTGTTCCTTTCCTTACTATGTTATTTTATCAAATGTCTTTGTTTTCAACTAAGTGTTCCCTTTGGCTGAATAGTAGAAGTAAATACATTAGTGGGGGCTCATGAGCTATTGTTTTGCAATAGATAGAGACACACAGAAAATCTAGAATCTAAGCTAACTTTTCTGAGGAGAGCTATGTGAAAGGAGTACTTCATTACATAAATAATGAAATATTTTGTCTATTGCATTGCTAAAGCTCTCTGGGGGAAAAGATCATACAGTCTCCTTTGGCCAATGCCACTTTTTAATTCTAGGAGCTGGTAGGTCCTATGAAAGTCAATGCATTATAGGTTGCTCTGTGGAGCATGGTTAATTGAAATCATCACATAACTCAACATCTGTAATTTTTTCTCATCCAGTTGTTGTTGTTAGCATGAAAAACAATGACCAGAAAACAAAGATCAATCAACCTAATGCTAGACAGACAGTATAATGTTTCCCCAACTGCATTTTTCTCTTTGTTAAGTGGTCTCTTCCTGGCTCCCTTCCCAACTACACATTATTCTGGGTATTGTGGATAAAATGGTGTCATTCTGTGCATGCAACTTCCTTTTCTCTATTTCTACCTGCTTTGGCTCAGCTTATGGCCCAAAAGGGAAATGGATAGGAAAGGGTAAACAAGTGGGCATTTCCCTCTTTCTCTGGGCAGTGCCAGTATTTACTGAGCTGCTAGGGGAGTAGTCAGGGGATAGTGTGGCATTACTTATGTTTTTAGGTCTTCCCTCCTCCCTCTTGAGCTGTGGCTCTGGACAGGAGCTGCTCCTTCTTGAAGGAGGTATCACATTCAGGGATGGCCACCCTACAACCTTCCCCACTCCCAAACTTCCCCATTTCTGTCACAGGCACTCCCATCTTTCCAGTACTATGGATGGGCAACCTAAGCATCCCCTTCAACTCCTTGTTCTCTTTCACCTCCACCTAGAAAATCACTTGTCAAAGCTTGCCATGTCTCCCAATTGTCTCTCATCAGACTTCTCTTCACTCACACTGCCATCACCTCAGTTCAGACTCACTCTATCTCTTACCTAGATTATGACAATAGTCCCCTACTTGGTCTCCCCGACTCTTCTACATCCTACATACTGCTGCCAAACTAATTTTCCTTAAATGTAGATCTTACCATTGGGTTCCTCTACTCCATTAGTTCCAGTGACTTAGTATAATATAAACTCCTTTGTTTAGAGCCTAAAGCCCTTTACAACCTGGCCCTAGGTAATTTTTCCAGCCCCATTGGATATTGTTCTCTCTCTTTCACTTGACAGTACAACTAAACTGGTCTTATCTCTGTTCTTCACATGACATCTATTTCCCACTTCTGTGTGTTTCCACTGTTCATGCCTAGAATGCATGCCCTCCTCAACTCTACTTCAGAGAATCCCTTTCTCCTTTGCAGTGCAGTTCAAGTACCACTTATACAAAGCCTTTCCATCCTCTACTTTGAGTGTTCTCCCTTCCTAACTTGTATTTCACTATTTTCTATATATTTGTATTTATTCACTTTATGTTTGTACTTGTTCACTATTTATATTTATAAGGATAATTCTGGACTCAGTCTTCAATCTAGAAGGGATATAGAGACAGACAGACAGACAGACAGACAGACAGACAGATAGATAGATAGATAGATAGATAGATAGATAGATAGATAGGGATATAGAATCCTAAGGATTCTAGGGTACTCTGAAAGGTCAGAAGTGGTTTTTCTCTAATGCTATTGGCTCAAATCCCATTCCAGTGTGTTCCCCTCTCCACACCCCATTAGCTCGTAGTGATTATTGCCCCTGTTCCATTTAAGCCATTTAATCAATTAACATCAATTAACTTTTACAAAAGAGTATTTATTTCAAAGATATAGCAAAAATAGAAATACCAACATTTCCCCTCAACACATTGGAGCACACTCTCCCCTATACCACCTCATTCTCTGGGGTGAGTGGGATCAAACCTAACGGAGTTTCTACATAGCAGTGATCCCACCAAATTCAAACCCAAATGCAGCATCACCACTGGATGAGTCTACATCTAAGCAACCAATGGTCTGGGTCCCAAAGGCCATTCCTCAAGGTCTCAATGTTGAGGGACTATTTTCAAAACCCAGCATAGACTCCATTCCCAGACCTCCTGGTTGTTCGATCTCCTGACCTCCTGAAGCTCACAAGCTCCTAGCAATCTCCAAGCTCCTTCACCTAAAACAGTAAAGAACAAAGGCTGAAGCAAAGAACCAAAGCCTATCTTCGCAGGCCAAACCTTGGACTCAGATGGGAGGACCAAAGGCCTTTTGCCTCCTAGCCCTGACTCTCTTCTCTCACTGGAATACAGCCAAGCAGGGAGTCAGACCAAAAGGACTAATTGGCTGACAAGTGCCTCTTGAATGAATTACAGCTCAAGCTTCTCAGCCAATCAAAAAGACTCCTCTTCATCACATGGTTAACACACCACAAACAGTTACAGAACCTCTGTGCATGCTCCAATCTCTCCAAGGCATTTCCGTCACACATAGTCCTGCATCCCTGGAAGCAGGCTCTCTGATTTCTTCCAGGAGGGTGAATTGCATAGGCTAAGCAGCTGATGCCTGCTCACCAGCTCTGTTACATGCTGCATGTATTTAGAGAAATACTTTGTGGTCTCCCCCAATTGAATATAGATTCTTTGTAAGTAAGGATTCTTTCATCCTTTGTATGTCTATCCTCAGTACCTATCATAGTACGTGTAATAAAAATGCTTGTTGATTGAGCCTCACAAGAAGGCCTGATGACAAGCATTGTCATTTCTGTTTTATAGATTTACAACTTCCTAGAGCTAGACAGGATCTTAAAAAGCCAAATCTGACCCCCCCCCATTTTATAGTTGAAAAACTGTGGTTCATGAAGGTTAAGTAATTTACACCGAATCATGTAACTGGTTTTAAAAAATCAGAGTCATGATTAAAGAAGGATGCTGGCTCCTGGCAAATTCCTTTCAATTCAACAAGAATTTATTAAATACTATATCAGATTGTGTGCCTTCTTAGGGAGGGAGTGGAGAGGGAGGGGGAGAAAAATTTAAAACTGAAAAATTTATGAAAGTGATTGTTGATAAATCAAAATAAATTAATAAAAAAAAGAATTTATTAAGTGCCTACTATGTGCCAGGCATAGTGCTAGGTGCTGAGAATATAAAACTAAAAGGAACGATTCCTTGCTGTCAAGGAAGTTATGTTTTACTTGGAGGAAGCCACATGCATCTCAGATAAATAAAGTTATTGCCTAGGGGTGAGGAAACTATGTCTTGGAAAAATTAGCTTTCAGAAAGCAATATTTACTTCAAAGATACAGCAAAAATAGAAGTACCAACATTTCCCCTCAACACATAGGAGCCTCCTCTCCCTTATGTCAGATATATCACTTCCCCTATATTACCTAGTGGTTCAGTTATTTCAGTTGTGTCTGACTCTCTGTGGCCCCATTTGGGGTTTACTTGAAGAGATACTAGAGTGATTTGCCATTTCCTTCTCCAGCTTATTTTAAGATGAGGAAAGAGAGGCAAACAGGGTTAAGTGACTTGCCCAGGGTCACACAGCTAGTGTCTGAGTCTTTTTGACTCCAGGCCCGGCACTCTATCCATTGCACCATCCAGCTTCCCTTATCACCTATAGTATACCTAATCCCATCTCTGATTCTTCAAATGGTCTTTTCTACCTCCTTGGCCTTAGTATCTTTTTATGAAAATAGGAATAGTTATTCCTCACTGCTTTCCCCTACTTCCAGTCCATTCCCTAGTATGTCAAGAGGCCTATTGAAATTATTTCTATAAAATGTTTTGCATTTCAGGGAAAAAAAGTCTGCAATGTTAAATTAACACAAAATGTTATTGTAGATTAGAGTGTAAACAACACAAGACTGGAAAGCAAGAGACCAAGCTTCTTGCACTGATTCTACCACTAACTACTCATGGGGCCTTGGGTCAGGAATGTGCTAGTGAATGTTTAACAACTGGCTGTATGGAGGGCAAAAAGGTACTCAGGAAACACTTTTTAACTTAATCTCATTAACATTTTCTCCATCACTTTCTTGAGGCCAGACGATCAACAAAATAATGAATCAGGCTCCGATGTGTAGGTTTGCCCATTTCTGGGGTGTAAATGTTCACACTGAAAATTTAACAGTTTGCATTTAGTCTTTTGAATAGTCTATTTGTGCTTTAGTGTGACCAGTGGATCCAGAGCTGGCCTGTTTTGTGAGAGGGGAAAAGATGACAAGACAGGAGGCCCCATGATAGTACTTCTTTCAGCGTGGCCTAGGTCATGTGCTGGCTTACCTTACGCCTCTGGCTTCGGGCTGGGCTGGGAAGCTTTAGAAAACAATTTTTCCTTTAAGCATCCCTTTGACAGCTTGTTCTTACTGAATGCCCTGGCTGGGCAATCCCACCTTAAGCATCCCATTTGTCCTCTCAGTTGTTAGTATGTGGAAGTTGTATCATACTCTCTCCATCCCTCCAAGGACACTCTTCAGACAAGCACCATCGTTGCTTCTCTTTGGGAATCAATGGGCTCTGTCGCCAGAAGTTTGAGCACACTACCAGTGAGAGCCTCCACTCAACTGCCAAGGTGGTCTTCCTAAAGAGTAGGTCTGAACGCATCAGCCATTTCCTCCAGGAGCTTCAGTCCATCCCTATTACCTCCAGGATCAAAATACAAAATCACCTGTTTGGTATTTAAAGCTCTTCGTAATCTGACACCTTCTTTCCTTCCTTCTTCCCTTTTTTTTCTCCCTCTCTCTCTTCCTTCCTTCCTTCCTTCCTTCCTTCCTTCCTCCCTTCCTTCCTTCCTTCCTTCCTTCCTTCCTTCCTTTTCACACTTCATGCCCCTCTATTCCTTCTATGATACAGCTACATTGGCCAACTTGCATTTCCTCACATGCTGTCCCCCACACTTGGGGTACTCTGCCCCCCCATCTCACTGGCCTCTCTCATGACTCAGCTTAAAGCCCACCTTCCACAAGAGGCCTTTCATGATTTCCCCCAGATGCTAATGTCTCCCCTTAAGACTGCCCTACAACTACATGTATATATCTTGCTCATACCTGGCTGTTGACTTCCCTTTGTGGATAGGGGCTGGTTTGGGGCTTTATTTGTGTCCTTACTTAGCACTGTGCCTGGCACACAGTAAGCTTAATAGGTGCTTGTTAACTAACTGAGCAAACAATACCAAATTTACAGATGATAAACCACAACCTAAGGCTTGAATTTTAGACTTAGAATTACCAACAGCAGCACCCAGACCCAGAGCTGACATTTCCTACTCCTCCATCACATCCCAGTACCTACTGTTGGACAACCCTTCTCCAGGAATGAGGGGATTGAGTTCATTTTTGGAGGATTAATAGTGTGGCTCTGGGGGCAGCTAAGTGGTATAGTGGATAGAGCACCAGCCCTGGAGTCAGGAGGACCTGAGCTCAAATCCAGCCTCAGACACATAACACTTACTAGCTGTGTGACCCTGGGTAAGTCACTTAACCCCCATTGCCCAACAAAAAAAAAAGAAATAGTGTGGCTCTGGGCCAAGGGTTCATAACTTGGGGTCCATGTACTGGATTTCAGGGGGTCTGTGAATTTGAAACTTTTAATATTTTGATAACTGTATTCTAGTATAGTTGCTTTCCTTTGTAATTTTACATATTTTATTTTATACATTTAAAAACATTATTCTGAGAAGAGAGTTATAGGTTTCACCAGACTGACTGCCAAAAGGGGTCTATAATACAGAAAAGGCTAAGAACTCCTGCTCTAGGACAAATCTATGGACCCATCACTATCCCTGAGACACTCTTTGATAAAAAATGTCTAGACTCTGCAATGGCATAAGACCAAAACTCAGACTCACTTTCAGAGAATCATTAGTCAGGGCTACACAAAACAAAAACTGATGGTATTATAGAGGAGAGTCAAAGCCACTGCAACTAAGTTTCTATGAGTTACTCAGTTATTCCTATCTGTTAAGCTCCAAACTTCTCCCACAGTGAATACCCCCCCTCTTTCTCTCTCTCCCTCCATCTCACACACACACACCCACACATACACACACACAGGAAAAAGCTCCTGGAGCTTCCACCCAGTGTGCAGCCCCAGTTGTACTTCTCCATCTCCCTGCATCCCTTGCCAACTCCCCACATCCTTAATTCCTAAACAATTAAGGTAACATTTTTTGTCCAAATCTCTCAACTTTTAAACTCTTAAATCCTAAAGCATTCATTTTGTACAGAGAATGACCTCAGTGTCAGGACCTGTGGCAAGGTCTTCTTCACAATGGGCTCCCCTCACATTTTGTTTCCAGGCTCACTAATCTGACTAAAAATATCTAGGTGATTAGAACAGCTGATGATGATGATGATAACAACAAAAACAACAATAATAAAGCATTTGAAAATAGGAGAAATAATGCAATATTAGAGAAGGGCAAATGTTATGATTTTAAAGACGAGAAAAGAGTCTATAAATTGTAGGCCAGTGACCTTGATTTCAATTCCTGGGGCAATTCTCAGACAAATCAGCAACTATAGGGTTAGTGAAAATCAGAAAGGGAAGCAGTAATTGCAACGAGTCAGTGGCTTCATCAGCAACAGACAATACTAGATTAACTTCATCTCCTTTTTGGAGAGGGTTACAAACGTGGTAGATAAGAAAAATGTTGTGCATATAATTTAATCTAGATTAAAAAAAAAGTATTTGATAAGGGGCAGCTAGGTGGCTCGGTGGATAGAGCACCAGCCCAAGAATCAGGAGGACCTGAGTTCAAATCCAGCCTCAGATATATGATATTTATTAGCTGTGTGACCCTAGGCAAGTCATTTAACCCTGATTGCCTCACCCCAAAAAAAAGTATTTGATTAAGTATTTTATACTATTATTGTGAAGAAAGTAGAAATGATAGAACAAAAATTACTAATAGAGTTGATGTCCAAGATAAGTATGAAGATACAAAGAGACCACCTAGTTATCGACGGTGTGTTCAATTCATATGGCCCAGATTAATTATGCCCTTGGGTCCTGAAAGAATCGACAAATATGATTACTGAGCCACTGTCACTGATGTTTGAAAGATCATGGAAACTTGGAGAGCTGCCACAAGTCTGGAGAAAGGTAAATGTCCCAACTTTCAAAATAGAGAAGAGAGAACAGAGCCTGCAAAGTGTAAGCTTGACTTTTATTCCTGGGAAAATTCTAAGTAGGGAGCAAAAAAAACATCTCACAAAGGAAAGGGCAGTGGCAAAGAGCCAGCAAGACCAAATCAAAAATAACCATACCAGACCAACCTCATTTCCTTTTTGAACAGGATTACTAACCTAGTAGATTAGGGGAATGCTGTAGATATAATTAGACTACATTTTGGCCAAAGCATTGGATAAAATATCTCGTATAATTCTTTGGTGAGGATGGCCAGACTGAAGAGTAGATGTTAATGGATCAATATCAGCATGTTAGGTGATCTTCAGTGGGTTACCCATTACCTACAGCTGGTTAATTTTTATGAATGAGTTGGATAAAGGCAAAGATGGCATGTCCAACTGATATAGAAATAACACTAAATTGGGATGGATGATTACCACAACAGACGAGAGGATTGGGATGCAAAAGACTCTTGACCACCTAGATCATTGGACTGAACGTAATATGATAGTAATACAAATAACTATACATAGTGCCTACTGTGTGCCAGGCAACTGTCCTAACTGTTTTACAAATAATATCTCATATGATCTTTACAACAATCCTGCAAAATGGATGCTGTTATTATTCCTTGTTTTACAGATAAGGAAATTGATGCAAACAGGTTAAGTGACTTGCCCAGGTTCACACAGCTAGGAAGTATCTGAGGCTGTATTTGAAGTCAGATCTTCCTGACTCTCAGCAGAGCACTCTACCCACTGTGCCACTGAGCTGCCTTAAAGGAATACAACAGGTTAAGTGTAAAGTCTTACACTTAAATACCAAAAAAAAAAAGAAAGAAAAGAAAAAAGAATTAACTTCACAAACATAAGATGAAAGAAGCCTGATTAGAAATAGATTTTCTGAAAAAATTCTGGGGGTTTCAGTGGGCTACAAGCTCAATATGAGGCAGTACTGTGATATGGCAGCTAAAAAAAAAAGCTAATTTAACCTTGGGCTGCACTAAGAGTGACACGGTTTAAAGGAATAGATGGATGAAAATCCCATTATACTCTGTCCTTGTCAACCATCATCTGGATTATTGTGTTCAGTTCTGGGGCCTGACATTTTATTTTATTTTTATTTATTTATTTATTTTTTGAGTAAAGAATTGTTTATTACAGTTCAGAACCAGGCACACCTCTTGGAAGACAGTGTGCCAAATACAGAAGTGAGAAAAAGTTTTATACTGTTAGAATGTCACGACTCCTCCCTTCCAGGCCCAGATTGGTTGATTCCTTTCCTGGTTATAATCTTCCTGGTCCACCCATCCCATGTTTCCCCTTGTCCCTCCCATGATCAGTTAATGAGGCTCTAATTCTGTGGGGGGATGTGTCAGCCAATATCATATCAGCTAATTAAGCATGTACAGTTCCAAAAGCCCATGCCCTTTGTCCTACTTAGGGCTGGTTAAAACCAGTTCTGCCCTCTAAAACCTTGGGGTCTATTAAAAGATTAGGGGGCCTGCCATTTTAGAAGGATGCTGACAAGCTAGACAGCGTCCAGGGAAGGACAAACAGAAAAGTGGAAGGCTTTGAGTCTATGTCTTCTGAGGACTGGTTGAAAGAACTGAAAGACTAATTAGCCTAGAAACACAAAGATGTGGCCTTTCACATGGAAGAGGGATCAGATTTATTCTGTTTGGCCCTGGACAGCAGAATCTGGAGCAATGGGTGGAGGTTTTGAAGAGGAAAATTTAGACTTAATGTTAGGGGAAAACTCTCTTACAAATAAAGCTCTCCAGGGGGCAGCTAGGCGGCACACTGGTCCTGAAGTCAGGAGGACCTGAGTTCAAATCTGACCTTAGACCAAATACTTGACACTTCCTAACTGTGTGACTCTGGGCAAGTCACTTAACCCCAATTGCCAAAAAAGAAAAAAACCCAACAAACCAAACAAAGCTATCCAAAAGTGGAATGGGCAGCCTTGAGAAGTGGTGGGTTCTACCACCTTGAAGGTCTTCAAAGAGACACTGAATGACCACTTACCAGGTAAGTTTTCTAGGGGAATTCCTTTCAAATATGGGTAGGACTAGATGGCCCCTGTGGTGCTGTCCAACTCTCAAACCCCTGTGACCCCAGATAGTGCTTTAAAGAGCGCAGTGTGCTTTAAATTGGTCATCTCTTTTGATCCTGGCAACATTTAGTTAGGTGCTACATGTCCATTTTATGCACAAAGAAACGGAGGCTCAGGGAAATTAAGTGGCCTGTTCTAGATCACACAGTCAATAAGTGTTTGAGGCAGGATTTGAACACAGGTCTTCCTGGCTCCAAATCTATCTATTCCCCCATTACCATGGCACAGATAAAACCGTAGAGCCAGGTTTCATGTTCAGGCCGCTAAAGGAGAGATACCACTGTGAGGCCTGAATTATGAGTTTGAAGGACCTTTAGATCCTTTAATTGATCCATGATGTCAGTAGTACAGATGGCCATTGAGCCATACCTTCTTATCTGGTTAGAGTCTTACAGCTTACATTCCATAAATTCTTCAAAGAGAAGCTAGAACGACGACACAGTGAATAAAGTGCTAGGCCAACAGTTAGAAAATGCTTCAGTTTTCTCATTTGTAAATAGGAGACAATAACCCTTGTAGTACCTAGCTTATAAGATTCCAGTGAGGATTTTAAGAGACAATGCATGTAAAACACTGTATAAATATTAATTGCCATTATTATTGTGTGCCATGTGCTGGGGCCTCCTTCTGATTCTTTCCAAATTTCATGGCTATCAGTCCAGTACTTAGTTTACCTATCTCAGTTAACTATCTTTGTTTACCTTTTTAAAAAAAAATATATCATTTCTGGGACCAAAGTTATTCTTGGCAACAAGTTCTGGTTGGCTTACTTTTTCCATTCATCTTTTCTTTGCCCTTTGGCAATGACATAATTTAGATTGTTGCTGAGGTTTTGAAGATATAGGATTCACCGTCCTTCAAGATCAATGGAAAAATAATGGTGTTCAAAAAATGGACTTTTATTTCTCAATAGATAAATAGTCAAAAGATATGAACAAACTGTGCTCGAAATATGAATTGGGAAATATCAACTATCATATGAAAGACTCCTTCCAGATCATAAATAATGAAAAAAGCAAATCAAAACAGCTTATTTTACACTCAAAAATATTGGCACAGAGGACAAAACATTTAAATAGTCAATGTTGGAGAGGCTGTGGAAAGACAGGCACCAATACACTGTTGGTTGAGCTGTGAAGTGGTCCAACCATTCTGAAAAGCAATTTAGAATTATGCTTTTTTAAAAAGTGACAAAAAGGTGGTTAAAACTTGACCCATAGATCCCATTGCTTGGGCATATACTTCAAGGGAGTCAAAGACAAAAAGAAAAGTCCCACCTACACCGAATATGTGTGTATGTATGTATGTATGTATGTATGTATGTATCTATCTATCTATCTATCTATCTATCTATCTATCTATCTATACATATATATAGATATAGATATATAGATATATATCACATCACTTTTTTGTGGTAGCAAAGAAAGTAGGTGCTCACTGATTAGAGAATGGCTAACCAAATTGTGGGACACAAATGAAGTACTATTACTACACTACAAAAAATGGCAAATAGGAAGAATTCAGAGAAATGCGGGAGATATAAGAATTAATGTAAAGTAAGGAGAACCAAGAAAACAATACACACAATAACTTACAAATCCAAGGGAAAGAACAGAAAAAAAAAATGAAACTGAAAACTGTGTGATATAATAACCATGCTTGACCCCAGAAAGGAATTGTGGAAGTACACCTTCTCCCTTCTTTGCAGAGGTGGAGGACTATGAGAGTGAGACATGATATGCCGTCAGCTATGGTTAACATGTCATTTTGCTGGTTTTGCTGAAGTGCTTTCCCCCCCATTCATTGCTATTCTCTATTACAAAGGATTGCTCCCTGGGTTAGGAAGTAGAAAGATTTTTTTTAAAATAAAGGTAATATAACAATAATATCTATCAATACTTTTTTAGAATAATGGGTTTTTTGTGTTAGAGAACTGTTTGAGATCGTGACAAACACTACACAGCTTCACAAATGAAATCCAGCTCAATCTCCTTCTTCCATTCTATTCTGCCCACTCATTGTCCTTCTGTAGAATCTGACTTAGAATCTTTCAAATGACAAAAATCTAGGGAGGCATTGAGTTCATCCTAATAAGAATATCTGACATTCACAGAGAGCCTTAACATTTACAAAGCACTTTACACACATCATTTCATTTGATCCTCATGACTACAACTCTCTGGGTGTGAGGACCACTATTATTTCTCTTTTACAGATTAACAGAGTGAGACAGTGAGAAGTTAGGTCACTTATCAAGTCCAAGGTTATAGGATCATACAGAGCTGGAAGAAACTTCAGGGACTACCTAATCCAATCCCCTCACTTGACTAATGAGGAAAGGGAGGTCTAAGAAGCTTAAATGATTTGCCCTAGATCACACAGGTACTCTCTAGAGGCAGGATTTGAACCTAGGTCTTCTGATTCCAGATTCAGCATTTTTCCCCCCATATCCTTGTTGCATCCTGGTAAGAGCTGTGCAATGAAATGTGAGTTCACTTACAGACAGTGGATTCAAAACCAGCTTCAGACACTTAGAAACTTGTGTGACCCTGAGCAAGACACGTAGCTTCTGCTTACCTCAATTTTCTTATCTGTAAAATGGGAATAATAATAGCACCTACTACCCAAGGTTTTCTGTGATGATAAAAGTGAGATAATATTTGTAAAAACGTGCAAAACCTTAAAGCTATATGAATGCTAGTTATTATTATTATTATTTATTATTATTATTATTATTATTATTATTATTATTATTATTATTATTATTATCTTAGGCAGAATTTCAAGCTCAGTTGTTCTGATTCCAAGTACAGGACTCTATTATCCAGTATGCCACATTGCCTCTCATGACAAAGTTTGTGCCTTTAAATTTGTTTTTGTTGTTCAGTCACTTCAGTTGTATCTGACTCTCCATGACCCCAATCAGAGTTTTCTTGGCAAAGATACTACAGCAGTTTGCCATTTCCTTCTCCAGCCCATTTTACATATGAGGAAACTGAGGCAAATGAGGTAAATGACTTTCCCAGGGTCACACAGCTAGTAAGTGTCTAAGGCCGTATTTGAACTCAGGAAAATGAGTCTTCCTAACTGCAGGCCCCAAACTATCCACTGTGTCAACTAGCTGCCCTAGACCTTTTCATGGGGTTCAGTTTTCTTTTTTTTTTTTCACTATATATGTATTCATTTAATGAAGAAGTATTTATTCAGAGTATAGCTATTTATAACAATAACCCCAGGTTCATATGGATCAGACTATCATGGTAAAAAAAAACGAACTCAGAAATGATTTTTCCATACATGGTTACTGGAGACCAGGGAGGCCAAGTGATAAAGCAGCTTGTTCTGCTGGACAGTGTTTTCTTTTTTTTTTTTTTAATTACTATTTTTTTTTTATTTTTCGCTTTCAACAGTCACTTCCATAAGATTTTGAGTTCCACATTTTCTTCCCATCTCTCTGCTCTCCCCACCCCAAGACAGTATGTAAATTAATATAAGCTCAACATATATATTCATATTAAATCTATTTTCACATTAGTTGTGTTGTAAACAAGAATTAGAATCAATGGGAGAAACTACGAGAAAGAAGAAATGAAAAAAGAGAGAGAAAGCAAATAGTATGCTTCGATCTATATTCAGATTCCATACTTCTTTCTCTGGATGTGGATAGCATTTTCCATCATGAGTCTTTTGGAGCTGTCTTAGATCTTTGCACTGTAAGAGCTAAGTCTTATCAAAGTTAGTCATCACACAACGTGGATATTACTGTGTACAATGTTCTCCTGGTTCTGCTCATTTCACTCAGCGCCAGTTCATACTAGTCTTTTCAGGTTTTTCTGAAGTCCTCCTTGCTCACCATTTCTTATAGCACAACAGTATTCCATTACATTCATGTATCACAACTTGTTCAGCCATTCCCCAATTGATGGGCAGCCCCTCAATTTCCAATTCTTTGCCACCACAAAAAGAGCTGCTATGAATATTTTTGTCCATGTGGGTCCTTTTCTCATTTGTATGATCTCTTTGGGATACAGCCCTAGAAGTGCTATTGCTGGATCAAAGGATATGCACAGTTTTGTAGCCCTTTGTGCATAGTTCCAAATTGCTCTCCAGAATGGTTGGATCAGTTCATAACTCCACTAACAATGCATCAGCGTTCCAATTTTCCAACATCTTCTCCAGCGTTTATCATTTTCCTGTTTTGTCACATTAGCCAATCTGATAGATACGATGAGGTACCTGGCAGTTGTTTTGATTTTCATTTCTCTGATCAATAATGATTTAGAGTATTTTTTCATATGACTATCGATAACTTTAATGTCTTCCTCTGAAAACTGCTTGTTCGTGTTCTTGACCATTTATCAATTGGGGAATGACTTGTATTCTTCTAAATTTGACTCAGTTCTCCATATATTTTAGAAATGAGGCCTTTATCAGAGACACTGGTGCTAAACATTCTTTCCCAGTTTTCTGCTTCCCTCCTAATCTTGGTTGCATTGGGACCAGTTTTCTAATCTAGCTTTATACTCTGTGGCATTTCAGACAAAACATTTTCTTTTCCTGCCTCAATTTCCCTAGTTACAAGATAGGGAAGATTAAAAGAGCCTTCTATTCTCACATTTTCAGGGTGAGAAATGACCTAGATATTACCAGTAAAGAGCCCAAAATGATGCTGAAGAAGATGCTTGATAAATACAAGGTGATGCTCATTCTCCAACCTAAGTTAGGCAGACCACTGATCCTTCAGACACTTCCTTCTCATTGAGGCTATTGGCAAACTCTGCTCCATATTCATTGTAATTAGGCCTGGACCTCATCCTAGGTTCCTAAGGGACAAGCGCATCTTGAGCACCTATCCCTTCACACTGGGACATTGCAGTAGGTACAACTCAGTACCCTTTGGAGATATGGATCTCAGGCCCTCTGAAGACAGAGCAGATGCTAGGGGAGGAGAATCATGTTGGAATGAAGGACAGCATCATAGGAAGAGACTTCTCTGGCACTCAGCCAGATCTTCGAGTTCTATAAGAAGGGTTGGAAGTCACTTAGGAAAGATTAAATTCAATTCACCAGACAAGTATTTATAGGATCTCAAAGGCTACATTGTTTAAACCCCGCGTACATTAAATGATTTTCCCAAGGGTACACAGTGAGTATGTACTAGTATGGGTACCCCCTAAGTGGTCCCCTCAGTGGATTCAATGGAAAAAGTGTCTCTGGGATGAACCAAGAGACCATTTCTGAGAGCAGTCTAGCAGGTAAAAGGCAAAGACTTTTCTTGAGTCCCTGGAATTCAAAGTTTCTGGACAAGAGATGCCAGATCATAGGCTGACTGGCTAGAGGTAAACAGGAAAGGGCCTAGTGAAATCACAGCAAAACTATCAGCCACATTAGCATTTGAGCTCCAGGGAATACATGGCAGAAGGGGGTGGAAAACAGACACTTCATTGTATTATTCATCTAGTCAAGAATTGTTTTTGGAGGGGCTGGGATGGGGGAGTGTTTCCCTTCTGAAGAATCAAACCGTGTCTTCCAACTTCTCCCGGAGGTCCTCAGGATGTAGGTATATGTTTGGGATGGTGAGCTATGAGAAAACTACCCATTAAGAAGATTAGGCAATAGAGTTTGTAACCCCTTCCATTCTGGAAGTTTCCAAAGCCTGGAGCCAGTGAAGAAATCATTCATGAGATGTTTATTTCATGACCTCATTGCCTCCTACAGAGAGCTTTGGCCTTGGAATAGTAGATGGAAAGTCTTCCCAGAAGAATGATGATGAACTGAACCTTTGAAAGAAGTGGTAGAAGATCTATAAGAGAGACCCCAGGTGAGTCAGTCTCTGAATACTTTCATGAGTGCAGAATGGAAAAAGTAGCACTTCAGTGTGCATGGATTTCACAGCCTCTCTGAATGGATAAGATGGAGTGGAGGCTGCTCAGGGTTTGCCCAGCTTTATTTATATAGCATCCAGTATACCTTTCATTCTGTACATCCAGTTAAATGTACCAAAATCAAGTATTTTGTGGGTTCTGAATCTTTTCCAAACCATACTTCATAAGCTCCCATTGGTGTGTTTTGCTTTTGCTAATCAGCCATAAGACACACTTAATTAGCAACAAAAGTATTTACCTAAAAAGCAATATAACAACACTAACAGCAGAACACCCCCCTATAAACTTTGAATCCACTCTTCCACAAATATACACACTCAGAGAGAAAAGTGAACCTTCACAGTAATCATGAATGGCATATCCATAAGAGGGGAACACATGTGGTCAGGAAACCTTCTTGGAGTCATACCTTATGGGAAAATGTGTTACCAGGGAACATAAATACAAGGTGATGATATCAACTTTGATGATGCTAAGCTGATATCTTCTACTGATGTACATACGCACACTGCCTGAAACACAGCAGGTGCTTAAGAATTTATTATTGATCGATTTATGTAACCGCTGTTCTCTGCTGAACCTATGGACCTTCTCTCTTCCAGGTATTGTTCTCCACTGATTCCCATCAGACATTATATCTCACACATTCTCCCTACCCCAGGGGTCTCTACCATTATCTTCAGGCTCACATAATACTTTGTCCAATTTTGACTATGAATACTGTGTTTAGTAAGCCTGTCCTTTGAAGAGAGGACTATTGCTCTGCCAATTGGCTGATTGTTCTTTATTTCAAAGAACACCAATGAAAGCATGAGGTGATGTCTTACCTTGAGCATGAATTGGATTTAAGTGAGGCAGAGTTGCACAGAATTGTCAGCCTCACTCTCCTGGAGTCATTGAAGTCCAGCGGCAAGACAAAAGTTTGGACGACTGACAGTGGCCTGGGATGCAATGGATGATGTTGGCATGTTCAATGTCTGACCAAGCTCTAAGTGCTCCACAGTGCCTTCTTTAGCCACCTTCATGGCCATTGGAGCAAATTGTTCTTATCCACCCATTCTGCTGGGGGATGTTTTCACATACTTGGATAGACATCCTCCTAACTCACTGATAGGTTTGAGGTTACCCTCAACTTGGTCCAGCCTGTCTGCTGAGATGATTTTACTGGGATGTGACCACTGCCCATACTATAGCTTCTTGGAGGCACAGGTGAGAGTTGGGTGAAGGTGGACACCAAAGGTTAATGAGCAGCCCTGAAAAGTCCTCACACCAGAGGTGCTAGTCCTCTCTGAACACCCCATAATGAGAAGAGTTCTGCACCGTAGGAAAGAAGCTATCACTTCCTCAGCCTGCCCTTTCACCCTTCTTCATTCAGTTGTGCCTGAGACATAATAGGAAGCTTTATTGTTTCTATGTCCTCTATCTACTACTGGTGTGGTGATTATTAAAACTTCAAAAGAAAGGCTACAACTTTCTTTGTTCAATGGTCTTAGCCAATAGCTGTAAGGCTCTTTTCAACTCTTTTCAGTCAGCTTTCCCAATCAAAAGTTACGAAACTCTTCTTTTCTTAACCCAGCTGCACCAGAAGAAAAAGAGGACTAGACTGAGATCAATCAGATCTCTTCTTTAACTCTTCTTAGTATTCTTCTCTTTGACTGTCTTGTCTCTTAGTTCGAATAAAAACATAACTCATGGGCAGAAAAGCTTTTGTATTCCTAAATCTTATCATGCCTTTTTGAATACAGTAAATATCCCTAGGGCTCTCTCTAGTCCCTTAAACAGAAAGGGAGCTGAGTGATATTTTGGTAAGGAAACTATTTTAATCTCCTCCTATCAGTCCTTCGGTTCCATGCAAATAGCAATGACTGTTCTGGACAAATAAAGCTGAAAGGCTGATGACCTTTGTCCCACTTAATTTTAATGACACAAACCAGAAACTATGACACACAGAGACTAAATCTCCACAGTCTCTATGATACCAGAGCCTGTTCATTCCCAGATCTTTCTACATTTACATCAAAGTTGACTCACAAGATGGGAACTTTGAGCTCTTTTTCTATTCAACTACATTCATAAGTAAAATGCATAACCCTCAATGGCAACATTTGTGAAGAAAACAAAAAAAAATGAGTTATACTAAAATTTTTGAGAGTCAGCATGGCCTAGAGGATAAAGAGGTGGCCTTAAAGGCAGAAGGACTTAGGTTCAATTTCTGCTTTTGACATATACTGGCTATATGATTCTGAGTAAGTCACTTAGTCTTTGTGTGCTCTAAACAATTCTCTAATGATATAAATTGTTGAAAAGGTGCTTACCTGAATACAGTCTGAGGAATGGACCCTCATTGGCCAGTCCCCTATTACAATTATACTGTGTGTTTTTAATTCTATGAAACTTGAATCTCAAAAGTCTTCCCTGTCCTCACCTCTAACTTCCACTACCCTCTTCCTTCCTCTTTTCCACATTTTTATCTTTTTCTTGCCTCTTCCATGCCAGACTAATAAAATCCAATCCAATAAACATTTATTAATTGACAAGTACGTGAAAGGCACACAGAAGGAATTTCTTTACTCGGGAGTTATCTATTATCAATGAAATCTCATGTCCGGTTCCTATCCCTATCCCTCTGGAAAGGTTTACTCCATTCACCTGCTTCTTCATCTCCAGCAGCTAGAAAAAAGTCTCAGAAGGAGGATGGAGGCAGAGTATGATAGTATCTGTGAATCTGGCACTGAAGGAGTTAACACCCACAGAGTCAGCCTTCTTTGTATCTGCAGAGAACAGACACCCAGAGTGACTAATATTTTGCCCACTCGTTTGTTTCTTGTTCTTTACTATGTACAAAGATTGAAGTCATCAATGAATGATGCAGCTGGTGTGAATGGATCCCCTACTAAAGGCTTGCATGCTATTGAAAGATGTAATAATGCCCTTCCTAATATGGATGGCAAGCACAGTAACAGCACTAATAGCAAACACTCTAAGAATTAATGTGATGAATAAGTGTATCCCACTCACCAACAGAGGTGTAGCAGTTACCTTCTGTGATAATAGGAACAGAAACATTATCTGTTCTCAGTCTCAAAAGTTTCACTTCTACCTAGAGTCACCTCTCTTGGATTAGATGTTTCTGACTGAGGGAGACTAGGCCAGAAAATGTGAACACTCAACCTGACCGATCAATGCTGCCAGGAAAAACAACCAACCACAGTTGCCCACTCACCCTGTGAAGCATGGCACGTAGAATAAAAACCCTATGAACACACAGATTTTGTTTTGGTCTTTTTATTCCCAATGACTAGTCTAATGTCTTGCATAGAGTTGACATTTAATAAATGCATGTTGGATTAGATTGAATTCAAATAGCATGGGAGATAGAAGAGACAAGAATGAATAAAAGTGGAGAAATGTGGAAGAAGGTTGTGGAAGTTAGAGGTGAGGATTGGGGGAGGCTTTTGAGATTCAAGATTCACGATAACTACAAACATACAGCGTATACATGTACTGGGGGACTGGCTGATGAAGACCTAGTCCTGGGAGTATCTGCAAGGAATCCACATGGGTATCTGGTGAGCTTGTTTCTGGGAGGTCATGATGAGGTCCAAGGGAGAAGCTCAGCTCTCCAGTTTAAGTGTCTTTCCTGCTTGATTCCTCCATGGTGATGAATAGGGCTTTTGACTGGCTGCTGAGTCAAAACAGAGTGTGTGGACAAAAAGCATTGGCCAGCCAAATCAATCTTTCTTTCCCTGGCTGTGTTCAAGTGATGAGAATGAAATGCTGTGTCTGAGTGAAGAGAGAAGTCTTGGGCTGTTATCTTCTTCCCCACCTCAATACATGGTTCTGCCATTGCTTCTATCTTTGTCTCTTATCCCCCATGCCGGTCTTATTCAACTTATGATGTGGGTATCTTATCCATTCTTGGTTTGCCTATGTTTTCCTGCTTGCAGGTGAAGGAATATTAGAGATAGAACATGCCAGGCTACAATCTTGTGAGCTTTGAAAGATCAGGAGAAACCCCAGGGGTCCAGGAACTGCAGTCTATACCAGAGTTTGCTGGCCCCTAAGCCTGGTAAGGTACTTTTGTAATCTCAAGGAGTGACCTGCTTGATCCAGCTGTGACTCTACCTCCCCTCACTCCCAACCGAAGGGAGGACTATTTCATTTGGCAAGAGAGTGACTTATCTAGTGGCTATGCCTCATTTGGAAATAAATATGATAGTCCAAATGATTTCTAGCAACCAGTTTAAGTTTGAGCTCAATGTCCCAGGGACTAAGGTAATAGATAAGAGAGTATGCCCCCAGTTCAGGAGAGATATTTCTATACTTTGATTCTATATTTTTCAGTAATTATCCCTTTATGAAGGCTAATTAATGTTAATTACTTAAAGGATATCCTGGCACTAATCACTGGGTCAATCAATGACATAAAAGAGCTATTAACTGGCATTGGGAATTCATCTTGGGGAGAAAAATGCTAGAATGAGGGTTTGCTAGCTTTAGAAAAATCACCCCAACCTCTCAGAACTCTGTGAGGAAATACAGATACCCCCTAAGGATTTGATTTACAGAATGAGTGGGAGTTTGGATAAGGACTTCCTGGGTCAATCAATCAATCAATCAATAAACATTTATTTATTTATTAAGGGCTTACAATGTAACAGGCACTATGCTTAACTCTAGGGATACAAAAAAGAAAGAAAAGTCCCTGTCCTCAAGGAGTTTACAGTCTAATGGGGGAGACAACATACAAAGAGATATTCAAAGCAAGCTCCGTACAGGAAAAATAGGAAATAATTAACTGAGGGCTGTACATGAGAACATCACCACAGTTCTTCTGATTATCAAAGCAAATACATCTTAGCACAACATATCTAGTTTTAAGATTGGACATAAA
This sequence comes from Phascolarctos cinereus, assembly GCF_003287225.1. Classification (NCBI taxonomy): domain Eukaryota; kingdom Metazoa; phylum Chordata; class Mammalia; order Diprotodontia; family Phascolarctidae; genus Phascolarctos; species Phascolarctos cinereus. The sequence continues at coordinate 216,661,131 of NW_027555625.1, forward strand.
TGTGAAAGGTGAATAAAAACACAAGATAATGCTAGCTAAATGCTCAATGAGTGGCCTGAGCTTTAGGTGCTTCAGGAATCGGCATTGGCTTTCTGTGGGACCCCTTCTGATCTGCCTCTTCAAATGGGGGAAATGCCCATTGCTCTTGTTCAGTCATTTCAGTTGTGTCTAACTCTTTGTGAACCAATCTGGGGTTTTCTTGACAAAGATATTGGAGTGATTTGCTATTTCCTTCTCCAGCTCATTTTACAGATAAGGAAACTGAGACAAACAGGGTTAAGTGACTTGCCCAGAGTCACACAATAGTAAGTAGCTGAGGCTGGATTTTGAACGCATGAAGATGAATCTTCCTGATTCCAGGCCTGGCACTCTATCCACCGTGTCACCTAGCTACCCATACCCATCCACCCACCCCCCGGCAAATTCTCACCTAAAGAAACACTGCTCCATTTAGAACCAGGTGTCTTGGCTGTACCTAGGACCAGGCTCCTAGGAACCCAAACATCCCTCCTCTCATTTCTATAGCTCCTTCCTCAAAACAGCCTAGGGATGGATGCAATGCTCTGGGCCTTTTCTATCCACCTCATATGAAAACTTGCCAGCCTGTGATGTTTTTCCTCAGAACTCTACTACATGGTAAGCAGGAAATCTAATTAATCTGGGCTAATATGCTAATGGACATAACTGTATTGATAATGATGACAAAATCCACATTTATGTAGTGGCTTCAGAGTTAGCAAGTATTTTACAAACATTATCTCATCTAATTATTTCAAGGAGCCTACCAGATAGGTGATGTGGTGGAAAGAATTTTGGTTCTAGAGTCAAAGTACTCTAGTGACAAGCCGCTGCATATCTCTTGACCTCAGTTTCCATCTGCAAAATGAGGAAGTTGGAACAGCGACCTCTGTGGTTCTTTCTAGCTTGAAATTCTGTGACCTCATACTTTACAGAAGAGGAACTGAGGTTCAGAGAGATGAGGAGGTTTATCCAAAGTCCAACAGATAGGTCAATGAATAGCCCATCTTGGGTAAGGTATTTGGATTTGAACAGGAGGTCTCTGGAAACAAAATGTCTTTACTTGAAAGAGTGATTTTGTTGACAGAAATTCAGGGCACAGGGAAGAAATTTTAGTGTCTTTCAGATCACAACATGTAGATAGCCCTCTGTTCCGCCTGCCCCTTAGCTTAGGGGTACAGGGAGAAGATTTAGGGGGAAAAAAAGGTTTTCTACAAAAAAGTACACGTGGAGAGGATATAGTCAATGGAGAAGTAGTTTACAGTAGAATTGTAGGAGACCAGGGTTTGAATACTGTCTCTGACATATACTAACTGTGTGACCATGATCTCTTCAGTGGGAACTGGTGAGTGCATAACATGGCCCCACTATTTTCAGACAAACCCAACCATGCTTTTACATTCCATTTTGGCCATTTTCTTGATTTCTTCCCTACCTGTTGGCCATTGTACCCTCCAAACCTAGACCTTGCCATCTACTTTCCTTCCCTGTCCCCTCCTCCTTAACCCCCACCCCACATATACATAAACTTTCTCGATGGGGAGCCATAATCAAATAAGTACTTCCATTGTTACTGAAAAAAGATGTGTCAGTCAACTCTTGTATCCTTCCACCATCCTAGTGACTTCCCAAACTAAAACACTCTTCTCTGGACACCACTCACCTATAAGTATTACTTCCACTTATTGACTTACACAGCCTCCCTTTGTATTTATATCCCAGTACAATACTTCATACATAGTAGGCACTTAATAAATGGGTTTAGATTTTCATTCATTCATTCATTCTTGAGGATAATAATACTTGGACAACTTTAAGAGGGACATAGGGATGCAATTAGCACAGAGACATCTCTGACCCTTCCTGTCCAGTGTTTCTAATGCCATCTTGAGACTTATTTGGGCCTCAATGTAATGTGAACAGCCTGACACTGGGCACCAGGAGGGATGATGCAGTTGGAAAAACAAATGGAAAGGATTATGTTTTTCTCTAACTTCAGAAAGATTCAGTAGAAATTTCTTCTGACCACGTGGGGAGTGGAGTACTCTGCCTGTACTCTTAGGTAAGGAAGAAGCAAATGAAATTCTATCACCCTAACTCTGCTAGGAGTGAGGAACAGAAACTTGTTTAAGAAAGGAATGGCAGGAGGTCTTTACAGCCATCTTCTAAAGGACCGTTTTGTGTTTTGCCAAACTTGGATGTTGGAGCTGGCTCAGATTGCCTTGTGAGAGCCAATCGTTAAATTTTTAGTGTGAGTAGTTATACCTTGGAAACTGGCAAATGCTACAAATCAGGGCCTGATTTTTTGTTATGTTGATTTCTAATCCTAAGGAAGTGATAGAGAATGTTAATAATGTAAACTAAACTTAAAAGTGTGTATTTCGTATGGTTTTTTTTCCAGAGAGCTAGTTGTTAAACACTTACCAGCACACTCCTGCCTGTAACTTTAACAAAAGAGGTGAATATATGAACTAGAACCAGAAGCATGTTGGACCTGGTTACCTTATTGTAAGAGCTGTAACACTTTGCTGAGGAACAGGAAGCAGATGGCGGTATAATAAGACAGTAGATGCTAGGGAGAGGCTGCAGATATAAGGATGAGGCAGCAACAACGGAGTAGTTCCTGGGCAAAACTAGGAATTGCAGAATGTGAGCTAGCAAAATACCAAAAGCAATTCAAGCCAAGAGCTGTCAGTCCCATAACTGAGGAGTAGCAAGGTAGAAAGGCACAAAGGGAAGGAATAAACTTGGACCTTGTCCTTCTGTACTGTGAGCCATGCATACCTTACAGGTTCACTGCAGGGCTATTGACTTGTAGCAATCCAGAGTCTTTTTCCTCCTAGAGGTGGGAAGGACTCAACTGGGAGTCAAGAGGAATTATTGAAAGTCAGGAGTGCCAGGTTTTTATTGTCTTGGTCCTTTAGAAGACCAAAGAAAACAAGGACACCTAGACAAGAATTAGAAACACATCAAATTCAATTGTTTCCAGAGATTGCTGTTGCTATTTGTCTTTTGTTCTCAAAGAGGACCAGTGACATCAGGAGGGTGACGTCTTGACTTGCAAGTAAATTGGATTTAAGTGAGGCAGAGCTGTGCAAGGTCATCAGCCTCACTCTCTACTCCAGAATCATCACAGTCTAGTGGCAAGACATAGATCAGGACAACTGATGATGGTCCGGGTGCAGAGAGAAACTCTGGCCTTTTTAAGCTAAAGTATTTCCCAGGTCTCAGTTTGCCTGAAGCAAAGCCCATTCAGTAATTAAAGGGTAGGTAAGAAATGAGGGAAAATATAGCCTAGTTTGCCTTCATAAAATAATCAGTCTGGGAGGGGAAGATCCTCAGAGCTTCAAATTCAAATGTTTCCCAATGGAATGTTATTCTTTGGGTAGGAGCATGAGCCATGTGAGGGTATTATTTTAAACTTTTAAAATTGAAGCTGGCCCCTGTCTATCCAGAGATCTACTCCGGGTGACAAGTTACAACTACCTATCCTACCTATGTCAATTATGAGGAAAATGCTTTGTAAACCTTAAAATGCTATAGAAATGTCATTTCTTTCATATATACGTGTGTGTGTGTGTGTGTGTGTGTGTGTGTGTGTGTGTATACCAATGTTTGTGAAAGAGAGAATGGTGGGGATGGGAGGAGAGCACAGAACAATTTGAACTCATTGAAAAGCAGTAGATATTATGTTCACATTTCAAATTGCCTTTCAGGTTTTAAGTTTGGGGTTAAATAACTTACTCAGAAGATGATCCAGGCAGCTACTGCTGGCCCAGATTAGTGCCAATGTCTGGCAAAGTTGGAGTTGCCTTCTTCACTAGGAAAACCTGATCTCAATGAGAAAAGTGACAGCCTTCTGTTGAATTAACTCAGAACCAGGTATTGTGAAGGGTTGGGGGTGAACAAGTGGAGAGGTAGAGATGAGATAGAAAGAGGTGACTAGGGGACACATAGCTAGCAGATCAGTACTTGCTGCACCTTTAAATCAATCCTTTGTCTTGGGGAAAAAACCAACAAAGTACATTTTACTTTATTCAAAAACTCTTCTCTTAAGAAAAGCACTCTACCTCCACCTGTGAAATTGATGAATATTCTTAAAGCCCACTGAGGAGACCCTGCTAGCCAACCTCTTTGCTGTTTCAAAAGGGATGGGGGAAGGGGGAAAAGTGTGTAGTGTAATGCTTGTGTGAATCAGAAGAGTGAGGAGAAGGGAGGAAAACTGGGAGAAGAAAGGTTAGTGAGAGAGGCGGAAGGAGAAAAAGGGTAGAGTAAAGGACAGACTGAAATACTAGCAGGCAAACTAGGATAAAAAGAAGGAGAGGTAAGAGTAGTGGGGAGGAAGGGAGAAAGAAGGGAGAGAGAGAGAGAGAGAGAGAGAGAGAGAGAGAGAGAGAGAGAGAGAGAGAGAGAGAGAGATTTTTTTCTTTATTTTCTCCTCAAAATGATGCTGGAGGGTGGGGCAGAAATACATAAAGAAGGAAAGAATGCGAATGAGTATAGTAAACATAGTAAATATATTATATTTGGGCCCCAGGGAATTTTTCTCCCACTCCCTGACCTTCAGAGAACAAACCCCAGAAATACTGACGCCATTTCAGTGCTCTATCATGAATGAAATTCTTCATTTAAAAAAAAAATGCATATGGGTGAGTTAGTTTTGTGCTGCTATCATTGTGACAACTGAAATATTAATAATATATTTATAAGCCATCACATCACGCTGTAAAATACAAGGCTGTACAAGACTACAGTTTGTAGAACTGTATCAAAACAACATGTGTTACACATACTTTGGTGAAATATTTTCTTTGTATTTGAGAAATACTGTGATAACCTAGAACACTAAAAACCTTTGCCTACCTCCCCCCTGAGTTGGATAAAGGTATCTGGGGAAAATTCACAGCAAGTTCTGAAAAAGGAGAAATATGAGAGCTCAAGCTGGATTCACTTTCCCAGTCACCCCACCAACAGCCTAGTGTCCAGGTAACACCTTAGCTATCGTATAATGGAAGAGCTGGAAGGGAAGTTCAAGACCTAGTCCAAGCCTCTCATTTTACAAATGAGGAAACTGAGACCCAGAGTAGCTAAGACTACTTAATGGCAGAGATAGGACTAAAACCCCAGTCTCTTGACTTCTGGTATAATGTTCTTATATGACCAGGTCTAGAATACTGTAAATAATGAGTCCATTACAGTGATCACTTCTTTGAAGTGCACTATTTCAAGTTATAATTATGTCAAATATGGCCATTGGTTCCAGCCCAATGGAAATATACAGTGCAAAACCATATCATGAGACTGATCATACACACTGATGGGGGCCTAGCTGTAGTAAATAACAACAAAATGCAAATCAGAGATTCCTGGGCTATAGTGACTTGCTGAGGCACCTTGGAAAAGACTTTCCCATGCCAGTAACTTTGTTTCTTCCCTTGTAAAATGAGAGAGGGTGATATCCTTATCTTTACCTACTGATCTCCCTGGCTTTCTTCAAGTCCCAACTAAAATCCTATGTTCTATAGGAAGCCTTTCCCAATCCCTCTTAATTCTAATGCCTTCCCTACCTATTAATTATTTTCTATTTATCTCTATATAGCTTGTTTGTATATATTTGTTTGTTTGTCTCTCCCGTCAGATTATGAATTCCATATGTCTTTTGCAGAAATTGGCTTTTGCCTTTCTTTGTATCCCCAGGTCTTACTTAACACAGTGCCAAGCAAACAGTAGGTGATTAATAAATGTTTATAGATTGATTGATAGTGGAAAGAGCACCAGATCTGTAGACAGAAGACAGGTTCAAATCTAGGCTCCATTACTACCAATGTGAACTTGGGGAAAAAAATCAATTAATCTCTCCTGGCCTTGGTATCTTTATCTATAAAATGCAGAGATTTGTCTATTGTAGCTCTAGCTCGTAAAAAAAAAAATGGTGCTATAGAAGCTCAAAGTTTTCCTGGGAAGGGCAGTATCATCCTTCAAGGTCCATCTTACATGCTACCTTTGTCCAGGAAGACTTTTCTGGTTTTCCCAGCTGAAAGAAATCTCTTTCTTCTCTGAACTCCCAAAGATAACACTTTGTACCACTGTAATTGAACTTTCACCTTCTATTTTGTATTATAGTTACTTGTGTACCTATCTTCTCTCCCTTAGCTACCAGTTCCTTGACGTTAAGGGCTATATGATCAGTGGTGTGCTGTTAAATGTTTAACAACTCCAAAAGAAAAAAAAATGTATACATGAAACACTTCTAAGTGTAATCTGAATTATTAAAATTTTCTCCCTCAGTTTCTTAGTATTAGAGTAGACTATCGACAAAACTATAAATCAAGCCCTAATTTGTGACATTTGCTAAATTCTGAGATGTAAATGCTCGTACTGATAATTTAATAATCAGCTTTCTTGAGTTAGTAGGAGCTAGATCAGCACACCCTGTATCTTATTAACTCATGTAGTCCCCAAAGCTACTAACATGATGCTCTTCATGTAGTCTAGACATTCAATAAATCTTTGTTTTTCTGAATAATGAATGAATGTATGATCAGGTGAAATAGTAAGATGCAAAAGGATCATGAAGACTACATTCATTGATTCATTCAACAAGCATTTATTAAGTGCTTATTATGTTCAATGAGCTTTCTTTGGTACCTGTCTATGGGAATTTCAGGGCAAGAGGAAAAGAAGGTACTTTGGATGGAACCAAGTACTATAAGAAAAGATCAGTCAGGGGAACATAGTGTGAAACCATGGAATCAGGATCACAGGATCTGGGTTTAAATCCTGTCTTTGTCACTTAATCCCTCTGTGATCCTGGGCAAGTCCCAATCTCTCTGAGCATCGTTTTCCTCATCTGTAAAACGAGGGCATTGAACGAAACAGTCTCTGAGGTCCTTTCTGGTCTTCAACCTGTGGTCCTTTGATTTATGATCTCAAGTCACAAAGGACTCAAACTAAAATATGAAATATGGACAGATAAGGGTCTCTTCTATTTAGGGGAGGCCTTAGGACCTCTCAGATAGTCCTAGAATAAGGCGGGGCAAAAGAGAAGCAAGGGGACATTGGCCCTCTGTAACAATACTATACGACGTTAACCCAGAGTTGGAACTTATTGTCCCAATTGAGAGCAAATGTCTGCCCCCTCCCCTCCCCACAACCATTCTCCTCCATATACCAAAAGTAAGACCAGGCCAGATGACCTCCGCTTGACAGGTCAGGAAGATTGAAATCTGCCAGGCCAGGGAATGGGAGGTACATTTACTGGTAGGACTCCCAGGGTTTGATGTTCTCCTAGTTCTATATGGCATTACCAGGGATTGAGGTATAAATGTTGATGTCAGGCTCAGAAGATGGCTGCTCCATTTGTCTCTACCTCTTCTTCCCTCCCCAGCTATCTCTCCCAGAAAAGAATAATCCTAAGCATCCCAAAGCTTTCTACACAGCCCAACTCAGGTAAGCATTTCAGGAGCTCTAATGGTAGAGCAGAGGCCTGTGGCTAACTTCCAACTGTGGCTGCTGGGTTGATCCTGGCTCACTGGACCAGGAGGCTGGCAGGCATTCTGTAATGGAAGAAATCCTTGATGAGATAGAACAAACACTAGATGAGTGATCAGGAGCCCTCAATTCTAGCCCAAACTCTGAAACTCCTTCGAGATAGAGTTTCAAGGTCCATAAAACAAGAATCGTAGATAGAGAGCTGAAAAATACTTCAGAGGCCACCCCTCATTTTACAGATTAGGAAATTGAGGCCCAGAGAAGTTAAATAACGTATTCAAGGTCACATGGGTAGTAAGCATCAGAAACAGGATTTGAACCCTGATCATCTGACTCCAGAGTCAATGCTTTTTCTACCATACCATGCTAACTCTCTGATGTGAGACTAAATTCTAAACTTTGATTCTGTGATCTGGAGTTGTCTGGTAGGTCCATACATCAGGTATAAATCTATATCCTAGGATGATAGGCTTAGAGCTAAAAGGGACCCTTCACATTATATAATTCAGTCCCCCTTCATTTTAAAGATGGAAAGACTGAGGCCAGATGATGTTAGATGACTTACCCAAGTAATACAGTCACTAAGTGGCAAAGCTAGGATTCAAACCCAGGTTCTCTGATTTAGATCTGGTGTTTCATTTTGTTTTTGTTTGTTTGTTTGTTTGTGTTTTGTTTTGTTTTTCCACTGTAAAATATTTCTTCCCTTTAGCCTGGAAAATTATTTCCCATCCACCCTCTGGGTAGCTGTCATCTTCAAGAACAAGTGAAGCCTCTCAATCAAATCTTAATTCAAAGAAGTAGGTCAAGGGAGAAATGGCCTGAGCACAGGGGTGGGGTGCAGCGGGGTGGGGTGGAGGTGCCCTTGGCTGCATTTCCTTAAATGATTTCCTCTTGACCTGCCCAGCCCTGCTTCTGCATTTCCACACTTGGTCAGTAGACACAAACCAAAACAAACAAATGAAACCCATGCAGCCCAAACGACTGATTTTCAGAATCCATTTATTATACAGGTGCAGCTGGAAAACTTAGCTTCTGTTTCTTTGTCTGAGTGACTCAGGAATAAAAGAGCAAGGGGATCTGTGCTACATTCAGTGTCAGGCCAAATATGGCATGGAAAAATACCAAAAACCTCTCTCTCTCTCTCTCTCTCTCTCTCTCTCTCTCTCTCTCTCTCTCTCTCTCTCTCTCTCTCTCTCCTCCCTCCCTCCCTCCCTCTCTCTCTCTCTCTCTCTCTCTCTCTCTCTCTCTCTCTCTCTCCCTCCCTCTCCCTCCAGGTGAGACAGAGAGCTAAGGCTACAATTAACTCTTCCTCAGCTCTTCCCCCACCTCATCTCCCAACTTCCTTCCCATCCTACCATGCCTCTGGCCTTCTTCTTCATCATCTGTCTCAGAGAGCCACAAATGAGTCAGGCACTAGCACCAGCTGAGACCTGAATATCAGGAGCCAGCAGCTCTGATCTGTGTGATCTGAGAACAGACTGAAATCTCCCCAGAGGGAAGCTGGACGTGTTCCCAGTGGCCAGAGAGGAAGGATTAGGGGAAGGGGAGACCTGCCCTTTGAATACCTTTTCCAGCAGAAGTAGGGAATAGCAGGGACCTTTCACATTTTGGATATTTTGCCAAAAGGCTTGCCATCAGGGGAATTTGCCAGGCCAGGAGGTCATGAGGTTTTGCCCGGGAAGAAAATCTAAGAGGCTCAGGCTGGGGCACAAGAACCTCTCTCTTGTGGCCCAAAAAGCACCAAATTCCCATATTAAGTTCATTAAGCCTGCAGGAAGTGCAGGCTCAAAGAGTTTTGTGATGGTGATGGAGAGCAGACCAAGAAACGGATTCTGAGGACCTATCGTAATGGAAAGGGAATACTCATACTTAGTTTTCATCCTTCTGAATACGAATGAGAAATATGAACATGTGTGTGCATGTATACGCTGCACATGTGTGTTGGTTGCAGAGGGGCTAGGATCAGAATTGATCAGTGGGCAAAGAAGGAACACTAATGAAACCCCACCCTGGATCACTGAGTTCAGGTTCATTGTGAATGCATAAGTGGATGTTTTTGAAATTTGCAGATGACAGAAAACTGGGAAGCACTGCTAATGTGCTGGATGACAGAATGAGGATCCAAAAGGATCTTACAAAATCACAGCCTCCAGCAGCCATGTAGTTCAACTTGTACCCAAAAAAGGTAATTGCATGACCATATACGTGAAATATTCAACCAACTTCTTGAAGGCTTCCAAGGAAGGGAATCCCACCACCTCTTCAGGCAGCCCCACTTCACTTGTGGACAGCTCTGAATTTTATTAAGCCTTTCCTGACATTGAACCTAAATTTACCTATTTTCTGCTTCCATGCCTTGCTTTTGGTTCAAATCTAATAATCCCCTTTCCGTATGACAGTGCTTCAAATACTCGAACACACCTATCAAATCCCTTCCACCACCCACCAAGTCTTTTCCTCTTCAAGTCAAATCTCCCCAGTTACTTCACTCTAACCCATATGACAGGGACTGAAGACCCTTTACTATTCTGGTGGCCCTCCTCTGGTCAGTCACCAGATGATCACTGTCCCTCTTTAATCATGGTGCCCAGAACTGAACACAATACTCCAGATAAGATAGGGCTACCACCTCTCTGTTCTTAGAAGCTATGAGTCTCTTGATACAGCCAAAGAATGAACATGCATTTTTTTATTGGCTGCTATGTCTTACTGTGGACTCATATTGAGTTTGTAGTCCACTAAGATACCCAGATCCGAGTCAGACGAAATGCTGCCTGATCATGTCTCCCCGATCCTGTCCTTCTGAAGTCATTTTTTTTACTAAGCAATGGGGTTAAGTGACTTGCCTAGGGTCACACAGCTAATAAGTGCCAAGTGTCTGAGGCTGGATTTGAACTCAGGGCCAGAGCTCTATCCACTGTCCCACCTAGCTGCCCCTATGAAGTCAATTTTTTGTATTCAAGTGAAAGACTTACTCTTTCTCCCTACTAAAGTTCATCTTATTAGATGCATCCCTATACTGTACCCAGTCAAACTCTTTTTGGATGTTGATTTGGTTATCTAAAATATTAGCTCTCTCTGCATACCCATGTAAGTGTCACTTGCAAATCTAATGAGCTTTCCATCTATGTCTTAATTCAAGTCACTGATAAAAATAGCAAACAGGACAGAGCCAAGCCCAGATCCCTGAAGACCTCCTTCCACCTTAACATTGAACTATCAACTATTACTTTATTCAAAACAAGTCTTAACTTTACTCAAAACTGGTCATCAATCCAGTTCTGAATTTAGTATGCATCTCTCTATCTTCTCCACAAGAATACTATGAGCTATATTATTAAAAGCTTTGCTAAAATCTAGATCAATTATATACACAACAATCCTCTCATCAACCAGCTTAGGACCTTGTTGGAAGAAGAAGAAGAAGAAGAAGAAGAAGAAGAAGAAGAAGAAGAAGAAGAAGAAGAAGAAGAAATAAAGGCAGTCTGACATGATATATCCATGCAGTCTCTTTATAATTAATCATTGCTTCTCTTTCTAGATGTCCAACAGCTTTCTCTTTAATGTTCCCTACTAGAATTTTTCCATTTATTGAAGTCAGATTCACTGGCCTATAGCTTACAGATTATTCTCTTAGGTTTTAGAAAATCAGAACATTTGCCCTTCTCTAATTAGTCAGTCAGTCAGCAAGAATGTATTGTTTCTACAATGTGCCAGACATTGTGTAAAGTGCTAGAGATATAAAGAAATGTAAAAACAGTCTCTGTCCTTAAGCTTACATTTTAATTGAGGAAGATAAGGTATAAGAAACTGGGTAATGCACATATATACACACATGCATAACATACATGTGTAATCTTTTACATAGATATACATATATGCATTGTGTATATGTGTGTGTGCACGTAGGTATATGTGTGTATGTGTACACTGACCGTAAATGGAAGATAATCTCAAAGCGGAAGGCACCACTAGTAGTTGAGGAGATGAAGAAAGGCCTCCTGAAAAAGGTAAAGTTGAACCAATTTTGAAGGAAACCAGGAAAGCCAAAAAGTGGAGGTAAGGAGAGAGAGCATTCTAGGCATGGAGGGTAGTCAGGGCAAAGGCACAAAGATAGCATCTTGTGCAACGAATCGCAAGTAGGAAGTAAGCCACTGTATCTGGACCCTAAAATACCTGAAGGAGAATAAAAGGTAAGATGTTTAGAAAGGTTGAAAGGAGCTAGGTTGTGAAGGGCTTTAAATGTCAAATGAAGAATTTGTGTTTGATTCTAGAGGTAATAGCAGGCCACTAGAGCTCATGGAGTAGAAAGGTGATATATCAGGTCTATACTTGAGGTAAATTCCTTTGGCAGGTGAGTTGAGTGGGGAGAGATTTGAGGCAGGGAAAACAATTAGAATGTAATGCATTATTCCAAGATAGAAGTGATGAGGACCAGAACTAAGGTGGTGGCTATGCAACTGGAGAAAAGAGGACATACATAAGAGATGTTGTAAAATTTGGCAATGCATTACATATATTTTTTCTTAACATATTTTTATTTCTCTTAACATATTTATTATTTCTCAATTACATGCAAAAAAATTAACATTTATTTTTTAAAGTTTTGAGTTCCAAATTCTCTCCCTCTTTCCTATCCCTTCCTCCTCCTTGAGAAGGCAAGCTATTTGATGTTGATTATATGCATGAAGTCATGTAAAACATATTTCCATATTAGCCATATTGCAAAAAAAAAAAGCACAGACCAAAAAATAAAACAAGAAAAAATAAAGTTTTTTTAAAAAAGAGGATACTTCTGTATTTTGAGTTCACTAATACTCTCTCTAGATGTAGACAGTATTTTTCATCATGGGTCCTTTGGAATTGTCTTGGGTGATTGTCTTGATCAGAGCAGCAGTAGCTAAGTCTTTCACAGTTGATCATCCTTACAATATCGCTATTACTGAGTACAGTGTTCTCCTGACCCTGCACACTTCACTTTGCATCAGTTCATATAAGTCTTCCCAGGTTTTTCTGAAACCATCCTACTTGTCATTTTTTATAGCACAATAGTACTCCATCACAATCATATACTACAATTTGTTCAGATGTTACCCAATTAATGGGCATTCCCTCAATTTCCAATTCTTTGCCATCACCGAAAGAGCTGCTATAAATATTTTTGTACAAATAAGTCCTTTTCCCCTTTTCTTTGATCTCTTTGGGATACGACTTAGTAGTGGTATTTCTGGGTCAAAGGATATGCACACTTTTATAGCTCTTTGTGGGTAGTTATAAATTGCTCTCCATCATGTATTATTGTCTCAATTTTTCCACATCTCCTCCATCACTTGTCATTTTCCTTTTCTGTCATGTTAGCCAATCTGATAGGTGTGACATGGTATATCACAGTTGTTATAATTTGCATTTCTCTAATCACTAGTGATTTAGAGTATTTTTTCATGTGAATATTGATAGCTTCAATTTCTTCTTTTGAAAACTGCCCATTCATGTACTATGACCATTTATCAAGTGGGGAATGACTCCTATTTTTATAATTTGGCTGATTTCCCAATATATTTGAGAAATAAGGCCTATATCAGAGAAACTTGATGTAAATTCCCCCCCCCCAGTTTCCTGTTTTCTTTCTAATTTTGTCTGCATTGGTTTTGTTTGTGCAAAAGCTTTTTAAGTTTATGTAATCAAAATTATCCATTTTACCTCCTGTGATCCTTTCTGTCTCTCGTTTGGATGTGAACTCTTCCCTTCTCCATAAATCTGACAGGTACATTTTCCCATGCTATGTTTTACTTATATCAGCCTTTATGATCTTTTATAATCCATTTTTCACTTATTTTGGTATATGATGTGCGATGTTGGTCTATGCCTAGTTTCTAACAAACTGCTTTCCAGTTTTTCCAGCATTTTTTGTCAGATTGTGAGTTCTTACCCTGAAAGATTGGATATTTGAGTTTATCAAACACTAGATTATTATGGTCATTAACTACTGTGTATTGTGTACCTAATCTACTCCACTGATCAACCATTCTATTTCTTAGCCAGTTCCAGATTATTTTAATGATTACTGTTTTATATTATAGTTTGAAATTTGGAACTGCTAGGCTGTCTTCCTTAACATATTTTTTTCATTGATTCCTTTGATATTCTTAATCTTTTCTTCTTCCAGATGAATTTTGTTCCTATTTTTTCTAGCTCTATAAAATAACTCTTTGGTAGTTTGATTTGTATGACATTGAATAAGCAAATTGACTTAAGTAGAATTGTAATTTTTATTCTGTTTTATTGTTATATTTTATCATATCATTTATCACATATATTATAATTATATATCATATCATAATCATATGTATCATAATATTTTGTTATATCAGCCTACCCATGAGCCATGACTATTTCTCTAATTGTTTAGATCTGTCATTGTGTATGTGAAAAATATTTTGTAATTGTATTCATATAATCCTTGTGTTTGTCTTGGTAGGTACTTTATATTGTTTGTCATTATTTTAAATGGAATTTCTCTTTCTCTTGCTGCAGAGTAGTGTTGGTAGTATGTAGAAATGCTGATGACTTATGCGGCTTTATTTTATATCTTGCAACTGCTGAAATTGTTCATTGTTTCAACTAGTTTTTTTTTAGTTGATTCTCTAGGGTTCTCTAAGTACACTATCATCTGCAAAGAGTGATAGTTTTATTTCCTCATTGCCTCTTTTTATTCCTTCAGTTTCTTTTTCTTGTCTTATTGCTGTAGGTAGCTTTTCTAGTATGATATCAAATAATAGTGGTGATAATGGACACCATTGTTTTATTCCTGGTCTTGTTGGGAAGGCTTCAAGTTTATCCTCATTACAGACAATCCTTTCTTTTGGTTTTAGATAGACACTACTTATCATTTTAAGAAGGACTCCATTAATTCCTATATTTTCTAGTGGTTTTAATAGGAATGGGTGTTATATTTTGTCAAAGGCTTTTTAAATCTATTGGCATAGTCATATGATTTTTGTTGCTTTTGTTATTGATATGGTCAATTATGCTAGTAGTTTTCCTAATACTGAACCAGCTCTGCCTTCCTGGTATAATAGTGCATGATCTTTGTAATATAGTTCTGTGATATTGCTAGTATTTTATTTAATTTTTTTCATCAGTATTCATTAAGGAAATTGGTCTATAGTTCTCTTTCTGTTTTTGCTCTCCCTGGTCCCTGTGTCATAAAAGAAATTTAGTAGGACTCCTTCTTTATCAATTTTTTTAATAGTTTATATTGTATTGGAATTAATTGTTTCTTATATATTTGGTAGAAATCACTTGTAAATCCTTTAGGTCCTGGGGATTTTTTTCTTAGGGAATTCATTAATGCCTTGTTCAATTTCTTTTTCTAAGATAGCTATTTAAGTATTTTATTTCCTTTTCTGTTAATCTGTACAGTTTATTTTCATAAATATTCATCCATTGTATTTAGATTGTCAGTTTTATTGGCATATAACTGGACAAAATAATTTCTAAAAAATTACTTCAATCCTGTCTTCATTGGTGGTGCATTCACTCTTTTCACTTTTCATACTAATAATGTATTTTCCTTCTCTTTTTTTAGTCAAATTAACCAAGGTTTACCTATTTTATTTTATTTTTTCATAAAACCAGACCCTAGTTCTATGTATTAGTTCAGTGGTTCTTTTTTTGTTTCTTAACTTTTGTTAATCTCTCCTTTGAGTTTCAAGATTTTCATTTGGTTCAATTGGGAATTTAAAATATTTTTTTTCTATTTTTTTAAAGCTGCATGGCCAATTTATTGATAAACTCTTCCTCTCTTTCACTAATGCACACATTTGAAGATATAAATTTTCCCCTAAGTACTGCTTTGACTGCATCCCACAAATTTTAGAATATTGTCTCATTTTTGTCATTCTCTTTAATGAAATTATTTATTGTTTCTATGATTTATTTTTTGACCCACTCATTCTTTAGGATTTGACTATTTAGTTTCCAATTAAGTTTTAATCTATGCTTCCTTGGGCCTTTATTAAATGTAATTTTTATTGCATTATGGTCTATAAAGGATGTATTAAATATTTCTTCTTTTCTGAACTTGTTTATGAGGTTTTTGTGCCCTGTCAATTTTAGTGTCAATTTTTGTGAAGATGCCATGCATAGCTAAGAAAAAGGTATACTCCTTTCTATTATCATTCAGTTTTCTCCAGATGTCTATCAGTTCTAACTTTTTAAAGATTCTATTCATCTCTTTAACTTTTTTTTTTTGTGAGGCTATTGGGGTTAAGTAACTTGCCTAGGGTCACACAGCTAGTAACTATCATGTGTCTGAGGCCAGATTTGAACTCAGGTCCTCCTGACTCCAGGGCCAGTGCTCTATCCACTGCACCACCTAACTACCCTCTTAACTTCTTTCTTGTTTATTTTATAGTTAGATTTATCTAACTATGAGAGGAGAAAGTTGAGGTACCTCACTAGTATAGTTTTATTGTCTACTTCTCCCTGTAATTCTTTTAATTTTTCCTTTAAGAATTTGGATGATATGCTATTTGATGTTTTTGTGTTTGGTATTGATATTGCTTCATTGTCTGTGGTGCCTTCTAGTAAGATGTAATTTCTATGTCCCTTTTAATTAGTTCTATTTTTTGCATTTTCTTTGTCTGAGATCATGATTGCTACCCCTTCCTTTTTTACTTCAGCTGGAGCATAATAGGTTCCACTCTAGCCCCTTATTTTCGTTCTTTGTGTGTCTCTCTGTTCAAGTATGTTTCTTATAAGAAACATATTGTTGGATTCTGATTTCTAATCCATTTTGCTATCCACTTCCATTTTATGGGTGAGTTTATCCCATTCACATTCACAGTTATGATTGCTGACTGTGCATTTCCCTCCATCCTATTTTTTTCTATTTATCCTTCTTTTATTATTCCCTTATTGAGTTTTTATGCTTCTCTTGAGTCTTGTACTTGAAAGTCAAATTTTCTATTCCGCTCTTGTGTTTTCATTAGGAATGCTTGAAAGCCCTCTATTTCATTAATTGTCCATTTTTTTCCCTTGTAGATTTATACTCAGTTTTGCTGGGTAGGTTATTCTTGGTTGTAATCCCAACTCTTTTGCCTTCTGGAATATCATATTCCAAGCTCTCTGCTTCTTTAATGTGGTAACTGCTAACTCTTGTCTAATCTTGACTATGGCTCCATGGCATTTGAATGGTTTCTTTCTGACTGCTTATAATATTTTCTCCTTGACCTGGGAGCTCTGGAATTTGGCTGTAGTATTCCTGGAATTTTTCATTTTGGGATCTCTTGCAGGTGGTGTTGGGTGGGTTCTTTCAATTTCTCTTTCACCCTCTGATTCTAGGATATCAGAGCAGTTTTCCTTGATAATTTCTTGAAATATAATGTCTAGGCTCTTTCTTTGGTCATGACTTTCAGGTAGTGCAATAATTATTAAATTATCTCTCTTTGATATATTTTCCAGGTTAATTGCTTTTCCAATGAGACAGTTCACATTTTCTTCTATTTTTTTCATTATTTTTTCATTGTTTTATTATTTCTTGATGTCTCATGGAGTCATTAGTTTCCACTCACCCAAATCCATTTTTTAAGGAATTATTTTCTTCTGTGGACTTTTATACTTCTTTTCCTGTTTGGTCAATTCTGTTTCTTAAGGTGTCATTTTCTTCGGTATTTGCTTGTGTGTCTTTTGCCAATCTCTTAATTGTCTTTTCACAATTTTCATTCTTTGATCTCATTTCTTTACCTAATTTCTCCTCTACTATACTTATTTGATTTTGAAAACAATATTTTAGCTCTTCAAGGAATTCTGGTTGGGCTTGTGTCCAATTCACGCTCTCCTTTAAGGCTTTGTTTATAGCTATTTTGACTTTATTGTCTTCTTCTGAGTTTGTGTCTTGACTTTTCTTTTGTTGTTGCTGTTGTTGGCTTATCTTTCCACTTTATTTCTTGATTTTGAATTTTATGTTAAAGTTGGGCTCTGTTCCTAGTGGGGAGAGATAGAAAAGAGGCATTGTCTCAAGCTTTAGGCTTTTTCACGCTGTTGTTTTCAGAGCTAGTTCTAGGGTTTCCCTCTCCCTCTCCCTCTTTTGTGCTTCCAAGGTGCTATGATCTGTGAAGACGTATGGTCACTGCTCTTCTGGTCTGCACTCTTGTCCTTACCAAGAAAGGGTCCCTGATTCTTTAGGATTGCAATTGATACTGCTCCTTAGGGCCTCTCCTCCTTTGGGACCAGAAGTAATACTATTCCTTAGGGTCCCTGATCCCTTGTGATCAAATGTGATATTGCTCCTCAGTGTTCTCACTCCCTCTTTACCAAAAGTACTCCTTTTCCCTCCTGGACTATGACCCAGAAATGGGCATAGCGATTTTCTAAACAATGTCTGGTCCTATGTCCAGTGTTAGCGCAGGGGTCCCTTGTAATCTCTTTCTGACCATTTGCCAGGTTCCCTCACCATCTCTGGTTTGAGAGCTTTCAAAACTGCTGCTACTTCTGTCATCACCATCTAGTCCTACCACTGGTGTTTTTTTTTTCATGTGGGCTCCAGGCCAGCCTCCACCCCTATGTCACACATCTTGGAGTGTGTGTGTGTGTGTGTGTGTGTGTGTGTGTGTGTGTTTAATCTAAGTTGGCTAGTGAATTCCCTATTCATCCATATCAGTCTCTTCAGACATGTACCATTTTTCTTCTTCTGGGGAATTATTTAGATTTCAAGTCTTTAGATTTCATTCTTAAGCATCTTCCATTCCTCCTAGACTGATTTCATCTGAAGCATTTTAGTCCATAGGATAGTCCTATCTACCTTCTAAATCCCTTGAAGTCTGTTTTCCCCTAATATAGAGTACATGTCAGACTGGATTTATTCTCTTCTGTGACAAACTCTAGGAAGAAGGGAGTAGTTACTTCCTTTCCACCATTTATACCTCAGCAGCAAGTTAGTTCTTCCCTCATAATGAGAATCAAATCTAGAATGAAACTTCCTCAAATTGATTCTTCTAACTTTATCTAGACAAGATAGTATGTTGGGGCAAGTCCAGGAAGATGACATCAAATGGGGGATTAATACAAAGTTAATTTGGGCTCAAAAAATGAAATTCACAAGCACAAAATGAGTGAGGTATAGCTATATAGACAGTAGTGGAGTGCACTGTGTTTACAGGGTGACATGGCAGCCCAAAAAGCTAAAGCAAATTAAGGCTATATTAAAAAGATAGAATTCTGAGGTAGGAAGGTGACAGTCTTGCTGCACTCTGTCCTGGCCAGACCATATTGGGAGTCTTGCATTCAGTTCAGCTCTGGGTACCATGTTTTAGGCAGACCATTGATAAACTTGAGTGCAATCCAGAGGGTGACCAAAATGGGGGACTAGGGATTAAATCATATAAAGGCAAGAAAAAAAATTTCACTCTTTCAAGAATTTTGGTTGGCTGAAAGAGGGAATTTGGCATAGGCCCAGCAGGGTTAGAAGCAGGATAGATTATCAAGAACAGTGATACGGAAGGTAGGCACCTAGACAAGGGAGCTATGGACAGGTCACACTTTGAAGGGACTGTTTCATGATTTAAGAATATGTCAAGCTAACTCAGTAATAGGAAACGGTGCTTATGACTTACCTCAACCATAAGTTTCCTTCTTTAATGTCCTCCCCTGATGAGTCATCCTGACTTGCTGGTGACCCTGGGTACTCAAAGGCTATGCCCATAGAGCAGCAGCTCTAGCTGGAAAGGTTTTGAAAATGGGCCTGGCACCAGGCTGTGTGTTTGTGATCTGGGGGCTGCGTGGTTAAGTACACAAATGTTCATCATCAGAGGATTGGCTGCCCAGTGTTGATTATGTTATTGGGAGGGTGGGGGGGGGGGGGGGGTGGTACAGCAAGTCATGGAGATAAAATGGACTCTTGGAAAGAATCCTGGATTTGGATTCAGAGAACCTGGCTTAGAATTCTGGTTCTGATAATCATATATTGGACAAGTTGCTTAACTTTTGGCCTCAATTTCCTCATCTGTAAAATAAGGGATTAAACTAAGTGATCAGTAATATCCCTTTTAGCACCAAGTCTATGATCCTATGAAATTCAACATGTATATTTCAAAGCTATCCAATCTGTCTGTTTCCTTGCGTTTTCTTCAATGCATTTGCTAAAAATGTGTCAATGACTCTCTTTTCTTTCCTTTTTCTTTTCTTATTTTTTTTTAATTTTTTTTCTTTTTTCTTTTCTTAGCAACCCAATTACTATCCCTCTCTCTATTCTGTCCCTCTCTTTCCCAAACTAAAAAAAGGGAAAACAATATCCTTTTAATAAATATGCATATTCAAGCAAAACAAATTCTTACACTGATTTTGCCTGAAAATGTATGTATCATTTTACACTTTGAATTCATCACCTCTTTGTCAGATGTAGATAATGCTAATTTCTCTGTGACTTTGACAAGTCACTCTTTGGGTCTCAGCTTCCTTATTTATAATATGAAGGGACTTAATTAGGTTAATTCTGATGTCCTTTCTATCTCTAAACTCTATAATCTTATAACGGTCTTCTGTTAAGGTAGAGAACGGTTGAGATGTGCATCAGCAAAGGAGATATCCACACCAGGCAATCAGGGGTCCTTGAAGTACTGAAGAACTCTATAAGCATTTCCCAGAATCACAGAATTTGACAGTTGGAAGGAACCTCAGTAGTGGTCTGGTACAATCCACACAAGGAAGGAATCCTTGCTATAAAAATCCCCAAACGTGGTCAGCCAGCCTTTACAAATGAGTTATCATTAAGGATTCCTTAATCCCGTTTGCCTCCGTTTCCTCATCTGTAAAATTTGCTAGAGAATATGGCAAAGCACTCTAGTATCTTTGCCAAGAAAACATCAATAACACCAAATACGGTCATGAAGAGTTGGGCCCAACTGAAATGACTGAACAAAAACAAGGATTAAAGGACTCAAAAAAGGGAAACCTCACTACAACTTGAAGCAGCCCAATCCACTTTTGGGCAGCTCTAATTGCTTGGAAGTTTTTCCTGACATCAAGTCTAAATTTGAGCTTTCGAGCATAGTTCTCCGAGGAGGTAAAGGACAGATGGAAAGGTCTCCCATATACAAAAATATTTATAGCAGCACTTTTCATAGTAGCAAAGAACTGGGAAGAAAATAGGTGCCCATCAACCAGGAAATGTTGGTGTAGATGATGTAGTAAATAGAATACTGGATCTAGAATCAAAGAGGCCTGAGTTTGAATCCAGCCTCAGACACTAACTGTGTGACCTTAGTTAAGTTACTGTCTCTCAGTTTCCTCATCTTTGAAATGAGAATAATAATAGCACCTACCTCCTAGGGTTGTTGTTGTGAGGATAAAATGAGATAATATTTGTGAGGTCCTTTGAAAACTTTAAGGCAGTATACAATGCTAGCTATTATTATAAGAATATAATAGAATGTTAGTGCATTCTGAGAAATGATTAATATGAAGTCAAAGAATCTTGAGAAGATTCTTATAATAACTGGTGCCAATTAAAGGAAGCAGAACCAAAGGGACTATTTACACAATGACCATAATCATAGAAATAAAATGACCCTGAAAGTCTTCAGGACTCTGATCAATACAGTGAAAAACTATGACTTCAGAAAATTTGTGGGGAATGCTTTTTTCCCCTCCCCAGAAAAAGCAGCGTACTAGCAGTATATAATAAGGCATCCATTTTCCAATATGACCGATGTATTGATTTGTATTGCTTAGCTGCCCTTCTTCATTACAAGATTGGACTCTGTGGTTGGAGACAGATGGGGAAAAGAGGCAGAATCATTAAAGAGCAACAGTGGCTTTAAAAAGAATATCATTTAAACATTTTTTAAGCGTGCACAGCCCATGCCCTGAAATTTTTTCACGTTCTGGTTATAATTTAGTTGTGTACTCCAACTGGTTGTGTGGGCTGAAATGCAGTAGATCTCATGGGAAAAAGATACTACTGGAGAAGAGAAAGCCAGGAAAGCCTATAAATACAGAGACAGGGCTTTGGAAAATAAATTCCCCTTCTTTTGTCCCCAGGTAGTAATAGAAGAGGACAGCTTGGTGGCACAGTGGATAGAGTGCTGGGCCTGGAGTCAGGAAGACTTATCTTCCTGGGCTGAAATCTGGCCTCAGACACTTAGTAGCTCTGTAACCCTGGTCAAGTCAATAAACCCTTTTTGCCTCAGTTTCCTCATCTATAAAATGAGCCAGAGAAAGAAATGGCAAACTACTCCAGTATAATTGCCCAGAAAAATCCTAAATAGAGTCAGGAAGAGTCTGGCACAACTAAAATAACTCAACGACAACAACTATAATAGAAGCAAGTAAGAGAAAATAAAAGCTACAGGAACCTAGATTAGGGCTTTGGGAGTGGAGAAGGAATGGGACATTCATGTTACTCCAGTTTCTCAAATCAAACCACATGGATAATTAACTACATAACCTATGTGGATATCTGGCCCTTGGGTGAATAATAAGTTTGTCACATTCACATCCTTTAGAGATAAACAACAACAAAGTATAGTGGAAATAGCAAAGCACAAGGGTTTGGTATAAGCTTTGTGCTTTGTAGCTCTGTAAGCAAGTCACTATATTTCTCAGCTTCAGTTTCCTCAGCTGTAAAATGGAAATAATAATATCTGCCCTACCGACCATAATGGGTTGTTGTGAGGATCAGAGGAGACCACAGATGTGAAAGTCCTTCATCAAGTTGTTATTACTATTACATTATTATCATCATAATGTGATTCTTCTCATCTCTTTTGACGGGGTTCAGATAGATATGGTTATGAAACAAGTTACTGTCTTGCTATTTTTCACTTATATTTAATAGTCTATGAAATACTACACTGGTGGAAGAAATAATTGCTTTCTATAGTTACATAAAAGTGTTGGGCCTGTGGCAAAAGCAATATCTTAACCCCTCCCTCTGTGCAGGTGAGGCTTGTTTAAAAAGTACTAAGACATTCCGTGAGACTTGTTTGGCTCAGGGGACTCACGACTCAGACTGCTGACTTCACTTCCTCATCATGGGAGTACAACGTAGCCACCTAAGGTGAGAGGAAGCATGTCTTAGAGGTTTGACTGGTAGACAAAGATGGGTAATGCAGGCAAGGTTGCTTTCCTCAGCTGAATCACTTCAAGATGTCATCAAAGCTTATCGTTGTGGACTCTCCTTCTACTATTATGGCTAAGTAAATCTCCTTTTGCTAACTGTTTAATGACTTATGAATGTCCCGCTTCATTCCAGCATCAAACCCAAACTACCTAGGGACTGGCCTGAGTCAGGCCTAGAAAAGAATAGGGCTATAAGTCTAACTCTGAAAGCATCCTCAGTAATGTGAGTAAGCTCTAAAAGCACACAAGATCCCAGCAACAATATGCATCTCAGTCTGTTCCCAAGTGATTTTGATCTACTCTTCTAGATCCCAATATTTTAAAGGCTTTTCATTCTGTGTAGCTTGGAAATGATGCATATCTGAACTGGTAACATCTAATAAAAATACTGTTCTTATATTTTTATGAATCAATATTCTGTCCACATAATTGTAGGAAACTTCATGATAATGGTCTGGTTTTAGTACCATTTATTGGTCGGCTTCTCAAAGATATTTTGACATCTGTATTTGTAGTGTAAGGATTTGTCATCTGAAAGGCCATGACAGATAGCAAGCTACTATAGCCAGCTATATTTCTATCTACCAAGTCATATCTTTCCAGGTGTTTAAAAGGTGCAAAAATTTTTCAGCCTGCATAATTTTTTCCATTTCCCTGCATAATCTATGTTGATTACTAAGCTCAACCTCCTTGAGGTTGACTCTCCTATAATTTCTCTTGACAGTGACCTGACTTTAAATTGCTATGACAAATCTCTCTGTTTCCACAAACAAACCTGTGTGATTTGGTAGGGGCATTTTTTTGTCGACATACTATTGCCTGGGTTCATAATGATGTTGCCCATGGAGGGCCTTTTGGCTCCATTCTTTTATCTTGGATCTCAGCTTTTTCATAGGCTTCATCCTGAGGCCAATCACTTTCAGTTACATTAGACAAATCCAATAGAACATACTTTTATCAACCTTTACCATTACTCGGTGAAGTGCTGTCTGCTTATTCCAAGAGTATTTTTGTTTTTGTCACCTTTGTTTCAGGATGCTTCCCATCTTAGAAAGTCCTCACAGAAGTTCTACCCCTTGAAAGATCCATCCTTGAGAAGCTCCATCCCATGGTATGGAATCACGGGACTTTGCCTAGCTCCTTTGGCAGTGGAAAGAGATGCTAATAAAGTTTCCCCTTGCTATAAGTTCTCAAGGCATAAACAGAATGGTCACTTGTCAGTGATGTTGTAGAGATTTTTTTTTTATTAAAGCATGAGTTGGACCTCTGTATTATCTGCCAACTCTAAAACTCTGGGATTTTGTTCCCCAAGGACAGTGATATTTCAAATGCCCCTGAATCCACCAGTCTTTTCTTGCCCACACCTCCCTACTTCCCTGAATAAGCTGAAAGTAACTGAGCCACTGTTCTTAAGGGCCATGATGTTCCCTGCAAAAGACGTGCTGGGTAAGCAAGCGTGGCAGCCTCCATCCTACAATTGTTTTAACTCACAAGACCTCTTACTCACAGCACACCGCAGCCCAAAGACTTGATTACCAAAGTCAAATGAATGAATGGAAGATATCCAAGATTCTTGAGCACCAGCCTTCCCAGCACGTGGGCTTCCATCCTGGAAGCATGTCAAGCTTTTCCTTCTAATAGCATATCCTCTGGGTAATCATAGATTATTTATAGCTCTTCTTCTGAGCTTGGCTTGAAGGCATAAGAAAGTCTTTTTCCTTGATAAGCAGAAGTGAGGGGCTATCCTCTTGAGGCTCTCTTACCTTCTACTCCTCCATGAGTTTCACTTCCTCTGGCTCACATTGGTGGCTTCCATAGGCTGATATAACCTGAATCTGATTGACCAGTGGATGGAACAATCTTATTCCTCAATAAAGTGTGATCCCAGGCCTGGAGTTAATAATAGCCAGTCAGAGGATCTGGTAGCTGTGTTTGTACAAGCATGGTATAGCGGAAAGAATGCTGTCTCTAGAGTCAGAAGACCTCGGTTCAAATCCCATTTCATACAATTGTTCTTTGTGTGACCCTGACCAACTTAATTTCCTCATTCCTAGGTTTTCTGATATGTAAGATGAGAATGTTGGACTAGAAACCCTCCAAGGGCCAATGCTTATAGCAACCTTTCCATGAATATAATCCTCTTGAGTTGCTGTGGCTGAAAAAAATTCACTGCCTAGTGGCCAACCCTCTGGGGATGAGTTTTTTTAAATCTAGCTAGGCAAGTCCTCACAAGACAAATAAACAGTCTGTTTTGGGGCTTGTACTCAAAGTCTTTCTGATTTTATAAGATCTATTGGAGCTTATGTTCAACTGGCATAGCCTTCAATAACCCAGGATCACCTCCATTCCATGAAAAAGCCTGAAGAGGAGAGCTTTGCTAGAGGCTGATACTAGGTACTTTTTTATTGTTGGCCCTTATTTAAAAAAGTTTGATGTACAAAACCCAAAAACAACCTCCTTCTCCTCCCACCCAATTTATTAACTTGATAAATTGGGAGGTGGAAGGGAATGGATTGTAGATCTGCCTTTGTCCTTGTCCATACTGCCTTGTGCATGTATATAGAAATGGCCCTGTTAGGCAGTGGGAAAACTGGTGCAGTGATTAGAGGAGCCTTCAATCAGTTCAACCATTCTAGAAAGTAATATGGAACCATGCTTCTAAAAAGAGACTAAAATGGCCATGCCCTTAAATATGCATGCAAGTATGCATGCATGTACATGTATACACATGTGTATATAATATATGCATATATGCAAGGCATATATCCCATAACTACTGAATATATGTAAGTGTATATGTGTATATATTTTTCAAGACATATATCCCATATCTATTGAATATATGTGTGTATATTTTTTCCAAAGCATATATCCCATACATATTGAATATATGTAGTGAATATGTGTGTATATTTTTTCCAAAGCATATGTCCCATATAAATTGAATATATAGAATATATATTCAATATATGCATATACTTATTTATTTATTTATTCAAGGCATGTATTCCATATGCATTCCGTGTGTGTGTGTCTTTGTGTGCGCACATGTGCGTGTGTATGTGTTCAAGGCATATATCCCACATATATTGAATATGTGCATGCACAAAGCAAATTTCCCATGTGTATTGAATATATGTATATATATTTTTTTTTTTCAAGGAATATGGTCCCAAGGAGGTAAAAGACAGAAAGGTTTCATGTATACTAATAAATTCAGAGTGGCAATTTTTGTGGGAGAAAAGAACTGGAAATAAGTAGATGTTCATTGATTGGGGACTGGCTAAGTAAACTGTGATACATTAGTGTAATGGAATATAACCCTGCCATAAGAAATGATGAATATAAAGAATTCAGAGAAACATGGGAGGATGCAGAAACTGATGCAGAATGAAGTGATCAGAACCAGGAAAACAACATGCTCAGTGACTACAACAATGTAACTGGAAAGGAAGGAAGGAAGGAAGGAAGGAAGGAAGGAAGGAAGGAAGGAAGGAAGGAAGGAAGGAAGGAAGGAAGGAAGGAAGGAAAGAAGGAAGGAAAGAAGGAAGGAAGGAAAGAAGGAAGGAAGGAAGGCAGGAAGGAAGGCAGGAAGGAAGGAAGGCAGGAAGGAAGGAAGGAAGGAAGGAAGGAAGGAAGGAAGGAAAGGAAGGAAGGAAGAGAGAAAGAGGGAGGGAGGAAGGAAATACTTTATGATTATAATGATGAAGCTTGGTCCTAGAGAAGAGTTGGGAAAATTTATCTGGGTCCTCTCTCTGCAGAGGTGAGTGACTGCAGGGCATGTAATATTGTTAATATTGCATATTGTTTACCTGTTATAGCTGCTGGAATGTTTGATTTTGGTAACCTGTTCTTATTTCATTTTCTCTCAGTGTTTGTTATAAGGAATGGTTCAAAGAATGGGGTGGGGGTGGGGAGAGGGGCAGGATTTTTAGTGAAATGAGTGTGGTAGTCATTAGACTAGTTGCTATAAGGCACAGTAGATAGAGTGCCAGGCCTGCAGTCAGGAAGACTCATTTTTCTAAGTTCAAATCCGGCCTCAGACACTTACTAGCTGTGTGATCCTAAGCAAGTAACTTAACTCTGTTTGCCTCAGTTTCCTCTTCTGTAAAATAAGTTGAAGAAGGAAATGGCCAACCACTCCAGTGTCTTTGCCAAGAAAACCCCAAATGGGGTCACAAAGAGTCAGATACAACTGAAAACGACTGAACAACAAGGGATTAGATCTGTAATTTCATTGATATAGGAAATTCCCTCTGCTAAAGCAGGTTAGTACCTTCTCTGAGATTTATGGTCTTAGAAAGTTTCTGAGATCCTTGAAAGGCGAAAGGACTTGTCTAAGGTCACCAGCTAGTTTGTGCCAGTAGGTATTGAACTCTTCCTAGATTTGAGGATGCATACCGCACTGCCTCTTGTTGATACAAAAATAGAAGATATTGATAATTTTAATAGCCCTATTCAACTCCAAACCAGAGTCAAAAAGCTGAGAAGCTGGGAGCAAAAGCATGATACTCCAAGCTCCATTGGTTCCTTTAATATTTGTTTGTGGTTGACTTTGAGCCCAAAACAAACAATCTTGGGCTGCCCACTGAGTCCTTAAACCCAACCAAAAGGCATCTGGCACATGTGAGCTCTCTAATGGCCCCATACTCTCCCAGGCAACAGGAGGCAGGCATAAGGAAAGGTTCCCTAAAGAACATGTAATTTAAAGAGCTCTGGAGATGACTCAGACATTCCAGGCTCGCTTTTATTTTTCCTTTTTTTGTTGTTGATGTGTGAAATATAATTTTAGTCATTTTTTCTGATGACTTTTGAGTTTATAAGCAGTAATTATCAACTTGGGATCACAGACCATCCCTAAACCTGTCCACATTGCAAAACTTTGCTTTCTTCCAATTCCCAGGCTTCTTTACAGACAGTCAGTTAGGACTTGAGGCAGGAGGACTTGGGCCCTAGAAATGTTCTCCTGTGGCCATCTGTCAAGCAAGCCTGAAGAGAAGATGCGCGATACAGCTGGGGAAACTCGAGTCCCTCATGCCTTCTCTCGCCTTCATCTTTTCTAAGACTGGGCTGCTTCTCTGCTCTAGGAAGCAACAGAGAGAAGAACAAATATTTTCATAGTAGATCATAGATTTTAGAGCTAGAAAGGACCTTAGAGGCTATTTGATCCAACTCCTTCATTTTGTAGATGAAAAAACTGAGGCCCAGAGAATGTAAATGGCTTACCTAAGGTCACACAGGTAAATCGCAGAGCTGGTATTTGAACTCAGATCCTTTGATGCCAAATCCAGAGCTCTTTTCACTGTGTACTGCATTAGGGAATTAGACACCTGAGGAATTGGTTTCCATGATGCCTTTGTGGGGATGGGAGGATGAGGCCCCCAGAGATGTGCCAATATCATGGCCATTGCACATTGTCCCCTTCTCATTATGCCACAGATAGGTCAACAAAGTCTTTTTTTTTTCCATTTTATTTATTTATTCATTTGTTAGCACAAGCGATTAGTAGATCTAGACCAGTAGGCTTTGGAAATGATCGCATTTAACCCTTTGATTGGACAGGTGAGGAGACTGATATCCCAAGAGATGAACTTTCCCAAGGTCACATGGCTCGCTCCAGATAGAAAAACTCCTACAAACCCACTTCTCAGAAGCCAAGACACTATGACAAAACATAGCTAGAAGAATCACAGAACGTCAGAGTTGGACAGGACCTCAGAGGCCCCCTTGTCATCGCGAAGGCCTGTCAGCTTCACCTTTGCAGTATCTCTAGAATACATCCCTTTCTCTCCTTGGACATTGCCACCACTCTGGTGCAGGTCCTCCTCAACTCATACCTGGACTACTGCCTCGTGGTGGTAGGCAGTGCCTCAAGTCTTTCCCCTCTCCAATCCATCCCCCATTCAGCTGTCAAAGTGATTTTTTCCAAAACTGAAGGTCCTTTCATGTCACACACACACACATACATACTCAATAAATTCTAATAGCTTCCTATCACCTCCCTGATCAAATATAAAATCCTCTGTTTGGTCTTCAAAGCTCTTAAAAATCAAGCCCCACCCTCCACATTTCCCATCTTCTTGTACCTCACAGCCCAGTGACCTCCTTGCTCCAATAAGACGCAACACCTCCCAATATCAGGCATGTTCACTGGCCATGGAATGCTCTTCCTCCTCATCTCTGCTTCCTGCCTTCCTTCCAGGCCCAGCTAAAGTCTCATCTTCTACAGGAAGCATCTCCTGATCCCTCTTAATTCTAGCGCCTTCACTCCGTTGATTATTGCCAATATATCTTGCAAATAGCTTGTTTGTATATATCTGTGTGTTGTCCCCTCACTAGATTGTGAGCTCCTTGAGAACAGGGACTGTCTTTTGTTTTTCTTTGTTCTCCCAGCACTTAGAACAGTACCTGGCACATAGTAGGCACTTAATACATGCTTTTTCATTGACTGTCTGACTAATCCATCCTATGCACCTGAACTAGACTCAACTGATCAGATAAAGACGTGGGTTCTAGTTCCAGCTTGTCTCACTTACTTGAAAGCTGTGTGACCTTGGGAAAGATCGGGTGATAGTCGAAAGTACAGTATGGTCTAGAGGAGCTGGTGTCAGCACCCACCCCTGATATTTACTCCAATGAGTATCCTTGCTTAAGTCATCTAGTCTTAGGCCTTGGTTTCTTCATGCATTAGAATGAGAGGATAGGACTCTAAAAAGGGTTGGATGTTTGTAAAATGGGGGTATATCTGAGATCCCTTCTAGACTTTGATCCTGTAAGAGAGACAGTCCCATACCGATGGGCTTTGGGATTCGCATTACCCTCTATGACCAGATGATAGGTAAGTAAGGTTCACGTCAGCTCTAAAGGTCTATGATTCAATATCTAGAAAGGGTCAATTTCTATCTAATTCAATATCTAGAAAGGGCCATTGGGGTATTACTGACATTTTAGGACTTGTTTCTGCAAGCATGGCTGCTCCAGAAGTGTTATTTGTTGGCATCTAGTGCTGTTGGTAGCACCTAATTCCAGCTTAAGAACAATGATCCCTTACCTCCTTGAGCCCCAATCCTCATATGTCAAATGAGGTAGGTTGTACTAGATAATCTCTAGATTCCCCTCCAGTTCTAAAATGTACCGTGACCTCCCCAGCTCATAGTCTTTCACAAGCTAAATCCTCAGAGAATTCTAATCCTGCTTACCCTGAATCTTGCCTCACACCACCCTGATATCCACCCACTCTTGGGAGACTTTGCAAACTGTCAGCTGGTCCATTAACAGATTATAGTAGGGGAAACTGCTTCATAGGCCCCAAGAGGGGGAAACCTAGGGGCATGAAGGAACTTGGGAGGTTAGCCCAGAGAGTTGCTGGAGACTAGAGAGACAGAGAGAGTGCTGGCAGGTCCGGCCCCACCCTAATTCCAGGGGGGTGACCTCATCCCAAGGCAAGGCAGGCAGGTCTTGGCTCATAAGCATCCTGGGGGAGGGGCTTCAGGGATGGTCCTAGGACAGGACCAAGTGCTTCTCAGGAAAGAAGGGAGAGGAGAAGACTTTCACACCAGGAACTGTTGAGCCCTAGGGACTATAGAAGCTAAGGACTGGAGCTGGCCCTCTAGGGTGACCATCCCCCCTGCTACCTCCCTTGGGTAATGCCATATAGAAATGTTTCTTATATTTATCTA
The DNA here is from genome assembly GCF_003287225.1 of Phascolarctos cinereus. Taxonomy (NCBI): domain Eukaryota; kingdom Metazoa; phylum Chordata; class Mammalia; order Diprotodontia; family Phascolarctidae; genus Phascolarctos; species Phascolarctos cinereus. The sequence continues at coordinate 216,691,439 of NW_027555625.1, forward strand.
GTGCTTTAAGGTTACAGAGCACGTTCACATTTGAGCCTTACAACCCCATGAAATAAGCGAAGGAAGTAGGGTCAGACTCACCATAATGAGGTTCAGAAAGGTTACCCTGGTCAAGGGGTGTGCTGAAGCAAGTTTGAACTGGCTCGAGAGGGGCAAACACTACAAATCAGGGCTGGATTAATTGTTTTGTTGATTGCCTAGACTCCAGAAAGTGACGGAGAAAATGATAATCATGCAAATTAAACTTAGAAGTTCATGTGCATTTTCCTCCCAGAGAGCTGGTTGTTAAACATTTACCTGCACACCCTCATTTCAGTCACTTACTAACTCTGTAGCCCTGGGCATGTCACATAACCTCTTGGCCTCAGTTTCTCATCTGTAGAATGGGGATGATAATAACACTCACGTGACTAGGTTGCTGTGAGGGTCAAGTGAAATGTTGTATGTAAGGTGCTTTGCAAACCTTAAAGAACTATATATGCATATCAACTCTCTTTCCACTCTCACTTCCCAGGGACTACTCACTCCCCTAGAACCTGACCTTAAAACAGATGATTACAGTTTATAACAAATAATTGTAGTTAAGGAAAACAAATCAAAGCTCTGAAAATGTATGATTTATTCTGCAAGCAACAGTCTGGCACCCCTGTGCTAGGAGGCAGGAAGCAAATGTCAATGTTTAGCCACCAGTGCTCTGAAATTGTTACTGGTCACTTGCATGGATCTAAGTCAGGAAATCCTTTATTGTTATTTTCTTTTTCCTGTAGCTAGGTGGCAAAAATGGATAAAGTGCTGGGTCTGGAGTCAGGAAAACCTGAGTTCAAATCCAATCTCAGAAATTTATTAGTTGTATGACCCTGGCTAAGTCACCTAACCACTGTCTGCCTCAGTTTCCTCAACTGTAAAATGATAATAATAACACCTACCTCCCAGAGTCATTGTGAAGATCAGTTGAGATAATAGTAATAGAGAATTTAGCACCATGCCTGAAATATAAGTAGGTGCTTAATAGATGCTTGTTTTCTTCTTTCCTTTACACTATTATGGCCATCATATAAATTGTTCTCTTGATTGTGTTCTCTTTGTTCTGCATCAGTTCATAAGTGTCTTTCCAACTTTCCCCAAATTCCTCACATTCACAATTTTAAAATATGGCATAATATTCCATTATATTCTTCTTTTTTGGGGGGGGGCAATTGGGGTTAAGTGACTTGCCCAGGGTCACACAGCTAGTAAGTGTCAAGTGTTTGGTCTGAGGCCGGATCTGAACTCAGGTCCTCATGACTTCAGGGCCGGTGCTCTATCCACTGCCCACCTAGCTGCCCCCATTATATTCAATAAAGCAATTTGTTCAACCAGTTCTCAGTCAAAGGGTACCCATGGGATCCTGGGACCATAGATTTAAAACTAGAAGTGACTTCAGTGCTCTAATCCAACCCCATTTTAAAGATGCAGAAACTGAGGCCCAAATGGGTGAAATTACTTGCCCAAAGTCACAGAGGAAGTAAATTGGGTTTGAATTCAGATCCTCAGACTCCAGAGTCAGTGTTCTTTCCACTGTAACATACTACTCATTTTCCTTCTAGGTCTTTGCCACTACCAAAACAAAAAAAAAACAACAGTGTAGAGCATGCAAAAAAGTGCCAGTTTTGGAATCGGAGGACAAGAGTTCAAATCCTGATTTTACCACTTGTTTCCTATGTGGCCTTAAACAAATCACTTAATCTCTCTGGGCCTCTTCTATAAAATATGAGTGTTGGATCAGGTGACATCTAAGGTCCCTTCCAACTCTAAATCCATGATCCCATTGGTATCTTTCAGCAGCGGAGAATGGCAAAGTAAATTGTGTTATGTAAATATAATCGAATATTATAATATGGTGAGAAAGTATGAATATGAGGAATTACAGAGAGAGTTGGCAAGACTTGTAAGAACAAATTCAGAGCCAAGAGAACAAAATCAGGAGAACAATTTCCATGATGACCCATCTGATCTTACCATCTTCACTTCTACCACATAGCCTCATACCTATAGGCCTTGTGGCAGTGGCAAACCCCTCTCTGTAATGGGTGAAGAAAGTATAAAGAAAGAATAAAAACTCTGCATCCTCCTCGCCAGGCTACATTCCTCCTCCCCCATCATGGTCTCCCTCCTGCAGTCAGATCCCCAGTTATTTTTATCTGATGGTGTCTTTGTTGGCCCTAGCAGGCACCGTGTGGTTGCTGTTGACAGCTTGCAGTCAGAGAGCATGAATTTCCTGTGTGGCTTCTTCCTTCTTCCTCATGCATGCTCTGAGGCCTTCTCTATTATGAATTGTGCTAATCTAATGTTTCACCAAAGCCTAACTAAGAAACTCAGAAGATAAAACTCCAGATAAATAGCTTTCCTCAAGTGGGACGAAGAGAGGAAGAATAGAAGAGAAATAGCTGTCCCTAAGCTAATTTTTAGTCTTGGCTTAGTCTATCACCCTCTTGCCTCCTCCAGGTTCTACTCATGCTCTACTCTTTCCCTTTTTCAACTTAATTTTCTATGCAAAGAATCTCTTCTTTAATCTATTAAATCTCTTTTCCCAATTATCTCCTGACCAGGCTGGAAAAATAATGACAGTGACTCTAAGGATTAAATTTGCTGTTTCCTAGTTGACTAACCCCACTAATGAGCAATCTCTGGACCCTTTCCCCCTTTCTCAGAATTAATATTTGGGAAATCAGGACACTATACAATGCTTTCATGATGAAATTTCCTGGTTCAGAGAATGGGCCTCAGTCTCTTCATCTGTAAAATGAGACTGTAAGACTAATTGTCTTCTGAGCATAGTGGATAGAGGTCTGTACTTGGAGCGAGAAAGATGTAGATCTGAATCCCTCCTCAAACACTTCCTAGCTCCATATGGAAAGTCAAAATCACCTCTGTTTCTTCACCTGTAAAATAAGAATAATAATAGCAACTACTTCACAGGGTTGTTGTGAATATCCCATTATCTAATGTAGATATAAAGTGCTTCACAGACCTTGAAGAGTGAGGATTACTCTCCTGTGATCCTGAGAATACATTGCTGATAGAGGGATAAAAGCAACTGCTCACAACTCTCTGGTAGCCCCAAAGCCCTCAAGTCTTCCAGCCATGGTTCAAGGGGGCCCAGGTTCATGGGACAGAACTTACTATCTTCAGCTTGGGCTTGTGCTTAGTTTGCATAGCGGGCCTCAAAGGCCATCTAGTCCAACCCCTTCATTTTTCAGTCAAAAGGAATGACCCCCAGAGAAGTAAGTGACTTGCCCAAGGTCACACAGGTAGTAAGTATCTGAATCCAGATTGGAACTCCAGTCTTCTTTGACTCAAAGTTCAGGGTACTTTCCTTTGTAACGTGCTGCCTCCCTTAGATATCTACTTTTTTAAAAAATGCTTTGAAATCACCCTTACCCATATAGGATTGCTAAAATCTCTTGGGGAAAGGCAGCGTGGAAACTTAATAAATGTTTGTTGATTTGAATTCAGTTGAGTTGGGTTGAATTGAAGCAGAGCTGGCCTAAGGCTCTTTGCAGTTTAGAGAGGTCTTAGACACCAGCAATCCCCAACTTGCCAGAGCTTGCCTGGAATAAGTACTTTCACATAGCTCAGCCTATTCTCTTCTCTCTCCATCCACATAGAAGATAATAAGAGCCCACAGGTCCATAAAACTCACAGACCTTACCTCCTAACAATCCTATGTTGGTTAAGTAGGTTGGTTAAGTCCTTCTCATTTTATAGATGAGGAAACTGAGTCAGAATAAGGTTAAGTGATTAGACTGAAATCACACAGCCAGTTATTGTTGAGGGTAGGATTTGAACCCAGATCTACTGAGTTCAGGTCCAGCACCCTCCCCTAACCACTGTACCATAGTAGATGTATCCCAGTGTTGTGGGATGCAGCATGCCTCAGTGGGAAAAGCTCTAAATCTGCCGTCAGAGAACCTGGGTTCAAATCTCATCTCTCCTTCTTGCTAGCTGTGTGAACTTGGACAAGGTAATTAACCTTTCTGGGCCTCACTTTCCTTATTTGTAAAAAGAAGGCCATTAGCTAGATGGTCCCTTCCAGTTTTAAATCTACAATCCTGTGATCTCCAGTGAAGATGCTTTCAGAGAAAGCTTTTAGGTGGAAAAGCAGGTCTACGTACAAGTGTCTATGTACAAGGCTGGTTCAAATGAAATCATTTGAAGGGGGAAAGGCAATCTTAGGCCCAGAGGAGATCCTGACACTGATTACTGAGATCTGTGGTGATTTTTAGCAGGAGGCTGAGCTGGGAATCAGAGTGGGGAAAAGGCGTAGCAAGTTCCTCCTAACTATTCTCTCTTCTCCTGGTCTACCAGTCACCCACTTGCCCTGAATACTGATTCAACTCATACAGGAAATGATCATCTGGACAGAATGTCTCCTGTTCCTAGGCCCTGTCAGATACAGCTGCCACAGGATGACAAACTGGAACTCTACCACAGGAGAGCCCTTGCAGAGCAGAAAAAAGTGGGAAAGTTAATTAAGCTGGGTGCTCTGGAAAGTAAGGTTCAAACAAGGTCTGTAGAAAAGGGCAAACTTAACATTTTTCTTTCAAGGGAATAAAAATGCAAATATCATAGAAACAGACAAATTACATTGCAAAGTAGGACCTTTGATCCATACATCAAAAAATCATCCATCTGCCATGATCAGGAAATGGGGTATTCTGGTTAATCAAATATTTTCACTGATAAAGTTATTGAATATTCACACCATTTATAGATAGCCATTTTTCTTCTAAAACCTGGATGATACTTCCCAGTGACTCTCCTCCCCACTCCCAGAACACACCTTTGTAACAAAAGTACAGCTAAGCAAAAGAAATCAACCCATCATCCATGCTTGAAAATGCATTACACATTCTCTACTTCTGATCCACCACCTCTCTGCCAAAAGGCCGAAGGGACTTTCAGTCTTCTGAAGTCTTGACGATCACTAGTTTTGAAATAATTACTCAAATACAAATGGAGCTGTGATCTCATTGATGCAGGATATAAACAACAGTCTTTGAAGAACTGGAAATATGATACAGGTACCACCAAAACTTGTGGCACATGGGAGGTGGCATAGGGTGGTTGGGAATAGATGGAAAATTAGAAACTTCCAAACTGATTCACTGCTCTTGCACTAACTCTCTGTATGAGCTTGTATACATCACTTCTTTCTGAAGCTCTGTTTCCTCATCTGAGAAAAAAAGGGACTAAAGTAGAGGATCTCTAGGGGCCCTGCTGAGTCTAACATTCTATGACTCTATGAAACGTTAATGTGCCCAACTTTGCCAATTTTGAAGCCACTGAAAAATTTTGCCATTTCTCAAATAAGGGTCACCATTATGACTATCACTTATCTTCCTACAGAGAAAGCCTTGGAAGTGGTGATTAATAGAAGTCTGGTTGAAATTTAATATGTTTCTTAGTTTAGCGAAGGGAGAGTTCCTTTTCTTAGAATAGTGCTTTAAAGAATCAAAGGGAGGTACATTGGATAATAAAGACCCCTGGACTGGGAGTCAGAAGACCCAGGTTCAAATGCTGGCTTTGTCATTTACTAACTGTGATCTTGAGCAGATCCTAGAGGGATCATGATTCTTCATGACCCTATTTGGGGTTTTCTTGGCAAAGATTCTGGAGCAGTTTGTTATTTCCTTTTCAGCTCATTTCATAGATGAGGAAACTAAGGCAAACAGGGTGAAGTGACTTGCTCAGGATCACACAGCTAGTAAGTGTCTGAGGTCAGATTTGAACTCAGGAACACAAGTCTTCCTCACTCTAGTCCCTACACTCTACCTACTGCGCCACCAGCTGCCTTTTCCATGCTGCCTCCAAAATGAGAAGATAAGGAGATATCACAGTCTGGCAGCTAGAATAGGTCCCTGGGAAGGGAACTATTTGTTTTGGACGTCTGGCTCCAGCACCATTCCTGCCTACCTGCTTGGCCTTCACTTGTCTTTCGGGGCCTCTATGCACAACCAGGCAAAAGGACAGGAACTTGCCTTACGGGGAATGTTACGAAGTTCCATGGTTATATCCAGGTCAGAGCCATGTACCTGAATCCATCTGATTTCTAGGCTATGGGGATGATTCCACATGCTACTCTGGTGCCTTGGAGGAACACAGCTCTGATCCTGGGATCCTGAAATCTATGCTCGTGAGGAAAAAGCTACAGGTGGCTCTGTGTATCTGGGAAGGCTTCAACTCCAAGGACCAGCCTAGCTAAGGAACCAACAGTGAGGCTCTTCACCATGTTGGCCACAAGGTAATGACTTATTTTTCTACAACTCATAAGCCTTAGGCATAGAGGGATTTTGGACTATATAGGTAAGAGGGATTAGCCACCCCAGAGAAATCATGTATCTATGAATGGATAAAGGATGATAATTACTACTTAATGTAGGGAAAATGATACACTGAGGGGCAGCTAGGTGGCTCAGTGGACAGAGCTCCAGCCTTGGGTCCGTAGGACCTGAGTTCAAATCTAGCCTCAGACACTTGACTCTTGCTAGCTGTGTGATCTTGGGCAAGTCACTTAACCCCAATTGCCTCACCAAAAAAAAAAAATGATACACAGACCTAGAACTGGGCTATGCAAATGTTAGATGATGAGAATGACAGCTACCATTTATATAGCATCCATTATGTGCCTGGCATGGTGCTAAACACTTTCCAAATATCTCATTTGATCCTTAAAACAACTCTGAGAACTAGGTGATGTTATTATCCCCATTTTACAGTTCAAGAAACTGAGGTAAACAGTGGTTAAGTGACTTGTCCAGGATCCAACAGCTGGTGTCTGAAGCCAGATTTGAGGTCAGGTCTTCCCTGGTACTCTATCTTTTGGGCCACTCTCTCTCTAGCCATCCAAGATGAAAGCAGTGTTCCCTTCAACAACTTTTAGCTTGGTGTTTGTTTTACTGGATATATAATTTGATTGATATAGGGAACTCTTAGTGAGTAACTTCTTTTGTTATGAATTCTGCAACTTCATCATCTTAGAGGTGCCTGGAGCATAAGAGGTTAATTGACTTGCCCGGGGCACCCCGCCCTCCAAAATTGGAAATCCTCAGATATCAAAAAATGGCTCCAAAGTCCTCTAAAGTAGTTGCCATTCAATTACATTTGCTTATCAAGAAATGTTTGGATGAGCAGTGAGTGGCTACAGATTCTAGCCAATATGAGCTGGAGGAAAGATACTTCATGGAGTAGCAGCATGGCTCAGGGGAAGCTCATTGTCTTTGGACTCAGCGGATGTGAGTTCACATCTTATATCTCTTATTACCTGTATGACCTTGGTTCAGTCACTTCATCTCTGAACCTCAGTTTCCTTATTTATAAAATAACTGATCTCTTTCCTAGCTCTGAACCTATGATCCTATGATTTACTCCTTTGAAGCACAGCTCAGGGGCTACTTCTTACACAAGACCTCTCCTGTTCCCACCAGCTATCTACACTATCCCCATCTCAAAATTTACTTATGCATATGCCATAATCCCTCAGTAGCACCTAGACTCTTTGAGGGCAGGAATTATTATTTTTTAAAATCTCCATTGCCTAGCACAGAGTAGGCACTTAGCAAATATTTGAACCTAATTTTTAGGCAGATAATTCACAACCTAGAGAGATGACCAACACATGAGGTTAGAGTAGAAGACCCTAGATCTGGTGAACAAAAACTGACATCTCTAGCAGTTCTTTTCATCATGTTAAACTAATTCTCATCACCAGTGTTGATGGAGGGAAGTGATCCAGAATGTCTAAAATAGAGAACCATCACCTAATCATTCCTAATGGCTTTGGAACGGATCATGACTTTCTGGGCAGCAGATTCCTATTACTAATTATGTTCACTTAGATAGGAAAATGAATTGCATTTCAGATAATGTTCTGTTATATTCTGAGCACATATCCTGGACTTTCAGTGAAGTAAGAGAGAACAGAGCAGCCTGGTGTGGTAGGAATAGCCCTGAAATAGGAATCCAATTTGCCAATAAGTAGCTAAACCACTTCAGCTCCTTTGGGCCTCATAAAATCAGATTCTTAGGTTAGATCACAGATTCTTAATTTGATCAAGAGTCTGTGAACGTGTACATTTGTGTGCTTAATATTTTGATAACTGTTTCAATATAATTGGTTTCCTTTGTAATCCTGTGTATTTTATTTTGTACACAAATACATTCTGAGAAGTCCGTAAGCTTCAGCAGATTGACTGCCAAAGGGGAGCTGAGCCACCTGAGTCAGACCATCCATAAGGTCCCTTCTAGTCCTAACTTTCTGGCCAAGTGAAGAGACACATAGGCCACCATTAGAGATTGGAGATCACTTACTTTGAATTAAGATATTTTTATCAAAGGCTCATATTTTTCCTTCCCTTCCACCACCAAAATAAGTAAAAAAGAATTTCCCTGGGCTGTGAGGACCACATTCCAGTATATGTGTCCCAAGTGAGTTTCTTTGGCCATAGAAAACCAACTTGGGTTGTGTTTAAAATAAGGGAGCCAATGGCACTCCACCCACACCTTCACATCCCTCATTTCCTTTGAAACACTGCTGAGGCAACACCTTGTACAGGAAGCCTTTCCGTCTCCCCCCACCCGTGCCAGCTGCCAGTGCCCTCCTGAAAAAGTAGAAATTTATCTTCTATTTCTTTGGCACAGAGTTATTTGTGTACAGTTGACTCCCTCTGTAGAATGTAAGCTCTTGGAGGGTAAGAATTCTTTCAGTTTCAGTTCTGTAGCCTCAGTACACCACTCAGTTTCTGGCACATAGTAGGCGCCTATTAAATCCTTGATGTTGGATTGCTTTGGCAAACCGCTCCCACCCTGCCCCCAATCTCTGGGAGTTGAAACCACAAGCAAACCCTTGTTTCCCTGATGACCCACAGATCTGCTTCTGCCCTACCTCCTGAGGATGCTACATCCTTGTTACTGCTGCATTTATTTCGTTCCTTCTCGTTAAGGAAAGAAGGAAGCCAGGCCAAAGTGGAAAGCATTTTCAAACTTTATTTACAACTGTCACAGTGACAAAAAGTAGTTTTGGAAAAAAAAAATGCTAATTTCTCCCTGAGCCTCAAAAAAGAACAGACGGAAGTTACAGAAAGTTCATCAAACAACAGGCATTTTTTACTTAAGTTTTTTTTTGATACATTCAGTTAGAAATACACACAAATTACTTCTAGAAGGGGGGAAAACAACAACAATAACAACAATAACAACAATAACATCTAACAAAACCCCACAATGACACAGAGGCCAGATAAAGAGCATAGTCTCTTCCAAGGGTGGATGGGATCAACCCTGTGGGGCTGACCATTCTGAAGATCCTGGCCTACGCTGGCTGTCGGCCCCTTGCCTGCTCTGAACTCCAAATGGTGGTAGAGGGTGGTCTCAAGACCAGAAAGATAATAACCCACCGGCCATAAACATACATACACACACACAAAGTAGTTTTGTTATGCAGTGTACAAAAGCACATTTCATCACACAGCGAGACTGGGACAGATGATAACAGGTAGCAGATGGGGGGGGTGCTGGATACCCACCCCAAGACAAGGAGTTAGGTGAGTCCCCGACTCTCCCCTCCATAGGAATTGAATGATAATCAAAACTACAGCGGGGGATACATGACAGAGATGACTGGCTCTTTGCCACCAAACCACAACAAGAGAGAGAGAGAGAGAGAGAGAGAGAGAGAGAGAGAGAGAGAGAGAGAGAGAGAGAGAAGGCAGACCTATCATGGGTCACCAGCAGAAACTGCAGGGAGGTCATCTTCTCAATACTCCCCCACCACCTACTGGCCTGCTGCCACTATATGGAGCTAAAAGTTATTGCCATCAATGTTTATAATACAAGCGAATGATATGGGAGGGAAGAAGAGGGGAAAGATACCCCTCAAACCTGGTCCTGCTGATACACACAAGCAACCTTTCCCAGCCTTCCCCAGCGCCATACTACCCATGAGGTATTAAATACAAATATATTACACTAAGTCCAAGACTGGGGGCTGAAATAGGACTGATTGGAAATAGGGAGGCAACGGTCCAGTGCGTTGGGTTCCCTTGTTAAACCCAAGGAAAGCTTCAAAGCCTGATTCCTTACCATCTGCTGCCTCTCTCTGCCTCTGTGGAAGCCACAGAGGATTGGGCAACAAGATGGAAATGTTTCTATAATTTGTTCTTTGGACCCTGGACTCCAAGGTGGAAAGCCTCACCATAGCCAGCTCATAAGAGAGCTCCTAAAGTTCCTGTGGAAGGTGCCCTTCCAGACAAAGGGCCAGGGAGGGTGAGAGGAAGGAGGTGGGAGAGGCAGAATTAGGGGGATTGAGGGGAGAACTCAGGTCTGAATACAACATCCTTTCCCTCCTGGAGCCTCCTCAGAGCAGAGCGATCCAGGATAAGCCTCCTTCCCTCTCCACCACACATACACACACAATACCTACCTCTCCAGAACTTGGAAAGCTGCAAGGTATCTCATGACACCCTCTAATTTCCAAGTTGGTCACAGCACTGCTGACACTGGACCTACCATGTGTCACCCCACTCACTCCTCCTCCTTTCCTTCCCTCCTTCCCCCCTTTCCCCCTTCCCCTCTTCCCAATCCATACTCCTTCCAAATCCCAGACTACACTGGCCCTCATGACCAGAAGGAAGCCTCAGCTTCTACCTAAAAACAATACCAGGGGATAAAGGTTTCTCTTCCCACTTCTCATAAAAAGGAGGGAGAATATTTAAGGTGAAAAGTAGGCTGAAGGCCAACAGTAAGTAACCTAGCTAGTCAGACTGGCTAGAATCAAACAAGTGGGAGGAGACAGAAGATTCAGCTCAGAGACTGGTACAAGGGCTCTGGAAGAAAGGATTAAAGGAAGAGAGCCTAGGCATTCCCAAACCTCCTGCTCTGACTTTGAGAATGACAAGAGGAGAGAGGAGCGCTGTCATATGCCTTTCATCCTAAGAAAGGTGAGGGACCATCCTGTAGTTCTCTTATATTCCCCACCCCCCACAAAGGGACATGGGATACCAGGGCACCAAGAACAGAAAGGGATGGAAAATTTGGGAAATGGACCCAGAAAACCTTGCCCTCCCCACTCACAAAACAAAAAACAGAAGGACACTGGGAAAGGTCCTCTGTCAGAGGAAGGTGAAGATTAGGGCTAGCAGAGGGGGAAAAAGGAGGAGAGAGGGGAGGCGATCAAGGGACTCGCCCACGTGCTTGCCTCGAAGCTCTTTTTGCCCTGGCCATTAGAGAGCTCCCAGTGTGGTCTGTTTCCCCTCCTCCCTTGTTAATTCACTCAAACACACTCTGAACAGAAACAAAAGGGGGAAAAGAGAAAAACAGGAGAGAGATGATGACTCTATCTACGGCTGTACTTTTGAGCCAGCACTAGTCCCCTCTGAATGCTTTCTGGCTGAAGGTCTTTGCTGAGTGTTTTCTTAAAACCTCTATTTTCTCTTATTTCTGTCATTTGTTTTCTTGCCTCAGAATGTTCCTCACTTGCTCTGCCTTTTACCAACCCCCCCTGGAATATCACAACTTCTCAAGACTACGAAGAGTTCAGATTGTGATCTCAAAGCAGCAGACACTTCCCCAACCCCAGCTAAGTGACTTCCTTTCTCAGAAGGCCTTGCTGATCTTTGCATTGAGGACTCAGCTGCTGGACATATTTCTTTCAGGGAAAAAAAAAATATGCACATCAAAAAAAAAAAAAGAAAAAGAAAACCAACCCAGTGATCTCGCAGGTGCAAAATTGAAGCTGTCATTGGACATTTTCAGAACTACTGTGGCTCACTCATTTTCCACCATGATGGGAAAAAAATACAGTTCAGATGTACTTCTTTTGCCCCCTTTGGGTGCCCTTGATAGATTTACTGCTCCTTCTTCTCATTCTCTGTTTCTTTACTGGTTTCTTGCTCATCTTCTTGGACCAAGAACTCCTCTGGGGGCCATCTTAGTTCCCCACTTTCCACTTCTCCCTCTGTGGGCTCCACTACAATGGAAGGCAGGCGGTCCTTCAGTTTGCAATAGCGATCAAAGTCTGAAGGATCAGGAAAGATCTGAAACAAGAAAGGGTGAGAGGTATGGGAAAATTGGATGTATTGGGGGCAATTATTGGGGTGCATTAAAGCATAATAGTCTTATCAGACAAGGATGAAGGAAGGTGCTTCCAACCCTATAAAATAATCATTTAGGAGGCACCACAGTATCTGCACAGAATATTCTCAAGTGCATTTTTAAAAATTAATTTATTTTTAGTTTTCAACATTCACTTCCACAAGCTTTTAAGTTTTAAATTTTCTCCCCCTTTTTTCCCACTTCCCTCCCTAAGATGGCCTACAATCTGATGTAGGCTCTACCTATATAGTCCTATTAAACATATTTTCACATTAGTCATGTTTTAAAGAAGAATTAGAACCAATATGAAGAACCATATAAGAAGGAAGAAACAAAACATAAGAAAAAAAAGAGCAAATAGCATGCTTTGATCTGTAGTTCTTTCTCTGGATGTGGATAGCATTTTCCTATCATGAGACTTTTAGAGATGTCTTAGATCCTTGCATTGCTAAGAAGAGCTAAGTCTATCAAAGTTAGCCATCACACAATGTGACTGTTACTGTGTATAATATTCTCCTGGTTCTGCTCACTTCACTCAGCATCAGTCCATACAAGTCTTTCCAGATTTTTCTGAAGTCCTCCTTCCTGTTCATCATTTCTTAGAGCACAATAGTATTCCATTACATTCATATACCACAACTTGTTCAGCCATTCCCCAATCGATGGGCAGCCCCTCAATTTCCAATTCTTTGCCACCACAGAAAGAGCTGCTATAAATATTTTTGTCCATGTGGGTCCTTTTCCCATTTTTTTGATCTCTTTAGGATACAGCCCTAGAAGTGGTTTTGCTGGGTCAAAGGGTATGCATATTTTTCTAGCCCTTTTGGGCATAGTTCCAAATTGCTATGTGCATTTTTTAATAAATGACTTTAAGGTCATAGCACTCACAGGCCCTCCACACTACAGACCAGAAAATCAAAGTAGAATCATGAATGGCCAAGGATCTGGACTGGAGGGACAAGCAAAGGTGGGAATGAAATCCAAATCTCCATTTCTACTCTTTGGTAGCCTCCAAGGTTTAGTCACTGAACCGTCAGTGTGGCAGCTGTCAAAAGGTTTGGCTAAACAAGCTGTGACCCAGGAATGTAATGAAATCTTACTGTGCTATAAGAAATGGTGAATATGATAAATACAGAAGCAGGAGAAGTAAGCAGAGCCAAGAAAACTGTATTCATGATGACTATACTACAATGTCAAGTGAAAAGAACTCAAACAAAACATTTGAAACTGAGTACTTTGAAACTATATTGGCTAAGCTTGGCTCCACAGCCTTCCCCCTTCTTTGCAGAGGCGGGAGGACCATAGCTGTGAAATACCACACATGGTAGCTGTTTTTGCTTGGTTGACTTGTTTTAACTGAGCTTTTTTTTTTTTTTTTTATTCTTTGCTACAAGGGATGACTCTGTGGGAGGAGGGGAAAGGGATACATTGGGAAATGTGGTGATGTTAAAACAAAAAGATATCAATAAAGTTTATTTTTAAAAAAGAAATGCCCGGAAAATAAAGGGGCTTGAGGTCTTCACAGGTAGCCTCATTCCTCTCCAAACTCTTCCCAGACTCAAATCTTCAAGTTTTTGAAAGCTAGAAAAAGTGTCTGTTGTCAGAGTCTCTTTATTCCAGAAAGAAGTTTAGGGTTATTAAAGGACTTTTGTAATTTCCCAAAAGTCTCCTTTTGAAATTCTGGGTTCAATTCATTATCTGTCTGCCATATACTGATGAAAAAGCTCTACAGATTGCGGATTTGACTGCATGGCATAGGCTGGCCTATAAGCATTCTTCATCCACTTCGTTTTTCCTATGTGGATGGTTAAACCAAACTCTCATAAGCAGTCCTAGATCTCATCAAGCAGGCTGCAACATTTGGAGGCCTAATGCTTTGCTAACAGGAGACTCTGTAGGACCTCACCGTCTTCAAACTCGTCCTACTCTTGGTTGTTGTGTTGTGAACACTATCATATTACCTTTCCTTATTGCCCCATGGAGAAGAAATCTTTTTCACTTACAAATATGGTCGAAGTTTACTTTTACTGCTAATTAGCAATGGGGCACAGCCCCAATCCCAGGCATTTGCTGCTCCAGGCAGGAGTCCAACCAAGCTATGAGCACTCCATTTTCTACAGAGGATTCTAAGAACTACCAACCTCGGGGAATCCTCTCCATGCCACCAGATAAATGATTAACTATTTATCCCATAAAGACCTATTGACGGGGATTAAATCCTAAGCCAGCTGCACAACTGGGCAACATTAAAGATTTAACAAGCCTTATAAAAAGGCAATGTAGTGGCGTTCCAGAGGAAAAAGAAAACATCCAGGGAGAAGAATCAAGGAATCTATGTGTCAGATGATGGTCCCCAGAAAGTGCTTTCCCTACTTTCTGAATTATTGAAATTGCTGAAATTATTTAGTACTCAATAGGCGAAGTAGAAAGCAGTGCACTGAGGGCGATGCAAGGAGGATTGTACCTTTTCTCCTTCTAGACCCCATTCATGCTGAAGTATAGCCTTCTCTGGGGGGGAGGGGGGGAGGGGAGGAGTGACAGGGAAGGTAATAGGGCCCAGAGGTGAGAGAATAAGGAAGTGAAAGAAGGAGCCTGCCTAGGACAAAAAAAAATTCTATTTCTTGACCCCTTCATAAGCAAACCCATTTCACAGATGGCACAGAAGGAAGGAAACTATCTAGTTAGATATTTAAATTGGCTCCAGCTAGTGGTCTCACTGGCCATCAGGAGACCTTAGTTAAGACTTTTAAGACAAGCAGTTTCCACAGAGGTCCAAGAGCTGGGACAGCTGGAAACACTTTTTAAAAAGTTGTCACCAAACCTTCAAGCAATGAAAGTGATCACTCACATCTAGGAAGGAGTGGGCCTCAGTTGCAAATATCTTCTACCTAGACCTGCATAAGCCAATCTAGAATCTAGACCACAGTGCCCTATGTACCAGAAGGATCAAAGACTCAGGACTACAGATAAATTCCAGGACTTACTCACTGTAAAAGAGGGAGAGGCTGGAGAGACTTTCCTTTCCTCCTGCTCCCATTCTGGGATACTATGAATTATATCTCCCCCACCCCCTCTCTCCAGGGTATGGAGTACAAAGGAAAAAGAGGGAGAAATAAAAGCTATCTAGAACATCTGATTTGGTTTCAAGCCTGTTCTAGCTAAAATCTGATAAAAGGTGAAGAGAACCTAAGAGATAATACAATGGACAGAGTCAGGAAACCTGGAGCCGAGCTCCTCCTATAACCTCTGGTGGGATGATCTTGGCCGATCACTTTATTTCTCTGTGCAAGATTCATCAGGGCCCTTTTCTTGTTTCCAGTCATGCTGAGCTAAGTTACACCAAGCCCAAGATTGGGTTCTGAACACATAGAAGGACAGGGCATAATGGCAGAGGGAAATGCAAGCAGGACAGACCACTTCCCAAATGACCCAATGTCACTTTCCCCTGGAAAAAAAAAATGATGGCATTAACAAGTCGTTGGCAACTTCCCCAGGGCTACTGTCACCTCCCCCTGCCTTTCCCCAACACCGAGGACAAGCTTTTGGCATAATGTGTATAAAGAACATTGTAAAACCTTAAAATTGATTGTGAGCTTTCAGTAATAGATATATGTCAGAGTTGACTAAGTTCAGAAAAATAATGTCTAGCCATCTAATTAAAAGATAAAGCTTGCTATCATGCATTTCCATTAGTTTTTTTTTTAATGAATTTATGTTCCACGGAGTGCTACATTTAATTCTAAGTTGGAAATGAGTTAAACATTTAAATAAAATGTCAGGTGGTAATTGTAGTAGTAGTAGTAGTAGCAGTAGCAAAAAGAAGAGGGAAAAGGAGAAAAAGGATGTAAGCTCCCTGAGGGCAAGGACTGTGTCACTTTTGTCTCTGTATCTCCATCTCCTAGTACAGTGCATGGAACACAGAAGGCACTTAATAAATGTCTGCTGGTTGACTAGATTAATGAGATCGGTGAGCAAAAATCTTTTAGTGACTTCAGTGAAAGATGCCAAGTTTGATATAAACTTCAACACTTCCAAGGTCTGTGATTTTGTTGATGGGCATACTTCTTGCACAGTCCCATCACGACTTGCTGTGGTAGCCAAGCTTCTGGCTGGGCCATGGAAGGCAGACATACATACAGGTCATCGCCAAGCCTGTGCTCAAAGCCCCAAGGCAGTAGGCCTTGCCAGAGCTCTAGTTATCCTGCAAGGACATGACCCTCAAGAGCCTAGTGCCATCCCTTCCAGCACTCGAGTGAGCCTCATAGGAAGACTTCCATGGAGCCCACAAAACTGACTCCTTACTGACGGCAGCTGTGCTAAGGCAACAGCTCATTTCTGATCTCCAAGCGAGAGGCAATGACACTAATATACTGCAATTAAAATAACTGAACAATAACATTTATCCCAGGAGCTGGACCCTACTGTATGAGAAAGCTGTCCCCAAGGACTTAAAAGACTGTGCACTGCTTCCTTGCCAGAGAACTTTGCTCCCTGGGTTGCTCAAAGGAGGCTCCATTTTTTTTTCTCCTTTTAAAAAAAAGGTTCTAAAACCTGCTAATTCTGTGGGGGAAAAAAAAAAGATTGTGTAATAATTGAGCTGCTTCTTGGCCACAGTCTCCCAGAAGAGATCTTATCATTAGATTGTACCAACGTATTCCTCTGAAAAAAAGGGGGCTCTACCCCAAAAAGGGGAGGGAGAAGGAACAACCCCCAAACCAAGGAACTCAACATTTCCTCTCAAACAAACAGAAATGCTCCAACAAGCCACTGAGCTGTTGGCTGCCAGCACAATCTTATCTCTCACAGCTGCTGTGAGAGAGGCTGACCCCAAGGAGGTCGAGATTTTTCCACTAAGTCATGCTTTTTAATCATCAAGGCAGCAGAAAAATGAGAGGTTGCAACTGCAGTTTTAAGGGGTGGGAAACAAACATATAAGAGGATTCAAGTTGAACTTCCCTAGACATGTGACAGGTAGGGGCTGAGGATGCTTGCATTGGGGGTGGGAGGGAGGGGAGGGAGCGTTAAGCCACCCAGGCTCTCTGCTTAATGCTGGGGAACAAAAACAAGAGGGAAACAAATACTTAGCTATCCCTATACCCCCAGAAGGAATCCACTTCTGGTTAAACTTCCTGCTCTGGTCAGAAACAACTCAAAGGCATTGTTATCCCCATTTTATAGAAGAGGAAACATAAATTCAGAAAGGTTAAGTAACTAAGTAACTTCCAGCACCACAGCTCAAATTCAGGGGTGGTGAGTCTCTTTCAAATCCAATTGCAGCACAATGCCAACTCTGGAGGGCAGGGACTGGCTCCTTCCACAGTGCCTGAAATTGTAGCTACTTCATTAAGGATTGTAGATCAATTCATAAGATCATAGAGTCTGATGATCTCCCTGTTCCACCCCCCACCCTCCACATATAGATGAAGAATCTTAGGCTTAAATGGGAAGTAAGTTACTCAAGATTACATACGTACTAAATAATAAAGCCAAGATTTCATTCCAGGACCTTTGGCTCCAAGTTCCAGAGCTCTCTCCCCTTTACCATGATGCTATGTCCTATGTTTCCCTGCACCACTCTGCTTCACCAAGGCGTGCCCAAAGGTGATGTCCAACTCTGGCTCACTAGCAAACTACAGCATTCCCACCTCTCCAAGCACTCGACACCAATATCCAAGGTAAGAGCCTAGGGAGGCAAAGTTGTTTCATGTTACATAAGAGAGAAGGGATTTGGCAGGATTATGAAGGGGTGGACAAAAGCAAAGGGCTGTTAGCATGTAATTGGGAAATATTTAACAAAATAAATAAAAATAATTAAAAACAACAACAATAACAAAGAAAACTAAGGGATGCCCCAGATAAAAGACAGCTTTGGTGTTTCCTCTTTCATAACCTAGGCTGAAGGAGAGACCAAGGAGCTTATGAGCCCTTAGCTCATATTTCAGATTTTCAAGATATGTAAATATCTCAAATATCTGTTAAATGGAAATTTTACAGCTGAGATACCCATTTCAGGAAGACATTTGCAAATCTATCTTCTGCCCCAAACAGAACTGAAACTAGGGTGAGATGACCAGTAATTTTCCCAGGGTGCCAAAATTTAGAGAACCCCTGATGGCATTTGTACTCCTTTTGCAGAGTAGAAACAAACTGAGCCAAATCTAGCACTTAAGTTTTCATCCACACCCCTTCCGTCCCCAATACACACACACACACACACACACACACACACACACACACACACACACACTGAACTGGCCCAGGTACCAAAATGGCTGGTTAAGGCACTGAGTCCACAACCATTCTCCTACAATCTCGAGGAATTAGAGGCCTCTAGGGAAAGGAATCTGGTGGAGTGGAGAAAAAAAAGTTTGGGAATTAAGAATTAGTCATCAGGTCACTTTACTGAGGTGTAAAAGTAGCAAGTTTGTCATCTCCCATTTCACCCATGGAGGAGAACTGAAAGGTGATACCATAGTTCTGAAGGGCCCAAATTTTGGGGCCTGGCTATCATCTGTCTCCCTCTGAGCCAGGTGACCCAAACCTGACTTACTCTGGGGTGTGGAGAAGAGAAAGATATTTGGCACCTCGAATGGAAAATGTTACTGATTCTGGTTAAGACCAACCCTCAGCTTGTGTGTGTATTTTGTGTTTGTGTACACCATCTTCCATAACCCTGACAGACACAGGAGCTGGCCCACTACAGTGAGAAAGGAGTGGTCTGCAAAGAGCTCAGAGATGCTAACAAGGAAAGCAGACACCAGCTGATGGAGAGATGAAAGGTAGTTAACTGGACACAAAGGACTAATTACTAGCTCAGCAAGCTGAGACAGCAGTAGCCCACACATCCTTCTTTTCCCTGCTGGGGGTAAAGGCAGACAGAGAGAGAAAGGGAGGCAGAAGGGAAGGCCAAAGCCTCATAAAAAATAGTCTGCATCATGAAGGGTATTGGCAATAGGGACACCAGAAGGAGTGACTTCCTTTTTCCAAGCCTGAGGATAAAAAGGAATTTCCCATGAAAGCCAATGGGTCTCATAGGCAAAGTTGAACTACCTTGAGGAGAATAGGTTTTGTCCCTAATCAACCAGATCTAGCCCAAGGAAACTGGGGCTCAACTACTTTCTCAACATCCTTCAGTAGAAAGCCCTAAGTTGTTGGCTCTGAAACCTTCACTTCACACGTCTTTGTGTCTCTGTTCCCCCCAAATGAAAGGTCAAGAGAGCCGAGTTGACTTAGTCATTATTTGCGAATGCTAGGGAAACAGATTATCCAAATAATTATAGAATCATAGCTCTGGAAGGAACTTTAGAAGTCATCCTGTCTAGTCTCTTCATTTAACAGATGTGGAAATAAGAGAACCAGAAAGGAGTAATAATTTGTCCAAGAACAATAGCTTGGTCTTCTGAACCCTAGATGAGTGCCCTTTCCATACCAACATGGTGCCTTCTCTACTCTTGCTGTTGATCTCCAAGTGAGCATTCTGGCAGCCTTTAATGAGACCTAAAGTGCTCCACCACAGTTTGCTAGCTCACATCTGTCCATCTTTCATGGCCATAGCTGGCCTTGAGGCTCATCACGAGGCTTCCCATTTTTGACTATAATAAAAAGTCAGAAACATGAATGAAGCTGCTACCTCTTCACCTGATGATGCCGACAGGTACACAAACAGAAACACTTGAATTTTACGTAGTGGTGGAACACAACACATGGAGTGTTCTTGACAGCTATTCGTTGTGATAGAGATTTGTTTCACCCCCTCGCTACTGGCTTCCACTGTTTTTCTATCTTTAAAAAAATAAAATGCAATAACAGTCTTTGTTTATCTACTTCTTCCTAATGGAGCTGATTTATAACAATAGATAGAAACATCACTTCAGCTTAAGAGTTAAATTAGTGATTCAAATAAAACCAGGCACCAAATTTTCCTCCTTTGTGTATTACTCATTCCTCCATCCCACCACCCCTCCCACACACATGCATGCATATTTTGAGAAATAAAGAAAGATATTTCCCCTGAACCATCTCTTTTCCTCTCCTTTGGAATAATGACTGCATTTTGCAATAGAACCATCACGGGGTTGAATGTGTTTTGTCTTTGGTAAATCAGACAAAGGGTTAATTTAAAGACTAGAGTGTAGGGGAAGGAAGATCTAGTCAACACCTATTCCTTTTCCTTTTCCTTTATTCCCTCTCCCTTTCCTCCTCCAGCTCTCTAGGCTAGAGATGAAAGGGTATCTTTCCCCTCTCCAAGGGCTCTTTTTCCCATTAGAGTTGGGTGCTAGCAACTTCCTGGTCCTTCTTCTGCTAGACTTAAGGTGTTTAAAGCCTCAAAAAGGCAGGGAAAGGAAATGCTTTGTGTAAACTTCACTTTTCAACGACTTTGCAAAGCATCTTTCAAGAACACACCCATCCTGTGGTCTCTCCACTCAAAGCTACACTACCAAACAGAAAACCATTAGGAGGAGAGCTAAATTCCAACCAAATGTGCAACTGACCCCTGTGTTAACTAAAGGAGCAGTGAGGGAATGAAACCTTTGAAATGCTCATAGCAATGCTTCTTCAAAGTTGCCCAGGTCTGTGGGAAAAGATGGAGACCATCAAGAATGAATTCCTTTATATCAGCCTTGTCACTGGCCTCCCTAAAGATAATCTCCCCTCTTGTATGCCAGATCAAATTCCTTGGGGCCTAGTCTGGAAAGCCCTAACCAAGATTACTGCATCAGTCTTTCTGCTTCAGGTCCTTTTCCCTTCTGTCTTATTTGTTTTATTTTTACTTTTAAAATATTATTTTATTTTTAATTTATTTTATTTTAGGACTCTCTTATTTTATTAAAAACTTTCACTTGACCCTGTGGTCACTTTTAGAAACTAGCTAATTTCTCTCTTCCCTTTTGATGTTTAACTCTTCCAATGTGTGGTCTACATTCACAGACTTTACTTTTTTACCTTCCATCTCTTCTCAGCCCCTGAAATCTGGCTCCCATCAATTCAGTCCAATTCAACAAGCATGGCAGGCATTACAAATACAAGAATGAAACATTCCCTGAGCTCAGGGAGCTTACATTCTACCAGGAGAAATAAACACATAAAGAAAATCAAATATAAAGTAGATACAAAACAATGGTAGGGAGGGTAAGGTTAGAGCATGAAAAATTGAGGTGGAGAGAAAATCAGGAAAGCCCTTTCTTAAAGGTGGCTCTTGAAGGGAGCCCCAAAGGGATCTTGGGGTTCTAAAAGGCAGAGGGGAGGAGGCCAGAGAGCTCGAGGGGAGATGGAGTGTTCTGTACTGTTGTCAGGAGCAACAAGTTGGCTAGTTTGGTAGGGATGTAGGGTAACTGAGGGGAGGAATGTGAAATAAGTATAGAAAGATATGTTGGAGCCAAATTGCAGAGCTTAAATACTAAACAATGGAGTTTGTAGTTCATTCTAGAAGCAACAGGTAGTCACTCGAGCAGGGCAATGATGTGGTAGTCAGAGCTATGCTATTCCTACTACTTCGCTGAAATTACTCCCTAAATTTCCTACTAATTTGCTTTTGACCAAAACTTCTACATCTCCCCATTGTTGTTGTTGTTGTTCATTTGTGTTGACTTTTTGTGACCCTACTTGGCATTTTCTTGGTAAAGACACTGGAGATGTTTTCCTTTTCCTTTTCCACCTCATTTTATAGATGAGGAAATTGAAGTAAACAGGGTGAAGTGTTGTGCCCAGGTCACACGGCCAGTGTTTGAGAATGGATTTGAACTCAGGTATACCGGGTCACCCAGCTGCCCCCCTCTCCTCATTAAACCCCCTCTTTGGTGATGTTTGATTGCCCTTACGTCTGGAAGGGCTCCCTTTCTCTTCACTTATGATACTGCAGCTTCCTAGTTCTTCTGTCTGTCTAGTTTCTCTTCACTTCCTTTGCTAATTTCTAATCATTCTCCCAAACCCTCAACAATGGGTGTGTCTGAAAAGCTCTTCCTCAGCCCTCTGTTCTTCTCACTTGACATTATGCCTTGGAAGAACTCGGGTCCTGTCATGGCTCCAATTTTATTTCCTACATTAGGGACTCCCCTAGTTTCTGTCCTGAGCCTTCACATTTCACCTGGATGCCAGTCCTCAATCTCTACCTGCCAATAAAGACATTTCCATTCAGAAGAACTCTCTCACTCATTATCACCAAAATTAGATTCACTTTCTAAATACAAGATTTTCCATTGGGCTCAAAGATTGAATTCCATTAAAAGTATAAGATAAAGGAGGCCTGGTCATGCCACAATTCATGTGAAAAAAAGACCCAGCAATTTTAGTTGGCCGTGAGCTCAACATGAGTCAATAGTATGATTTGGCTCTTTAAAAGGCTGATGTAAACTTATATGCATTAATAGAGGTTTAGGTCAAGAGAGGTAATGCTGTCACTCATTCAACAAGCATTTAAAGTACCTAGTATGTGTCAGTAATCATGGTAGTTTCCAGCATTCAAGAGACAAAAATCAAACAGTCCCTGCTCAAGTAACTTACATTTGTTGGGGGGAAACATGTATGTCGAAGTACGAATTTTATTTTGGTCTAGACTCTAAATTCAATGCTCATTCTACTAACCCATGTAGACAAGAGGGTAGACTTTAATGTGTCACCCCAGAGGGCAAAACTGGAATCAATAGGTCAAAATTACAAGGAGGGAAGAATGACCCATAAATGGGACAGGTAGCCTGTTGAGTAGTGGCTTCCTTGTCACTGGAGGTGTCCCACATGTCAAAGATGATGTAGAGGGGAATGATGTATTGAGTTGGAGGTTGGATTAAATGACCTCTAAAGTCCCTTCCAACTCTATAATTCCATTATTCTTTTGTTTTTTAAATGGGTATCTTGAAAATTAATGAAAGTTGCCAAGATCTGAAGAAGCCCAGGCCCTAGATATTGGAATTATTTTCTCCTCTAACCTCCATTTTGGAGTAAAAGTATAAAATTTTTAAAAAGATACCTATGGGTGGTAGGAGAGATTATAAAACTAAATGAGTATTCATGACTTAGCATTTGCTACCTTTATGAATATAATAGGCAAGTTTCAATTCCAAGACACACTTTTTCACATTAACAAGCAGCAGACTCCTCTTAAAAACAAATTCTGTAGTATCCCATATTTACATAGTATCACTAGGCTGTTGCAGTGCAGCCAAGAGCTATAAGCTTTTAATGCCAAGGAACAAAATGCCCACAACACTATTCTTCCCAAGGGCCAGCTGGGAGACTGGAGCCAAAGGGGTTTTTGTTTTTGTTTTTTAATTTAGTATTCCTCAAATCAGAAGAGAAGGCCATGATTCTTGGTTTGTGTCCTGCTAGGAATGTAACTCTACTACCTAGAACCCAAGGGAACATAATTTCTGGGCTCATCCATAGTTCCCTGAGCCAGTTCTATAGCATAAAGAAAACCAAGATGGTACAGAGGATTAAGACCAACAGATGGTCAAATACCATTGCATCCATTTAGTACTAGTAGATACATTGAAATGACAAAATTGGTTTTTCTACGCAGATCATAGCTAGTATGACATCTTCAAGCACAATAAACAGAATCAAGATGGAAATATATGTGGCCATTTCAATTAACCATGATTTCACCAATATGGATCCTCCTTTCATTGACACAGATGTTAACCTCAGCCATGCCGTGACAGATGGTTAGATAAGTTTCTATGGCTAAAATAATTAATCACTTGGTAGCTAAAACCTCTGGTGATTAGCCTCTCTAAACCTAGGTAGGTTGGTTCTTGGATAGCAGCTCCTCATTGCTAGGCCTATATTCAAAGCCTTTCTAAGAACCACTAGAACTGTGTTCTCACAACAAGTCTTTGAGAACCCAGGGTCACCTCTATGCAATGATGAGGCAGATAGATAAATAGATAGATAGACAGACAGACAGACAGATAAACAGGTAGATAGATGATAGATAGACATATGCCTATCTTACACACATAATAAGCATTCTAAATAATGCCTGATAGACCAGCAAGGTCAGATCTGGAGCTAGAAGGGATTTTATAGGTCATTTAGTCTACTCCTCTCATTTTATAGGTGGAGAAACTGGGGCCTCATTTGGTGAAGTGACTTAGCCCAGTGTTACCCAGGTAGCAAGGGGGGAAAAGTGGGAATTGAACTCAGGTCCTCCAATGTCAAATCCAGCACTCATTCTACTATAGCACAGTGCAAATGTTTCTTCAAAGAGGAAAATTCCAGAGAGAGAGAGAGAGAGAGAGCATTATAGAAATATAACTTTTCCTAATGAGTAAAATTAAATTTTTTTATACTTTTTATTATCATTGCATAAAAGAAAACATCTGGTAAATCTGAGTTTATCCGAAATATCTAAAAACAAAATGAAAGAAAAATACTGTGGGTTTTTTTGTTTTTTGTTGTGTATGTATGTGTGTGATTTTTTTTTAAGATTGCTATTCTCCAAACTCCTCTACTATTGCTGTCTCCATAGATTTCACCGAAACAATATGTAATCAGAAACATTCCCGTGGGCCTAACAGGCAGTGCTCCTGGTGCTGTAAGCTTTCATCATAACAAGGTCTGGATTGGAAGCATACATTCCTTAAGGTTGTGATCAACCTCTCAGCCTAGGAGCCACAAAAACCTCGTCTTCCCCAAATCCATCAGTTAGGGCCTTTGAGCTGGTTGGCCATGGTGGAAGTCCTAGGAATGTGGAACAGCAATGTACCCCCTCTTCTAAGGCTTTGCTGTGGGCTGGGGAGTGGTGGGGGTGGGGAGGATGGGGAAAGAGAGCTTTTCTTTAAGGTTTTTGAAGCAAAGACCCAACAATAACACTAGCTACAGTAACAGCTACTGTCTCTGGGTGTATCCCCCACCAAAGTTCATAGGAAGGGAGGCTCTCAGCGTGTCAGGACCTAGACTAAAGAGATACAGACTTCTGAGAATGATGTTTGTGTGGCTCCACCTAAACCCTGCAACATCACGTCTTCCCTATTTAGGACAACCAAAATGCAACCGTCAATAGCCCAAGGTTGAAGTAGAGGAGTGAAAAATTTGGATGAGCCTATCTGGAGTTCCCTTTCTGCTTGCCAGCCACAGTCATCAAACTATTGTCACTAGAATGTTTTCCAAGTAAGACCCTCATCAGAATATGCCCAATTCTGGTCAAAATGCCCATTCAACAGGAGGGTAGAGAAAGGACCATTTTGGATTTAGAGCAAACCTTGATTTTTTTTTTTTTTTGGCTAGGCAATGGGGTCAAGTGACTTGCCCAGGGTCACAGGTTGTGACCCTATTAGTGAATCTGTTTCCCAGATTCACTTGCCCAGGTAAGTGTTATGTGTCTGAGGTCACATTTGAACTCAGGTCCTCCTGAATCCAGGGTTGGTGTTCTATCCACTGTGCCACCTAGCTGCCCCTATTTTTTTTTTAAATTGGTCTGTGCAACTAGGGGGATGTCATGAGCTCTGAGTGAGCTAGCAGAGATATGATTGGGTTTGCTGATAAAAAAAAAATCCATCTCTATGTTTGGTGGTAGTAGGGTTGAAGAGAGGGCAGATGGGGAGACAAGAGAGCCAGCTGTGCATCCAGACAAAAGTGCCATAGGCTGCCAGGACTAGAGAAGAATGAACCTTTTCCCTCTGGAGAACATCTTCCTCTGACATAAGAAGCATTTGAAACTATCAGCCCCACGGGATCAAATGGTTTTCTTCATATCCACAAGAAATAATTTCAGGACGTATCCCTGAGAGATCATTTCAGGACATTCATTAGACACCCAGGAATAGCTCTTGGCTACAATCACAAGATCCATCCAAACACATTCCTCCTTCCTTACCCCTGCAATCCTCCTTCTTTCTCATCCAAGTTGGGAGACTGGGTCAACGACTGGGAGAATATGTTTATGAACACCAGATTCTATATAGTTCATTGTTCCTGCTTTGGAGCCAGGAAGCTTACTCAGACTATTTATTCTGCTATAAAGGCTTACAAAGGTGCACTGATATTCTCAGTACCAGCAAGCTAAAGTTAGAGCAGAATTAATCAATATTTACTCTACCCACTACAGGCAGCGCACTGTACTAGGCATTTTGAGGACATAAAGAACAATATCGGTCGTACCTAGCTAACAGAACAGTTGTGTCTTGGGAAAAATTAAAGTTTGAACTTTGAATCCACAGGATTGATCATAAACCAGACCTCCCTTCTCTAGGTAAAGAGGTGGTATGATACCCATATGGAATGGGGCATAGGCAGTCAGACATAACTAACATGTTGGTGGGTTTTGCCGAATTTACTTCTTCTTGTTATAAGAAAGGGCTCTCTTGAGGAGGGGCAGGCAATTACTGGGAAAAGACAGGGATCTAAAGAAAAGCATCACTAATTGTTTAACATTAAGGTGTGTTTAAATTCCTGCTTTTATTAGCATTCTAGTTGGTTGATCTGTGAGGGTAGTAATAAAGTTATAGCTGCTACATGATGGGAACGTGGTAGTGAGAAGGCACTTTCCCCACAATAGGGTTGTCTCTACAATTCTGAGAGTCAGTTGGAGCCATGTAGGGGAACCAACTATTCTGCCAAAAGGGGTGCAAGTGGGGTGAGCAAGACAGCTCCTGCCAAAAAAGAGAGACCTTGGGGACAGAGCTAGCTAGGGTCGGTGCCATGACTGGACTACGCTAACTTTCTAGTCAGTTGATTTTCTAAAGGAAGATGAAGTATAGCTTCTAAGTGACTGTCACATGATTTCCAGCAGATAAAATATTGACAAAGTAAAAGCTGAGAAATAAAAATTTTCCCCGCTTACATCAAAAATTCACTAGTGCTATAATGGACAAGTGACTTTCCCTCTTGGTGGGCCAGTTTCCTTGACAATAGCTAGCACCTTTGTAAGGCCTAATGATAATAAATTGTTAACTTTAAATTATTTTATTTTATATATTAATTATTAATGGTTTAAAATATTAATTTTATTTTGATCATTAATAAATGTTCATTGATTAACTAATAGTAATAGATGCTTTTATTCCATTTCACAGTTTACAAAGTACTTTCCTCTCAAGAACACTGCTGAGATAGATACTGCAAGCATCATTCTTATTTTATTATTTATAATAATAATAATTTATAATTTATTACAATAATTTTCATCACTATTATTTTATAGATGAGGAAACAGATTCACTAAAGCTAACTGACCTGGCAAGGACCACACAGGTAGCAGTGGAAGCCAAGACTCAAAACCCAGTTTTATTGATTAGATGGTCCCTTGTGGAAGACGTTGTAGAAGAAAATTCAATCATCTCTAAGCTTCCTCTCAGTTATGTAGTATTCTAGGGTTATTTCACCTTTGTTTCTGTATTTCCTGAGCCTAGCACAAAGCAGGTGTTTAATATAATAAATGCTTGTTGGTTGCTAAATTATGATTTGATGATTACAAAACTAGTGCTTTCTCCACCAGGAAAAGCAGCATGGCACGGTGCATAGATTACTGCATTTAAGAGTCAGGTTGGCCTGGATTCAAATCCTGCCTCAGTCATTTAACTTTTCAGCCTCAATTCCTTAGTGGTGAAACAAGAGGGGGTGGACCCAGTGACCTCTGAGTTCCTTTCTATCTCTAGATTTGTGAACCTATGACCCAAGCCTTCCCCACTGGATAAGTTGCTATGAATCCCAAGGAAGATAAATGCTAGATACCAACCACAAAAGAGTGTTCATTTTTCAAACAGAAGGGGAGGGGATAACATAAAAAGAGTTTGTGCATATGGACTAATACCTTATGTTTCTCTAGACAATTCACTTTCTTCTTCCTCAAATATACACTCAGACTGAACTACCTTTTTTGGTCATTTAGTAGTAGAGGGGGAAAAAAGTTTGTGCTAGTCATTTTCACCAAGCATAACATCTGGTGGTGGAAATAGGGTGTGGAGGAAGAGGTAAAGGGTAGGAGGAATAAAAAAAAAGTCGATGTTCTGCTGAAACGCAGGTCCCTGGATGGACTCATCCAGCACAAACTTCTACAACTTTACTGATCTGTCTGCATGTCCTCTTAGGAGCTGATGGCACGGAGCCTTTTAGATGTTATTGTCGTAGATTGTTTTCTGGTGGCCATAGGACTGCTTCCTCTACAGGGTCACTGAGCAATGCTTTACCGAGCTCTTTTGAAGACCCCATGTGTGCATAGCACTGGGAGCTGACCAGGGCCACCTGGATTACCCCATCCTCTACACATCCACCCAACAATCATGGGCCACTCTACACACCACTGTGAGAAAAGGGTTACCTATTGCGAAGCAAGAGATGTTCTTTGCCTCCCCCTTCTTTCTTTCTCCTTCTCTTCCAGAAGCTAGAACACCCACCCAGGGAAAGAAACATAGAATAGTCAAGCTGGAATGGATCTTTAAAAAGTCCAACCCCATCATCTGACAGATGAGGAAACTGTAAGGACAGACCCTGAGTAAAAAGATTCTCTTAAGAAAAAGAAAGGAAGGAAAGGAGAGGAGGATGGTAGGAGGGAAGGAGGGAAAAAGGGAGGTAAGGGAAAGAGAGAAAGAAGAAAAGAAAGAAATTAAATGTAGACTATGTGCAGTCAAGATGTGTTGAGCTTTATTTGAACTGACCCATTTGGTTTCTACATATGACTGGGAAGGATTATAAGACATGCCCATTCTGTGGACCAGTTGATATTTCCTTCATCTCTCTAAGGGATGAAGGGGGCAGCTAGGTGGCCCAGTATATAGAGTGCTAGGCCTGGAGTCAGAAAGATTCATCTTGCTGAGTTCAAAGCTGCCCTGAGATACTTACTAGCTGTGTGATCCTAGGCAAGTCACTTAACTCTGTTTGCCTCAGTTTCCTCATCTGTAAAATGAGATGAAAAAGGAAATGGCAAACTACTCCAGGATCTCTGACAAGAAAACCTTAAATAGGGTCAGAAAGATTTGGACGTAACTGAAAAACGACCAAAAGGGATGAAGAATAGTAATAAGGAGAGGATCATAGCTGTTTCTCTGGGAACACAGGGGAAGCAGCGCTAGTCCAATAGATCCAATTACCATGTGTTGGTGCCCCCATTAGAATGTGAGCTCTTAGAAGGCAGGGACCATCTGTTTTTCTAGTACCACAGGGCTTTGTGCATAGTAAGCTCTTAAGAAATGCTTTCTTAGGGGCAGCTAGGTGGCACAGTGGATGGAGCACCGCCCCTGAAGTCAGGAAGAGCTGAGTTCAAATCTGGCCTTAGACCCAACACTTGACACTTACTAGCTGTGTAAGCCTGGGCAAGTCACTTAATCCCAACTGCCTAAAAATAAAAATAAAAAAATGCTTTCTTTAAAAATTATTCATCCATCAAATAGGGAGTGGTCTTTCCTTAAGAATACAGCTACAAGTGAAAATAGCTAGAATTTACATAGTGCTTTAAGGTCTGTAAAGCACTGTACATGTGTTATCTCTGGTGCTATCACAGATGAAGAAACTGAGGCTGAGAGAAATCAAGTGACTTGTCCAGGGCCACTCAATTTGTATATGTCTGAGATAAGATCGCTCAAAATCCAATGCTCTTATCCACTGATAGGTGCCTCATCAAGGATACATCACTTCTTCCTCTAATATAAACCCTCCAAAAAAAGTTTCAGGATTTGAGTCATAAACAGCAGGATAAGGGATGCTTTATGTGTCTTGGAGTGATCAGAGTGAGACAGGGAAGAACGATTGATCACAGACATAGAATGACAGATTTGGAGCTGGAAGGGACCTCAGAAATCATGAGTGTGATCCCTTCATTTTACAGATGAGGTAACAGTCTTGGAAGAGGTTAAGTGATTTTCCCAAGGTCAATACAGTTAGGAAGGAACAGAGGCCAAGAGAAGCACTGAGTTCTTTGATTCTGGGTCCAGAGCTGATTCCACTACACATGGCCTCTCCATCACTCAGTCATCCAATGGATTAGCTGAGAGATGTGTGGAGAATTATCACTCTTGGCTATTTATAGTCTGTATTAGAACCTCTGCCTCTCTGGAGAGGAAAAGGTTATCCAATGGAAAGGTGGGCTATAGAAATGCTAATTTCACAACTGAGTAACAGGGGAAAACAGCCAGTGACAGGACAGCTGGTGCCCAGGAACCAAGGACAGAGATGATGAGAAAAAAGGAAGCTGATTAAGGACTGATTTTATCTGGCTATAGGAGGGGCTACAATGGCCGACTTGAAAAGCATCAGCTAACCAAGAGGAAATTCCTCCAGGCCAAGCCAGTGATCCTAGGGGAAGAAGAGCTTTGCCACTTAAGAAAGAGAAGTCAGGCCCAGAGGAGGGAAACACTAGATCAGAATCCAGGCAATGTTGGGAGAAAGGAGTTTCAAACAGAAACCCTAGGGTTACAGCTAGAACCCAGCAGGCTCCCCTTGGTATTCACTCATCTCAGAGGTGTCTATCAAGAAGGGACAGTGTTCCCCAGACACAAGTGACAGCTTAGGGGCTGAAGCGGAGAGAAAACTATAAAATCCTCATCATTTTGGACTATAATGCAAAGAATTCCCTGACAAAGTAGTTCAGATACCCTTGCAGTCCACAGGTATGCACTGCTGATAACCCCCTATGGAGAAGAGGAAGGAGAGAAAATCCAAAACAGAAGGCTGAAGTCTTGAGGATAATGGCTAAGGAAGCCAAAGCTCTTCTGAGTCCTTCAGTGGTAGCAGCAGAAAAGGCAAATGTTAACCAAGCAGAAAACTTCTATTTGGGCATGGCTGGCCTGTTTCACCCCCAATTTGCTTTTAATGTGGAAGGGGAGCTTCCACATTGAAAAAGTATCCTTTTCAATTAAGCTCCATTAACTTTGCAAATGCAGCTTGAGTAGGGGTCCAGGAAGCAATGATTGTGCTGACTCTCTGGTTCAGGAAAAGAAAGAAAACTAGGTAGGAGGGAGAGAAAATCGATTTTTGTTCAATTAAAAAAAATGTTTAATATAATACTTTTTTTTAAAAAGGAAGAACACTGTCTGAGCTCCTAGAATACAGAAAGTTATTCCATAAAGGTCCTAGGGATTGTAGTATTTCATGTTTTCCTGTTAGGGAAACCTAGGATACAGGGATCTAGGCAGCCAGACTACACTTTCTGGGCCTTTAACTCATTCCATTAAGTCCTAATGCTCTTGTTGAAGTACTGACTACTTGCTCACTCACCCCAGGGGGGTAGAATGATTGACACCAAATCAATGTAAAGGAAAAATTTCATTTGATCTTAATTTTTTTTAAAGCCATAAAATACCAACCTACCTCCGGTACAACTGACCCCTCCCTCCTAACACCTACCCCACTTAGAATGTTTTCC
The DNA here is from genome assembly GCF_003287225.1 of Phascolarctos cinereus. Classification (NCBI taxonomy): domain Eukaryota; kingdom Metazoa; phylum Chordata; class Mammalia; order Diprotodontia; family Phascolarctidae; genus Phascolarctos; species Phascolarctos cinereus. The sequence goes on from NW_027555625.1 coordinate 216,722,862, forward strand.
TTCTTCAACTTCCCCCATAGGTCCCTTCAGAGTAAAAAAAAAAACCTCAGATTTTTGTTGTTCAATTGTTTCAGACTCTTCCTGACCCCATTCTGGGATCTTCTTGGCAGAGACACTGGAGCGGTTTGCCATTTCCTTCTCTAGCTAGTTTAACATATGAGGAAACTGAGGCAAACAGGGTTAAGTGATTCGCCCAGGGTCACACAGCCAGTAACTGTGTGAGGTCACATTTGAACTCAGGAAGATGAGTCTTTCTGACTCCAAGCCCAGTGCTCCATCCACTCTGCCACCTAGCTGCCTCGTAAAGCTCAGTTACCTCTTCCCATAAGAAGTCTTTTCCTATTAGCCTATCCCTAGAGGGTGTCCCAAAAATCTTACTGAAATTTTAAGTTTTAATAACTCAAACCTGCACTAAGAGTTTGGGGAGAGCCTTTATTTTGTTTTACTTATCTGTATTTTACCCCCACCCCTGTGAAATAGAAGCTGCTTGAGAACAGGGGCTGTTTCTTTATTATTATTTTTTTTTTGTCTTTGTATCTGCAGCAGCTAGAACAGTGCCTGCCATCTAAAAGGCCTTGAATAAATGCCTGTTGAATTGAATCAAAAACCTCATTAACTGATTTGGATCAGTAAATATTTCTCATCCAAATTCTACAAGACAGTAAAAATCAAATGCCTGGAACCTTTTCCATTGAGGGGCTAAGGTATACCACTGAAACAGGAACTGGTGACCAAAAATCCAGAATAGGGGTGAGCTCTGGAAATCAGAAGACAAGGGTTCTAGTCCTTAACATGTGACCTTGGAACAAGGTTGTACCATGGCCCCAAGACTCCATTTCTCCATCTGTCAAAAAGGAATTAATGGCTGGCTTCCAGCAAGCTCATGGGACACTGCGGATGAATGACCATGGCTCTCAAGCACTTTCAGTTCCTCGGAAAAGAGGCACAAGATAAGTCCCACATACTATTATTATCCGCAGGAGGAATGCCAAGTGGAGAGCTAGCTGTGAGACTCACCCCCACCTCCCCCCAACCCTTCATCCTCCACTCTCTGGAAAAGAGATCAGGAATGTAAATGAAGGAAAGCCTTTAGCAAAGTGTCGTTTCTGGCCAATCACAACAACTCTCGTGGGAATTAGTTTTAATTAACCGGCATATGCTTTGAGCAGGTTTTGAGGAAATTGGTCATACAACATTTATGAAAACACTTGCTGTTTCATTGAGAACACAGAGGAGAATGTGAAAGAAATGCCAGGAACAGGTCAGAAACTCAGTCGGGTCACTTTCCATTTCTCTCTTTCTCCTAACCAGTCAGCTAAGGGGCTCTTTCCAAATCACAAAGATCATGATTTTTAAACCTGATAACAGTGTTTGAAATTGCTCAGGAAAGCACTGGGTAAAGGAGGGCTAGAAGCTGTCTGTGGCTATTAAAATGCAAGATAGTAGTGAAAAAGGAGAGGTGGTTAGGTGGTATAGTGGAGAGAGTACCAGGCCTGTAGTCAGGAAGATCTGAGTTCAAATCTGGCCTCAGATACTTACTAAGCTGTGTGACCCCGAGCAAGTCACTTAACCCCTACTTGCTTCAGTTCCTCGTCTATAGAATGGGGACACACTGGAAAAGGAAATGACAAACTACTCCAGTATCTTTGCTGAGAAAATCCCATGGACTAGAGTCAGACAGGACTGAACAACAAGAAGAAATGAAAAAGGAGACAAAACTCTACTACTGAGAGACTTTATGCAAGTCATTTCCCCTCTGGGCCTCATTTTCCTCAACTGTCAAAATGAGTTGGTGGGATTAAATGATCTTTACAGTACTAAAATTCTCTCTCTCCAACCACATGGCCACCATGCTAGTTTGGGCCCCTACCACCTGTCTCCTAATTGACCCTCTGCCTCCAGTCCATCTTCTCCACAAAATCCAAATTCATATTCCTCAAGCACAGGTCTGACTATGTTTTTCTCCTGCCCAAGAAGTTTCCGTAGGTCCTAATTGCGTCTAGGATTAAATACAAACTTAACTGACTGGCATGTAAACCCCTTCCTGACTGATATCACATTATTAATCTGGTCTCCTTGCTGTTTCTACATACATAATATTCCATATCCACTTCGAACTTCTTCTCACCCATGCTCTCCATCCTCACCTAAGTCTCTTAGAATCTCTATCACCCTTCAAGGCCCTGCGTCCATGTCACCTCCAACAAGAAGCTTTCCTCAGTTCCACCAGGCCTCAGGGACTCTTCACCTGCCCCCAAATTATTTTTATATACTTTGTTTATCTATGTATGTGTTCATTTTCCCCCAATGGAATATAAGCTTCTTGAGGACAGACGCATAGAAGCTGCTTAATAAGTACTTTTTGAATTGAATAATCCTACACAAATTCCATTGAAAGATCTTGTGACACAATCTAAGAAAAAACAGAGCTAAAAGAAAACCTCACCGGTGACCACAAAAAAATGTTCAGTATGACTCATCGGCTAAGAAATTTGCAACCCAAAACAGAGGTATAACTTAAGAGAGTGTTGTTATTCAGTCATTTTCTGCCAGGTCCCCCTCTTCGTGCTCCGTTTTGGGGTTTTCTTGGCTGAGATACTGTAGTGGTTTACCATTTCCTTCTCCAGCGTATTTTACAAATGAGGAAACTGAGGTAAACAGAGTTAAATAACTTGCCCAGTATCCCACAGTTAGGAAGTGTCTAAGGTCGGATTTGAACTCAGGTTTTCCTGACTCCAGGCCTGGCACTCTACCCACTACACCACTTAGCTGCCCTTAAGAGAGTAACTGGAACTCATGTTCAGATCTCTGCTACCTAAACCTGTCCCCTTGCCCAGAATCCTGGAACCTTGAGTTACAGAACCCAACCACAGACAAAGTACCACGTCTCCAGAAAGCCCTCTCCTCCCAATTAAATAAAAATTGCAAAGTGGGATTGATGATACTGACTGGGAACAAGGATCTTGAAGGTTCCTTCTAGACCTAAAATTCTATGACATGCCAGTGACAAAAAGAGGGTAGAAGTGAGCTGGGATGGTCTGCATCCCATCTCCCCCAGTCATCCCACTAACTCTTGGTTTCTATCTAACTTCAGTTCACTGTGGTATGGGAATTGTTCATTTCTCTCCTCTCTGTTTCCTTTTCTCCACTTGGCAAAATGCCTTTTGGAAGCAGTAATGAGGAATAACTCTGTTTAGCCTGCAGAAGAGACAACCTGAAGACGTTGGGGCAGGAGGAATGATAGCCGTCTTTAGGTATTTGAAAGTCATGGAAGAGAGATGAGACATGTTCTGTTAAGCCCCAGAGGGAATAACTAGGGCCAATGCATACAAGGAAGGATATTTTTCCCTCAGCTTAGAGGGGGAGAAAAAGACACCTTAGAAATCAAAGCTGTCTCACAAGTAGAATGGGCTGCTTTGGTCAGCTGGTGGCCTTTAAGTCAAAACTGGGGGATCACTGCTCCAGAGCTAGAAAGAGGATTTAGAAGCCCCTTAGTCCAACTCTTCATTAAACAGATGAGTAAAGAGGTCCAGAGTTAAGTGACTTGCCCAAGGTCACACAGCGAGATGTGGAAGATGGCATTCCTTCTCAATTAAGGGAGGAACTAGATGATCCTAAATCCTTTCCAACTTAAGAGATTTGACACTGAATAACTTAGGAGGATTGAAGAGTCCTTAGCCTTAGCCCCAATCCAAAACATAACCTTCATTCTCTTACCCATAAGCTAGCTTACAAGAAAGATTCTCCAAGAGTCTACAAGCCCCCAAGCTAAAGGGTCTTTTTAAATATTTTGTAATTTAGATTAAAAAAATCAGTGATATCAAGCCCAATGCCAGTTTTATGTACCAAAAATAATCAAAAGGTGTTTCACCATATAGATTACTCCCTAGTTCTGAGACGTCTTCTCTATCATTTATATAGTGCTTTAAAGTGATTCACCAATTTTTTTGAGCCTCACAATAATCCCATATCACCAGTACGATGTGTACTATTATCCTCCCCAGAGGGGTAAACTAAGGCCCAGATGCAAAAATATTAAATGGCTTATCCACATGCATACATCTGCTAGGTAGGAGAAAGAGTATTTGAACCCAGATTTTTCTGACTCCAAGAATACTACTTTTTTATAGGGCATTCTAAGAAGTGGAACTGGTTCTTTCTTGAGAAGCAAAGCTGCCTTAAGGACACCATATCCACAAAACTTCCCCTGAAAGCCTTCACTTACAGTACCTCTCCCTTACAAACCACATTTTTGCAGAGGGAAAACTGTTATTATTGGCTAGGCATGGACCTCCCCACTTGAGCCACTCTCTCACATTTCCCTCTTTTCCACCTGAGTAGTGGGTATATATCCAACAAATTGGACAGTACTGGGGTGTAGGAGTGATCCATTCCAGCCCAACCTACCAGCCACTAAAACTCTCACCAAGTAAAATGGCCCTAAGACTCACTCACCTGATAGGAGATGCCATCCTTCCGGGTATTCAGCCCAATCTCATCCATAGAAGGGGTGCCCATCATCACCTCAGTCATGTCAGCTGATCTCAGATAATCAGGGCTGCCAAGAGATAAGAGATCCAAAATTAAGTGAAAGTGATTGTTCCCACTCTTCAGGCCATACTGTTCTATCACAAAAGCTGTCTGGAAGTAGGATGAGAGGTCAAAGGATCATGGATTGAGGCATCATGATACAGAGATAGGGAAGTAGACTAGGAGTCAGGAAGATGAGTTCAAATCATGAAGACATTTACAAGCTGTGGGTTCCTGGGCAAGGCACTTCTCTGTGCCTCAGTTTCCCCATATGTTAAATGAGGGAGTTGGACTTGACGTCTTCTAGAGGCAGATAGGTGGCACAGTGGGTAGACTGCTGGGCCTGGAATCAAGAAAACCTGGACAGTGACACTAGCTGGGTGACTCTGGGCAAGTCACTTAATCTCTGCCTCAGTTTCCTCAAATGTAAAATGATGATAATAACTCCATCAACTTCCCAATATTGTTGCAAGGATCAAATGACATAATAATTATAAAGTGCTTAGGACAATATCTAGTACCTGGTAGGGGCCTAAGGCTTGTTTCCTCTTTCTTTCTATGGTTCCTTTTAGCTCTAGATTTAGGATTTATAGATCAAAGGACCCTGCAAGTCCCACTTCTTCATCGGAACAAAATCTCAAAGAGGTTAAGTGACTTAACTAAATTTACCTCAATTCAATAAGTGCTAAGTCTTGACTATAAATCCAACAGCACTCTCCACTTGAGTTCTGATGATCACAAAACTTTTGGGGAGATGGAGGGGAGGAAAGGGGAATGTTTAAGCCCTTGAATAGCTGATCTATCTCTTGGTCATTGGCCACTGGTGGGTTTGATAAAAGAGATTTAAAAACAAATTCCCTTTTTCCCCTTCCTGAATGCACTGAATTTTTACAAGTAATTGCAGAATCTCAGATCATAAGATTTAGAAATATAAGAGATCTTAAAAGTCATCTAGTCCAACCCCTCCCATTTACCAACGAAGAAAGCGAGGCCAGAGAGAGGAAATAATTTATTAAAAGTCACAGAGGTAGTAAGTAACAGAGCAAAGGACTCAAATCAGAGACTTCTGACTCCAAATTCATTTGTTCCCCCCACTGGACTATCTATATCATTGTTCCCAGTCTGGTTCTTTTATATCTTAGGAATTGAGAACACCAGGAGTTATTTCATCTCTTTCTAAACCATATCAACTAAATTGCTTTCTTCTGATGTTTTCGCTGTTATTGACAATGGTGGGGATGATGACAAAAGTACAAAACTGTCATTTTATAAAAAGATTCATCAGAAAGAATAATTGTCTATACCTCCCTCCCAGATGTGTAGAGATAAATTCCAGATATGGAGGCTTTCAGAATTCCTTCATAAGCCCTGATGACTTTAAAGTGAAGCATGTCCTAGCTATACCCTGGGTGGGTCTGTACCTCCTCCCACTTCACATTCGTCAATGTCCCCTTTTCCAACCCCAAATACAGCCATGGCCAGCTCAATCCTAGTAAGGCACCAAGTATATTCAGAGCCTTAATGACTGCCTGGCTCTGCCTGAACAAGGCATTTCCAAAAGGACAAAGCAGCCAAAGAAGCATTTCTATACCCCACCCACCCAGTGTGCACTTGGTACACACAGGGTAGTCAAGGGCATAGGACTTTGGGACACAATGTGTATTCCCACACATCATGGTGATCATGCCTTCCATACATGCCTCAGCACCTTCTCTCATCTTCACTATCTCACACATGCACACACAAAACAACACTAAATACATGGGAGGCAGAGCCTGAAAGGAAACAAAAGCTGTCTCCTTCTTGCCATAGCTACCAAGGTGTGGGCATATTTTTCCAGAAATTAATACTTCTCTCCAATGAAAATGAGGTAGGTTAGTCAACACTGGCTTGACAGCCTACCTGGATGCTCATTAGTTGAAGTCGGTGAAGGCAGCTGGGTAAGTTTGAGGTGAGGAGTAGGAGATGGGGCCTGAGGAGCCCATCAGTTATTAGTCCCCTGAGTCCAGCAGCCAGCGCCCCTCTTAAAGGGACACTGGCTTCCCCAGGGGCATCAAGTTCATCAATTCTCTCTTTAGAGAGAGTTGGGATGGGGACCCAGGGAGGAGCAGGTAGCATTCAGCCATCCTGACCCCTTGCTTGCCCCAAGTCCAAGGCCCTTCCCCGGGGACCCCTCCCAGTAAGCTGACCCTCAACTCGGTGAGTGGGGATGGAGGTGGAAGGAGAAGATCTGGAGCTGCCCTATATTTGCAGCCCTATGGCTGGGGCCTTTCAGTCCTCCTCGCTGGGATCTGGGGCTACAGCTGTGAAGAGTGGAGAGGAAAAAGCTGCAAACTTTCCAGCTCTATCTCAGCTTAGAAGCTTCAGGCTAGCTGCAAACTGGCCACCTTCATCCTGCTGGCTCGGTACATGCAAGTCTCCCTTGCCAGGAAACAAACACCCTGGGTTGGGGCCCAGGTTTCCTCTAGAAGCTTCTATTTCTCACACGTGGGAACAGGTTTTGCAGGCACCAAGCTCACTCTCCTAGGCACCCCCTCCCCAGCCCAGGGGAGATGCTAAGTGTTTGCTCGAATCCTTCCCCTCCAGCAGGAAGGAAGCAAGCTCGAGCCCCTGCAGGAGGTCGACTCTGAGGCCCGGCTCTGCAAACCACACGGCTCCTCCTCCTCCCCTCGCAATCTCCACAGTCCCTCCACGGGTGAAGCCCCAGACCTTCAGGGATCTTCACACGCTCCCCCATCAGTCTAGTCCCCTGCCCCTGGGCGTCTCAACAGACTCCCCACAATTCAGCGCCACAGCCCATAGGGATTTCAACACACACACCCATCAGTACAGCCCCTAAGGACCTCCAAACACGCCCTTATCATCAGGACAGCCCCTCCCCTCCTTCCACTTCCCCCAGCATCTCCCCAACCCTTGAATCCATCCCAGGTTGCTGGTTTGTGTTCTCCTGGCTCCTCTTTCTTGCTGCTGGGACTTATCAGCTGCTCTCCCCCTCCCCAGTCAAGTCCAGTGGTTTTCAAAGGCATTTCTCTTTGAAAGGGGGAGAAGGGAAGCAGTGGGATCAAAAGGACGCAGCGTCCCTCGCAGGGAGTGCGGGAACAAGGCGCGCTCACACACGCACACACATATTGTACCACCACTATCACCACTATCACTACCACCACCCCGCCCCCCTCCAGCCCGTCCATAGGGGGCTCTCTTCTCTTCCAACACCTAGTACACAGTAGCCGTCACGGCACCCTCTCAAGCCCATCTCCAGCACTCTACGTCAAGACTTGCATGCAAACCAAAGAAAAAGCCGGGGGGGGGGGGTGAGAAAAGGGAGAGAGAGGGGGAGAGGAGAAAAGAAGAGAGGAAGAAGGGGAAAGAAGACAGTGTCTATGTTCCCCAAATCAAGCAGCACCCACGAGGCTCTAATATCAATCCTCATTTGAGGAGGGGGCATTTGGAGCACAGGGCGGAGTAGGGAGGATATCGGTCACTGTGGCTACACCCTCTTCCCCATTAGCACCCCCAGCCATCAATCACTTATGCAAAGCTTCCAAGTTCACTGTCTTTGTCTGGATTCTCCCAATACCTTCTTAAGCCTCTGACACCCTCCACCTCCGTTCCCCTTAGGTGCGACTCCGGCATTTAACCGAATGATCGCTTGGAAAGGAGAGCTGCCCCTCCTCATTAAGTCACAGTTGTCAGTAGTCACGGTACCCTAAAGGTATGGAACCAGGGAGGAGATGACGGGAGCCGCTGGCTAGACCCCACCATACGACAGACGCCAAGGGTAAAGAATGAATACTCACCAGTGTATGGGGAAATATACAGACATGAAGTCCTAAGAGAGACTGACCCACGCCCTCGGATATTTTAAAAAACGGTCCCCGGGCCAGAGGAAAGAGGGCACTGCAGTGTCCCAGAGCCCAGCAGTTTTCTCGAGCTTTTAGGGGCAATGGAGGGATTCACCGTCCCGGGACACCCCCTTCGTAGGGCAAGATCTCAGACGCACTAGCTCCCACCGCTCTCAACTACCACCCAGAGCAAAGGCTAGCAAGCAGACGTGCGGATTCTCTTCCCAATGAGCTCTCAGACCCACAAAGAGCCTGGGAAGCCCTATTTATAGGAGTTGGGGGGGCGGGCCTTGGGCCCCAGAGGCCCCGCCTTCCCTCCCCCCACAACTGGAATAACGTCACCAAAATCATGAATGGTTTCGTAGCTGCGAGCTAGTGCCTGCGGCTCCGCTCGGCTCCACAGAGGGGCCCTGGTTTGCTGCAGCTCCCCCTTTCCCTCCCTCCTTGTTCCCCCCCTACCCCTTCCCGCGCACGCACTCACAAACACACACACACACACACACACACACACACACACACACACACACACTCACGCACACATTGACCCCTCCTCCCTGCACATCGCTGGCTGATTCTGCGGGTGTTAAGTCCCCCTATCACAAATCAAATCAGTTCCATTCCTCCCCGCATCCAAAGTAAGCTGTCCCCTTTGGTTCCTGGAGAGGGGGTGGGAGATCTCTGAACGTAAGAAGGAGAAAAGGGGTGGAATGGGGAGGGGGGGGAGTGCGAAGACTGTACGTGAGTGGAATTCTTGTCCTTTGGTACATATGGACAAGCATTTCAATGCAAATGAGCCGTGCTTTAAAAGAAGAGCCCTCCCATTTCTACACCCTTCTCACTCCCAACTCAGCATCCATTCATTGAAGCTACGCCCCCTCTCCTCCCCTCTTTCTCCTTCCCCCTCCAGCCCGGTAGCCGGCATCTGCACCAGCGCCTTCGCCAAGCCTATTGCTGCCCACCCACATTCCGCACCCAAGATCTGGGCACTAGACAGAGTCCAGGCAGTCCCTAAGAGTAGCCCTCTTTGGAAGCCTCCTTTGGGCCCGAGTCCCTTCTAACCCGCGCCTTCCCCCGCCCGCCAGCCTCCCAAACACGGAGCTGCTCCATTCTATTTTGGGAGAGCGACCCTGGCTATGAGCCCTGAGCCGAGTAGAAAATAATCTGTGGGAGAGGGACTTGAAGTTGTGTGATTTCCGAAGGGGTCGGTTTGAGTCCCTGTTGTTCGCGAAGGGTCTCACTCAAATGTATTGACTAGATATCCATGCATATATCCATGCCTGCATGAATGCCTACATGCAGATATTTGCGTATAAATACATATGTGTATCGCACACATACATATATGTATATATGTATATGTATGTGTGCCAGAAAGGATGTAGTCTCATCCTGGGTTTTTTCCAGGAGACATATACATACACACATTCCTCGGCAACGAGTGGGGGAGGGAGGCAAAGAGGCAAGCAGGGTGGGGACACGCCACCCCACAGCCCTAGCTCCCAGACCAAGCTCAGAGGAAGTCTGGTTTTAGACCGGAGAAACAAAGAACTGACAATTCCTCTTAATCTCCCTCCTCCGTTTGGGGCCTTGGAACAGCCACGGCGGTCTTGTTTGGACACTGTCCTTGTGCACACCCCACCCCCCTCCCTTACTCCCTCCCCCAACAGCCAGTCTGGGAGCCAGGGGCCCTGGGTTGAGGTGGCTTGAGAAGGATGCTTCTTTGCTTTCTTTATCTGAATGGGAGTTGTTCCACCTGGAAAAAAAAAAAAGGAGAGTAATACATCTTTCCCTGAAAAGATGGGGGCGAAAGCAATAGAATGAAGGGGAAAGACACACCTGTTTTCAAGTCAGCCTCTATGAAAGGCAGTGAGTGTACATAAAACACGTACGTATGCATACCTTAGGCAAACTGGGTAAAAGGAAGACTGAGTGAGGAATGTATTGTATATGACAGGAATCTGTGCACAGAATCTTCTTTGCTTCTTTATATTAAATAATAATAATGAAAAGACCACCCTCTATCTCCCTTTACTTACAGTTCTTTCACTCATCCTCCTTCAACCAATGGTTTAAAAGAGGAAGAGAGGGAGAAGGGAGGGAAAAAAAAGTCCCCCATGGAGATACATACAAATAGCTCGGTAAGGGGCAACTTTTCTATGGACTAACTTGATACTCATAGTGTGTCGCCGTAACAGCAAACAAAGGAAAAATGTTTGGACGTGTGTGTTTTGTTTTGTTTTGTTTTGTTCTGTTTTTTTGCAGAGGGGGTGGGGAAACTGCCTGAAGTTGCTGGCTGGGGTGAGCGATGTTGTAATCTATTTAGCTAAATGAGAATGCAAACTACAGAGAAGTCTGTGATCTATGATCTTTACCAAGGAGGGGAGAGAAAATTCCCTGGCAAGGGGTAATGGAGTGTTTAAAGGCAGAGAGCAGATTCTGGAGACTGAGGTTGAGGAGGGCATGGCGATAACCAGTTTCTTTCTCCCTTCCCTTCCAGATATATAACTCACAGACTCACAGCCATTCACTGAAAGCCCTCCTAGAGGAAAAGGATTACAAAAGCAACACTTTGCTTTGTCTATGTCATCTGCCTTTTGGCAACTTTCAAACTTTAGAGAAAAATTAGATCAACGTCCCTGTTCAGTTTAGAAGTACTCTGGTAAGCAGAGAAATATGTTGAGGGATTTAATATGGCCAGTGGCTTTCTCTAAGGGTAAGGCCATCAAGTCCTGAATTTTTCCCTGTTCCCCCCAATTTCCTGTAGAAAAATGTTGGGATCTGGGGGCAGCTAGGTGGCACAGTGGATAGAGTGCTGGCCTTGGAGTCAGGAGTGATGGGGGCTTGTGTTTGAGTGCTTGTACTTGGACCCCAATTTCTCCCTAGCCTCAGAAACACTGTCCCTGAGAGTTTCTCCCCAGCCCAAGGACACTGTGCTTAGCAATTACTCATGAGTGGGCCCCAGCAAAACCCTTATCTCTCTCCCTGGTGCAGTTCCAAACAGCACCTGAAGGATTTATTAGTTTAAACTGGCTTTGTACTGGGTCATAAAGACATTCTTACCCACTACTATACTATCCTACCGCCCTACCTCATTATCTACATCCTGGGCTCCTCATTAACTGTATCCTAGACTTAAGACACATGTATACTCCCTACATCTATCTTGTCAAACAAGACATTGATTGGTGGCAGACTGGACAACTCTCAGTTACCCTGAACTCTAGCTGACTTAGTGACTTAGCAGGCCTAAAACCACACCTCCATGTGGCCCCCCCTTTTGGGCTTTTCCTAATGAACTCTAGGTAAAATGCCTGCACAGTAGGTACAAGAAGTACATGTTCTTTTAAGAACTGACCATTCCTTAACCACTCCCTAATCCCACCCTGAATCCCCTAGTTAGCATATTTGGCACATGTTTTATTGTATTTTATGCTATATAAACTTTAACTGTACCTCTCTAAGGTTGCAGGATCCTTTAAGAATCCTTGCCCACTGAAAAGCATAACAATAAACTTTGCCACCTTGACTTAAAGAATGCTTGAGTCAGTGAATTCATTCCAGACGACCCATCCTGTAATCTGGTCTTTGAGGGGTCACAACCTCTCAGCCTCTCAGCTGGCAACAAGGAGGACCTGAGTCCATATCTGGCCTCAGACACATAACACTCACTAACTGTGTGACTTTGGGCAAGTCACTTAACCCCAATTACCTCATTAAAAAAAATGTTGCGATCTGATGGAGATTTCCCCAGGATACAACCTAATTTTCCATCCTAGGGATTCAATTCAGTTCAATAAATATTTATTAAGCACTTGACTTTGTGCAAGGCACTGCACTAATTATTGAGGATATGCAGTTGCAAAACAAGCCAGTCCTTGCCTTCAAGGAACTTATATTCTAATAGGGAAGATGTAAATGTACACCAATAATAATACAAATAAGTGCATGATAAATTCAAAGGAGAAATACAAAGAACTCTTAGGTGGTTTGAAAAAGGATAGAATTCTTTCAGCTGGAGAATGAAGGAAGGCTTCATGGAGGAGGTAACATGTGAACTGCACCTTGCAAGAAGAAGATTTCAATAACTGGGAATGGGGCACAAACATATTTCAGGCCTGTGGTCTGGCCTCAACAAATTTAAGGAGATTGGAGATGCATTATGAGATCTGGGAATAGTTAGTAGTCCAGTTTAGCTGGAACAGAAAGAGGATAGAGGGGATAAAAATGAACTAAGGCTAGAAACATAAGCTAGAATTAGATCAAGGATAAGCCAGGTTGAAAAGTTTATATTTTATCCTATACAAGGAATGGGTAGCCATTGAAGCTTCTTGAGAAGATGAGTGACATGGCCGGCCCTAGGCATTATATTACCTAGGCAACCAGGGAAGGAATGAATACAAGAAGGGACAGAATGGAGACATGTTGCTATCAAGTTAGTAGCTATTACAGTAATCCAAACCAGATAGCTTAAAGGGTGGTAGTTCTGTTAGTGGTGAGAATGGAAGGGTTTTAAGGAATATTCTGAAGGAAGAAATAACAGGATTGGAAAAGGGGGAGGGGGAGGCAAAGGGAAGAACCAAAGAAGATTCTAAAATTTCAGCCCTAGATGCCTAGTAATGATGAGTGGGGATGACATTAGCAGAAACAGGCAAGTTGGGAGCAGAGTAAACTATGGGGAATTTTATAGCAAAGGATGGCCCTGAGTAAATCTCCTTAGTTAGGTATTATTCGAAGGCTTTTAAAATATTTTCATTATTTGTCCATCTTATTAGGTCCCTCATTTTTCTAGTATCTGCCACAGTGCTCTGTACTCAGTCTTTCTGACTGACTCTTTGCCAGAGGTTACTTTTTCTACAAATGAAGGAACAACACCTCCAATTAGTGGGGTTACTTATCTCCAAGTTATCCAAGGACTAAGAGGAAGAAGTTATATGCAAACTCTTGACTTTTTAGGCCTCTGTCAATCAACATCTTTATAAAGCTTTATAGTTTAAAAAGCACTTTAAATTTTTTGTTGTTCAGTTGTACCTGATTCTTCATGACCCCATTTGGGGTTTTCTTGGCAAAGATACTGAAGTGGTGTGCCATTTCCTTCTTCAGCTTCATTTTACAGATGAAGAAACTGAGATAAACAGGGTTAAATGACTTGCCCAGAGTCACACAGCTAATAAGTGTCTGAGACCAGATTTGAACTCAGAAAAATGAGTTTTACTGATTCCGAACCCAATGCTTTATCTACTGCATAGATAGCTGCCTCTTTTGAATACATTATCTTATTTGATCCTCATAATAACCATGTGAAATAAACAGAGAAAAGTTTTTACAGATGAGAAAACTGAGGCTCTAAATGGGTAAGTTAATTTGCACAGGGTCACCCAACTAGTAAGTGGCATTGTTCAGACTGCACCCAGATCCAGAGGAGATGATTGCTATCCCATCAACACTCACTGGTTGTAGAAAAAAAAACACAAGGCAATTATTCCTAGCTAACTGTTTCTCCTGTCTTTTCTCCTTTTTTTTTTCTTTTTGCCCTAACAGAAAACCTGTATCTAAAGCAAAGGCTTAAATATTCTAATTGAAAAGCAAGTTTTCAATAGTAAAACCAAGGGAAATTAGATCCCCTCTCACATCAAAAAAGTACCTATTTAAGTTGCCTTAAAAAAAATAGCCATTAAAAAAATTCATGGGCTTTGAATGATCTTTCCCTCCTCAATTTTTTCCAAGATTCCTCCCAAATGAGTTGTATGAACTGATTCAGGTGAAGTGAGCAGAACAAGGATGACAATCTATACAACAAAAAGCATTTGTAAAGACAAACAATTTTGAAAGACATAATTCTGATCAATATGATCAACCACAATTATAGATAACCAGTGCTATAAAATGCTATACATCTCCTTACAAAGAAGTCATGGATGACTCAGGATGCAGAATGAGACATATATTTTTGGACAGAGTCAATGTGGGAATTTGTTTTACTTGATTTTGTAAATTTATTAAAAGATTTTTTTTCTTTTTTCTTTTTTCCCTCTCATTGGGAGAGGGAGAAATGAAAGCGAGTGAAAATATATTTTTGTTAATTGAAAAAATAATAAGAAATTCAAGAAAAGCAAATGGGAGAAAAGCAAGCAAAAATGTTATTCTATTCAACAAATAGAGAAAAATAAAAAGACAGCCCCCTAAAAAATTTCTCTCAAATTGCTAATGTTATCTCCCCCCTAGAAATTTCCTCAGAAATTACTTTGTATTTCATAGTTAATTTTATATATATATGTTTTATTCTCCCCAATAACATATAAGCTCTTCATTTAATTTTTTTTTTTTTAAACAGGGGAAAGACCATTGACTTGAAGTCACAGGCAATAGATGGCACAGTGGATAGCGTGCCTGACCTAAAGTCAGAAAGGCCCAAGACCAAATCTGATGTCAGACACTTACTAACTTTGTGACCCTGGACAAGTCATTTAACCCCTGTCTGCTTTAGTTTTCTCATCTGTAAAATGGGAATAATAATAGTACCTGCCTCTTAGGGCTGTTGTGAGAGTAAATAAAATGAGAGGATATTTGTAAAGTGCTTTGCCAACCTTCAAGTGCTTTATAAATGTAGCTATCATTATTATTCAAATCCTGTCTCTGATACTCACTACCCATCTGATCCTGGGCATGTACTTAACCTCCCTGGGTCTCATTTTCCTTTATCTGTAAAAATGAGGGTGGCCTTCGAGGTCCCTTCCCACTTGAGCTCTGTGATCTTATAGTTACAACTCATGCTTCATATGGTGTCTGCTTGGCAGGGACCCTGGTTGATTTTTTACAACCAAGCAATAAACTCAACATAAAAGTGATAATTCCATTGGCAAGGACTGGGTATTCTGATGCCCAGAAGAGCCAGTCCAGCAGGCGTAAGCAAACACATTCACCGAGTTGGGAACCTTGAACTTCTTAAAATATCTGAATCAATTACAGGGGTTTAAACAAAAGTGATATGTGGGAAAGGGGGATGTTTCCAAGCCAATTTTGTGTGTGAAACTCATTTAATAATTGAAAAGGTGGGAGGAGGGGGGGAGAAGGAAAGAAAAGCAAAGATTATTTCATCTAGCTCAGTTCTCAACTCATTCTGTTTAGAGCCATTTTTTTTATGAGTATTTGGAGGGGTTTGGAGGAGAGCTCAAGCAAGTCACTGCTTTCATTCCGACATCTTGGCTCCGCCCCCATTCTCAAGTCTTTCTGAAACAAACAGACCTCCCTCAAGTTTCTCTTGAGTTCCTTATTTACCATTTGGACGGTAGCTGTGGAGGATAGAAAGAACATCGGACCAAGAGAAAGTTCAGAGCACCTAGCTAAGTCCTGGTTTTGATCCAATAGGTATTATGGGGCCTGGCACACAGTAGGTGCACCTAATAAACATTTGCTGAAATGAATTGAGAATTGAATTTTCTTACTTTTCATGCCATCTCCAAGATATGTTTCCTGGCTCCCTTTCCTCCTCCAGGAGGAAGAGGTAAAGCTTTGAGTCTATAACTACTTGCCTTGATCAACTTTGAAGCTATTTGGTCCCTTTATTATTTTTTCCTTCTTTGATTCATATTGAGAAGCCTTTGAACCAAAGGGAGATTTATAAGCAGGGACCTCAATGAGATCTTTCAGATCTAGGACTGAAAGTAAAACACACAAATGGAAATCATCCAAAACTCTCATGTCCAATTAAGGAAATATACACAATCTCTTTCTCTCTGTCTCTGTCTCTTTCTCTCTCTCTCTCTCTCTCTCTCTCTCTCTCTCTCTCTCTCTCTCTCTCTCTCTCTTTCTCTCTCTCTCTCTCTCTCCTCTTTCAAAACACACACACACACACACTTTGACAGAAACAGAATTACACAGCCTCTAGATTCATATTATATAATAAGATGCTCCATAGAGTGGGAACCAGCAAGCCGTTCCCTTTTTTCTTGGATTAGTATGAGAGAGGCTTCAGAATACTAATCAATCCACACAAGATTCCTACATCCCCAAGCTTTCATTCCTTTTACTCACAGCTCTGACTAGCCAAGCTCTGTGGTCCCAGCCAGTTATAAAAATAGGAAGATACTTACACAAGTTTTTCTTGGGCAGCCAAAGCACTTTTGATTTTCTTTTCAAGTGTGCAGGATGCTGGGTAGCTCTCTCTGAGGGCAGCTGTCTCCTTGATGGCTGATTTCACACCCGCTGCTTCTCTAAGGTATTAAAAAGTCAGCTATGCATCGGGGACTGATTCCACCTGTACACTTCTGCCAGCTTGGTAACCCTAGCTAACAGAGGCTCACTTTCATCTCCAATGTATTTTCACACCCACCTCGGTGCCTGGTCTCCGATCTGATAGCTGGGTCCATATTATGCCACACTACATTTTGGGGCTCTTGAAGGCATGTATTTACTTCTGCTCCCTGTGTGCTAAAAGTAGAAATACATTAGTAAATAGGACTAAGGGCCCAAGCAAGACTACTGGGTTCTGTGTACCTTTACTACAGAAGTGGATTCTTTACAGAATTTACAAGAAATTAATTAGCATTAGTGCTAGAATAATTCAGGTGAGTGTTAGCTAACTTCCTTCTAAGTTATATGAAGTTATTATTGGCATTTCTTTTCTCTTAAAGGTAGTCCTGGGCATAGCGGTTAGGTAGGATCATAGAGTTAGATCTAGAAGGGAGCTTGGAGGTTGCCTAGTTCAACCCCCTCCTTATACAGAAGAGGAAACTGAGGCCCAGAAAGTTAGGTGACTGGGCCAAGGTGTTACAGGTTAGGAGAGGCAAGAGTAAAACCCAGGTCCTCTGACTCCCAATCTAGCTTTCTTGCTGCTTAAACCAATCTTCACAGGTCAAGTTTGTTCCAGATGAAGTGTTACTACTGAGACTTCCCTTTTCAGTAAGTTGCAGAGTAACGAACACAACACCAGGAGCCCTGGGTTCTAATTCTGGCTCTAGTAGAGCCAGGAATAAGTACCTTCTCCTGCCTAAATCTTAGTTTCCTTACCTGTTCAAATAAAAGTTTAACAAAATAGTCACTAAGGTCTCTTCTGGCTCTAAATGTCTAATATGCTGTGGTCCCTTTTGCATGTCCTGATATTATGCATCTTTCTAGGTAGTGACACACAATAGAGAGATGGCTAGACTTAACAACAAGACCAGATTCAAGTCCAGCTTCTGGTACTTAATGGCTGTGTGACCAGGGAAAAGTTACTTAACATCTCTGAGATTTTCTTTCCTTATAAGAAAAATAGGGATAATAATACAGTCAATATTTTTCTCACAGGGGTGATATAAAAATCACATGACATACAAAATACTTTGTAAACCTTAACTCACTATCCAATTGTCGTCTTTCATAACGATTCATTAATGGGGCAGCTAGGTGGCGCAGTGGATAGAGAGCACCGGCCCTGGATTCAGGAGGACCTGAGTTCAAATGCAGCTTCAGACACATAACACTTCCTAGCTGTGTGACTCTGGGCAAGTCACTTAACCCTATTGCCTAATCAAAAGAAAAATAATAATGATTCATCAATCTGCAAACATTACTGTGTGTCAGGCTCTGTGCTAGGCGTTGGGGAGATAAAGACAAAAGCAAAAGCAGTGCCTGGCCTCAAAGAGCTTATTACCCTCACCCTAAGTACCCTCTTGAATCTCATTACATCAGGAACCGAAATTTTCCATGGTCCTGAACTATTCCTCCATTTTCTGCAACAAAATCCTTTGGATCAGGGCCCTAGACAGATGCCTGTTATGCTTTACCCCTTCATCTCAATCTCCTGGCTTCTTTAAGACTCAGCTCAAATCCCCCCTTATTCTACAAAAGGTCTTTCTGGGTCCCAACTCCATTCTCTACTCCTCCCACCACTGCCTGTATCTCTCATTTATATCATATGTACTTTGCATGTACACAGTTGCTTGAATGTTGTCTCCTGCTCCCTTCCCTTCAGGATGGGAGCTCCCTGAGGGCAGGAACCATGTTTTGTTTTGTTTTGCTTTTTGTTTTTTGCCTTTCCTTGTATCCCCGATATGTATTACACTATCTGGCATGTACTAGGCACTTAATGAATGCATGTTGAGAAATTATCTAGAAGGAAAAACAATCTGATAAATTAATTCAAACTTAGGTATCCATAGCTCCTTAATTTAACATGTCCATTTGCATTTCCAAAGTAGGTACTTTGGATTCTTAAACCAAAGAAATCCATTACTAATGATGGAATTCCCCCAAGCTGCAGTTTGGTGAGGGTAGCTCTGGGGGAAAAAGGGACTGTCAAATCATACCCACATATCAGTAGGCTACTCTGTACATGTTCTACAAGACATAAGTGAAAATAAAGCAGGGAGGTCATACAATCATTGACTTAGATTTGGAAGGAACCTCAGAGGTGATCTACACATTTTCCACATAAAGAAACTTAAGTGACTTGACCAAGGTCACAGAAAACAAAGGTAGATTTTACAGAAGATGTGTTCATAAAATCATAAGATTTACAACTGGAAGAAACCTTACAAATGAGAAATTTGTGGCCCAGATTGGTTTAAGTGACTGGTTTTCAAAGTCATTTGTCTTAGGATAAGTTTGGTTTTTGAGACTTCTGAAGATCCCCCGATTATAAACCTTGCAAGCAAAGTGCTTTTCTTCATCTGTCCAATACTCTTCTTCATTATCATTTCAGAGGTAGTATCTGATTGGAGTGAGTCTTGTATACTAGATGGGACTTACTGACAGCATTTCAGGGAACCAGTCACACTAAATGATGGTGGAAGGAAGGAAAAGTGTAAAATAGGTGGGTGCTTGCACCCATTATTTCTCATCTGGAAAGAATAGAGATGGAAGTCCTAGAGCTGGTTTCTACACCCCAGCTCTGCAATGGGCCATAGCTCAAGGTCTGCTGCAGAGCAGCTCAGGTGAGCATCAGCAACCTATACAAAGAACGTGTTGACATCACTGAGAAAGGAGAGCTATGAAACCCCAGAAGTCATTTGAGAGACTGGATGAAAACTGGTGAAAAGTGATAAAAGCAGAAAAAGGTCAAGTATCTTTTATGATTCTCAGTGAAGCTAACCCTACAGGGAAGGGACAGGATCACGCACAGATTTTAAAAACTTAATGAGTAGAGCTCTACCTAATCCTGGAGTACACACAGAGCCTTCTGAAGTCTTGCTGCTTGATGCTAGGGAAATGCTAGGCCCACTTTCTCTGTGTTTTGTTTTTTTTTGCTTTTTGGTGAGGCAATTGGGGTCAAGTGACTTGCCCAGGATCACACAGCTGGTAAATGTGAAGTGTCTGAGGCCAGATTTGAACTCAGACAGGCCCACTTTCTCAAGCCCCTCTTTCTGAGCCCTACCCTCATTCTAAGAGTGCTGGGGGTCAGGAGTCAGGAAGGGGAGGGCAGTGTTACTGACGACTGAGCCCTGGACCTGTCCTGGACATTCTTTCTGCCTTGTTGGGTTTGTGTTCTTATTTTCCTGTTCTTTCTTCCCAGCACTTCAGCTCAGGTCCACAGTATATCCTTTCAGAAAAATGAAAAGGCAAAAATGATATGATAACTACAGTCTGTATTTCCTTTAGTCAGGCCCTGAATTTTGTCCATGAGGTTACAAGTAGAATATAAGCTCCTTGAGGGTGTGGATTGCTTGCTTTTGTCTTTGTATCCCCTGTGTCTGGCACAAAGGAGGCACTTAGTATATGCTTATTTCAATTCAATATGAATTGAATTGAGTTAGCTATCCCTCAAAAAAAAAAGTAAAAAATATGATCCTTCTATGGGAGAGATGTTCTATCGCCTACCTGCCTGTTAATTGGTAAGATGAAGGGTTTGGTAAGATGAAGGGTTTGCCGAGGAAGCCTACCAGTTAGCCCCTGGTTCACTTGTTTCTCATACAGTCAAAAAGAGGCAGTATAATGTATTGAACAGTGAACTGGACTTAAGTCTGCAAAAACCTGGGTTCAAATTCTGCCTAAAGAACACATCTGAGTTTCTGATTCTTCTTCTGTAAAATGAAGGCCTTGCATTTCCTAGCTCAAAATCTACGATTCTATGACTTTAGAGCTAAAAGTTCATCAAGCCCCAAACTTTTCATTTTACAGAGGAGACAAATAATGCTCATAGTAAGGGTACGATTGACCAAAGGTCCTAGAGCTAGCTAGTGATAGAGTCTGCATAGAGAACCCTAGTATGTAGACTCCCTGGCAAGAAGAGAGCACTGGACCTGCAATTAGAAAGACCTGGATTGGAATCTCTGACCCTGGGCAAGTCATTTAACCTCTGACTGCTTCAGTTTCCTCATCTAAAAAATGGGGATAATAATAGCATCTACTTCCCAGGGCTATTGTGAGCATAGAATGAAATAACATTTGAAAACCTTAAAGCACCATAAAAATATTATCAAAGAATCTATTCCACATTTTTTTAAAAAATCACTAATATGAACTTCCTTGAATATCTTATTTCCTTTATCTCCAGGGCCAAAAGCCCCTAGCTGTTTACTTTTTTCTTTTTTCCTAAGAAAAGACAGAAACAGTAAAGTCAAATAGGAAATTCCCTGCACTTTACCTCTTAGTTACCACATAAAATAGCAAACATCATTTCCCTCTTCAGTGTCTTGAGCTTATTCACCTGTAAAATGTGGGTGTGACTTGCTTTCTGAAAAGGACAATGAGCAAGAACCAGAAAAGTGCACTGGATCTAGAATCCAAAAATGTGGGTTTAAATCCTAGCTATGCTTTTTATTGCCTGGGTGGCCTTGGGTTAATTATTTGATATCTTTAAGTCCTACTTGCCTCACCCATAAAGTGAGGGAGTTGTGATGCATGATTTTTAAGCTCCTTTCCAAATTTAAATCCAATGATTGATGGGGTGTTATGGTAAATGGTGACATCATTAGGGCCTGCATTGTGGATGAACTGGGAGAAGAAAAGAAGGTGAAACTCACATGATGAAACCACTTCTGTTCCTTGTCAACAGAAAAACATAGTAAAGGAAATGATCCTTCCTTGGCCCAGAGAAAATCAAGTCAAGGCTATCTATAAGAAAGGTAATAAGTGGTTAAAATGAGTAAACTTCTCCTTCAAGCCATCCAGACTGGTTTAACATTCTTTAGGATGTTATCTAAACCTCTTTTACCCTTGGCAACATATTTGGCAATGTAGTAGGACTATGTAGCTATGCATCCCTGGTTAGGAATGAGTAATTGGACAGTGTAAGCAGACGTTGTAGTGGTAGCACCTTCTTGTTCTATCCTCTTACCTACTAGGGCCATAGATAGTCATTTTCTTCAGCACATTAAGGCAACTGCTTCAGCAATTACATTGAGAAAGATTTCTTTCAAGTGCTGCAAGTCACAAGACTCATCAATTGCCCTTTGGACACCACATGTTCACACAGGCACATATTTTTACACACCAGTGGAATCTCACAAGGAGGGCCAAGTTGAGAAACCCCCCCACCTCCTGCTCCCCACCTTTTGCCTGGTTTGGGTCAGTGCTAGGGAAATAACACTGGCTTTAATCCAAGAAACTGAAGTGGCTCCTTCCCCTCACAATTCTCATTGGTTTTTTTTAGCACCCATGGTTGGTATTATTTGTATGTTTCTCACACTTGCCAACTCCCTTTGACTTCAGGGGAACAGGTGTGAATGGTTACCCTGGTGAACTATATATTCCTGCTTCTGTCACTGACAGTGACAGTCTTGTGTATCTGCAGGTGTTCCAGAGTTAGGGTGTTGTGATGGAAAAATCCACCATTCAACCAAGAAGCCTTATCACGTCAAGCACAGGTCAAGATTGTCCATCAGTTTTCAGAGTCTTGACTTTGGCCTCAAGGTAGCCCAAGCTTCTAATTTTGACACACCATGGCAGCAGACATGATCACTGCCATTACGTCCCAGCCAGGGCATCAAGGTCCCATTATCCATATCCCTGTTTCCTCACCCTCTCCAAAGGTATAGCTAAGTTGAAGAAAGGCATATTTCATCTTGAGTGGGGTGGGGCAAAACTTTCTAACAATCAGAACTCTCCAAAAGTGAGATGGGCTACCTTGAGTTACTAGTGGATTCCCTATTGCTAGGTATATTCTGGCAGAAGCTAGATGGGAATGTTTCTTAACCCATTCACTTATTGGGCATGTTAATAATAACAATAATTACAGCAAGCATTTAAAATTTGTAAAGTACTTTACAAACATTATCTCATATGATCCTCACAACTACCCTGTAGGTACTCTTATTATCCCCATTTTACAGAGAAGGAAACTGAAGCAGATAGAGGTCAGGTGACTTGCCCAGGGTGACATAGCTAGTGCCTGAAGCCAGGTTTGAATGAAAATCTTCCTGATTCTAGGACCAAGGTTTTAACCACTATACCACCTTACTGTTTATGCTGTTGAGAGGATTCTTATTCCTTTACAATTTGGACTTGATGAGCTCTGAAATATCTTTCAACTCTAAGATGGTTGGATTCTCAGAGAGGTAGCCTGGTAAAACGTATATAGGACCAGATCTAGAATCAGGAAGATCTCTGGGTTCAGCTACCAACTCTAATAAACTACTAGCTGTATGACCATATGCAAGCCTTTTAACCTTCTCTGAGCTTTAGATTCCTAATCTGTAAAACAGAAATGATAATACCTGCTGTGCCTGCCTCAAAAGGTTGTCATGAGACATAAATAAGACAAGATAGTCATAGCACTTTTTATCCCTAAAATGTTATGTAAATGTCAGCTACTATTACTGTGGGGCATAGCCAAGCTGGCTAAGTAGCCATCAGGGCCCACATCTGCCAATGGCATCCTAAGCTCTAATCAGGTAAGTTAATGGTGTAGAGGTCCCATTGTTCCCTGAATTTTTCAGTGTTTCCTTTGTAGCCAAGATCAGCCTCAACATAAAGCCAGATGGGTAATTCTTTTGCCCATGATGCTGGCAGGCATGTAACGTGCCTTGTAGCTGTTGTCTCATGGAAGCCAGCTTTGCAAGGACACATTTCAAACTACTCCAGTATCACAGGGTCAACTCAGTCCGGGTCTAGGTGTCTCCAAGCTGACTCTGCCCCTAGACAGGGCTGTCTTTCCCTCTGTAGCCCCGAGAAGTACTCCAGAGATAATTTATTTTAACCTGATACATTAAAAGGGGCCTTTGCAGTGGATCTCAAAAGCAAGCTTGTCCCATTTTTCTCTGTAACCACCTCTACTTAGACCAAAAATTAACTTAATAGATACCCAAAGTCCCTTATTTGGCACTACCATCTACCTAGAGAGACTTGTTTTTTCACAAACTCAAAAGCTTATGGAAGTGATTGTGGATGAATCAAAATAAATAAAAAAGTTATCTACTCCAGTTCCATATTGGAGAGACCTTAAAAGTAATCTATTTCAATTCCTAATTTTATAAAGGAAAACAAGGCTGAAAGAGGTTAAGTAAAACTTGTCCACATCACATGAGTGATTTCGAACCCAGTTCTTCTGATTCCAAATCTCCTACTCTTTCTACTACTCTTTATCACATGTATAGTCTTAGATCACATGGGGCACTGGGAAACTATATGACTTGCTCACAAACCCAGAGCCAGTGTATACTATGTCAGATACAGGGCTTGAACCCAAGTCTTCCTGACTCCTACACTGGCTCTCCCTGAATGTTGCCTTCTTAGGTACCAGGGATATGAAGACAAAAATAAAACAGCTCCAGAAAAGCTTGTTCTCCATATGAAAAGAGCCAGACAAAGGTGCCTAAAGCAAATTAGTGGATCTTGTTTGGAGGGCTTAAAGAAAGGCATGGATGAGAAGGGATGGGCATAGAGCAAGGCTTCATGAACTAGATAGATATGAAGACGGAAGATAGATAAATAGTTGGATAAAGATTATAGAGATATGATAGAGAGATAGACCTGATAGACAGCTAGAAAGATAACTATTTCAACATACTTGATTTCCTTTGTAATCCTATGTATTACTATTATTATTTTTTGCTTGTGATTCTGACAAGGAAACATAAGCTTCACTAGAACAACAAGGGGGTACATGTCACAAGAAAAGTTAAGAACCCCTGGATTAGAGCTGATATCTGTATCAGTTAGAACACAGTTGCCACCAAGCGTTGAAATATCCATTGTCCTCCCCATTCAAGGCTCTGAGGTTTTGTTGGGGGTTTTTTTAACCTTTGATCTGTTAAAAGGCTTTGCCAGCCACAATCTTGGTCAGCCAGTCAGTCACCTACAGGTGACATGCATCCTTCCCCCAGTGGGCACCAACCCAGATTTATTTTGCCTTCTGCCAATGTACAGCCCACTATTATCAGCTGCCCTCCTGGTGTTAACCTGTTCAGTGACTGAGACAGCTAGAAGAATGAAAGCTTCTTGTTTACTCAGCCAGGGCAGATAAGGTTTCTCATCACTCCACCTGGAGGCCTGTGCCAAGGTAAACTTTCTCCCTAGAATCACTCCCTGACTGGAAAATGTGTCAGTCTATTTATTTCTCACTCCTACTGGAAAAAAAAAGAGGAGGGGGGCACTGGAGGGGCTGGCCATGATGTCATTCTTTCCACGGAATTTCTTAGAACGTGTTGCATTTCACAGTGACTTCCAGGCCCTGCTTAGGTTACGCAGCTGTACACGGAAAAGAACAAGTCCTTGGCTAGAATGGGAAGGAGGCAGCTTCTCTTCCTTCTCCTATCACCTCTACTCCTCCACTCCCTGCACTCAGTCCCTCCTCCCTTCCCTAATAACTATAGCTCTTTCTTAGGTTCTGATACATTGAGATCTTTGCAGGCTGCCCTTGGGAAGACCCTGGAAGCCAAGAAGTGTGGGAAAGGTTCCTTTTCATGCCTAAGGGATGCAGACGACAAGTGGGAAAACAGGAGTTTATTGACAGGAATGGCTGGCAGGTGCTAGGTTTATCTCCAAATCTGTCTCAAGTATTGGAGAGCTCTTTACCACCACTTAGTTCAGGCTTCCACAGCCTAGGAAAACAGGCTGGGATTTTTAGAGGTCCCTCCCCGCAGACATGGAGGCAAAGTGGGGAGGGGTCGCCTTACCCATGGCCCTATAAAAGGGCAATGAAGGAAGGGAGGAGGATTACTTTAGCTCCCATTCATTTCCTATTTCTCCCTCCAATCTTAATGCCTTCTTCCATCATTCCAAATTTCCTACTATTATTCTTTGAAGATTCTTCTGGATTCTACCCCTTACCTCTAATGCTTGAAGAGATTTACCCCAGGCATAAAGAGTAGAGGATAGTGAGCTGGGGAGAGGTAGGCCTGAAATAGTGATTCTGGGGGATCCTAGGAGCTGGGGACAACCTGAAAACAGCTAATGTTTGTCTTTGCAAACTCTCTGGTTAAAGCTATAATAGCTGGATAATCTTGTTTAATCTCTCAAGGAACAAATAAAAGTCTTGATTATTAAACTAGGCTGGAAGAAGCTGTCAGTCAGAGTCCAGCCAAGTGTCAGAACTTGTTGGGATGACCTCTTTAGTTACCAGGAGGGGCTGGGCTAGATGAGCTGTGACTCAGCTGTGGTGGCAGCCAAGGAAGAGTTAGCCTTAATTGCTCCTTATGGTGCCACATCTTATATAGCCTCTGTTCTGACTTGCTCTGGGCTTATTTACCCCTGACCTACCAACCAAGACCTTCTCTTCTCTTGGTTACCAATCCACCTAGCGCCCCCCCCCCATTCCCCAACCCTTAAAAAATTCCCCAACCCAGTTGCAAAGAATAATTCAGCTCTCTAACTCAAGTGATTCTTTGTTCTGAGCAGGTGTCTAGTAATTAACCAGTTGCCCTGCAGAACACAATGTGGATGAAACAAGAGACCATTTTCTTAAAGGAAAAAAACCATCTTTTCTCAGGCTACTTCCCCCATCAACAGACAGTATCTTGTTATCCCAGTTAATTCCTTATTCTCTTGTCTTCTTAAGGGCATGACACTGGCATCCATATGCTCAAAGGGCTAATTATCGATGGGCTTGAGGAGTGCTCACCACTGCCAATTTCCATTTGTCCTTCCAAGATTATCATGGAGTCTGAACTTTAACCTTAAGACTCCTCTCAAAGGAGCTAAAGGGGAACTACAGAGTTCTGAGCCTTAGGAGATCTATGATGCTCTATGCACAGGTAGGCATGACAATTTCTTATAGTAAATTTGAATTGCATAAAAGAAGGCCTCGGCTTCAAGGATCTTCTATCTTCCTTCCCTACCCACCCCCTTTCCAGTTTTCCAAGGATGCAAAAAAAAAAGTCTACAATTAGACTCTGCTGCTTGTTAAGGCATTAAAGACCCCTATTAAAATGCAAATGTGTTATCTGGGACTGAGTCACTTAGGCAGTCATTATCAACCTTCAGTGTCTACAGATTAATTCCTTTTATCAGATTAGTTTTGGCTCCTAACAAAGGGCTGGCTTTGAGGGAAGAGGTCTTTGGACCTGGAAGTTCTGATCAGAAGAGGTGGAACAGAGAGGAGCACAAGGTCCCATTAGGGAAAACACAGGGTAATAGAATGTTAAAGCCACATGAAAGGGAGAAATCATATTTATACAATGCTTCACTCGTTATGAGAAAGAAAATGGTCTGGACTTAGAGGCAGGAAAATAGGTTCAAATCCTGTCTCAGACATCTATTTGCTATGTTAACTATGAGAAAGGCAGTCAATAAATAAGCATTGATTAAGCACCTGCTATGAGCCAGGTGCTGTGCTAGGTGCTGGCTAGACAGACAAAACCGAAACAGTCTTGCCCTCAAGAAGCTTACTTTTTTTTTGGAAAAAGACAACATAAATGTATAAGCAAAATAAATACATAGCAATTGGGGTGGGGGGGATTTTAAAAAAGATGATAAAGTCATTTAATGTCTCAGAAGCTGTTTCCTCACCTACAAAAGGGAATAACATCTGCAGTACCTAATTCATAGGGCTGTTGGGAGGTTCAAATGAGGTAATATTTATAGAGCTAAAATAATATATAAATGTCAGTTATTATTACTGCCCAGTTATTATTACTGCCCATGTCACGATATTTGATTTTCATAATAGTCTTGAGATAGATTGAGATAGATAAATATCATCTCTATTATGAGATGAGGAAATAGAGACTCAGAGAGGAAAGTGACTGCCCAAGAGCAAGGACTTTTTTGCTAGAGCCAGGATTCAAACCCAGGCCTTCTGACTCCAAATTTCTTGCTCTTGCCACTATACAGAGACCATCTAGTACAATTCCCTCATTTTACAATGAAAGAAACTATGCCCCAGAGAGAAGTGACTTAATCAAGAGTCCAACACTATGTACTGAGGAGCCAGAATCCAGAGGTAGCTAGGTGGTACAGGAGCATAATGCCCTGGACAGGGAGCCAAGAAGACCAGAGTTCAAATCCTACCTCAGACACTTACTAGCAATGGTATCCTGGGCAAGTCACTTAACGTTTCTGTGCCTCCATTTCCTCTTCTGTTAAATAGTAATAATAATCAAGTTGGGGGGTTAAGATTAGAAGTCCAAAAGGGAAAGGGGGAAGATGCCAAATGTGGCATGCAGGAGAGTGAGAAGCAAACCTTATCTATTTGACAAATTCTCCAAATCTCCACTTCTTGCCCTGGCTCCAGAATTCCTGATGACCCATCTTACCAGCCCTTTGCTGCCCTAGGCCCACATAGAGGAAAGTCTCCACCCAGGACCTGAGTGTCAGAAAAGAGATTCTTCACCTCACGTGGAGATGTCCCTTTAGCTTGTCCGAATCTTTGGTAGAAAATGAGTTGTGTATCCAAGATGATCCCTTCTTCCTGCCCCAATGCTGCAGCAGAACAATTAACAGACTTAGAAGCAGAGAGGTAGCTGGCATCAAAGGAATGAGGGGTGAAGGTGGGGAGTGGAGAAATGGAGTGCTCCAGGCCATGTTCCTACATTTACATTTTCACTTGATCCATATAACAACCCTGTTATATAAGTTATACAGTACTATATATATATATAAAACTATATAACTATATATGTATATGTGTATATATATATACATAAAACTACTTGTTATGCAAGTACTATAGTTATTATTCCAGTTTTACAGATGAGATAACAGAGAGGACAAGTAACTTGCTCATGGTCACATAAGCCAGTAAATGTTAGAAGCAGAATTTGAACCCATTCCTCCCTTGCCTTCAAGTTCAAGGCTTTTTCTACTATATTAAGGTTATGTAGAAGGAACTAGGATTGGAGAAGTTAAGGGACTTTTCTAAAGTCCCATAGCTAGTTAACTAGTTACCAGTTTGGGGATACAAATCTCTGGGTTTCATTTTGCTCAACTATAAAATGAGACTATGGCAGCATGGAATAGGGGGAAAAAAACCCAGTGACCTGGGTTCAAATCATATTGCTCATGCTTTCTACCTTGTAAACTTCAGCAAATCACTTAACCTCCTTAGGCCACAGTTTCTTCATCTGTAAAATGAGGGGGCCTCCTTCCACCTCTAGATTTGTGATCTATGACTAGATGATAACTGAAGTCCTTGCCAACTTTAAATGTCTATGATTTTAGATGTATGGGAGGTAAAGAATGGTCCAAGGGTCTTACTGCCATTCTATCCCTCATCATTCTGCAAACGTGCCTTCTACAAGAACTGCATTTGAAAGTTTCTAGCTCAGTGTCTAGCACCTGAGTATTGCTATCCATCACTAGACAGCTCAGTTACAGTCACAGGTCACTTATGCCTCACAGCTGTTGCTATGGCAAGTAGAGCATTCCCCTGGGAAACAAGACCCAGGGAGGTAAAACAGCTCATTCAAAGTCATATAGTAGGTCTTAAGGATAGGGCTGGTCCTTGGCGACAGTGTGTGTGGGGGTAGTTTATTTGCTTTAATTCTATTTCCTTCACTTCCTTGTGGGACCTATGTCATCTCATCATGCCAAATCTGACTTCCTTACTTCATAGACTATTCAATCATAAAACATTATTGCTAGAAGAGTTTATCTAGCTCAACTGCTTCATTGACAGATGAAGAAATTCAAGCCCAGAGAGGCTATGCAACTTGTCAAAGCTATTTCATGGTATGGTTGAGACTAGAATCCAAACTCCTTGGCTTTTTGCAGACTGCTTTTTGCACTATGCTAGGCTGAATATCTGCTGATTTCTCATTCCTGCCTTGCTCCTCCCTCCAGAGCTCCTTGAATTGAAACTGGTCCTCATTCTCTCAGGGTAATTGCTGTACTGTATCACTGATAAACTGATCCCTATAAGCTAC
Organism: Phascolarctos cinereus; assembly: GCF_003287225.1. Classification (NCBI taxonomy): domain Eukaryota; kingdom Metazoa; phylum Chordata; class Mammalia; order Diprotodontia; family Phascolarctidae; genus Phascolarctos; species Phascolarctos cinereus. The sequence goes on from NW_027555625.1 coordinate 216,752,452, forward strand.
CAATACGCTAATAAGAGAAGCCTTACGACAATGCTTCCTGGTAACAGTTGTGAACTAGGAAGGGTGAAAATGTATATCTGATATGCACCTAACTAGGGTTGGTTATCACATCAGAGTCTTACAAATCTAATCAAAAGTGTTTTAAATTGAAAAGGGAAATGATGGCAAGGGGGAGTGGGCCGAGGTGAGAGAGAGAGAGAGAGAGAGAGAGAGAGAGAGAGAGAGAGAGAAAGAGAAGAAAATGTCTCTACATAGACCCACCAAGGTAGATACCATAGAGATAAACTACAGTGTAGGAAAGATAGTAGTAGAGATGTCCTGAAATTCGCAGGAGACACAAGCCAAGAAAGAAGCTAGCAATGTAACCTAGGGTTCAGATATCTACACAAATATGCAGGGTTTGGGTTAATAAGAAAGGTGACTTAGACTGCTAGGTAGTAATAGTAGACAGGACAGGAGAGCCGGAGTCCAAAAGACCGAGGTTGTCTTCCTTTAAATGCTTATTAATTACATGACACTTGGCAAGTCACTTAACCTCTTTAAGCCTCAGTTTCTTTCTTGGTGAAATGAGAGAGATGGACTTGATAGGCTCTAAGGTCTCTTCTGGTTTGAGGTCCATTATCCTAAATAAGGAGGCCCATTTGACATCCTAGTTTCATGACAGGGACTTCAATGAACAGCAAAAATGTAGGACAAGTCTTGTAAGAATAATATTTGGTACTATGTAATCATGTATTTAAATAATGGAGAGTCCCCTCCCTGTAACACCCCTCAGAAATGAAAAAGCAACAGTCAGTGACTGTATTTCCATTCAAAAAATTTAAAACTTAAAACATTTTAACCCTTTCTGTTTCTTTGTAACTGTGGAACCTCCCATTCATTTAACTTATAAGGCTATGTTGTATGAACAGAGCAAAATTAGTGTCCTTCATTTTCATATGATTATACCTGTAGCTACCATAATGCATGACATTTAAATAAATTTTATTATGTCTGGAAAAAAAAGAATAGTATCTGGGAGGGTAAAGCTCAGAATGACTGAGACTGGGGAGGAAGGCTATAAACAACAAAAATGGATTTTATGACTATTCTGGAGACATCAAGAATCTTGTCCCCTGCAAGTTTTTTTTTTCTATTAGGCCATACTCGTAGAGATATTGATTCCTCAAAGAGAAAAAAAGGATAGAAATATTGCCCCATGTTGGAATTTTCCATGGTCCCTGATTATGCAGTTTGTTGCCACCCCCACCCCCCATCACTCCAGGATTATTTTCCCCCATTTGACATGAAATCTCCTCCCTGGGTCCATTCCCTCCCACTTTCCTGGACATCAGCTGCCCACAAGAGCTCTGATTTCCTTTCTCCTGAGAGGACACTATCCATGGAGGCACAACACTTTCACAGAGATAATGATATCTACCAAACATAATATTCTTGCAGATTATACCCATTGTAAGGTCCCCATCTCCTGTTATAGAATATCTTTTGGCCTCTATGGGAGCACTTTTCAGGGAGATCTTCCTTCTACTAATGAATTGAGATTTCTTTCTTTTTTTATCCCTTGTTTCAGTATTTCTCTTTGCTGCTTCATCCATTCTCCTGTAGGCCTTCTTCTTCCAAGAGACTACAAGTTATTTTCCTTCATTGTTTGCTGGCAAATGAGATAATATTTGTAAAGCACTTAAAACAATGCCTGGCACTTAATAAATACTTGTTCCTTTCCCTTCTCTATCATTGACTTGATTAGGGTACATCACACTTCCCAGTCTTCTCTTGTTTAGGATGTTTGCTAAGGAAACAATCTGATCACATCTGGTTTTCTTTGGAGGAATGCTTCAATGCTTCTCTTTCATTGAATATCCATCTTTTTTCGTGGATGATTAGGCTTAGGTCTATAGGGAATGGGTTGGGTTTCAATTTGAGTTCCATTTCCTCCTGCAGTTTCTTACAGGTACAGAATAGTCTTGTGTTATTCAAATGAACTTTGCTATAAATAAGCTTTTATGAGACTTTTACCTAGCTGCTTTTTTTTAATCATTGATTTGTGCTTCTTATCTTTTATATTGTCCTTTATTTCCATGTATTTTCATTCCCAATCAATTATAAATGCTCAGAGGCAGACTGGTAAATGTTTAATAGCTGCCTCTCCAGGGGGGAAACATGTACACATTATAAACTTTTGAATTTAATATGCATTATTAATATTTTCTCCATCATTTCTTAAGTTTAGATAATCAACAAAACAATAAATAAAGCACTGATTTTTGGCATTTGATAATTTCTGAGATGTAAATGCTTACAATGAAAATTTAACAATAAGCTCCCATAAGCCAGTGTGACCAGGCTCCATCACACCCCTGGGACCAGAGCTGGGGTGGATTGGGTAATGATAACCATTGGACATAAAGAAGAATTGTCAACTACTACCCCCCCCCTGTGTCTCTTTCTCTCTCTCTCTCCCTCTCTCCCCATTTTCTGACAAGTAAAGTAGTCTTTTAACTGGGAAGGATAGTTAGTTGATTAATCTTGACCTGATATCTAAGACAAAGTATTTTATAAGTTTAAGTTCAAATAAACTATGTTCAATGGTCCTGGAAAAAAAAAAAACTGGTAGAGATTATTGCTGCATCACTTTCAACAATTTTTGAAAGATCACAACAAGTAGGAGATATACCACAGAAATGGAGAAGAGCAAATGTCCCACTTTTCTCCACAAGGGAGAGGCTCGAATCTGCAATCTAAAACCCAGTGAACTTGATTTAAACGTCTGGCAAAATTCTAAAGTTAATTAAGTGTATAGTTAAATTAAAATCATTTTGATAGGATTACTGAGCTGGTAGATTAGGGAAAATCATAGATACAGTTTACCTGGATTTCAACTAAACAATTGACAGAGTCTCTTGTACAATTTTGTGGACAAGATAAAGAGATGTGAGTTAGATGACAGCATAAGTATGAGGATTAAGAACTGGTTAAATGGCCAGATCCAGAGAGTAGTCATTATTGGTTTTATGTCAGTTTGGAAGATGTTTCTAGTTGAATGTACCAGGAATGTCTGCATGCCTGATGTTGTTTAACATTTTTATTCATGAATAGCAAACCCAATCTAATAAAATTTAATTTAATAGAGATAATACACAGATTAAAAATGCATCTTTGCAAATACAAGATGGAAAGGCATGGTTAAACAGCAATTTAAAATTGGATAATTTTTAGTGGACCAAGAGAATCATTCAAAATGAATCAACAGTGTGATATGGCAACCAGAAAACTCATGTAATCTTAGGCTACATTTTGGGAAGCATAACCTCTAAGACAAGAAAGGTGACCAACAGTAGTGCTCCATTCTGTCCTGGTCAGAATACAGCTGGAGTAGTGTATTTGGTTCTGGGCAGCTAGGTGTCTCAGTGGATAGAGTGCATGGCTTGGAATCAAGAAAATTCATCTTCATGAGTTCAAATCTGACCTCAGACATGTACTAGCTGTGTAACCCTGGGCAAGTCACTTAATCCTGTTTGCTTCAGGTTCTTCATTTGTAAAATGAGCTGGAGAAGGAAATGGCAAACCACTCCAGTTCTTTGCCAAGAAAAGCCCAAATGGGGTCATGAAGAATTGGACACAACTGAAAAACAACTCAACAACAACAACCACATTATAGGAAGAATATTGATAAACTAGAAGCATCTAGAGAAGGGTGAGCAGATTGCTGAGGGTTCTGGAGCTCATATCATTTGAAGAACTTGGGGATGCTTTGCTTGAAGAAGAGATGGCTTGAGAGGAACAGGCCCATTGTCTTCAAGTATCTGAAAGGTTGTCAAGTGGAGATGTGATTAAACTTGTTCCATTTGGCCCAAGAGGGTAGAATTAGGAGCATTTGGGAGATAATAATGATATTACAAAGGACTAGATTTAGGCTTTGTGCAAATACAAATAGAGAAAGAGAAAAGTAGAACAGAATCTTTCACAAGGTATTAAGTTTTCATTTACTAGAAGTGTTTAGGAAAAGATCAGATGACTCCTTATTGGCTATGTTGTAGAGAAGATAGTTTTTTTCAGGTGCCTCTGAGGTTCCTTTCAGTCCTGAGATCTTGTGATTCTTCCTATAGTCCAATCTACTAGTGGCTGTAATGGTGGGAATGTCAAACCACCTAGGAAAAGAAAAAAAAAAGACCATGCCTGCTGTGTGTACTTTAGTTGAGGGGAGAAAATATTTTGGGGCAGGTGACTTTGTACTTATCAAATCACATCTCACACACTACAACCCTGTTTAGATGCCACAAATCACCCACAACATATTATGTGGCCTCTCAAGCCACATATTGACTATTACACATTTAAAAAAATCAATAGATGGGGCAGCTAGGTGGCACAGTGGATAGAGTAGCAGCCCTGGAGTCAGGAGGACTTGAGTTCAAATGTGGACTCAAACACACAACACTTACTAGCTGTGTGACTCTGTGCAAGTCACTTGATCCCAATTGCCTTGTTGGGAAAAAAAAAAGAAAGAAAAGAAAAAGAAAATCAAAAGATGTAGACCTGGAAGACCTTAAGGTCCTAATCTGAACCTTTAATTTTATTTTTATTTATTAGTATTATTAGTAGTAGTAGTAGTAGTAGTAGTAGTAGTAGTAGTAGTAGTAGCAGTATTAGTATTAGTATTAGTATTATTATCATTAGTGAGGCAATTGGGGTTAAGTGACTTGCCCAGAATCACACAGCTAGTGTCAAGTGTTTGGTCTGAGGTCGGATTTGAACTCAGGTCTTCCTGACTCCAGGGCCAGTGCTCTATCCACTGCCACCTAGCTGCCCCCTATTTTTATTTTTAAATTTAGCAGAACTAACAAAAATTACCATTCAAATAAACAAAATTAAAATGATCACATTAATCTGCATCAAATTATGTATAATTTATTAAAAATGTTTAATTACGCTAGCAGAATAATAACAATAGCAGCCTATGTGCTCCTGTGTCCTCTTTTGATCCTTTTCTTCTTTTTTCCCCCCCAAATTTCATTACTTTGTTATTGTAATGTTTTACATAATACATAGTATGTAGTTTTTACATATTATAGGGTTTTTCCCCCCATTTCTACTTTGTTCACTCTGGGTCATATTTCCTTGGATTTTTTTTATATGTATATGTACTGTTTCTTACAGTGCAACAACCATCTAATCAATTGATAAGCATTTATTAAGTAATTACTCTGTATTAGGCACCATGCTGGGCACTGAACAGGGGCAGGGTAGGGGGCATGTGGGGAGGACAGACTGTTTCATTATGTTCATATTCCACAATTTGTTTAGTCATTCTGCAATTACTGGATACAACATATCTGGATGTTTCCAGTTTTAGTGTTACTATGAATAAAGCTGCTAGATATTTTTGTATGGATACATATTTTTTCCTCTTTTAACACTGTCTTTTAGGGTATAGTCTTAATAGTACAATCACTGAATTAAAGGGTCTGATTTCTTTTATAACTCTTATTGTATACTGACATTTTTGGTTTCCAAAAAGAAAGCACCAATTCATAGTTTCACTAGTAGTAAATGTTTTAGTTTTCAAGTATCTGAGCTAATTTGATGGATAGAAAATGGAAACTTAGAACTGTGAAACTTTACATTTCTTTGGTTATTATAGAATTTGATGGGGGGGGGTGTGAAATGGCTTTTCCTCTGGATTCAGTGGATACTGCCTCAGATTAGAGCCGTACTTGGGTTTTTTTCCTTCTTCACATGTTTACTAGCTGTGTGACCCTGATTAAGAGACTTGCCATTTCTCCACCTCACTTGCCTTATCTGTAAAATGGGTATAACAGCATCTATCTTAAAGTGTTATTAGCATCAAATGAAATAATGTAAGTACTTTGCAAAAGTTAACAGAAGTACTTACCTGTCTATATAAATGCTCCAAGTTATTTGTCTACCTTTTTCATTAAAACTGGTATGTGCTTGTCTTTACATTGGTCTTGTGTACATTAGTAATTTTCTTTTTTCTTTCATTTATTGTGATTTTTATTTTCTCTTTTGGTTTTAGTCATTTGATTTTGGTTTGATTTTTTAATTCTATTTTTTAAAATTCCATTTTCTAATTTTCAGTCAGTTTTGTTGTCTTTTTACAGTTTTTTTAAAATAAATTAAATTATTCCCATATTTTCTATTATTATAATTTATACCTTTATTTTTCTTTTTAAAAAAACCAATTTCTTCATACTTGCTTCTGGTATATTGTTTGTTTTCTAATTTCTTCAGCTGTAAGGTCACAACTTAATGTCCCCTTCTTCCTCATTTGCTAATATAAACATTCAGGGATATAAAGTCTCCTCTGTCTTAACCTTGCCTTGGCCACAGTATTTCAATACTACCTGTAGTGCATACTTCACATGGTAGTTGTGAGAATCAAATGTATTAATTCACATATGTGTATACATATACATACATATATGTGTGTATACATATATGTACACATATACACACACATACACACATATAAAATCTCCTTATTAGAATATAAGCTCCCTAAGGGCAGGAGCTGGTTTTGTTTTCTTCCTTGTTTTCTCCACACTTGGTACAGTGCCTAGCACATAACAAATGTTTCATAAGTGCTTTTTGCTTGGTTTAAATGAGATTGTGTAAAGTACTTTATAAACCTTAAATAAAGCATTACAGCAAATCCAGCTATAATCTCAAATCCTGAGGTAGGATCATAGTTCTAGAGTTGGAAAGGATCTCAGAGGATAGTTTACAGATTAGGAAACTGAGGCTCTGGGAGATTAAGTGGCTTACTCAACATTATACGAGAAGAAAACATCAGAGCCAGGATTCTAACTCAAGTCCTACGCCTCCAAGTTCAATGTTCCTTCCCCTGTGCCATGTTGCCTCCATATAAGTAGATATGCTGTATTTATATTTGTAGTCATTATTTCTGAAGGCCTCTCAGCATCCAGAAAGTGCTGACAGGCAAGCAGACTGATGAGACATAGGAAAGAGTCTAAGAGTTAGCAAGCTGAATGTCTTCTGATGAACTGTGGAGACACTGCATCCTTTTGGGTAAGGGAAAGGAAGCAAATAAGCATTTATTAAGCACCTACTATGTTCCAGGAACTGTGCTAAGTGCTTTACAAATATTATGTCATTTGATTCTCATAACAACCCTGGGGGGTAGGTATTATTATTACTATCCCCAGTATTTTACAGTTGAGGAAACTGAGGCAGAAAGAGGCTAAGTGTCTTGTTCTGGGCAAAACAGCTAGTAAACATCTGAATCTGGATTTGAACTCAGGTCTTCTCCACCTGAGTGTTTTATACACTGAGCTACCTAACTGCTTCGTATAGCAAGCATATGCACACTGAATACACTGGCTAAATCATTTAGCTGGTAGATTTAGAGTAGCACCACCTGTTGGCCAAACCATGCTCCCTAGCTTTTTAATCACATACCATCTTGCTTCTCTGTAGGTTGGGAAAAGTAGAGGAATGAACCAAAGGTGGATTGTCAATGTTCCTGCAGCACCACCAAGTGTAGACCTAGTCCATACCACTTGTCACATAATGGCAATATCTTTAACATTATTGATTCTTTCTATAATTTTTCTCTTACCCATTGTACAATAAACAACTGCTAAATTTCCATATTGTCTGGTATTGGTGAATCACATTTTCATTGTTGATTACTATTATTATTGCTTTATGATACATAAAGATAATGCTTATAATATCTACCTTTCTCAATTTTTCTCTAACTTCTTTGTGGTCTAGAATATAATCAATTTTTGTGAATGTTTCATGTGTATTTAAGCGCAAATAGTATGTTCTTTATTTTCTCCATTAATTTGATCCATATACAATGAATCCCATGAAATGGTTGCATATACCCAAGTTCACAATATTCAAAGTTATAATTATATAAAATGTGATAGTAAGTCCCAGACCAATGGAAATATGCAATGCAAATTAGAATGATTTGACCACTTTACAGGATTCATCACTTGTACTAATAGGCTCTTAGCAAGATCTATCGCACGAACTTTTCTTAGCATTTCAAATATATATCTTCTTTCTTGCTTATCTTTTTTTATGCATCATATTCCATTAGAAGAGCATTAATACGCCTACCGTAATGCAATTCAATAAAGGTAAAAAAAATTACAGAACCCTTGTCCTTAGGAATTTATATTCCACTAAGGAAACAAAAAAATAAGTAAATAACACCTGGAGGAATCCACCCCATTGATGCCCAGCTGGACCCACCCGATAAGCTACCATAGGCCCGTGGTATTCTGTATCTGAATCTACTCAAAAACAATAGTTCACTAGCCTCCACTGATAGTACCAGGGTGTATTAGTGGAATAGGGTATCTTAAGTATATAGGGGAAGTGCTTTACTACTACTTTCTTTTACTAAGTTATTTAATGACTTCCCTTTGAAATAATTGTGTCCTGGATGGTTTGGGCCCAAGAGAAATTTGGAGATTGAGAGTAGGGGTAGCGGTGTGGCATTGGAAAGGAAGTAGTGGAGGCATCCAGATCTGAGCCAGAAAGAATTGGCAGCCCGAGGACAACCAATGAAGGGAGAAAAATTAAGTAGAAAGGAGGACCACTGGTCCCACAGGCATCTCAAAGGCAACATAGACTGATGTCACCACTTGCACACACCTGCTGATGGAATGAAGGAAGTTCTTTCCCCAACTTTCTATCCTGGTACCTAGCCAACAGACAATATAATGGCACAGTGGGAGTACTGGGCCTGGACTCAGGAAGTCATAAGGTCAAATCTGGACTCAGACACTGACTAGTTGTATGACCCTAGGCAAATTAGTTAAATGTCTGTTTTCCTGTTTCCACGTATGTAAAATGAGGATGATACAGCACCTACCTCCCAGGGTTATCGGGAGGATAGAATCAGATAACATTTGTAAAGAGCTTGGCATAGTGCCGGGCACATAGTAGGCGTCTTATAAATATTGTTGTTGTTGTTGATGATGATGATATACTTCTTTACTCAAACATGTATGGTAACCCAAATTATAAAGAAGTCAGAGGTTAACAAGAGATGGACATAAATATAAATTAAATCAGAGCACCAAACATCTGCCTAAATATTAGGGATTTTCCTAACTGGGAGCTTAGAGCAATTGTAATTGTACATTTAGATTTTCAACTAATACAAATCCCCTACAGCAGAAAAAGAGGGAACCTATGGAGCCATTATATTGCCCCTGCAGTTAAAATGAGCTAATTATTGTTACAGAGCTTAACATATACAAAGTAAGTACAAAGTAATTTGGGTGTGGGGGAAAGAAAGAGAAAGGAGAAGGAAGAAAGGAAGGCTAACACTTTAAGGTGTTCAAAGTGTTTTCCTCACAAACAGGAAAAAAAAGAACACTTGAAAGATAGCTAGTGAAAGCATTATTACCCTAATTTTACAAATGAAAAAAAAAACCCTGAGACTCAGAGGTGATTTACCCATGGACGATAAATTAATCAATCAGTCCACAAGCATTTATTGAATGCCACCTATGCGTCAGGCACTGTGCTAAGCACTGGGGACAAAAATACAAAAGTAAGGTTGTCTCTGCCTTCAAAGAGCACATATATACATACACACATGTATATATATATATATATATATATATATATATATATATATATATATATATATATATATATATATATATATTATATATATATATATATATATATATATATATATATATATATATATCCTATTGTTGTTTGAAACTGGGTGTCTCAGGCTGGAAGAAGAGCGGCAGCCAAACCCAGTACTAATCATACCTACTCCTTTCTAACCAGCGCTAGCTAGTTCCCCTGCTTTAGATAACCTGATAGCCCCTGGGAGGGTGTGTAGTCATTATATTGGTGGCAAACTGGATCTGTGAGGGGCTCACCATACTGGTACCAGATTTAATGCATACATACCGGATTGACTTAGTCAACTATAACTCAGAATCCCAGTGCACAAGAAATCTACCAGCCTCAGCCTCAGTCTTACTGATAGCTGGGATTATATGGGCAAGTACCACACGAATGTAAGGAGCTCACATTCTATGGGGGAGCAATGCCATGTTCATGGGATGGTATCAGCGGCATAAAGAACGCTGACTCTAAAGACAGAGGACCTCTGACACTTGCAACTTGTGTGACCTTGGACAAGTCTCTTGACATCCCTGGGCTTCAATTTCCATGTCTATAATGTTGGGTGGGGGTGTTGGATAAATTGGTTTCTGAGGTCCCTTCCTGCCCTAAATTTGTGATCTTACAATTCTAAGTAAAAATGGAATTTATACAAAGTAAATGTAAAGTGATGGGTGAGATGCTAGTAACTGGAGGAATTAGTACATAATTAGTATATGCTAGAGTCAAGATTCAAACTGAGGCATCTAAAATTCTCTCCATTTTGACCTGTTGTGTCTAGAAACTTAGAAAGACAGAGAAGGAGAGAGAAGAGAATGGTGGTAGTCATTGCTTAAGAGGCCCACAGGGACAATGGAGGAGATCAAAGGTCAACATCTGTGCTTCTGCAAATAGAAAAATGCAATCTTTCCCAAGCAGGCTGGGAAGCTGTTCTCAGCTTCTCTAGCTTGTCCTCTGTGGCTGCCATTTGAGGGGATTGTGGCCAGTCATAAAACCTTTAAAGAGAACATGGGTTCACTCAAAGCCAGGGAGGAGGAGTGCCCAACAGAAATCTCAGGGGGAAACCTGCATTTAGTTTGGAAAAGTTTAAAGGCCAGCACTTTGGCTCCCTTGAGGTATTAAAGGCTGAAGGAACAAGATGAGCTCTTCCCCTTGAGCTATGGTACACACACTACAGATTTCAAAATTCCTGAGTTACCTTCCATTTAGAGGGAATGGGCAAATCCTTGCCTTTTCCATCCCAGAAGAATGCTGTGCATGTCATATTCATTGGTGTGGAAGGCAAATGAGATGCAACATGGAAATAAATCAGGATCATGGAGCCTTTTTTTGGGCTGCTATTGCTTGATTATCATTAATTAGAAGTGAAGAGGGAAGAAAGCCTGCGTGACTAGGTTAGCTGCCCACAGCAAGCAGCCCAGGACCTTAAATTCCAAACAGCAGCTTCTAGTATATCACAAGCAAGAGACCCAATAAGCTTGTTAGAATTACGGCTAAATTGAGTAATAGTTGTTAAATCCCAGAGGGGCTCTCCTAAGGAAAAAATGCATGAGCTTTGCTGCATGGACTTTGTGAACTATCTTGGTTGAACTCTCTTTCCTTCACTATATTCTAGTAGATTACTTAGTGGTGGATCATAGAAGTGGAAAGGCTAGTTTAATTTATAGAATGTCAGAGTTCAAAGGTTGTTCAGAGATCATCTGGTGTAGTGTTTCTCAAACTAATTTGACCACAGGATGCTTTTAGACTTGAATATTATTGAGGGAATCCATAGTCGCTCATTTCAGAGTTGTGTAGACACAGTTTGGAAATCACTGATGTAACTCAAACCTCCCCTTTAATGGACGAGGAAACAGGTTCAGACATGAGAAGGGACTAGTCCAAGAATTGCATAGCAAATTTTTGGGAATTAAAAATGGCTGCAGAGCCCTTTAGTTTTCAAATCTGTCTGATCCTCTGATCTCTTACTCCTGATACCTAGGAATTGTGACCCAGATGTGTGTGTGTGTATGTGTGTGTGTGTGTGTGTGTGTGTGTTCAGTTGTTTTCAGGCATATTCAACTCTTCATTACCTCCTTTAGGATTTTCTTGGCAGAGATATTGGAGTGGTTTGACATTTCCTTTTCCAGCTCATTTTACAGATGAGGAAACTGAGTCAAATAGACTTAAGTTACTTCAGGGTCACACAGCTAGTAAATGTCTGAGGCCATATTTGAACTCAGGGTGATGAGTCTTCCTGACTCCAGGTCTAGTACTCTATCCATTGTGCCACCCAGCTGCTCGACCCAGACACATCTAAGAGAATAAGGAAAGACTCAGAAGATTTGGTTAAGGACTCAGCTGTTGTAGATCTTGTGACCCTAGATCATCACTGCCCCCCAGCTCTTTGATGTATTCTATGTCTAAGACCTTAGGTACCTTATAGCACAATCTGACACACAAGTTCTTTTCATGGTACAAACACACACACACACACACACACACACCCCACATCACAGACAAAAAGAAAGCCCAAGTAACCAGACTCCCCACAGCTATGCTATTCTATGAGACTTTTCTTGACTCACCTGGCTCCATTGTTCTTCTCCCTTCCAAAATACACAGCTCAACTACCACAGTGTAATTATCTGGTCTAACAGCAATACAGAAGGCCAAGCTTTCCCTGACTTTATAGGCTACTTACAGGCAACCACAGAGCTGGAAAATAAGACATTACCTATCCATCCCCTCTCCCCCACAGCACACACTCCTCCTCACCCCCCCCACTCCCTCCAGGGCTATCAGGCACAGCTGCTGCCTTCCTCCCCTTGAGATGGGCTGCTCTGCTTCACTGAATTAGGTAACATGGGTGACCAGGTGGTGTAATGGATGGAGTGGCAAGCCGGGAGTAGGGAAGAATGCAAATCTGGCCTCAGACACTTACTTACTATGTGGCCCTGGGCAAGTCACTTAACCCAGATTGCCTCAGTTTCCTCATTTGTAAAATGAATTGGAGAAGGAAATGGCAAACCACTCCAGTATCTCAGCCAAGAAAACCCCAAATGGGGTCACAAAGAGCCAGACACGACTGAAACAACTGAACAACTGCTGTTTTTATTAAACACTGCTGCATATGCTCTTGTGTTATTCTGGGTTTCCTTTCGACCACCACATGCTGGTTTGTAATTGGAAAGAACTTCAGGAGTACCAGCTCAGCTTTATTAGAGAATTTATTCTGAGAAGAAACCACATGAGTCCAAAGGCCCAGAAAAAAAAAAGACTCAAAGCCTTTTCTGGCCTGCTCCCAAGACCAAACTCAGAAGACATCAAATTGTTGTGCTGGCTCTGAGAATTACTAGCTATGTAAGCTGGCCATGGGCGAGTAAATTCTCTGAACTTAGCTTCCGCATTAATAAAACAGCAATGATAATAGCTGCATCGCCTGCATCTCAAGGTTGCCAGGATGCTCAGGTTGGTAATGGAAACAATACTGGTCTTGGAATCAGAAGCTCTGGATTCAAATCCTGGCTCTGATAGTGTTTGCTCTGAAGTCAGTTGACCTCTGAGCTTCAGTTTCTTCACAATAATGGGGATAATAATGGTTGTATGCCATACTTCAATGGATCACCATCAAATAACACCCTTACCTGGTCTCACTCGCCCTACTCTGACTCATACTGGCAAGTCCAGTCCTCAGAGTGGGTTACTACTTTCAGGGGCTCTTAAGGTTAATCCTGTGGATGGTTATCTTATAAACACTAGGTCACAGGCCCCAACCATTAGTGCTGTCACAGGCCCCAACCATTAGTGCTTTCCCATAACAATCAGCCAGTAGACCCAGTCCTTCAGCAAAAGTATTTACTCAAATGGCATAGAAAGTACAATGATTACAAAGTATATTCCTCAATACCAGAGGCACACTCTCCCACAAATACACACACATTCCATGGGAGGAAGAGTGGGAAAGATCTTGCAGTACAATTGTAGGGAACACATATAGCCAAGACAACCTACCACTTTAGAACTGCCAGACCTCCACGTCCTTTCTCTCTCTAAAGTGTCTTCACAAAACTTGCTGTGGAGAGAAGCATAGGTGATGAATGAGTTCTTCTGATGCTCAGCTAGTTTGGCTCCTCTCAGGGACAAGTAGCTTAACGGGGCTTGTTCCTTATAGGATTGCTATTGTCTTTTGTACTTGTATCTACTGTCTTAGCTGGATAGTATTGCAGTACTTTCTTCAGCTGGAGGGTTACAGTGTCCTTTCAGTTAGAGAGAGAGGGTGGAGCAAGGGAGGGGGGAGGAATACAGAGACACAGAGAGAGGAGAGGAGGGAGAGAAACAGAAGAGGGAGGGAGAGAGAAGGGAGAGATAACTTATTAAATGTTTATTATATGTCAGGTATTGTACTCAGTCCTAATGATACAAACACTAATAAAGTCCCTATCCTCAAGGATCTTACATTCTAACGGGGGAAAATAATACATAAAGGGGTGCTAAAAGGGGAAGAGGGGTCTGACTCGGGGGCATAGTAAGGAAACTGCAGGAAGTGGCCTGGAGACTTGGTTCCTGGCAAGACAAGGTAAAAGCCTCTACTATCAGAGCTGTATCCAGAGGGGTGTAGCTGGTTGGAAAGTAGGCTAGGGTGAGGAGTCTGTAGAAGCTTTGTCCTTTTGTCTTCCTCTTGAGAGGAAGGGCTGCATTTCATCTCCAGGCAGGAAGTGGGAGAGGATCTATTCTCTCCTTTTGGACAGCGTTTCACCACCAAAAGCCTATTCCTGGTGTAAAGCACTCCACTTTGCCTTAAGGTGTTCAGTTCTGGTTCAGTCACTTCTACCTCCCTTACTCCTTAGGGGATGTTAGGTAGATGAATACCTAGGGACAAAGTTCTGAATGCAGTCTATGTCCAGGAGGCAAATTCATTATCTCACTGGCTTCTTCTTAAGGATTAGAGCTATTCAAGCCTCAGCTCTTTTCTATGAGGATTGTCTATTTTTTATCTGGAAGTCTTCCCCTTTACATTTCAACTCCTCTGTCTTTTTGCACCTCCAGACTTTTAGCTTTTATAGAATTCTCACAGAGTGCTAGCCCTCCTTCTCTTTATACAAATATAGTCCTTGGAGAATAGGTGGACTCTCCCAGATTCATAGCTGTTAAATAACACTTAATTCTACCTTTGAATAACATAATACTCAAGACAGAAAAGCAATTAGACTCTACCCTAAAGATAGTACCACATAAATTTAATGGTCCCAACCATACTGGGTGTAAAAGGAAATGGCTATTGAGAAATGGAGAGTGTAGGGCTTGGAATCCAGAAGACATGAATCCAAATCCTGCCTCAGACTTACTCATACTTAACTATATGACCCTGAGCCAGTCACTTTTAATCCCTCTCAAATTCAGTTTCTTCATATGGAAATTGAGAATAATAACAGAACTATACCTAATAGGGTAGTTATGAGGGCCAAATGAGTTAGCATATGTAAGACACTTTGTAAACCTTAAATTACTGTATAAGTGCTAGCTAGAATTATTATTATTTGCAGACTTCCACAGGTCATGGAAGAACCTGATAAAATTTTACTTTTCTGGCTGCCCTCTCTGCTGGGAACAACAAAGCACATATCAGTCTGGGGATGAGTGGCTCATACAGTCGCTCTAGCAAGAACAGGCAACCTTCCTAAGTCCTTGAGTGGGTGACAATGGGCACTTTGGGAGAAAGTTCGGCTCTGTAGGAGAATGTATTCTCTTAGCACCTCAACTCCTTTCCATAGATAGGACTATGCCATGTCCCAGGGATATAAATAAGCTTGTTTCTCTCCAGTCCCTGGCTCTCGGACCCCTTTATTCCTCCTTTTTTCTCATGCCAGCCTCTCTGCTCCGATTCAGCACAGCTTGGCTTGTCCATCTCATGCTTTTCAGATTATAGGCTCTTATTGTTGTTGTTGTTCCCACATTTTCAAAGAGGACCAATGACATCATGGGGAAATGGGTAAATTGGGTTTAAGTGAAGAAGAGTTGCATGAAGTCATCGGCCTCAGTCCCTCTTTCAGAGTCATGAGACAGAGCCCAATGGCAAGACAAAAGTCAAGACAGCCAGTGATGGCTCTGGATGCACTGGATGAGCTTGGCATCTTTGGTGTCTGGCCAAGCTCTAAGCACTCCACAGGGCCTGCTTCAGCTGCCTTCACGGCCTGTTGGAGTTGGCAGGGACTTTGGAAATCTAGCCCAATCCTTCATTTCACAGATGAGAAAACTAAGGCCCAAGATGGTGAAGTGAGTTGTTCCAAGTCACAGAAATAGTAAGAATCAGAGGCAGGATTTGAACCCAGGTCCTCTACTTATTCTCGGAAGCCAGTATATAACCATGTGGACAATATGTCATCATGGCAAAGTCAGATTCACTTTTTTTTTTTTTTACATTTTTCTCCTCTAACTTTAGAGCCAATATTCTTTCTGCTGTACCATAGTCCCTCCTCTAGAGCCCTCTAAGGTTTTCAGAACTCGAAGGACTCCCTTGAGCTTCCTCAGGCCTCCTGGTTTCTGATCCTCTTACACTCAGCCTCACTTGGGTCCATCACTTCTTTTCTATAGTCCACATCCAGTGTCCATATCACACATCAGCAATCACCATCTTGATGTCACTAGTCCTGCTGCTCTCCACTGAATTGGAAAATACTCCAGGCTTACGTCATATTTCAGTGTAACCAACAAAGTCCTTCATCCAGAATACTTTGTCAATACACAACAACTTTTGGTTAAAAAAAAAAGACATTATTTTTCCACATAGGCTAGGTACTCTCCGAATATCACTGCTCACTTATTCAGTCCTGAAAGTATAGGAAATGTTGAAGTCCTATGGTGGGTGACAAAGACTTTGGATACACTTCCACCAGGATTGTTTTTTTTTTCCTAAACATATAAAAATTTTTCCCCACCACCTTGGAAGTATAATTCCCATGTAGCATCTCAGTCTCTGGAAGGGGAGAGAGATTAGGCTCACAGCTTAAATCAGTTCCTCCGTAACATTAGCCCCACCAGAGCCCCACTGGGCTAACCTCCTAGACCCTTACTCCTCAGGGCTCCCTAATTAGTCTGGCTACTATATCCAGTCTACATTCCTGGACTCCTGGATCTAGACCCCCTGCAGGGGTGGTTTTGTGGGTCAGACTCTGCTTCCCATCTAGAATGGAAAAGCACCATGAAATAGGACAAAACCTTAGCCCTGTTGTTGGGGCCACATGTCCTAAGGAGGTAGGGGGAAAGGGCTTTCCACCTTCCTCTATCTCATGTGGTTTAGGACCCAGCACTGAGGCTCCACTCACAATTCCTGTGACTCTTCAGACTATAATTCCTTTCCCTGGCCCTTACTATCCCATATATGTCATATTAGATTGTAAGCTTCTTTAGGGCAGGGACCATCTCATTCTTTTCATTATATTGAATTTATTTTAAATTTAAATATAAAATAAGAAAAAATAACATTGCCATGTACACAGTAGAACATAAGAGAGGATTCAATATAAAGCAATAAATTTCCATTTCAAGAAAGCCCATATAATAAATATATCCCATTTTTATAAATGTATCTCCAGTGACTAGTGTGCATTCATTCATTCATTCATTCTTTAGGGAGAGTGAATAGGTGATAATTCTTAGTTTTAAAATTAGGTAGGATTTTCCTAAATTTCCTTTTCTTGAGTACTAATTATTACTGGAGAACTTCTTTCACAGGTCTCTATAGCTTCAATCTTCTGTACCCTCCATACATATATATATCCTGAATAATAGCCAGTATTTACATAGTGATTTAAGATTTTCAAAGCACTTTACGTATCTTGTATCATTTGACCATCACAAAAATCCTGTGGCTTTCTTACCCCCATTTTAGAGATGAGAGAGATTAAGGCTGAGAGAGGTTAAATCTTGACCTCTAATCCAGCCAACTAACTTTCTCAGGAGCCTTGCCCTTCAGTGACTTTTCTTTACTTTTCAATTCAAAAGGAGCCCTGGGGGAAGATTTTAGGCCCCTTTCCATTTGACCCTCTTTTATCTAATTCCTGTAGTTCTCTTTATCCTTGACATATACTTTTCACACAAACCTAGAAAACTGGCTTGCTTTCCCCCCTCTGTATGAGTTCAATGTACCTGTTCCAAGTCCAAAGCCATGATATCACTTCCTCATGCCTTTTTTTCTTTTAAACCAAGCCATAATCCAGTCTGGCACAGTGCACAGAAAGCTGGCCTTGGATTTAGCAAGACCTGGATTCAAGTTCTGCCTTTGACATATATTGGCTGTGTGACACTAGTCAAATCTCTTTTTCTCTCAGTGGCCCCAGGCAACTCTTTCTGACTCAAAGTTAGAGAGCAAGAACTGAGAAGTTTTTCACAGGAGATCCCTATACAAAGGAAAACACAGGTCCAAGAAAAACAAACAAAAATTCCCCTTCACCTTCAAAAGATTCAGCTCTTCACAGTTACTTGCATTCCAGACAGACTTTTTATCACAGGCATTCCAAATCCCCAGCCTCTCTCCAGCATTTGCTCAGATATTTGGCACTTGTATGTGTGGATAAAAGATCATTGCTCTTAGGACTTCATAACTAGAAGAGGACTTCTAGTTTTAACACTAGACCTGTGATTTCATGTGCATAGGGAAATCTGGGTGAAGAAATTCCTTCTACTGGATACAAATCCAGCAATTGTCCTATCTTAGGACAATTGTCACCTACAGTCTTAGAAAGTGACCCTAGGCCCTGAGGCATGAAGTGATTTGACCAGCCAGGATGTATGGCAGATAAGAATGGAACCCACATCTTCCTAACTCCAAGGTAAGATCTCTATCCACCGTACCTTTCTGCCTAAGACATCATTTCTCTAATCCAACTCACTCCTTCCCCTGCCTATTTTATACATGAAAAAAACCAAGACTCAGAATGGCTAAGAGACTTCATCCAAGTTCACAAGGCCATTTCAAGGGAGCACTAGTACACATTTCTTTCTACTGCCTCATACTGATTCCCACATTTGAATTCATCTTGTCTTGCTCATTAAAGAATAAGCTATTTTGAAGATCAAATGAGCTTATATAGAAAGAGAGCTATACATACACATATATAGAGATATATATCAAGATATAGATGCATATATCTATGTGTGGAGAGAGAGAGAGAGAAAGAGAGGGAGGGAAGAAGGGAGGGAGGGAGAGAAATGTTAACATTTATATAGGGCTTTCTATGTTTCAAGCACTGTGGTAAGCACTTTATAAATAATATCTAATTTGATCCTAGGAGCTAGGTTCCATTACTATCCTCATTTTACAGATGAGGAAACTGAGACAAATAGAGATTAAATGACTTGCCCAGGGCCACACAGCTAGTAAGCATCTGAGGCCACATTTAAAGCACTTTGAACCCTTTAAAACACTATCTATCATCTACCTATCTATCTATCATCTATCTATCTATCTATCTATCTATCTATCTATCTATCTATCTATCTATCTAAATGCTTTAAGGATTTCAATTATATGCCTTTATAGACATATACAAATACATGGATGTGTATAATATGTGCTGGCTATTATTATTTTCATTGGTAGTTCAAAGAGCATGCACTGTGGTTCCTATAGTTTTTGCATCACTCCACCATGCCCGATACCGTGTCCCGAGCTTGATACTCGGTTGTGGTGTTGACTGCCTGACTGCTTGCTTCACTGACTGTCGTCTGACTGCCTTGAAGTCTGACAGTCTGGTTGCATGGCTGTCTGACTGACTCCTGGCTTAAGGGGAAAGGGTCAGTAGCAGGTCCTGCCAGGCTGCTGCTGACATCAGCTTAGCTGGGCAGACACTCAAAGGTCATCATAATCCGCTCAGGAACATGCGAGTTTGGATCGGGTTGGCTTCTGGTTTTGATGTCATCAAAACGTCCCCATCTGGCTAAGCGTCTTAAGAAAATTTCCAGAGATATCTAGGTTGATCCGGGTTAAGGAAACCACTTCTTTCTTTGGGCTTATGACTGCACCTGCCCACCGTGCTCACGTAAGCAACTTGTCATACAAGATGGGCTAGGCCCAGTTGGAACAACCGAAGTGGCTCTGATGGACAAGAGCCACGTGAGGCAATGCACCTGGGGAAGAGCATTTGTGGGAGGTTCAGTCTGAAAGGGAGGCAATTCTCTTTTCTGAAACCTCCTATATGTTTTATAATCCCCTGAAATAAACTTCCACGATGATAATGAATGTTGCAGCAGGAAGACCCCTGGATAGGAAAATTATACGTCATTCACTTGTTAATGAACCTTTATGGGCCTCAGCTTCCTCATCTGTAAAATGAAGGGAGTTGGAGAAGACGACGTCCAAGCCCCTTGTTGGCTCACAATCATAATCTGCGATTCCAGGGAGCCAGGATTCAGCGAAAATAATCCCAGTCTTGAAGTTGGAAGAGAAATCACAGGCCGTTTAATGGAGTAATAGCTAACATTTATATAGGGTTTGCAAAGCATCTTACATATACTATTCTCCTTTTATCCTCAGAACTATCCTGTAGCAAGAGCTGAACAAGAATCCCACCTATAAAATACTGACAACTGGGTATCTAACCCTTACACAAAAATCTCCAGAGAGAGGGGCACCACTGCCGTTTCACTTATGGATGACTGTAATGGTCAGTATGACACAACACAGCAGCTAGAGGGACAATCTCAGAGTCAGGAAAACCTGGGTTCCATGGTTGACTTTATCAGGTAGTATTAGTTTTATGACGAAAGGCAATTCACTTAAGTTTTCAGTACATTAGGAAACGCCCTAAGGCCATAACCTATTGGTGAGTGGCTGATCTGTGTCAGTGAAAGGAGTTTCCATCCTAGGAGTTCCTCAAACCAGTGAACTCATAAATTCCCTACAGTGGAAACAGTGCTGAACTTAGTCATGAGACCCGAACTGAAATCCTCTCTCTGCCACTTCCTACCTGTGTGATGGATCACGTAAGCTTCTCTCGGACTTGGTTCCCTCACCTGTAAAATGATGGTGTTGGACTGGTTAGCTCCTAAAGCCCCTTACAGTTCTAAACTGTGATCATGTGATATGAACCATGACCACCTCCACCAAAAAAACCAGCAAGTTTTACTTTACATGAGCCTACACCTGCCTCTTGGTGACTCGAGCTGTCATTCCTAGTTTTGCCCTCCGGGGCAAGTATTTATTAAAGAGTGCTAGGTGACACAGGGGACAGAGCGCTGGGCCTCCAGTCAGGAAGCCTCATCTTCCTGAGTTCAAATCAGACTTCAGACACTTACTTGCTGCATGACCACAAGTCACTGAGCCCTGTTTGCCTCAGTTTCCTCATCTGTAAAACGAGCTGGAGAAGGAATTGGCAAATTAATCCAGTATCTTTGTCAAGAAAACACCCAATGGGGCCATGAAGAGTCACACATGACTGAAAAAATGACTGAACAAAAATTCTTATGTTTGTATCTATGCAATTGTATCCTCTCCCTCAAACTATATATTTACATGCACTTCTAATTATATATAACTATATATAGTTATTTATAGATTGCTATAACAATTTCTATGTATATATAGATATACATATCCACAATGTGTATGTGTGTGAATATATGCGTATATATGTACACATACATATATGTGCCTATGTGTATATATATACACACACATACATATGTATATATACACATATATATACATATACATACATACATACATACATACATACATACATACATACATACATACACACACACACATATACATATGTATACAGATCCAGAATAAATGCAAAGTATAACTACAAGGCAGTTGGAGAGAGACAGGATGCAGAGGATACTATCCTTTGAGGGGACCAGAAAAGGCTTCATGTAGAAGATGATGCTTGAGCTGTGATTTGAGGAGAGGGATTCTCTGAGATAGAGGGGAAGAGGAAGCACACTCCAGGTCCAATCATTGCCAAGGGTGTTGGGTCCCTGGATCTGCTGGTATTGCTCCTCTTCCTCTTAAGTGGCTAGAGGGGGCAAGGAGGGGAGAGGAGGGGGGCAGGGCCAGAGAGCAGGTGGTGCTGGTGAAGTCAGGGACCCTACCCCTCATCCCCTTCCCTCCTCACTGCAGAAGGGGCAGTGCTTTGCTTTGCTCTTAGGGTGCCCCAACTCTGTGGTGTTGCTGCTCTGGCCTGCTGTGTGCCAGCTGGTCTTCTCTGAGTTGGCTGGGGCACCAAGTTTAATTCCTCTTCCAAACACTTGAAGACAGCTATCAGGCTCTACTTACCTTCTTTTCTCCAGCACAAACACTCCAGCATCCCTCAATTAATTCTCAAACGGCAGGATTTCAAGACCCTTCCCCATCCTTGTTGCCATCCCCGAGGCTTTTTTCCATCTTATCACTGTCCTTAAAATGTGGTATTTGAACCCAATGATAATAATAGCCAGAACTTACCTATTACTTTACAAACTATTCTCATTTGATCCTAATAGCAACCCTGTGAGGTAAGTGCTGTTATACCCATTTCACAGATGAAAAAATTGAGGCTGAGAGATATTAAGTGACTTGTCTGGGGTCACACAGCTAGGTGAATGTCTAAGGCAGGATTTGAACTCAAGTCTTTCCAACTCCAACACTCTACTGTGCCTCTTAGCTCCAGATGTGTTCTGGACAGGGCATGGTACAGCAGTCTCACCACTACTGTTGTCCTGCAGCCTAAGATTTCATTAACTTTTTTAGCTACCCTACTATTGATTCTTATGGAATTTGAAGGCCACTCACCCTACCCCACCCCAACCTCAACCTCTTTCAGGTGAGCTGCTTTTTAGTCACACCCCTTTCCATTTTGTACTTGTGTAGTTAACTTTTTTAAACCAAGTATAAGAACTTTACATTTATTCTTATTATGTTTCAACTTACTTAATTTAAGCTGGTAGTCTAACTATAAAGATTTTTTTGATGCTGAAATCTATCATCTGATATATGAGCTGTCTTTAAATTTAATAAGCATGTCATCTAGTCAGTCAGTCAACAAGCGATTATTAAGTGCCTACTGTGTGCCAGGCACTATGCTAAGCACTCGGGATACAAAGATAATAATTTCTGCTCAGAGGTTAATGGGAAAGACCACATGCAAGCAACTATGTACAAACAAGATATTATAAAGGATAAATTGGAGATAATTAACAGAGGCAATGAATTAGCATTAAGGAGGATCTGGAAAGGCTTCTTGCAGAAGGTGGGATTCTAGCTGGGACTTAAAGGAAGCCAGGGAATTGATGAAGTAGAGGAGGGGAGGGAGGGAATTCCTGGCCTAGAAAACAGCAAGCCTGCCTTGAATGTCTTGTCTATGAATCAGGGAATGGAGTGTCTTGTTGGGGGTACAGGAAGTGTCAATGGATCCCAGAGTACATGGAGAATGGTAGGGGAGATTGGAGGTGGGAGGAGCAGTTTAGGAAGGGCTTTTAAAGCCAGAGGACTTTATATTTGATCCTGGGGGTAATATGGAGCCACTGGAGTTGATTGAATGGGGAGGGGGAATTGGTCAAACCGGAGCTTTAGGAAAATCAATTTGAGTGGAGGATGGATTGGAGAGGGGAGATACTTCAGGGAGGGAGACCAATAGCAGGCTCTTGCAATAATCCAGGCATAAGGTGATTCGAGCCTACATCAGGGTGGTTAAAGTGTCAGAAGAGAGAAAGAGGCATATGCAAGAGATGTACTGAAGACAAAGCAGACAGAAGTTTGCAACAGATTGGATAAGAGGGGTAAGAAACAGTGAGGAGTCGAAGATGGGAGCCTAAGTTGGGAGCCTGGGAGACTGGTAGGATGGTAGATCCCTCCACAGTAATAGGAAAGTTAGGAAAGGGGGAGGACTTGGGGGGGAAAACATGAGTTTAGTTTTGGACATGTTGAGTTTAAGATGCCTAGTGGACACCCAATTTGAAATGTCCACTAGGCAGTTGCATAGATGAGATTGGAGATTCAGAGAGAGGTTAGTGTTAAATAAGTAGGTTTGAGAATTAACAGTATATTGAAAATAGTTAAATCTGTGAGAATTGATGAAAATGGTATAGAGGGAGAAAAGAAGAGTCCTGAGAGACACCCACTCTTAGCAGGCATGACTTGGATGAAGATACTGCAAAGACAGAGCAGGGTCAGTCAGACAGATAGGACTAAGATAGAGTAGTGACACAGAAATCTAGAGAGAAGAGAGTATCAAGGAGAAGAGGGTTGAGTGATAGTGCCAAAGGATGCAGAGAGGTCAAGAAGGATGAGGATCAAGAAAAGACCATTAGATTTAGCAATCAAAAGATCATTGGTATCTTTGGAGAGAAAAGTTTCAATTGAATGATGAGGTTGAAAGCAAGGTTGGTAGAAACTTAAGAAGAGAATGAGAGGAAGAGAGTGTAAATGGGCTTCTCAAGGAGTTTAGCCTATATTTCTATCCAAAGAACTGATAAAAATGTTAAACAACACAAGATCTAGTAGATTAAACAACACATGACCTAGTAGATTCCTTGGCACTTCTTCCTAGCTGACATCAAACTACTAATGACTACTCTTTGGGTCCAATCATGTAACCAATTCCAAATCCACCTAACTATACTATTGGCTAGCTCCCATCTCTCCATTTTGTCTACCTAAAGAGCATTTTAGATTTTGTTAAATCATTTGCTAAGATCTAGGCAAATTATATCAGCTTCAATGTAAAAGAAAAAAGAATGTGATTAGTATACCATAATATGTTTTATATATGGCTATGCTGACTTTTTATGATCACTGCTTTCTTTTCTAGGTGTTCCTTAACCATTCCTTTAATAATATATTCTAGAATGCCACCAGGAATTAAAGTCAAGCTAACAAGCCTGCAGTTTATAAAGTGCATTCTTTTTTGAAAATCAGAAAAGCAATTGATTTTCTTTAAATACTGCAGCATCTTTCTCTTTCAGCACAGTCTTTCAGAGATCATTGAATGATTTAATAATCTCATCTACCAATCCTTACAGTATTCTGGGATATAATTATTTTTAAATTCCATTTCTATTTTTTCAAGTAGCACATTTGGAACTGGAACGTTAGTGTCTCTAGTGATGAAAAGAGTTTATCAAAAAAATCTTGGCAGATCTTCTCCATCTTTTATATGTTTGTTGCCTTCCAGTTTCATCCTTAAAAAAGATAACTTTACTAAATTCTTTTTCTGAAGCTGGTTTCCCTTTCCTTCTACTCATTGTTTTGTGAGTTGATAATGTTCACACTCTTCCACCATCCTTTTCCATAAGACTGTAGAACTAAACTTATACTCTAGACCAGCATAGCCCTTGCTTGTCCTTTGCTCTTTGGCATATAAGCCAGTGTTCACCAAATAAGGAGTTTAGACTGTGGCAACTGATTCATGTTGGTCAAACTTCTACATGAAATTGTCACAATCGGTGTTGATTCATCTCCCCTTTCTATTTTCCTTAGTGTCTTAACTTGTTTAAATAGGTCAGTCTGGAGTTGTTTTAACTATTCATTTTTACTTTTTTAAAAACTTCATATTAATTTTGATCTTTTCTCTAACAAGTCAGTGGTCCAACTGTACACAAACAATTGATTTAAAAATGATTCTCCTATCAGTAAAAAATCCTCTCCTAATTGTTAAAGTATAATCAATCTCATTTTTGGATGATATTATTCAGTACTCAACACACTCAATACTCTCTGATTTTTTTCCTTGAATAAAATATGCTTCATGTATAAGAGTAAAGCTTCTGTGTAGTCTTCATTTCTTTGGTCAATCTTAACCCCAGGCCATATTTTTTCCAATATACTTTTGGCTGTCCTTGTTTCCCTTTGCTTTGAAATCATACAGGATAAAAGATTATGTTGATTGAATTTGGAGAATCTTCTCTAGTACTTCACAGAATTTTTCTTTTTAATCATCCTCTAAAATGGATGGTGCATAAGCTATAATTATTTTTGTGATGTACTTTTGGTAAATACTTATTATGAGCACTGCAACATGATATGTGATATATCCCATGAAATAATGTGTTGTTGCCTTTGAATGCATGATAAAACCAATTCTGCCAATCCCTTTATCTACCTCTTCAAGGAGAGCTGTGAGCCATTTAATTGCAACTCCCTCCTCTCTTCTAGTTCCATTTTTATCAAGAATGTCAAGATTAGTATGATTAATGTTAATTGATTGTAGCAGTTAAGAATAGTATGTTCTTTCACTGGTTATTGGAGAAAGATCCCTTGTTTTTAGTACTAATAGCTAAGCTAATGTTTGCAAATGCTCTCAAAACTGCCAGGAAGTCTGGATTCAAGAAGTGTCTCTATTGCTTACTAGCTGGGTGATCTTAGGTTCTTTGAGTCTGTTCCTTCATCTGTAAAGTGGATATGACACTTGTATTACTACCTCTCACACAAGGTTCTTGTGAGGAAAGTAATTATAAAGTTCCAGACTAAGCATAAGCTATTGCTGTTTATACTTTAATACATAATAAGTACCTCAAGTCCTGGTTTTACACAGATTGAGTCCAGTCTTGAGGGGATACCTCAAATTATAGCTCTTTAGCTCATTTTGCCCCTCAGAGTTTCCTCTAGGAACCTAAAAATAAAGTGCATATCTAAGTGTCCGCAGATATGAAAAGGGTCTCCAGGTCCTATGCAAAATCTCAAGGTACAGTAGCCACATGGCCAATAGAGCTCCATCCTTGGAGCATGCCCAGTATGTCCTGTCTGCTGCTAGCCTACAGGGAACAGACTCAGGAGCCTGATTCCAGAAAGGTTCAATGAAGTATAATGGATGGAAAGCTCCTGTTCTGATTGCAATCTGAGCATTCATGGGCATTCTGCAAATGGTTCTTGTTGACTAACCATATAGCAAAGAGATGGTCTGGCTGTTCAGCTAGAACTGGGCTGCACTCAGAAGCCCCTGATTGGCCAAAATGAGAACCATGCTTCTTTTACTTTCCATCTTACTTCTGCTGCAGTTCAGGTTAGAGAGAAATGCTGGATGCTTCCAGATAGGAAAAGACCTCAGGCCCTCCCCATCTAGGGCTGATATACAGTCCCTGTTCTTTGCCTCTTGGTGTTTATTCTTTCCTGCTCATAGGGGAAGGAGTATTGGAGATAGCTATAACTTTGTGAGCTTCTAAAATTTGGAAGAGCAAACTGCTAGAAGTCTGGGAGCTAGATCAAGCCCCTGCAGAATTTTATAGCTGGCCTAGGCAGTAAAGAACAAAGTACAGCCCTGTATAAACCAGCATAAGTTGGAGGCAATTAGGAGGAAGCAATTATAATTTATCCATTTGCTATATTTCATTTGGAAATGAACTCAGTGAGGCAAATGCTTTGTAACAAAGACTTTAAGCATGATCCCCCCTCTTCCCAGAGATTGAGGTAACTGATGAGATGAGTTTGATCCCCCTCTCCAATTCATTTGTAAATGGCAATAGATGTTAATTTGCTAATGAAACTTGCCCACACTGGCAACTTACATAGCTCCCAAGTATTAAAAACTACCCTAAGAGTTTAGCTTCCCCAAAAAGGGAAATGAACTTGGGGTTGCTAAAGAGAATTCTAGCTACTCTTTTCAGAAGGCTAGGATTCAGGGATTTCTACTACTTAGCCCCTGGATTCCTTTCTCCTGGGGATGTGTGCAACTATCATATATGTCATATATCAATGGCTAAGTCCAGGAGCCATATGTCCAGCAACTCAATGTCTAGGAATTCTTAATGCTCTATACTACTCCACTCTCCTTCCCCCCCTCACCCCCAATCACTTTATTCATTCCCCAACTAAATTATAAGCTTCCTATGGGGAGAAGTCATATCTTATATTTTTTTTATATCCCCTACAGCACCTAGCTTAGTGAAAGGCCCAAGTTGGTATACAATCACTACGCTTACAAACTTCAAGTCAGAAGGCTTCTCCTGAGGATATCTCACTTCTCTGGCTCATTTGACCTTACTGGGTGGCATCTGGGAATATTTAGTGCCTAACACTCCTTCTAGGGGTAGTCAAAAGGTCCCCTTACAAGAACTCAGGTTCATAATGTATCAAACACAGAACATATTTTATTTATATAACCAAAGAGGGCCTTAGGGAGCTATTAGAAACCCTTTCCCCTTCTGGTTTGCCTCACTTTCCACCTAGTCTAATGGAGAATTGAAACATCTCAGTGATTCACAGTAATGCCTTGGGTAGGGCTCTAGGAGGGAGCATAATAAGGGGTTCCCTATGAAAGCTGAGATTTTCATTATTACTGCCATGACTGTCTCTGAAGTACTCTCTGCTGTTCATCTTCCAGGAAATAATGCCAGCTTCCAAATAGTGTCATAATTTGTTCACCCATTGGGCCAGGATGGAGTTCGGCTCTTTCCTCCTTGCTACAGATGCTTCCTGGCAGTGACTCCTTTTCCCCAGGGGTTGGCACTGGCTCTGCAGCAGTTGAACCAGAGGAGGGGATAATAATGTTTTAGCTCTTCATTGACAGGGAGAGGCTATTTACTCTTTTTGTTTTTTAACTGGGGCTCCACAGTCCCATACTACATTCAAACAGAGGGCCTCTTCAAGTCCTGTGGATCTCTCTCTCTCCTGGCCCCGCCTATGCAAAAGGGTTGATTTTCTAATCCTCGCCAAGTCAAAGTGAATTGATGCCATTTACTTCTCCCCTCTCTCCATACCTGAGGAACATGTCTTCCGTTGGATCAGCACCTCTCAGTAAGTCTTTCTGGGATTCATAATGAGGGTCTCTTGGCCTTTGCAATTTCATTTCTCACTTTCCTCTGTGAAAGCTGGGCCAGGCCATGAGAATTGCCCTGGGGCTTCTCTGAGTCCCAAGAAAGTGCTAGAAATAAAAGGGGAGGGGGACAGGGCTGATTGTTCCAAACACAGGATTCCTCTGATACACAAATATTCGGGGCAGAAGAAATACCCTTATTCCAATAGCCCCAGTACAGGCACTATTCCACACAAGCTAGTGGGACCAGTGTAGCCCCATCATGGTGGCCAAGCTTCATCCTTGGGACAAGGGCTTAACTGAATGTTGGGCTGAGGACAGTTTTCTGACCTTTTAACGACCACTATCGCTGGGCTTGCTGCCTCCCTCTCCTCTCTTTCTCCCCTTACCCAAGCTGGGGTTCTCCCTGAAGCCCTAGTACTTTATGTTCTGATGACTATTCTTGAAACCAAATCCACGTGGCTCTCAGTGTTTCATCTTAATGGAATCTGAGGCTTTAAAAAAATGGAATCTAGACTATTTAGGCTGTTTCCAAAGGAGTTAACTTTTTACTTAATGGCATTAGCCCTACTAATCCTGTTTGAAATCTAATCAGCAAAGCAGGCAAGAAAGAAAAGCATGCCCAGAGCATGGGTGGAAGGCACTGTCAGCAAGATATTTCTCTTGTTCTTGGGACGACTGAGAAGGGCCAATATTAAAAGTAATAGTAATAATAATAACTGGTGTTTATGTAGTCTGAGGTTTGCAAAGCACTTTACACATGTCATCTCATTTGGTCCTCATACCCTGTGAGGGAGGTACTTCTATCGTTCCCATTTTAAAAATGAGAAAATTGAGGGCAAGAACGGTTAAATGATTTGCCCAGTGCTATAACTGGTAAGGGCCTGAGTTAAGGTCTTCCTGATTCTATGTCAGATACTCTGTGACTGCAATACTTGGCTACCTCTTAGCCTGCCCACATACAACAATAAAAAAAATGGCCTCTCATGGAGAAGGCTTGGTTCATCTAGGCAAGAGCAGAGTAGCCTAAAGGTAAATACATTAGAAATTATAGATTTGCCCGTGGAAGAGACCTTAGAAGCCTTCTAGTCTAACCTCTTCATTTTACAGATGAGGAAACTGAGGCCAATTTCTCCCTCTGCTTCCTGAGAGTAATATATTCTAAATGGTTTGTGTAGAATCTTTAAATTCATAAGGTCATCAGATCATAGATCTAGGGCTGGCAGGGACCTTAGAGGTCATCTAGCCCTACTCCTCATTCTACAGATGAGGAAACTGAGGCCAGAGATGCTAGGTAACTTAACCAGGCATACAGGAGTAATCAACTGGCAAAGCCAGGATTCAGACTCAGATCCAATTCTTAACAATCAGCCCAGTCGGGCTCTTCTCTGAACTGCACCACTCAACCACTTACTCACTCACGGTGTGACTTCAGGCAGTGGCCACTCTAGCTGTGACCTGAGAGTGATGTCTCCTATGTGACTTCTACAGCACCTTCAAGTTGCTTTTTAAATGCTACACTAGAGCCCTCTGGCCCTAAACACAGCATTTTCTCACTTCTGGCCCCATGTGACCCACTCCCTTACCAGGGGATTAGCTGTTCAAAACAGGATACTCCTAAATTATCTCCCTCTGAGTACCATAGGAAAGGACCTCAATCAAAATAAATGATTGTCAGTGGGATTTGAAACAGTAGCTTTCGGACAGATTCTTACACAAGCATCTTACCGGTATGCGAATCACCTTCCAAATTCCAATTCATACCAGACACTGAATTCCAGCCTCAGAATCAGAATCTTACAGTCAAAAGGATTTGTAGAGCTCATCTGGACACAGAACCATAGAATTCAAGAGCTAGAAAGGCAGATCATCTAGTTCAACTCCATCACTTTGTACATGAAGAAACTGAGGGCCAGAATAGGTACTAGCCAGTAACAGGGTTGGAATTCTAACTCAGGCATCCAGAATCTCAGTCTAATGCTCTTGGATAAGGATTAAAATCTGTAATACCTCACCTTACCGGGTTGTTGTGAGGTTCCAACGAGGTAATGTCTATAAAGTCCTTTGAAAACCTTAAAACACTGTATAGATCTTATTTATAATTTTATTAGGATAATGGGATTATCGATTTAGAGCTGGAAGAAATCTCCTTCATTTGGAAACTGAGGCCCAGAGAGGTTAATTGCCAAAGATTACCCAGCTAGTAAGTAACAGAGGCAGGATTTGAACTTCTAGTTCTCTGATTCCTAATCTAGTGTTTTTGCCATGGTATCATGCTGTTTCTATTGTTGTGGTTGTAATTATCACTACTACTACACATAGATGCTCTTGATGGCAAAAGGGTAGCAAGTACAATGCATGTACAATGCATGTGCAATGCACACACAAGTACTGAATACCCCAGGACAAAGGAGTGGGGAAAGAAGAATATGTGTTGGCAGGGATGTGGCCTGGGAACTTTGAAGTCACAAGATAGGCTAGCTAAATATTTCCATAGAACATCAGCACTGCAATAGACCGAGTGCCACAAAACCTCAAGAACATGGCAGAGGCCCAGCCATGAAATCTCCCCAAACGTTTGAGAAGAAAACCAGAGCCCTGTTTAGCCAAGGAGAGAAAGGCAAACACCAAGAAAATCTTTAGGGAAGAAGAAAAAAATCACTTTTTTTGTTACCTTTCCTTCTATTTGTAACTCTGAGGACAGTCTCCTCGCTCTGCATCCTCCATTGTACTTTGGTCAGCATGTTCCCTCTGTTCTTAGCTTTTAAGCTCTGAAACCCTGCTTTGTGTCTTTGGGGAGAGAGAGAGAGACAGACAGACAGACAGACAGAGGCAGAGAGACAGAGAGACAAAGAGAGAGACAGAAACAGTGAGACAAAGAGATAGACAGAGAGACAGAGTGAGAGAGACAGACACAGAGAGAGAGAGAGAGAGAGAGAGAGAGAGAGAGAGAGAGAGACAAAGACAGAGAGAGACTCACAAAGAGAGACAGAGACACAGACAGTGACAGAGAGACAGAGATAGAGACAGAGACACACAGAGATGAAGGCAGAGACAGAAAAGAAGAGTCAGAGAGAAAGAGTCAGGGACAGAGAAAAAGACAGAGAAAGAGACACAAAGACAAAGACAGAGAGATAGAAAGATGGATAGAGACAGAGAGAAAGAGAAGGACAGAGACAAAGAAAAAGAGACCAAAAGACAAAGAGAGACAGAGACAGAAAGAGACAGAAAAAAAAAGACAGAAATATTGAGGCAGAGACAGAAAGAGACAAAAAGCAGGTAGAGACAGACAGACTGATAGAACTTCAATAAAGGTGTACAATTAGGTCTAGAATTATAGGTCCATGGGTTCCCATTTGTTCTTCCACAATTATTTGGCCAACTTCTTAAACATGTCCTTGAACCAGACCGAGGCTCAAACTGCTCACATTATATTTAATTAGGGAGTTGGGGGTGTAGGAGGAGGAGCAGGTAATAACACCCTTCTCTTGCAATGAGTTACTAGCCTTACATGTTTCAGGGCTTCCCCCAACCCACTAGGGTTACTGTGGTCCTTTAGTCCCTCCTTTCATCTGGAAAAAAAGGCTATATACTTCTATTTAGTCTCCTACCATCACCCCTCTTGCCTATAGGAGCTACAGATAGATAAAAATGACCATGCATAAATTGCTTAAGAGTAATAGTGAACATCAATAACATGAAATTTAACCAATAATTATATATGTATGTATATGTGTGTTTACATATATATGTATGCATGTATATATGTATATACACATATATAATTATATATGTATGTATATGTGTGTTTACATATATATGTATGTATGTATATATGTATATACACATATATATGTGTGTATATATATAATGTATGTGTGTATGTGTGTGTGTGTGTGTGTGTGTGTGTGTGTGTGTATGTGTGTGTGTGTGTCCCTTCTGTTCTCTGGGGATACTTATTAGTCTCACTCTCACTGATGAGAAAAGTCCTCCAGAACGAGGTTCTAG
This sequence comes from Phascolarctos cinereus, assembly GCF_003287225.1. NCBI lineage: Eukaryota > Metazoa > Chordata > Mammalia > Diprotodontia > Phascolarctidae > Phascolarctos > Phascolarctos cinereus. The sequence continues at coordinate 216,784,824 of NW_027555625.1, forward strand.
GGATATCCCTGAGGAGATATAGGGCTACTTTTCTTTGATGCTCCTCCCTCAGAGCACATTATATGACATATAATGAATTACCAACAGGTAATTACTAGGTGAATTACCAACAGTACAATTACTAGATCAAAGGATATGATTTTGTTTTTTTTTTCAAATATTTACTGCATATTACCAGATTATTCTCCAAAAAAATCCCAAAAGTTTGCATTTCCACCAATAATGTGTTTTTCTATATCCCTGCACTGGACTTTCTTGAATTTAATTATTCTTAGCAGTTTGAAAGGTATGAAATGTTAACTGAAAGTTGTTTTAATTTCTTCTGATTATTACTTAAGTTGAGCCTTTCTATTTCTTCCTTTGAAAATTATCTCCATATCATTTCACCATTTATCCTTTGTGGCCTGAGAATATCCTTTGTAAAATATCATCATGTCCTTATATATTTTTTATCTAATACTTCACAGTATCTGAGTCTATTTTTTCTTTTTAATAACCAACAAGCATTAAGTATCTACTATGTGCCACATACCGTAGATTTTTTTTTCATTTTTTTGTTGTACAGAACAATTTTTTATATGTAATCAAGCAGTCTTGTCTAAAAATCCCTCCTTTTTTTAATGGAAGAAAAAAACTCTCCCCTTTTCCTATGCTTTTGTATATACTGATGGATAGGAATTTTGACTGGAGATTCCTTTGATTCCTCATTGTAGTGAAGTAAAGACAGTGAGTGAAGACTGGATTCTAGGTCGTTCAAGACTACTCCTTGAAGAGTGCAAGGTCTGACAAGTCCTACCAGGTTGGGAGACTAGAGACTATCTGAGGACCAAACTAAATGAGTACAGAGAGGTTCAGTGTGGTGTATACAGTGATGAAGAATCCAGATGCTAAAATCTATTTAAAAGGCTCCGCAGGTCATTGGGAAGATTCTTTATGGAAAATTGCTGGGAGGACATGGACAAGGATCTCAAAGCATAAAAAGGAACGGATAAATTGTCCTCTGCACCATTGAAGAGAGTGCCCCCATAGACAACACCTTTGATCCATTAAAGAATGGAAGTATATAGGGGCAGTTAGGTGGCACAGTGGATAGAGCACCGGCCCTGAAGTCAGGAGGACCTGAGTTCAAATCCAGCCTCAGACCAAACACTTGACACTTACTAGCTGTGTGACCCTGGGCAAGTCACTTAACCCCAATTGCCTAAAATAAATAATTAGATAAATAAATGAATAAAGCTTAAAAAAAGAATGGAAATATATATATATATATATATATATATATACATATATATATACATATATATATATGTATATATATATATATTTAATATGTCTTTACACTGGTACTATAGTAACTCTCATTACTGTGGATGCCCCTAATAACAACAAATAATGACAGACAAGAGCTATGTAATGAATGAACCCAGCCACCTAGATGTGTTCTCAGTCATGCTGAATATAGAAGTGGATTAATCATTGTAAAACTACTTTCTGTATCAGACCCAACTCAGCTTCTAGAAGTGAGGCAGGGGTGGGCAGCATGCCTTAGTCTTGGGGGCCTGTCATACATGATTTTGCACAGTCCCTTGCAATAACAGGTACTTAATAAATGTTTGTCAAATTAAAAAAAATAACAATTACACATTAGTATAAAACTTTACAGGTTATAAAACACTTTCTCCATGATAATCCCATGATATCAATAGTGCAAGAATTGTTATTCCCATGTAATAGATGAAAAAATGAGTTTTATAGAGTTTAAGTGACTTGCTCAAGGTGATATGACTAGTAAATGGCAGACCTGGGACTTGAACCCAAGATTCCTGATTCTGAGTCTAGTGCTTTTCTACCATATTGTGACAGGACTATATTTTCAAAGCCATTGTCCTAAGGAACAAAAGATCACAAGTTAGTCCCAGAATAGTGATACAATCCAGTGGTATCAAATCCAATAGAAATGGGGGTCACTAATCGTTCATAACTGGTAGCTAGGTGGAGCAGTGGATAAAGTACTAGCCTGGAGTCGGGAAGACTCATTTTCCTGAGTACAAATCTGGCCTCAGACACTAACTAGCTGAATGACCCTGGGCAAGTCACTTAACCCTGTTTGCCTCAGTTTCCTCATCTGCAAAATGAGCTGGAGAAGGAAATGGAAAACCACTCCAATATCTCTGCTAAGAAAACCCCAAATGGGGTCACAAAGAGTTGGATGTGACTGAACAACAAAACTATTCATAAGGATCACTGCTGGCCACATTTTGTTTTAGAAAACCACATATTAATATTATCTGTGTTCTATTATATTTTATTTATTTTGTTAACTTGTTCCCAATTATCTTTTAATCTGATTTGAGTACATCATGGAACATATCCACTGGCCCTGTGTTTGAGACCTAACCCTAAGGCTGGAATTTTTCTACTGTATCACAACAAAAATATTAATGAAAGCCTAGGCCTCAGAGTCTGGAGATCACTGTAATCAATTAATCAATCATCCTATATTAAACACCTACTATGTGCCTCGAGCTGGGGATACAAAGACATAAATGAAACTTCCTTCCTTCAGGAAGCTTACATTTTGTTGTGAAATACAATATGTACACATATAATTATATACAGAATAAATACAAGGTAATTTCACGGGGAGAAACATTAGCAGCTACGGGAGGGGGGAGCATCTGGAAAAACCTCGTATCAGGAGTGGTATTTGATACGAGCTCTGAGGAAAACTAGGGATCCTAAGAGGCAAAGATGGCGAAAATGTACGTTCCAGGCATGAGAAACAGCCTAGGCAAGGACGTGGGGCTGAGAAATGGAATATCATTTGTGAGAAATAGCAAGATGGCAATTTTTTTTATTACATAAAAATGCGTGGTATATAACAAAGAAGAAAGGTAGGTTGGAGCTAAATTGTAAGTAGCTTTGAGTGCCAGGAGAGTTTGTATTTGAACGTATAGGTAATTGGAAACCACTAGAGTTTGTTGAATGGAGGCAGCTAGATGGCTCACTGGATAGAGTGCCAGGTCTGGAGTCAGGAAGACTTGAGTTCAAATTTGGCCTCAGACACTTACTAGCTGTGTGACCCTGGGAAAGTCAGTTAACCTCTGTTTGCTTTAATCCACCAGAGAAGAGAAGGACAAACCACTCCAGTATCTTTGCCAAGAAAACCTCATGGACAGTACTGGTGTGCTATGGTCCATGGGGTCACAAAGAGTCAGACATGACTGAATGATTGAACAAGAATAAGAGTTCATTAAATAGGGGAGTGACATAGTTAAACCTCTACTTCAGGAATATCACTTTGGCAGTTGTATGGAGGATAGATTGGAATGAGTAGAGGCTTGAGGCAGGGAGATCAATTAGGAGGCTGTTGAAATAGATGAGGTGAGAGGTGATGAGGGCCCAAACTAGAGTGGTGGCTATATGAGTGGAGAGAAGGGAACCAAACCGAGATATGTTAGAGAGGTAGAATCAACAATAGTTGTCCATTGATTGTCTATGTTAGGTAAGAGAGAATTAGAAGTTGAGGATGATTCTGAGGTGGAGAATCTAGGTGGTGGGAAGAATGATGGTGCCCTCAACAGAAACAGGGAAATTTAAAAGAAGAGTAGGTTTGGGGGGGGAGGAAGATAAGGCCTTATAGTTCAGACATGTTGAGTTTGAGATGTCTACAGGTCATCCAGTTCAAAATGTCCAATACATGTTTGGTGAACATGACTCAAGATTAGGAGTGAGAATAGGGTTGAATATATAGATCATAATACTAGGTAACAGTTATAGCATGTTAAAGCTTGCAAAGTCCTCTACACATATTGACTCATTTGATCTATACAACATCTTGTGACAAAGGTTTTTCCTCATTTTGCAAATGAGGAAACTGAAGCTAGGAGCAATTAAGTAACTTATCCAAGGTCACACAACTAGTAAGTATCTGACACAGGGTTTGAACTTGAGATTTTCTGACTCTAAACCTAGCACCCACTCTACTATGCCACATTGCCTGGAGAGCCAAGAGTCACCTACAGAATGATGATAATTGAACTTCTGTTAGCTGTCGAGATCACTAAGAGAGAGGATAAATAGAAGACATCAGGGTTCAGGACAGACATTTGGGGTATACCCACAGTTAGGAGGCAGGATATGGGTATTTTTTTTCAGTAAAAGAAACTGAGGAGTGATCACAGGTAGGAGGAGAACCAAGAAAAAGGAGTGTGACAAAAACCCAGAGAGAAAGGAGAATCTAAGGTGTTCAGTAGTGTGGAATCCTGCAGAGAAGCCAAGAAGGATGAGGATTGAGAAAGGGCCATTGGACTTGGTCCTTGGATCACTGGTAACTTAGAAGAGAACAGTTTCATTTGAGTGATGATGTTGAAAGCCTGGCCTAACTATTGGTGCATAGCTCAGAACTAGTGTGTGTCCGACCCTCCTGAAATTCAGTTTCCTGAAACCTACATGCCACCCTCCTAGGCTTATAAACGTATAATGGGATATGACTAAAATCAATCAAGGCCCTGGATGCCTAATTCACAATGAATATTTTAAGGAGCATCTTGAGTCTCAATAAAGACGACATAACCTCATGGGCCATTTTAGCGATTTATACTCACTGCCTGTGGTAAATGTTAGAATTAATATTCAGCAAACTCATTATTTCAATGATTAGATATATTTTACATAACAATTGGCTTTGAGAAGCCACAATATAATTTAATTTACAAATACCATATATTTATATCTCATAGATATTATTTTAATTATTAAATCACTCTATCTTGGGCAGAAGCATAATTCTGTTAAGAGCACACATGTCTTCAATTCCCAAGTCTCTCATGCCCTTAACAAAAGGCAGGAAAGGGAAAAGATACCTAGGATTCAGATGGCCTGGGTTCTTCTCCTAGCTCTGACTTTTACTAGCAGTGAAAACATGGCAGATCATCTAACTTCTCTGAACTTCACCTTCTTCACCTGTAAAATGGGAATAATCTTTCTGTACTGATGTCACATTCTTCTGCTTCATGCACTCAGTTCTAGTCAAGCTACTTTACCTGTTTCCTATACAAGACTTTTCTTTGCCAATCTCTGGGTAGGCAGCCTGGCTCCCCCAACCCCCCGCAATTGGAATGTCATCTCTCCAATCCCCACTCTTGCATCTTGGACTCTACTTCCCTAGTTGTTAGTAATTCCCTCTTGAGGGAGTAATTCTCTAAAGTAACTCTTACAGGTCCTAAAGTAGCCTGTGGTTCTTCATTCCAACTGCTATAGCTTATGAGCCTCCATCAGTGTGCTTCCCCTTAACAGTCAGCCACTAGGCACAATTAGCTCTTAACAAAGACATTTACTAAAACAGAAAACTGAAAATAGTATCTACAAGAAATCCTTCCCTCTCCCCCTCCAAGTTTAAATTCCTACCCATAAACCTTGGTGGGGATGTACTCTCCTACTAATATACACACCATCCATGAGAAGAGTAGGCACAAACTTAGGGCATAATGATAGTGAATCATACTTGTAGAAAACACGTGTAGCTAAAGCAACGTACAACCCATGTATTGTAAATCCTCAATGTCTGCTCTCTCTTTCTGGAGCCCTCTCTGTAGCTCAGCCTTTGATGGACAGAGTTAGATCTCTTTCAAATCCACAGATCCATAGTTGACTCTCTTCTCTGTTTCCAGGTGTCACACTCCCTGGAGCTGCCTCTGTCTTCAAGTGGCTATCTCTCTGTATCTAAGTCATCTGTCTGGAAAGTGTGTGTTTCTGCTCCCTCATCTATGCCTTAGACTATCTTGAACTGACTTCCTAACTGCTGGATGGGATGTGTCCTGCTAGATGAGTAGCAATATTGCAGGAGTGGGGAACCTGTAGCCACATATGGTTCTCTAGGTCTTTTGACTGTAAGTTTGAATTCAGTCAAAGGGCCACACTTGAGGACCTAGAGGGCTACATGTAGCCTCAAGGCTGCAGGTTCCCCACCCTGCTCTTTTGCTAGACAATTTCCAGCTAATCAGTTAATCATATTATAGAGGATATTTTTGCTCAGGTATGAGTTGAACTAGTAAGTTGGTCAGTGAATAAGCATTTATTAAGTGCCTACTATGTGCCAGGTACTATGCTGATGCTGGGGACACAAAAAAAAAAGACTGAAAACAGTCCCTACTCTCAAGGAGCTTACAGTCTAATAGGGGAGGCAACCAGTAAACAACTATGCACAAGATAAATTACAACACTTCACAAATGTTTACAAGCTCTGTCTCTCTCTCCACATATATATATATGTACGCACACATACATACATACGCACACACACACATATGTGTGGGAACTATTATTATTTTTCAGATTGAGGGAATGTCAGCAGAAGGTCACTGTTAAAATGCCTAAGTAGAAACAGAATGTATTAATTATAGTATAAATACATACTATATATTCAGCACTGAGCCAGGTAATCAATAACCATCTATGGAGGGCCGACTGTGTGCCAGGCACTGTGCTAAATGTTTGGAATACAAAGAAAGGCAGAAGACATTCTCTGCTCTTCTGGAGCTCACAGTGTGATGGAAGAGACAGCCTGCAAACAGCTGCATAAACAAGCTATGTAGAGGATAAATTGGAAATAATTAACAGAAGGAAGGCACTAGAATGAAGAAGGAATGGCTTCCTGTAGAAGTTAGGATTTTAGGTGGGCCTTGAAGGAAGTCAGGGAAGCCAGGAGGTGGGGAGGAGGAAGAGAGCACTCCAGGCATAGAGGACAGCTAGGGAGAATGTCTGGAGTCCAAGAGGTTGGGTGTTTTGTTGCAGGATAGCAAGGAGGTTGTTGTCACGTGACCATACTTCAGGATATACAAGATGTAAGAAGACTGGAAGGGTGGAGGGTGGGAAGAAGTAGGTTATGAAGGGCTTTGAATGCCAAAGATTTTATATTTGATCCTGAAGGTGATAGGCAGTCAATGGACTTTATTGAATGTGGGGGAAGGGGGAAAGGGGAGAAGACAAGATCAGACCTTCACTTTAGGAAGAAGCTAAAAGGGATTAGAGATAATAGAGGTCTCTGGGTCTCAATTTCCTTATCTGTGTAATGAGGAGATTGGAGTAGATCTTCTCTAAGATCCCATTTGGGCATCTGGGTGGTACAATGGATAGAGTCCCAGGCCCAAAGTCAGGAAGACTCATCTTTCTGACTTCAACTCTGTCCTCAGATATTTACTCGCTGTGTGACTCTGAGCAAGTCACTTAACCCTGTTTGCCTCAGTTTCCTTATCTATAAAATGAGATGGAGTAGGAAATGGCAAACCACTCTAGTATCCTGGCCAAAAAAACCCCAAATGGGGTCAGAAAGAGTTGGATGCAACTGAAACGACTGAACAACAAGGTCCCATTTAGATGCAATATTTTATGATTTTATAATCTCATTCAGGGGTGGAGAACCTTTGGCCTTAAGGCCACATGTGGCATTCTAGGTCCTCAAGTGTGGACTGATTCAGTCAAAGGGCCACATTAGAGGATTTCAGAGGGCCATATGTGGCCTCAAGGTCACAGGTCCGTTCCCCCCCTCCCCGCCGTGATCTAGTTCAACCCTTTCATTTTACATGTAGTTGAAGAAATTGAGGCCAAGAGAGGTAAAATTACTTGTTCTTAGCTGTTTTTTGACAGACTAATATGGGACTCTGGAATGTAGTATAGTAGTAAGAGTGCTGGAATTAGAGTCAAAGGATTCAGGCTCAAATCTTTTACTTACTACCTATACGGTCTTAGGTAAGTATTTTCTTGGCTTCAGTCTCCTCTTTTGCAAAATGGGTGTGGGGATGGATTAAATGCCCCCAAAGGCCCTCTCTAACACTACATTTATGGTCCTAACCCCTTGCTCCACTGGAAGGATCTGGGATGTCCTTCTGGTTGATCATAAGTCTTAGTGATAGGAGACAACTCCAAGGGATTTGCCTGAGGCACAGAAAGGTTCTATAACCCAGCAGAGTCACATAGCCAGTCAAGATCAGAATCACTGGATCTGATGTGGGACTAGAACCCCGGTGATCTGGCTTCTGGCTTAGAGTTTTGTCGCCTTTTTTTCCTACTATGCCATGACTTCCTTTCTCCACTGGATACATGTCAATTTTAAAAGGAAGAAATAAAATGATGGATTCCATTTTATATACATGGCCTAGGAACCCTAGAGACTAATCACATTGTATTTTGCACTGTTCAGTTGTGTCCAACTCTTCATGACCCCATTTGGGCTTTTCTTGGAAAAGATGCTGGAGCGGTTTGCCATTTCCTTCTCCATCTCATTTTACAGATAAGGAAACTGAGGCAAGCAGGGTTAAGTGACTTGCCCACGGTCACATAGCTAGTAAGTGACTAAGGCTGAATTTGAACTCAGATCTTCCTGACTCCAGCCCTGGTGCTCTACCCACTGTACCACCTAGCTGCCTTTCATCTTACTTAGCATGATGCATCAATTTAGTACTGGCTAGGTACTGTGAAAAAGACAGAAATAAAAGGCACAGGTCCTACCTGAAAGAGGATTAAGATCTAGTTTTTGTTTTGTTTTGTTTTGATTTTTTATTGGAGCTGTGATTTTATAGGTTTAAGGAACTCCCAGTGAGAAAATGCCCTTTGCAAATTCAGATATGTAACTTAGAAGCTTAAAGAATCATCTGAGGCTCAGAGAAGGTGAGTATCTTGTCCAGGTTCACACAGCCAGCATATGTCAGAGGCAGAAATTGAATTCCAATTTTCCAGACTCTTTGTCCTCCTCATTATTCATGTTAAAAAAAAAGATGAAAGGAAGTTGGGCCTTATAAGAGAGATGTTGAATGAAGAAGCATTCTGGGACAGGAGTCCTGGGGGGAGTGGGAGTAGGAATGAGAGTGAACAGGCCAAGGACATTCACAACATGGACCTTCCAGACACAACAAGAAATGACCAGGCCAGTCGACTGCAGTTTTTGGTAGAAAGAGCAAAGCAGGAAATGTGGGTTTTTTGAGCCCTTTCTCTAAGCCCCAGTGTAGACCTGAGGACACCCTATATCTGTTACCCTATTATGGTAAATGTCTTACTTAGCATTAGAAAGGCATACTTCCCTCCTCTAAGCAGACAGGAGGGAGACTAGAAGAGCAGAATGTTGCATGCACTAGCAGAACACAGTTATCAGTTGTTTTTTTTGCTTAATTATTTTACTTTGTTACAAGAGAGGGTTCAGATCCATGGTGTAGAAATATTGAGAAACAATGAAAAAATATAAGGCAATGCAAAAACAATGCAAAAAACATGAAAAATTCTAAAAGAAGAAAGGAAAAGAAGGAAGAGAAAGGTAAGAAAAATGAGGCAGACAGGGAGGAGAGAAGGAGGGTAGAAGGGAACAGGGAGGAAGAGAGAAAGGAAGGAGGGAAGGAAGAAAAAAGGGAGGAAGAGAGGGAGGTACAGATGAAGGAAAGACAGAGGAAGGGAAAAGGGGAAGAAGGGAGAAAGGAAGGAGGGAAGGAAGAAAAAGGGAGGTACAAATGAAGGAAAGGTGGAAGAAGGGAAGGAGGGAGGGAGGAAGGAAGGGAAAAGGGAGAAAGGGAAATGGTAATTGATTTAGAGCCAGAAGCCCTGGGTTTGATCTTGGTTCTGCCATCTAGTAACTAAGTGATTGTGCATGAGTTGTTTACTCTCTCTCAGCCTCAGTTTTATTTTTTTTCTCATCAGTAAAAGCTACCATTTCTTACTATGTGCCAGGTACTGTTCTAAGCACTTTACAATTATTATCTTATTTGATCCTCACAACAACCTTGGGGGGTAAGTGCTATTATTATTATCCCTATTTTACAAATGAAGAAACTGAGGTAAACAGAGGTTAAGTGACTTGCCCAGGGTCACACAGCTAGTAAGTGTCTGAGGCTGAATTTGAACTCAGGTCTTCCTCGACTCCAGGCCTGGCCCTCTATCCACTTTACCACTTAGCTGCCTAATGAAGATAAATTTTGATTTACCTACCTCATACAGCGGTTAGAAAAGTTTTTAAAACTATAAAGTACTTATATAAATCTTTGTAACTGTAAGTTATCAATGTAATGGTGTGGGGGTGGGGAGGGAGCCTAGAGCCATAAGATGATAGAACCAAAATGTACTTTAGAGTCCAATCCCCTCATTTTACAAATGAGAAGTCCCAACAAGGGGAAATGACGTCCCCAAGGTCACATAGCTAGCAAGTGACTCAGCTGGTATTCAAACCCAGATCCTGTGACTGCAGAAGCAGTGAGTGGTCTTTTCTCTATGATAAGCTGCCTCTGTGTTACCCTTTGATTCTCTGCACACCTGTCTCCTGGTTCTGCTATACATGTCCTCTTCAAGGTAAAGTTTCTCAGATGTAGGCCCCAGACTAAAGGAACTCCCAAGGGGGAAGTCACAGCAAATGATATGACAGGCCGGTCCAGGACCTCCTCTCTCCTCTCCGCTTCACCCACCAGTCTCATTCCAGTCCCTTTGGCCCCCTCAAACATGGCATGTACAGGCACGGTCTATTCTCATGGGATACGTCATGAGATCTTGGCTTTAGAGCTGAGAGGAACTTCGGAGATTATCTAGTCTAACCATCTCCTTTTCTATATGAGATAAGGATGACCCAGAGGGAGAAGTCACTTGCTCAAGGTTACGCAAATGACAAATGACCAGGCAAATGTTTTTGACTTTTCAGCTCCATTATCTAAACGTGGCAGAAGTTCAGGCAGTGCTTAAAAGCAATGAGAGTTAATCCTCTATTTTATAACCAGGCAATATTAGGGTCAGGGAGGTAGAGTGATTTCCCTAAGTTTATATACACAGTTGAATTAGTGACTGAATTTGGACTTGAACCCCTATCTCCTGATTTTTTTTCCAGCTCTTTCTTGGTTGACTCTTTCCGTAGTTCAGTTCCAGACCTAAAGAGGTTTGGCATTGATTGGCTCAAGCACTTAGCTCATCTGCATCAAGTGTCCTCATTCTCTGACTGTTTTTGGCCAACCCCTTGAAAACCAAGGCTTTCAAGACCTTGGGAGCAGACAAGGGTTTCTGGTTCTCCTTTGAACTTATTGTTTATAAAATGCTTGTGGACCAAGTATACAAATCAGCCCAACATCCCCATCTGCTGTTCACACACCAGATCACATGGTTTTGCTGGAGGACAGCTGTCATCTGGACAACAAATAAACGAACAAGCATTTATTAAGCACCTACTGTGTGCCAGGAATATATTGTGCTGGAAATATACTCAAAATACCCAAACGGTTCTGGGACCTCATCACTTCAGGAATTCTCTCCAATGAGGCAGATTATAAATTATCCATGCCTGTCTGTCCTGTGTGATACTTATCTATGTTCTCATAACAGTACAGTACAGAGGGTCCACCTGAAGTGCTGGCGGCCTTTCTTTCTTCCAGCATTGCAGGGTACCAGTGGGGCATTCTGTCTGTTCACCAGTCATCCCTCTATCTTACCTTGTGACCAGTCCATCTCCCCTTCTGGCACATGTTTCTTTGATGATGTCCTTTAATCTCCTTCTTCTTTGGAGCTCCTCATTGGTTATGTGTTACAGGCAGCTCAACCCTGACCCCCCTCTCTATTGCTCTCTACGTGATTAATTTTTAGTTTTTTGGTGGCAGAGGTGTTCCACATACCATATAATCACCACAGGACAATGTTAGTCAATGACATTGGCCTTCTTGATCTTCATACTTCACATACTCCATCTTCCAAGTCCATGACTTTTTACTGGCTGTCCCTTACTCCTGGAGTGCTCTCCCTCCTCCACTCTGCTTCCTAGCTTTCCTGGTTTCCTTTAAGACTCAGCTCAAATTTCGCTTTCTGTGGAAAGTTGCCCCTTAATTCCAGTATCATTCCTCTGTTGATTCCGTCCCCCATTTATCCTGTATCTAGAGCTTTCTTGTCTGTATCCTGTATTTACTTATCTATGAATATATTGTATTCCACTGGTAAAATGTAAGCTCCTTGAGGGCAGGACTATTTTATTTTTGTATTTGTATGCCTAGCACATGGAAATATGAACAGTAGATATTCTCCATCTGTGCAGCATTTCTGGTGTGGATTGGATGGGCATGTCACCCACATGTGGATAGATTGTATATTGTTTTCCCCCACCTCCCACCTTTTGAACTTCTTGAAAGCAGGGACTATCTTTTGCCATTCATGGTATTCCCAGCACTAAGTAAAGTGCCTGGCACATAGTAGGCATTTAATAAATGTTTATTGACTTACTGACTGGTCAACATTCTACCCTAAGCCCATCCCTTGCCACTGCCTTCCCTCTGAGGTTACCTCCCATTTTTATGATAGATAGATAGATAGATAGATAGATAGATAGATAGATAGATAGACAGATAGATCTTGTATATACATAGTTGTTTGCATACTATTTCTCTCATTAGAATGTGAGCTCCTTGAGGTCAGGGTCTGCAGTTTTACCTTCTTTGTATCCCCAGAGCTTGACATGGTGCCTTGCACGTAAGTAAGTGCTTAATAAATGCTTGTTGGTTGATTGTCAATTGACTGACTAAAAAGATGGAGTCTTTGCTTTCATGGGAAGCTTAGGGTCAGTGAAAGAGCTATAAAATTTTCTGAAAGCAATGTAGCCTGCTCTTTTCCTGTTCAGTTCTGGGTCCAGCTCATTGACCATCTGTCCCATCTGTCCCAGATATACATATTGGACAAAATCATTTTGAGAATCATCTCTACATGAATTAAGGGCATCTTCAATGCGGGTATTAGTAGGGAACAAGCAGGCTTTTGTAATTGTTACTCAACAATGAATCCCCTTTTTACTGTCTCACAATGAACTGAAAGATGTAGAGAACATAAGATCGCATTGTGTTTATTCTTTCTTGATTACAAAAAATCATTTCATTCAGTAGACTAAACGATGCCTCACAGGCTTCTTTTACAACAAGGTGGTTCCCATCTATATGTTAACATTATTCAAGATTCTTTGGAAGATGTGACAATAGAAATAACCTTTTCTAGTGTTCTAATAATAAACACCAACTGAGGCTTAAAACAGAGATATATTAGCAAAAGTCTTAGACTCACTAGTGGAGAAGATGCATCCAAGAATACAAGTTGAAAAGGAATTCCTAATGGATAGTGAGAGCCTTCAGATACTTCTGTTTGTGCTGACTGCATCAAAACCCAGAACATTGTAGCGTATCCTGGAAAAGATCTGTGCTCACTAAAAGAAGTTTGACGTGTCCATCCACACAGGAAAGACCAAGCAGATGGAGAATGTTTACTGTCTGTATTTCAGTGTCCTAGAAATACAAATACAAAAGTAACATAGTCTTTGCCCTCAAAGAGCTCACATTCCAGTAATAAGATAAAACATATTTATAGATAAGTAAATACAAGATACATATCAAAATAAATACACAGTCCAACACCCTCATTTTATAGATAACTGGACTGAAGTCTAGGCAAGGGTAAGTAACTTCCCCAAGATCACACAGCTTTCATACACCACTTCCTGTTTGACTTTTCATCATATGGTATGTCTTGCCTCCAATTAGACTATGAGTTCCTCAAAGGCAAGGAGGTTTGGTCCTATATACTTTTTATTCTTGAGACCCCTATCCAGTGGTGGGTGCTCAATAAATCAGTTATAGAATGTCAGAGATAGAAGAAACATAAACAACACCTTCCCCAAAACCCTTATTTTGCAGATGAGGAACTGAGACCAATGAGATGAAACATTTTGTTTTAAGTCACCCATATGCTAGCCTAGGATAAGGAAGGAGCTAAGGGTCACCATAACGGCAGAAGAAGCCTTACCAACCAACTAGTGAATTTGCTATAAGGAAATCAGCTAAGACAGGGAACCTTCAGGGTTGAGAAGGCAAGAATCCCCCTGTACTCTGCCTTGATTAGACCACATCTATAGTATGGTGCTTATATCTGGGTGCCATATTTTAAGAAGGTCTAATTAGTAAATTGAAGACCATCCAGTATGGGGTAACCATTATAGTGAAGGGCCTTGAGGTCATATCATATGAGGATAAGTTGAAGGAACCATGGATGATCAGCCCAGAGAAGACTCTTGGGGGACATGATAGGTGACTTCAAATATATAAGGACTGGGTTGGTGAGAACGGATTAGATTTATTCTATTTGGCACCAGAGAGCAGAACCAGAAGCAATGTGAAGAAGATACAAAGAAGCAAATATAGGCTTCCAAGCAGGAAAATTACCTAATAATTAGTTGTCCAAAAATGGAAGTTGCTTCCTTGGGAGGCAATAGAAGACCTCATGCAAAGGCTGGACAACCACTTGTTGGTAATGTTGTAGTGGGGATTCCTTTTGTCCAACTCAAAAATTCTGTGGTTGTGTGAATGGTTTAAGAGCAAGATAGGGCTTCTAGGGCTTTGGTATCATCAAATTCTCCAGAAGAATGAAGGAGCTGACCACAAGGTCATTGCTGGGTAGCCCAATGCCCAGGACAGGAATCTTCAGAGCCCATAGAGAAGAGCCTTTCTCAAATTGGGGCACCAACACCCACAGGTTTTAAAACAACTGAGAAACCTGGCAGTCATACCAACCTTAATCCACCCTGAGCTGGGAGTCTGGGAGTTTGGTGTGCTATCCAACCTGGATTAGATGGCAACTAGGCTGACTTAGGCCAGGAGCTAAAAGAATGAGTCAGTGAATAGACACAAACAAAAAAGATCAAGACCTAGCTATAAATTTTCTTTTCTTTTTTTAAATAATGATTTTTATTGGTACTTTTTGTTATTACTTCACATTCCTTTCCTAATATAGCCACTTTTATACTTAGCAAACCATACGCTTTAACAAAAATTTTTAAATAGGAGGAAAAAAAAGTTCAGCAAACTAACCAACACATTAGCCATGTCTGACAACATATGCAATATGGCGTACCTAGAATCTCCTGCCTCTGCAAAGAAGGGGCAAAGGTATGTTTCTCAAGGCCAAGATTAATCCTTATTATTATATCTAGCTTTACAATTCCAATGAAGACCAGCATTACCTACTCTTAGACATTTTTGAGATTTGTGGCTTTCCCCTTTGTTAGTTTAATTCCCTGTGTATTTTCCTATAGTTATTAGCAGTCAAAACCTTTCAAAAGTGAAGTTGTAAACTCCACTTTAAAGGGGAGCTGGTCAAAAAGGAATCAGGGATAGTGGCAGTGTTACCAAGGACAGTAAGCTCTACTAGGTTTATAGGACAGATGAAAGTTGGGTTTGGGGAGCCAACTCATGCCCAAGAAGTGGTTAGGATGGACAAAAGCCCTTCAGTGGCATACTTATTTTCCAATGTAATCAGATTGGGCTTTAGTTTTCCCATCTGAAAAATGTGCTTAATAATGTCTGTCACCTACCACCCAGAGATAATGTGAAGGTGAGGTGGAATGGAATGGAATGAACATTTACTAAGTACATACTGGGTGCCAGGCACTGTGCTAAGCTCTTTACAAATATTACCTCATTTGATCCACAAAACAACCCTGTGAGGTAAATGCTATTATTATCCTCATTTTACAATTGAGGCAGACAGGAAGCCTTTCTCCACCCCTCTTGATTTTCTGGCTTTATTCCTTTTAATTATTTCCTATTTATCCTGCATATAGCTTATTTGTAGATATTTGTTTGCTTGTTGTTTCCCTTATTAGATTGTGAGCTCCTTGAGGTCAGGAACTGTCTTGATTTCCCAGCTTCTAGAATAGTGCCTCATATGTAGTAGGTACTTAATAAATGTTTATTGACTGACTGATTTGCCCGAGGTCACACAGCTGGTAAGTGTCTGAGGTCAGATTTGAACTCAAGTTTTCTTGACCACAAGGAAAAGTTTCAGTGCCACTATACTGCTAGTAAATACATTCCAAGATAGTCTAAGTGAGGAAAATGCCTAGACTTGTTAAATACTGAACTAGAGCCCTCCCTCTCCAGCTGCTATGAATCCAAAAATCCAAGGAGAGGAAACCAGCCAGGTGAAATGAAAAGAGGGTAAAAATGATTAACAATAGAAATTATCTTTCCATTTGTGGCATATTTAGAAATGGTATTGTTTACACTCTGAGGTCTGCTTCATCTGTCTTGCTTATGTAACTAGAGTTAAAATGGAATTCTCATTCTAACATGTATAGACAAGCATGCCTATCCTGGCTCAAACAGTCCTGTCAGGAGGAGGGCTCCCAGTCATACAATAGGAGGCAGGGCAAACTCTAACCTACATAGAACCACCCTACATTGTTCAGTCTTTATAGGACAAGGGTCCACCACCACCCTTCCAGGCAAATTCTTTGTGCTGGACTCTGAAAAGGTTGAAGCCTAAAGAATCTTACTTAACCTTTGCATCAGGGGCTCTTTCTCCTGAGGCAAAAGACCCAATTATACTATCAGAATTTCTCATTTCTATGGCTCATTGCTCCAACTCAGATGATCTGGAAATTTCAGAATCTAACAAGCCCTCCAAGGTGATAACCACTAGATACCCTTATAAATGCCCAGATTCCAATTGTTACAAACATAAACACTTCTGTTTACAAGCTAGTGGAGACAGGACTCAAATATGTACCTAGCAGTTAGTGATGGTGGCATGGTACTGTCCCTTTTAGCTTGGCTTCCTAAAGCTCTCCTTTATGCCTATTCTTCTCAGTTCTTAGCAGGTGACTGGCCATGTTGCTGCCAGCCCTGCTCTCTGTCTTCTATAGTCCCCCAGCTTCTATCAGATGGCTCTGATACCTTCCCAAGGAATGAGTTAACAACTAGCCTAAATAAGTAAACCCTCTGCATATTTCCTTTCTCCTTAATCCTTCTTCTGAAACCCTCTCTCCCCCGAACACACACACACACACACACACACACACACACACACCACACACACACACACAAACACACACACAAACACAGAGCAATGTGTGTGCACTCCCTAAACATGGAGCTAGAAGAGTTTTCTCTCCTTGAATCTCAAGGGCTAATCTCTGTCTCTAACCACATGTAGGGTTAGGAAAACTCATTACCATGCCCATTACCCATACTCATGCCTTTAACTTCATTCATTTTGTCACTTCTCCTATTCTTGTCAGTATTTCTTAATGGGTCCTAGGGACTCTGGAAGAGCACCCCATTCTTTCCCTGATTGTCCATCTATCACACAATCTACCCAGCACAGCTTGATCCAATTGTTTAAATTACCTGGGGCTGCTTCATGAAACATACAGAAAAGGGAGGGGTGATAGAATCATAGCCTATTTAAGTTGAAAGAATATCCTTTTTTCTCTTGACTTGACATACCCTCAGAATCCTGCAAGTGCTTATCTGAATCCCTGCTAATCTTCCATGCTCTCCTTTAGAGAACTGCCCTTTCTCACAATTTTGTTTGTATGATGTATGACATATGATAGCGATGCCCTGAATCAGTATTGCCTATTCTTTCTGCTCACCCAAGCTCCAGTCCTATGTTTTGGACTACCTATAGCATGCTTCCATTTGAATGTCCCACCCATTCCTTGAATTTAGCAACTTTCCCTCCAAATCAGTTCCCTATCCCCATGTTTCTGTCAATGGCACCACTACAGTTCCAATTGCCCATACTCATACCTTTGATTCATCTCTTACCTTTGTCTCTTTTAACTACTTACATATTTTTTCCTTTAAAATGTTTGCAATTTCTGTCCTTGCCTTAAGTATTTCCCACTTCTAGATACTCCGTTGTCAAATTAGTCTTCCTAAAGCACAGATCTGACCATATCAGCCCGTTATTAATAAACTCCAGTGGCTGTTGGGCCATCGACAGTTGTCTTGACTTATGTCTTGCCACTGGACTCAGATCGACTCTTAAGGAGAGAGTGAGGCTGAAGACTAAGCACCTCTGCCTCACTTAAATCCAACCCACTGGCAAGTCAAGATATCACCCTCATTACGTCATTGATCCTCTTGGAGAATGAGGGACAAATAGCAGCAAACTCCAATGGCTGTGTTACTTCCAGGATCAAATACAAAATCTTCTGTTTGACTTTTAAAGTACTTCATAATTTATTTGCCCCCACCATATCTTTCTAGACTTCTTATACCTGCCCCTGCCCTCCATTTACTCTTCAATACAATTGACAATGGCCTCCTTGCTGTTCTTCCCAAAAGACTTCAGGGATTTTCTGCTGGCTGTCCTCCATATCTAGAATTCTCTCTCTGTCTCTCTCTGTCTCTCTCTCTCTCTCTCTCTCTCTCTCTGTCTCTCTCTGTCTCTGTCTCTGTCTCTGTCTCTCTCTCTCTCCATGTCTGTCTCCTGGCTTACCTGGCTTTCTTCAGGTCCCAGCTAAAATTGTACCTTCTGCAAAAAGCCTTAACCCCTCCAGCTTTAATGTTCTGTGGTAATCTAGTAATCACTGAGGAGAAACCTCGGCAGCACCCAATCCCAAAGGCCCTCTTGCCTTCTCCCTCAACTTCAGGGCCAAGTGGGAACTACATGGTGTCATGGAAGGATGATACTTCCCACCTGTGAGATCTTGCACAAGTCCCTTCACCTCTCTTGTTTTCAAGTTTCTCATATATAACAAGAAGAGAGGGGACTAGATACTTCCTAGGGACCTCTCTAGAGTTAAATTCAACTTTCCTCTGTTCTTTCCCTATGAATTTTTCCATTCTTTTCCCATCTCTACTGCATGTCATTTGTGCCATCTGCTGGTAGGAATCAGCAACTGAAGAACCACAAGTTATCTTAGGGTACTACTGATCCCTTAGAAACTCCAGCTGGGTTCAAATTTCTTTCCTTGGTATAATCAGTGATGAGAAATTATGCTCCTTATTTTAAATTTTTGATTGGCAGGTGATGGGGGTGAGGGCTAGATATGTGAATTCATTGGCAAAAGGAACTCTCAGTGAGGAAGTTCTAGCTACCAATACAGATCACTCCCTGCTCAGGTTAGGTGACCTACCCAAAGTCTCACTGCCAGAATGTGTCAGAGACAGGACTTGAAATCAGAGGCCTGCTTGATCCACACTGACTCTCCTGGTTTCCTATTTTAAGTGTTTCATAAGTCTCTTTGGGGCTGGGAGGATGGTGCTGGGAAGGTGGCAGTTTTTAGGGTCAAATATATGATCAGCTTTAAACTTTCCAGGACCCAAATAGGAACAGTTCTGAATGAAATTTTTTCTTCTTTTGCTCTTACCTGTTTTTGGGCATAGATATGGTGCAGCAAAGCCACAAAGCCTTTAACAGTTTGGGAGGGAGAAGGGGGTGAGTAGCAGGCATGTCAAAAGCAGGAGTCTCCAGTTGCCTGATGTCTGGACTTGAAAAGGTTTATTGCTAAACCACAACCCCTGGCCCATGGAAACTTCATGTTGTGGTTGAGGGAGGGGAAGGGTTTGAAAGTGATTCTCTACCCCACCCCACCCCAAAATACTGGAAGTCGAAGACATGTCCACCCCACTCTGGCAGACTTCTTAGACAGCATATTTCCTCTGCTTCTGAAGCTCCCCTGGTTCATAATAGAGAAGCCCCTCATTCCACAATGGTAGTGGGACTTCTTTGTTAATAGAGTTCAATATCTCAAGGAGTTTCCACTGAACTTCCAAGCCTGAAGTTATAGCTAGTAACTTCACTGAGGCCAGTGGTATGTGATCTGAAAGATTTAGACCTTGAAGGGAGGGCTCTTAGTCCCAACTCCCCTCCATTCACTGGCTGTATGACCTTGAACAAGTCCTTTCTTTTCCCTGGGCTGCCACATCTGTGATATGAATAGAGTATACAAGATGATAACCCAACAAAAACAAAGCTCACGGCAGATACGTCCTTTTTAGCTCAGGGGGCAAGTCATTACAAAAGAAAGGGCTGAAATTTCTGTGGTAGCAAAGAAATGAAAACAAAGTGGATGCCTCTTAATCAGGCAGTGGCTAAATAAATCATGGCAAATGGGATATTATTGCAAAGAAATGAGGAATCGAGATTTTGAGACTCATGGGAGGAGTTGTATGAATAGTTGCAGAAGAATGGGATGGAAGGAGGGTGGAATGTGAAGGTTTGAATCTTAGATCCCCTATTACCTATGGCCTTGGGAAAGTCACTTAAATTCTCTGGGCCTCAGTTTCCTCATTTGTGAAGTGAAGGGGTTGGACTAGATCAGAGATGTCAAACATGCAGTGGCAATAATAAATAATAGCTAACATATAGCACCTACTATGTACCAGGTGCTTTACAATTATTACCTCATTTGATGCGTGCAACAACCCTGGGAGGTAGGTGCTATTATTATCTCTGTTTTATAGATGAGGAAACTGAGGCAAATGTTAAATGACTTGCCCAGGGTCACACAACTAGTAAGTGTCCAAGGCCAAATTTGAACTCAGGTCTTCTTGACTAAGAACTCTATCTACTGTGCCACCTGGCTGTCTGGTATCAACAAAACCAGATTAAAATGTAATTGGGAAATATTTAACAAACTAGATAAAAATATAAAAAAACAGGTAATACTACCTTTTAAAACTAAGTCAATACGTGGCCCCATTTCAATTTGAATTTGATGCCACAGGACTAGATGATTTTCTAAGGCTCCTTCCAGATTAATATCTATGATCCCACGACACTAAGCAAGCAAAACTAGGAAGACTTATGAACATACGTATCTATGACACATATCATAATATGTATAGATATATAGATGATACCATGCATCTGAATGACAAAACAATGCTAACAGCTATACAATTAAAATAACCCATTTTAGTCCTGGAGAAGAGATGAGAAAATGTACCTCCCTCTTTTCTTTGGAGAAGGGCGAACCAATGTCTAAAGAACATTGCAGGAGATGTCAGATGAGCCTATGGGTCTTTTGCTTTTGCTTTCTGTTTCCCTGCTTTGTTAGAAGGGAAGGCTCATTGGAAATGACTTTTGTTTTTGTTCAGCCATTCAGCTGTGTCCAACTCTTCATGACCTGATATGCGGTTTTCTTGGCAAAGATACTGGAGTGGTTTGCTATTTTCTTCTCGTGCTCATTTTAGAGATGAGAAAACTAAGGCAAAAAGGGTTAAGTAACTTTCCCAGGGTCACGCAGCTAATAAGTTCCTGAGGCCAAATTTGAACTCAGGTCTCCCTGACTCCAGGCCTGGTGCTCTATCCTTTAAGCCACCTAGCTGACTCCAAGTGGAAATTACTACATTGGAAAAATAAAAGGAGAGGCATAGGTGCGGACCCAACATTTTCCTACTTTTCCCTCCCTCCAGAGCTCTAGTTCCCAACAGGATCCAATAGCTTCTACCAGGAAGCAGTATATGTGAACCAAGAGAGGCTTAAGGAATGCAGCAGCTAAAAAGGCCTCTCTCACAAGGTGGGAAATACTTTCTTCCAATACTTTCTTCACCAACACTCTTCCCAACTTGTATTTCTGTTCATGGAATTGTCATTTTCCCTAGACCCCAGGATCATAATGTTGGAAATCTCCATTGGCTCTTATTTGTCCTTTTTCCATTACAGATGTAATAAATTGCAAATTTCTATTAATTCTACCACCATTTAGGTCTGACCCCTCCTTTCCACTCCTATTACTAACTCTGCTCCACGCTCTCATTTCATACCTAGATTCTTGTCATCGTTTCCTAAGGGTTCTTTCTGCCTTCTGTCTCTCCTCTGTCTGATCTCTACAGTACCATCTTAGTTATTTTCCCAAGGGAACACTATCATCAGTTGATTCTCCTGAGAAACATTCAACAGCTCCATGTTGACTACTGAATATTGAAACTGACTTTGGCACTTAAGGTCCTTACAATTTTTCCCGGAACTTACTTGTCCAGCCTTCTATCATGTATTCTGCATTCCAGCCAAACTAGACTTCTTTTCACATTTTGTCCTTATCACAATTTCTTCCAGGAATTTTATAAAGGAAGAATCTGTGGTCTAGAGAGGTGAATTAACTTCCTCTAGGTCTCACAGAAAGTAGCAGTCACATTTGAACCCTGCTCCTCTGACTACAAATGCATTGCTTCTGCCAGTTCACTTTGCTTCCAAATATTTGCTTTTTACTCCATCCCCATCAGCTACCCTCCAACACACATATATTCCCATTTGACTGTAAGATCCATGAGGACAAGGACTATGCCATTAAAAATTTTTATTTTTTCGTCCAACACCTAAAAGTGCCTGTGTCACATAAATGCTTTTTATTGATGATTGTGATGATTACTGATGTTAAACTGAAATGGCTTTGGGTGTATTCCTTTTTTGGCAATTAAATGTGCGTTTAAGAAACATAGCAGATTTATCTTTTTAATTGTCTTGCCCAAGCTATTTTTAAAGTAAATTTGTCTTTTCCAGATGCTGGCTGGTGCCAATAGGAGGCAGAATAGAATAATAACGAGAAAAGAAATAATAATAATAAATAATAAAAAATAATAGTATAGTAATGTATTTTCCACATATGGGCTGGTGCAAATAGGAGGCAGAACAAAATAATAATGACCAAAGAAATAATAATAACAAATAAAAATAAAAATAATCTCAATTTCAGGCTTACAAAGTACTTCTCTAAGCTCCTTGAAGGAAAAGACTTTCTTTTTTGTGTTTGGAAGGAAGGAAAGCCACTGGACCACTTGAGTAGATAAGTGCCACTGTTATATTAAATCTGTATATTAAATTCTGTAAGCCTAACAGTAAGACTTGGAGTGCTTTCTGCAGACAATTCTGATTGTTGAGTATTTATGTGGACCACGGTGATAGCTAAAAGAAAAAAAAAATCCCTTTATGTTTATAGATTCTTTCACTGAACTATATCGAATAGGTGATCAATAAATGCCTTTACTCAAAAAAAAAAGTAGGAAAGAAGGAAGGGAGGGAGGGAAGAAGGAAGAGAGGGAAGGAGGAAGGAAGGAAAGAATAAAGGAAGGGAGAGAGGGAGGAAGGAAGAAGAGGAGGAGAGAAGGAAGGACAATATATTCCCTCTGCTTTCCACACTTCTCCAGTTCATAATAACATACAGTAGGCCCTTAATAAAGCTATTGGTTAATTGATGAAGTAAGTGGCCTAAGCATTATTATCCCCATTTAAAGGTGAGAAAAATGAGACTTAACAACCTTAACTGACTTGTCCAGGGTCACACAGCTGCTAAGTCTCAGTGTTAACATTTGAAACCAGATCTTTTGACTTCTATTCTCTCTTATGTCCAGTAGGAGGAAAAAATCATTCAGATTATTTATAAACTTGTAGCCAATAATAGCAAGAGGTAATGACTAAAATTCATGCTTCCTTTTACTTTTTCCAGCATTCGAAGGGAATAGACTAGGGTAGCTAGGTGGCATAGCGGATAGAGCACTGGTCCTGGAGTCAGGAGGACCTGAGTTCAAATTCGGCCTCAGACAAATGATACTAGCTGTGAGTGACCCTGGGCAAGCCACTTAACCCTGACTGCCTTGCCAAAAAAAAAAAAGAAAAAAAAGATGGGAATAGACCATCAGACTGGACCATCCAGTCCAACAGAGCCTAACTAAGAATCCCCTGCACAACATCTCTATCAAGTAAGTGTAGCCCAACACCGCCTATGGCAGACTGTTTGATAGCTTTAATTATTATCAAGTTTTTCCTTCCACTGAGCCTAAATCTGCCTCTGGGCAGATCCCTTCCCTTCTGGTTCCAAGTAGAACAAATCTAATCCTTCTTCTACAGGACAAACTTTCAAATACTATTATGTCCTTCCTCCCCTCCTTCACCCCTAGTCTTCTCATCTCCAGACCCTTCAGTCACTTCAACCTATCCTCTTAAAACCTTTCCGTATTAAGAATTTTGCCAGGAATCTAAGATCACTGGCCTACAGTTTGCCTTTCCAGCTGGGATTCTGAACCAATTAACCAATCAATTAATTAGCATTTATTAAGTGCCTACTATGTGCCAGGCATTGTGCTAAGGATCCTCAGCAAGTCAGCTGTCACTCACCCATCTGTTTTGCCTTGTGTGGTAAGTTAATGTAGATCTGTCTAGAAGTGGGCTTTTTAAGCTTTTTTGCATCATGGGCCCTCCTGGCAATCTGGGGAAGCTATATACTCCTCAGAATCATGTTTTTAAATGCAGAAAATAAAACAGAATTACAAAGGGAACTAATTAAATTGAAATGTAGTTATCAACACACTTCTTTTAAAAAAAAAGCTTATGGGCCCCAGGATAAGGACCCCCAAGCAGAGGTACTGATGTGTATCAATCAATCACTTTGTTCATGTCTCTACCTGAGCACTCCTTCTTCCCTTAAAAGTGTCATTCAGTATTTTATCATCATAGAGTCTAGCCCAAATGACCAACTTGTTGTCCCTTCATGCATGGCATTGACTTGCATCTACCTCTGCACAGATGGAACCCATGTCTGGAATATGCCACCTCTTCATCTCCACCTCAGAATCCTTAACTTCCTTCAAAACTCAGCTCCTGTCCCCTCCTGTAGTGTCTAACCTGAGGCAGCAACCTCTAGTGGCTAGTGTCCTCCCAGAAATTACTTTGCATATATTTTGTATCATATGTGTACATGTTATTTCTCTGATAAGTTCCATGAGAGCAGGGGTTCTCTGGCTTGTCTTGGAAGCTTCAGAACCTTCCACAGTGCCTGGAACTTAGGTGCATAGTAAATACTCACTGAATTATCAAACAATTTATTTGGAATAGACAAAAGACAGCAATCTAGATAATGCTTCCCACTTCAGCCCTGGAAACAGTCCTTCCCTTAGGCAGAAGGAAAGAGAGTTATCCTGGAATTCAATGTCTAATTTGGTTGACTTTCTCTCTCCCCATTAAAGGAAGGATACATCCAGTTGGCTCATAACTAGTTTAGGAAGGATGTGAGACATTTTTATTGATTCTTATGGGTTGCAGCTGCATGGACAAATAGGGCAGCAAGATTATGTTTCTAGAGTCTTGGCAACACTCCTCCTTGGGGTCTGGAGCTCCATTGTGCTGTAGTCTATCCCTGACACCCCTGCTAGCCAGCACTGATAAAATGCTTTGTTCACACTGCCTGCCTCTACTTCCTCACTCCCAACTCACTTCTCAACCTGTTACCATTTGACTTGCATCTGTACCACTCTTGTGAAATTGCTTTTTCCAAGATTACCAACCATCTCTACTGTTAAATACTCTTCTCAATCCTTATTCTTCTTTACCTGTTGCTTCTTATATTGTCCGCCAACACTTCTTCTAGGCACTCTCTTTGCTTCTGTGAAATGACCCTCTTGGCTCTTCCAATCATCTGAATGTTCCTTCTCTAATTCCTTTCCTGGATCATCCCTCTGACTTTTCTGGGGTCTTTACCCCCTCCATAGCCATCCTCAGTGCTCTTATTATTTCCTACAAGTTTGATTACCATGTCTATAGAAATGACTTCCAGTTGTATATATCCAGCCCAAATATCTCTCATGAACTCCAGCCTTACATCACCAGTCGTCTAACGTAATCTCCATTTGGATGTCCTGTTGGCATCTCCAATTCAAGATCTTCCAAAATGGAATGGATTATTTTCTACCCTAACCCTCCTCCAAACTTCCCTATTTTTGTTGAGGCCTTCATTGTCTTCAGAATTAATCAGGTTTTGTAAGCTCAAAGACACCTTTGACTCTTCCTTTTCCAGCCCTCACATGCAATCAGTTATCAACCTTTGGAAATTCTATCTCCATAGCTCTTTCCTGCCTGGTTAGTTTGCATACGGAAGACAGATTGTAAAATTCTAGCCTTGGGCCTTCCCTTCTCCTCCCTGCTCATAAAAATAATCCTCTGCTACTTGCATTTGTTCTTTCTTGATCTTAGATGAAAGAGCATCAGACTACACTGCAACCTTGTGAACTTCAAAAAGTCGGTAGAGTGGACTGTCAAAGGTCCAGGAGCTGGAGTCCATGTCAGATTTCTGGATAGCTGAGTCTGGTGAGTAGCAAAGTTCCTAGTTAGCTGCTCAGCTTAGTATGACAGTGGATTGAAGGCCACTAAGTGGGAACAAAGTGCCTCATCCATCAGCTACATTGCATTAGGAAGTGAATTTAATGGGGCAAATGCTTTGGAGGAACTGTTTTAAGTTTGAGTCCACTCTTCCCAGAGTCCAAGGTGCTATAGGAGAGAGTGCACCCCCATGGTATTGGGACTGGGGAAATGTTCTGTAACTTTTGTTATTGTTATATCTTCTCAATGTCACTTTATAAAAGCTTTAAAAAAGGATAAAAGAAAAAAGGAAAGGAAGAGAAAATTCTATTTCCAGAACATCTCTTGCATCAGTCCCTTTCTCTCTACCTACACAGGCACCACTGTACAGTTCAGCCCCCTCCCCTCCTTTTACTTGTCATCCAAACTATTTCAATAACCTTCTAATTTGTCTCCCAGCCTCATCTCTCCTCTCTCTAAAACATTCTCCACGCAGCTACTAAATTGATGTCCTTAAAACACAGATTTGACGATCACCACTCAAAATTTTTTGCTGGTGTTCTATTGCCTCTTGAATAAGATATAAAATCATCAGCCTGTCATTTAAAGCCCTCTATAATTTGACTCCCACCTACCTTTTCATTCTTGTTCCTCTTCACATAATTTCTCTTCATATCTTTGCTCCTGTAAAATTGCACTGCTAGACATTTTCTGTACATAATAACCCATCTTCCACCTTTTTACCTTTTCACAGATGTTCTTTCTTTATGTCACTAAGAACCCCCAGCTTTCCTCAAAGCAAAGCTCAGCTACCACCTTCTACATAAGTTGCTTCCTGATCTGCCTGTCCTGCCCCCACCAGCTGTTAGTGCTTTTTCCCTCTTGAAATTACTGTGTAAACTTTATATGTACTTTAATGTACATTGCATTATCTCACCAACCCAGCAGAATGTCAGCTTCTTGGGGGGAGAGACTCTTTTTTTTTTTTTAACTTGTATGACAAGCACCTAACAGAGCCTTTCACATACTAAATAAAAATGTTCATTGAACTGAACTTAGATTTTTTTTTTGAAAACTGTTCATCAACCTCCCTGACTATAATGGACTATACCTCCATTCTACTTTCATTACCTGTGATAGACCTTACCATCATTCCAAATTGTTTCACTTCATGATCTTTAACTCTGAAACTTTCTTCTCTAATAACAATCTCTTGTTTTTTCCCAAATTTCCTCCACCCAACCCTATCATCTGCTTGTCCTGGTCTCATTTTCCTCCATTCCAGTAGACCCTTTAATTAAATAGTTCAACATTTACTGTTCTACACTCTTGAAACCCTTGCCTCTAGCTCTGCTGCTCACGCCTTAATTCTCCCGTCCCCTCCCTTCTCTACCTCCATCACCCCCTGCACAAACGTACCATTTCACCCCTACAAACCTTTTGTGCGCCTTCTCATGGAACTCCTTACTGATCACCTTAGATGCTAATCTTAACAATGATATATGCGAATCTTTTTATTCTTTGCTGATAAGACTTCCTATCACACATCCTACAGCAGCTACTTCAAATTTCCTTTGTCAGATCACTAACTCCCACTCTCTCAACAGCTAGCCTTGCTTTCTATTTTACTATGAAAACTGAAAAGTTCCATTGGGAACTTTCTCAACATCCGCACTAAAATATCTCAACATCTTCACCCATTTTTTCCCTCTTTTTGCCAGTTAGAGAATAAAACAGCCTTTCTCCTCATCAAGCCTAACTTCTCTTTTGTTGTTATGCCATTTAGTCATGTCTGACTCTTTGTGACCCCATTTGGGGTTTTCTTGGCAGAGATACTTATTTCTCTTGGCAGAGAACAAATGGAGCAGTTTGCCATTTCCTTCTCCAGCTCATTTTACAGATGAGGAAACTGAGGCAAACAGGGTTAAGTGATTTGCTCAGGGTCACAGAGTTAGTGTGTGAGACCAGATTTGAACTCAGGAAGATGTGTCTTCCTGACTTCAGGCCTGGTACTCTTATCTACTATACCACTTAGCTGCCTTCAATTTCTCTTCTTGGATCACCTCTAGGAGCTTGTCCCATTGATCAATTCCCCTCTCTTTTATTACTGGCATATTTCCCGTTGCCTACTCAGGTCTGACCTGCTCCAGAAAAAAAAAATCTTCACTTGACCTTGCCATCACCTCAAACTATCAATCTATTATCTTCCCAAAATACTGGAGTTTAGTCTAGTAGCATCAAACTCTACTAGAAACAAGGGCCCCCAATTCATTTGTAAGAATCCCTCCAGGTCACATATTGACTTGGTCTTAAAATTAATATTCTGTATGTTTTATTATTTCTTTTGTTAAATATTTACCAATTACATCTTAATCTGGTAACAGATATGCGTTTGACCCTTTTGGCTTAAGTCTATACTGGCTGCTTTCACTTTCTCATGATCTGTAAAGGGAAATGGGAGTGTGCACAAATTATAGTACAAATGAATTAATGTTAAATCAGTCTGAGGGTGTGATCATATATGTGATATGGACTGCAATTAAGTAACTACAAAAGTATACCTTTGGATCTGAGATTTCAAGTAAAGATAGATATGTTTATATTAGCTATCATACATACTAAAGTAACACTTTGGCTAGGTTAATTGCTCACTGGAATGTATTCATTTATATGTAAATATATTTAAATATGTATGAATATATTTATAGAAACACTTTTTCGGTGGCCAAACTACTGGCAATGGACCTCTGTGATTCACTAGGTTGGTCCTTAGAAAACACACTTGGCCTGGTAGAATCTGCCAGAGCTTGCACTTAGCTGGTAGAGCCTTCAAGATTCCAGGGTCACCACCATACCACAATGGAGCACTGCTTTTTTATGGATTCCAACCTTAACTGGAGAGCAAAAGCTCATCTTTTCATACCAACATTTTACTGGTGTTGCTATATGATAGTCAGAAATGGAACATCACAGCCTTTGAATAATTAAAAATGAATAGTACACAGAAGGCAATAGAGAAGCATGGTAGGCATGAGCAGGCTGTGGGGAACTGTGAAGAACAGGATTAAAGGGCATCATCAAGAAATTGCAAAGGGGTAGCTAGGTGGCACAGTGGATAAAGCACCAGCCCTGGACTCAGGAGAACCTGAGTTCAAATCTGGCCTCAGACACATAACACTTACTAGCTGTGTGACCCTGGGCAAGTCACTTAACCCCATTGCCTAACCAAAAAAAAACCCAAAAACTGTAGGACAGGGAGAGTCACAGGACCATGGGCTAGTCATGTGATGAGAACTAAGGATTACCTTTCTAAGGGGGGGGGGAGGGAGACAGAGAGAGAGAGAAAGAGAGAGAGAGAGAAACTTTGGGCCTATTGGGTGGACTTCTTGTGGTGAACTTTAGAACATGGATAAGAATCCCACAGGATAGGGCAGGTGTGGACGGACTGCAATCTGCCTCCTTGGAGAGAACTCCCTGAATGATTAAGATCACAGATCCATTTGCACATTTGAGTATTCTATTTTCTGTGTTTTCCAAGGAGCTTTACATTGTAGACCTCCTACATGAATAAATTTCAAGTGAGGGGGGATTCCCACAAAAGTGCTCTGTATAATACATTTCCAAGGCCAGCCATGGGCAAAGCCAGCCTCATCTTGATCAATCATAATGCTCAAAAGACACAGACGAATAGACCTAGACAGAGAGACAAAAGATACAATTTGTCTACCCTCCAATTAAAATACTGGAAAGCCCACAGTAGATTTGGAAGAAGAAAACTAGAGAGAACATCCCCAAAGGTAGGTAACCTCATGTTGGAAGGCAAAAAAAGCATGCCATTATATGCCGCTTGCTATTCTACAAACACTAGTGCAGGCTGGTGACAAAGGACACCTGACAGACTCAGGTGAAATGTGTCTTTGTGGAAAACAAAACATCAGGAGCCATTCACATTGGGACTTAGTTGTACCTTATTTTTAAATAAAATGTGTTGGGATATGTGAGTGTAGTTCTATCTACATAATATCTATTGTATAATAATCAGAATAACCTGGAATGGGCATAAGAGATTAATCCCAATTTACTACACTCAAATCTATGACACTACCCATTTACTCAATGATCTCTTGTTGTCTGGCTTCTGAACCCACTAAATCTGTTCTCTCAAAAAGTCACCAATAATCTCAACTGTTCAATCAAAGACCTTTCCCGGAGTCCTTATCTTACTTAAGCTCTCTGACAATGCTCCGGTATGCTCCCTTCTAGCTCTGGCTCCTGCCATACTGATCTCCCAGATGCTGAAAATGAATTTTGGCTCTTTTGATGATTATTACCATCTCCCACCCCTAAGCATAGCGTCACCATGACCACCATACCAAGGCTAGACTCTCATTTGTCTACACTTTCTGCCTTGGTCATCTCAACTTTCATGCATTTAATTATCTTTACACAGCTGACTCCCAGAATGGTAAACTGGAAACACTGGTTCTAGAAAGAGTGGACCTAGGTTCAAAAGCTGCCTCTGATGATTATTATCTCTATGACTCCTGATAGACTATTTAATCTTCTTGGGCCTTAGTTTCATCATCTGTGAAATGACAGCATTAACTAGATAGCCCAAGGTCCCTTCCAGCTCTATGATCCTATGTATCCCGACCTAATCTCTCTCTTGAATTCATTACAAACCAATCAACAGTTAGCAAGTACTTGCTATGTGCCTAGCACTAAGGATACAAAGATAAAGCTCCAACTTGCAAAAAGCTTACATATTAACAGAAGACAACACGTATATAAATATGTACAAAAAAAATAAATACAAAGTAATAAAATACAAGGTAATTTAGGAGGAAAGGCACTGGAAGTTGTGGGGGATGTTTCAGGAAATCAGAAAAGACTTCCTATAAAAGATGGCGCTAGAGCACTCTCTTAAAGAGAGGAGGGAGTCTATGACGTAGAGATGAGGAGGGAGTAATAGAACTGTTTTAGACACAAGGGTTGGCCAGGGCAAAAGGCAGAGACTGGAAATGGAATGTTGCATGGAAGGAACAGGGTTAAGGAGTTTGCCTACATGGCAGCAGAAGGGAGGGAGGCAGAGTAAAAGCAAAGGAAGCTAGAAAGACAGGATTTTAGATTTGGGGAGACTGTCTAGTCCAACTCCCCCCTAGGCAGTGAAGGGTTTTGAAACCTAAATTTATTTGATCCTAGAGACAATTGGGAACTATTGATTATGGGAGTAGCATGGAAAGATCCATGCATAAGCAAAATCACTTTGGCAGCAGTGTGGAAGGAACTGGAGTGGGGAGGAGACAATCAGGAGGCAACAGCAATAGCACTGTGCAATAGCACAGTTGATGAGGGCCTGAGCTAAGAAGAGAGGATTCTAATTCTAGAGATGTAGGAGGTAGAAACCCAACTTTTGACAACTAATTGGGTATTTAGGGTGAAAAAAAGTTGAGGGTACTCTCAAATACCTCCTGTGTATCAAGTCCCTCCTAAACTTGCCCCTCCTCCAAACCTTCTTATTTCTATAAACAGCAGCACCATTCTTCAAATCAACAAGATTCATAAGGTCATCTTCAACTCTTCCCACAAGTAATCAGCTGTCAAATCCTATTGATTCTACCTCCACAATCATCTCATAGCTGTCCCATTCCCTGTACTCAAACAGCCACTACCTTACCTCAGGCTGTCATTTCTTACTTGGGTAACTGCTATACCTTCTAATTGCTCTCCTAGCCTTGTCTTCTCTTGACAATCTGTATGTCACACAACTGCAAAAATGTGCCTAAGCAATGGAGTAACCATATTAGTCTCCTGATCATCTGGTTGAACCTTCCACAATCTAGCTCTAATCTACCTTTCCAGTCTTATTACTTATCATTCCTCTTCACGTATTCTATGTCCCAATCTGGAATATCAGCTATTCTCTCAAGTAAACATATCTCCTGCCTTCATGAATTTGAATGAGCTGTCTTCTGTGGCTGAAATGCATTCCCTCTTCATTTCCACCTTCCAGAATCTTATCTTCCTTTCAAGAAATCAGTTCAGATGCTACATCCTCTGCAGCACCTTGCTTAACCCTCTTCTCTTCACTCCCAGGCATTGGTGTCCATTTCCTCTAATTTTCCTAGAGCATTTTGATCCCTCCATTGCCCCCTTCACTTCCTAAATCTTATTTTTAAACTATATAAAGTCTCCTTCCTCCCAATTTAAGCTCCTTGGGCAGGTTTCATTTGTGTAATCCCAAAATTAAGCACAAAGCTTTGCATAGTAGGGCTATATTAAATATTCAATCCAGTTGGCCTGACATGCTGAAATGTTACTAGGCCACTAATTTACTCACACATATCTCCAGGAATTTTCACTGGCTATTCCCCATGCTTCTCTTCCTTCTAATCTCTGCCTCAGCTTCCCTAGAGTCTTTCAGATCTCACCTTAAGTCACATCACCTTATGCAAGCCTTTCCTAACATCACTGAATGCCAGTGCCTTCCCTCTGTTGATTATCTCCAGTTTATCCTGTATATATTGTTTGTACATAGTTGTTAAGCTGATGTTTCCCCCATTAGACTGCAAGTAAACTCACTGAAATCAGGGACTATCTTCTGCCTTTCTTTGTATCCTCAGCCCTTGCTTCTAAAATATACGGCACTTAATAAATACTAGTTGACTGACACTCAAAGAAAAAGTTAATATCTAAAGCAATAAAAGTCGTTTCTGAATATCTCCTCATCTCTAAAACAATGGAGATAATAGTTATACTATCTACCTTATTGGTTTATTGTGAGGAAAATAAAACTATATCCCATTATACTAATATAATTTATTATAAAGGGGCAGGAGAAAGTTATGTTCCTCTATTTACCCCAGGGCCAGGAACAGCACTTAAGGAGTAGCAGTAGAAAGAAACATAGGGATTACAGAACTAGGGCTGGAAGGGACCTCAGAGATCACATAAATCCAGTCCCCTCATTTTATAGAAGGGGATGAAGCCTAGGGAGGTTGGGTGACTTATCAAAGGTCAGTGGAGTAAAAATTAAAGGTAGGAACTTAACTCGGGTCCTCTGACTCCAGAGTTAATGTATTCTTCCATTATATCATACTGCTTGCCCTCAATGCTGCCCCATGCAACAATCCATCCAACCCTGGCATCTCCCCTCCCCCAAACCTAATGCAGACAACACTAGAAAGTAAACAGTGCTGAGACAATACAGGACAAAACATACTTTATTGTAACAGCAAACGTACAGAGTGCTGCAAGCAAACCATGCCACTGTGAATTTGTCAAAAGATCAATATATGCAAATAAGCCAAGGGGTTTCCTTGGTGAAGTTTTTTTTTTTTGTGCATCTTAATTCAATTACAATATTGTTGCTGGTTAACAGGAGATATTTATCTAACCAAGAACCTTGAGATCAGATAAGAAAGAACATGGTCCTAACCCAGCCTAGCAGATATCTTCAATGTCTAGCAGGCAAAGAAGGCTGCTGAAGATTGAAGGTTTGACCAGGTCAGAATCTTCTTTCTAATCAGCCTGATCTAGAAAAGCCATGGATATGTGTGGATGGTGCATCCAAATAAGTTATTTTTAATGGCCTCTATTTGACCAGTGGAAAATAATGGAGTGTCTGGAAGGAATAAGGGCCAATATTTCAAGTATAGCTGCACATTTCATGTGAACTCTCCAATGTCAGGAAATGTGGACAAACACCCTGAATCAAACTTCAAGTCCCTCTTTACAGAGGGACTAATTATAGTTTTTATTTCAATTGCTGAATTCCTGGTAGGGATTAATCACAAAGAACTGAATCTATTTGGCTGGCCCAAGTACCAAGATGTGAAGGCTCATCAGAAAGATTATGCACACGTGAGGCATGCACCAAACCCCCATGTGACACAGCACTGGGAGACAGGCTGTTTTGTTGTCTCCCTTTCTTTTAAACAGATGCAAATTATATGCTTTCTGCATGGATGCACACTGACATTTTGCTCAACTGTTTTTTTTTAACTCCTAACTACAACATTGTGGGTTTAAAAATAGAATATTTTAGTTTAAACAGATTGCAGTAACCTCTTACATTTAGTGAATCTGGAATAGAGATGAAAAGAAAAACATTCACTATTGCAATCATTACTTATCAAATTCTCATCATTTATACTTTTTATTGTTAAAGCAACACAGGACCAGAAACATCCAACTATTTCTTTATTTATATTATTATGCTTAAGTTACATGGAAAAAAGGACAACCAAGCATTTCTGCCCCATTTCTGAAAAGTTTCCAATCAACACCAAGTATGTGGTGACAAGTAACTAGCAATGGTGACGCCTTTGGGCCAAGACTGACAAGGAAGAATGGGCTCTGTGCTACTGTTCAACCCCCACAAGAATATGGCACAATGGCCAGCACGAGCCACACTAACACTGAACCTTTAGCGCTGGTCACAAATTCGGATCTCTTATCTGAAGCTAGCAAATCAGGTGAAATAACTGTTTTTTTTTATTAAAATTAAGTCCCCCAAAGAAGCTTAAAAACCATACTTGACTTCTATTTTACCTCCAAAGTTCACACTAAAAAACACTGATTTCACTCTATTAGCCCAGATTTGTTTTCCCTTTCAACCCACCATATAGCTGCAGATACACTATTCAGCTTAAAGATGTAAAACATAAGAGAAAAGGAAAAAAAAAGATAATGGCATCTGCATAATACTCCCTCTACACACAGCTGCTGGATGGAAAATATAAAGTAAAAAAAAAAAAGAAAGGTTCCACCTCCAATTCTCTCCACCTCTTGTTCCACAGTTCATGAATCCGACTCTGATGCTAAGGTGACAGTGTATGTAAGTAGATTTTTTTTTTCTGTTTCAGTGAAGGAGACCTGGGAAAAGACGGCAAGCTTTTTCTCTTCAAGAGTTATCAGAGGGTACATGCTCTTCAAAGCCCTCGCTTTCTCGGACAAGAGCCCGCTCCAGAATTACTCGGCCTTCCTTATAACGCTGGCTGTCTTCCGTGGCAAACTCATAGATCCAGCCAAGTTTGCTGTTGCAGTTTTTGCAGCTCACATCTCGAACCATGTGGCGTCCGGTGAGCATAACACGATCCTGAACTTCACTGTACTGAAGGTTAACTACCTAAGGAGGAAAACGTTTTCAAAGAAATAAATATCATTTGTTGCCAAGCCCAAGGCTGTTACATGGGCAGGACTTGCATGCCAACACCCCAAGTTTTCTTACTGATGTGGGGTAGCACAAAGTACTGGTTATGTAGAGATATAAATGACAAGACAGAGAAATAAGAACTTCCTGGCATCCAAGTTTAAAAATGAGAAAATTCGGTAACTAATCTGTTTAAAGTTCTTGGGAGGGCCAGCAGGGCTGTCCATAATTTGACTGAAAACACTGCATAGGAACAGATGAGATGGCACTAATACAACCACTTAGTAACTGGAAACATTTTTTTCCCTAGTTTTGTTTTGGTCCAGATCTGTGATTTCATTAATATAGGGCACTTTCAAGTATGGGGAAACCTACTCCATTGCTATAGATTCTGAAGGTTACAATTAGTATGGGTTAGGAGCATAATGTAGACCAGATTTTCCTGATTTCAAAGCCGTTTCTTCCTCTATCAACCATGACACACGACTTCTCATTATCTTACATGATCAACCAAAAAGCATTTGTTAAGTACCTACACACCAAAAAAAGAAAGAATTTCTGGCCTCAAACAGCTTACATTTTATTAGGGGAAAATAGGTAGATATAATATAAATTAAAATACGAAAGATAAATACAAGGTAATGGGAGAGGAAGGAAATCAAGAATGGTCATGTAGGAAGTGCTGCTGAGTTGAGTTTTGATGGAAGCTTCAGTCCTTTTTCAGTTGTGTCCCGCTCTCTGTGACCTCATATGGGGTTTTCTTGGCAAAGATACTAGAGTGGTTTGCCATTTCCTTCTCCACCTTATTTTACAAATGAGGAAACTGAGGCAAACAGGGTTAAGTGACTTGCACAAGGTCACAAGCTTGTTAATGCCTGATGACTCCAGGCCCTATGCTCTATTCCACGATACCTCACTATCCTATTTTGATGGAAGCTACAGACTTTGAAGAAACAGAGGATGAGTGAGAGGGGGAGAAAGGGTGTGTGTGTGTGTGTGTGCACGTGTAAGCCTGTGAAATGGTAGGGAGACATGAGATAGAAGTAGGTTAATGAGGTTGGACTGTAGAGCGTATGAAAGGGAGTATTATTATAAACCTGAAAAGCAAGGATGGAATGAAATTGTGAAAGTCAATGAGTGTTTGAGTGTCTACCATATAGCACTACTGCTAGACACTAACCTTAAAAAAAAATTTTTTTTCAGCCTAAGTTACAGTATTTTCATCATGGCCTTAGGTAAAGTCATCATTCCAAATTTGGACAGTGAATGCTAGGTTGGATATTCTTTCTTTGTTCACTTACTTTATACAGAAAATGACCTTCAACACTGAATAAATCTCCCAATGAAACAGAAATCATATTTCAGTGCCAAATAATAATTCAGGTCAAAATATGACTCAAAGTCAGAGTCATCCAACTTCTTTTTTTTGTACATAGCAAGGAGCTCCTATGGACCTAACCTGAAACCTACTGATGAAAGAGAACAAGGTACTAATACGACACTAGAGTGAGACAGTAGTTGTCTGTAGCTCAGTTTGAAATTCAAAACAATTACCAGGAGAAGGATGTATCAGTGTTTATCCATGATGGACTTAGGTTAATCAACTGGCTGGAGACTTCTGTTGTAAAAGGAAGAAATGAAGCCTCTTAGAGAGTTTGGAAAAGCACCACGCCTACGATATAAAAAGTATTGAATAAATGTTCAATGACTGCCTGGGACCAATTGCTGGCAGTTTTTGGTAATGCTAAACAATGAAGGGAAAAAATCATATTACAACCATGGCCATGGCAGAAGTGATTGTAGACATAAAAATATTACAGGAAAACTTTTTTTTGGTTAAGTACTCATACTGAAGATACAGTAAAACTGATGGAGTTGTTCTAAATCAGTCAAAGAACAAAAAGTCTTCAACAGATGTTTAAGTCAGGTACAGATAAACTGACACAGATACTGGGAAATAAAAATCTGAAAAGGATTTTTATTTTATAAGGTATATAGTAGGACCTTCATAAAGAAAATTTTAACTTGCAAAATGTTAATATTATTGTTCAATAACGCTGTTGCTGCAAGTGAGTGAGAAAAGTGCCTATATATGAGAATATAGTAAACTTGTATTACACTAAAATATTTCGGTTTAGGAAGTGTTTTTCCTGTCCTTTTTCTAGGCTACAAAGGTTATACCATAAAATATAATCAGTATATGATCAGAATATTATATAATATAATCAATAATCTATTATTGGGTCACCACCAGCTGAACTTGCAGCTAACTGTAAAGCTGAATCAAAAAGAGCTAGAGACATTTAGGCTGGGAAGAGAAGGCTGAGGGAAAGGGATATATGAGTGCTGTCTTCAAATCTTAGGAGGGCTGTCACGTAGTTGAGGGATTAGATAGGGCAACTCAATCACAAAGGACAGAGTCCCAGGAACAACAGGTGAAAGTTAGATTTAGGCCCAATAGTCAGAAACTACCCCAGCAATAATGAGAGCTATCCAAAAGTGGAATGAGGTGCCTCAGGGGGACAGTGAATTCCCAGTCAGTAAAGGTGTGCAAGAAGAGCCTAACTCCACACGTTTTGGGAATATTTACTTCAGGTATAGATCTGATTAGATGGCTTTTGACGTCTCAACTCTAAGTCTACAGAATTTTAAGTACAAATTTTTATCACAGAAATAAAATAAAGGAAATTCAGTCATTTCTTCCTTACTTTTCTTGGCTCACTTACAATGACCCATTGAATGACAATTAGAGCCTAAACACAATCGTTTTTTTGGTTTCTAAAACAGCTTTCCAAAGGTTTGTGTTTAGTTCATATTTTTAAAAGGGAGATTCCTTAATGTTCACTATAGACATGGAATAGGACAGCTGATAATAACTACAGACTCACAGGCAGGAGAGACAAACCACTTATACATTTTCTTGGTTCAAAGTCTGATGGCTGGTGCTATATTATAATGGAAAGAGCACTAGATTTATAGTCAAAAGACTGGGCAGAAATTCTGTCATTGCTACTTAATACCTATGAACAAGTCTCTGGCCTCAATTTCTTCATCTGTAAAATAAGGTGGCTAGATTAGATGAGATTTAAAGTCACTTCCAACTCTAAATCCTATGATAAAAGTTATGGCAACCTCTGTAAACTGTTATTGTCTATGTGAGACTAGCACTCTGCAAATGACATTTTTTTGTGGTTCTGATATAAAAGCTTAGCTCCCACTCAGGTATTAATCATTTCATATGGCTCCAACAAATTTATTGTTTCAAAAGCCCTTCCTGTAGCTTATAGATTTTTGAAACATAACTACTTAAAGCAAACAAGCATAAATGTCCAGTGTTGCATAGTGCAGAGGGTACTAGACTTGAAGCCAGGAAGACCTTGTTCACATCCTCCCCTCAGATACTCACTGTAAGTCACTTAATTTCTCTAGGTTCACTCCATACCTCAGTTTCCTCGTTGAGAAAACTGGGAAGACTGGTCACAACGACCTGTAAAGTTCCTTTCTGCTTTAAAGGTATGATCCAATTGAGCTAGCAGACAAAGGAATTTGGAAAGAAGGGGTTTCCAAAGAAAAACCTTTCCTATGATCTTCAATACAAGAATACAGACGCAGGACAGCCACTATCAAGTCTATTTCCATGTAACAGAAGAGAATCTGAATTTCCAGAACATTAACATACATTTGTTTTCTTACCCACCTTGTTGAAAAGAAAAGCTCTTCCAGTAGCTCCTGTGAAGCGAGTAGAGATGAGTTCTGAGCGGTTGGTCAAGATTGTATCACAGTTTGCACAGGAGAACAGCCGAGTCCCACCAATATGATCAAGGAAAATTCTGCCCATTTTTATCTGCTGTTTATTCCAAGCTGTAAAAACCTAAGAGCAAAAAGAGCAAAAAGCAAACATTTATCAGGCACCTACTCTGCTAGAAGCAGTACAGTTATTTCTAACATAAACCCTATTATCTAAAACATAATGTCTAAACACATACAATACTCATTGAAAAGAAAAAAAACTGAACAAATATATAATTATATATAGCATTTAAGTAGGAAAAAATGATGGAAACAGATATAGTTTGATGCCCAGACAAAGCAGGTAGTGAGAGGAGGGCATGGATTGTTACTTATCTCTAATCTGGAAAAGATAGGATATAGAGGTGGGATTTCCTTGTTGTAGTAAAAAGAACAAACTAAAAAGTAAGACAGAGGATCTGAGTTCAAATGTTAACTTTACTATTTAAATAGCTGTGTGACCTTCTTAAATAGCTGTGTGATGACACTTGCACTACCAACCTCCTATGGGAGTAATGAGGATCAAATAAGATAATGGGTAAAAAAAAAAGTGCTTTGATAGCTATAGTTTTTATTTATCTTGCAAAGCAGATGACATTAGCAGAAAAGATGAGGGAAAGATTACAGAAAAGGGGGCACTTAAGGAATATGGTTCAGATCAAGAAAACGTCTAGAGGCAAAAACGGAAGGGTCAAATAAAGGGGCTTGGAGAAGGTGTGCCTAAGACACTATTACGTCTACTGTGCTTCAGGTACTGAGTTAAATGCTTTACAAGTATCTTGTTTGATCCTCACAACAGCCCCTCGAGGTAGGTAATTACAGTTAAGGCAAACTGAGGCAGTGATTTGCCCAAGGTCACATAGCTAGCAAGTGTCTGAGGTCACAACTGAACTCAGGCCTCCGGATTCCAGGCCTAGCAGTCTCTCCATTTAGCTGTGCTATTTAGCTACCTACAAGAAAATGGAACAGGTTGGAATATTAAAAGTGACAAGAGAAATAATATAACCTGGGCATAGTTCAAGGATCATGAATTTAAGCTACACAATAACACAAATTCATTGTAGTACCTTAAGGAAAAAAATAGCCCATCAGTGATACTGATAAGGAGTTTACATTTTAATGGTAAAGATAAAGCTGAGGAGTCAGATACACCCTTTAACAGAATAATAACTCATTCTTATTTAATAATTCTATACATATACAAGGTTTGGAAAAGCCCAAAATTCTCAAAAGTAAATGTACAAAACTAGGACATTCATTATACTTAATATTCCAGGTGAGAAGAATATATGCAAATTATTAAGTCATGGAAGTTAAGTTCTTTTCTTACTTTTGAATGTTTAAATACACTTCAGGAAAAACTACAGCCTTCACTTAGAAAATGTGATATCAAACTCCAAACATAAACTCTTTATTTAAAAAAGAAATAAATGGTATTTTAAATGCTGAGGGTACTATGCATATGTCTAGAATCCCAGGATGACAATAATTCACTGTCAAATTAAAATCTGGGAAAATCACATTAGAAAAAAAAAGTTCTGTTCTATCCTGGACCCAGTGATTCTCTTTAACCATTATGCAGGCATGGTGTAAACCAGATGTTAACTCCTTCAAAACCAATATTGCAGGGGCAGCTAGATGGCACAGCAGATAGAGCACTGGCCCTGGAGTCAAAGAGGACCTGAGTTCAAATATGACCTCAGACATCTGACACTTACTAGACGTGTGACCCTGGGCAAGTCACTTAACCCCACTGCCTAGCAAAAAACAAAAACCTAATACTGTGTAATCTATTATAATGTCTGAGCAATCACGATAGTTAAGCACCTGCATTAAGCCTATTGAGCACAGCTATGATTATAGCATATAAGTGCTATAAGGAGAAAGACACACTAATAACAATTTTAACCACAATTTTGGCCTTCATACTCAAAATATATATGGTATTTTATGGATAAGAGAGTGAAAGAATAATCTAACTTCTTCTGAATTCAACTTTTCCAAATAAAGGATGAATGAATACTTTGATATTGATGGATATGTCATCTCAAAAATATGGGCACTTCCTCTAATGGTACAGATTACAAGCCATCCATACCTTTTCATCCTTTGTTACTCTTGTCTTTGTCCTCCCCATAAATCCTCCATAGGGAGTTCTCTCAAAGTGCTAGGGACTTTCCTTAAGATCTGACAAATGAGTAAATATCAATGGAGCATACAAGCTATCAGTTATTAGCCCTGCTATATGACCCACCTCATCTTCCTCTCACATCTAATATGCTTTACAGCAGCTCTCTTGCAAAATTCATTGGTGATAACGCTGCAATTTCTTCATGCTCAACAATTCACCTTACTTGGTAGCCTTACTTCTTCCAAGGCCAAGATACTTCATGCCTCACAGTTTGAAAAAGACAGCCCTCTCACGGTGAGTTCCGAGTTCATTAAAGACGCCACATGATTTCCCAAAGACAAGACAACCTTGCTCTCTTCCTAGTCAATTTTTGGGATCTTGTCTGATTTTAACGTAAGCACAAGAGACCCCCTTGCTGGAGGAGAGTCTTTAAGGCAGGTTATCAAAACAATGCTTTTTAATTTTATCAAATAATAGTAGGATCTTTGTTCACTGCATCCTTTAGTTAACTGTGTAATAGCAAGATTTCTGTTATACAGTATCATGTATGAAAGCTTGCCAATTCCCATTTGATATCTTAACAAAGATGTTAACATATGTGAAAATTAATCTCAGTGTATCAATGCTTTGCTTGTCTCAAATCTGTGTCACCTCCACCACAAGCAGCCTCTATGTATTTTTTGTTTAGTTCACCTACTCTTCCTTCCCATGTTTGTTTCCTTTAGTGCCATCACTCTTTTTCACGAAGGACAGAGATTATTATACTAGAGGTCACAGGTGGAAGACTCCACTATAATTGCAGAAGACAGCTTGTTAAATAATTTCCAACTAGAAATTAAAAGTATAGCATTTATTCCTCTTCTTCACTTGGATCTCTAAGGATTTCTCATTTTTCATTAGTCTATAGTTTTGTTCTACCTGTCCATTTTTTTGGCCTTTACATTAAAGGGAAACCATTCCTTATTTTGCAACAAATACATGAACTATTTGAATACAACAAGTTTAATACTCAAAATATTATACCTTCCTGTAGCATGTTAGAAATATGCAACTCCAGGAATTCACATATACAACATGGATGTCTTAAAACAGAGCATATAATCTTTTTACAAAATTAAAACCTCATTAACA
Organism: Phascolarctos cinereus; assembly: GCF_003287225.1. Lineage (NCBI taxonomy): Eukaryota > Metazoa > Chordata > Mammalia > Diprotodontia > Phascolarctidae > Phascolarctos > Phascolarctos cinereus. The sequence continues at coordinate 216,826,877 of NW_027555625.1, forward strand.
CTGCTATCTGGAATAGGAGAAAGAGCAACATTATATGTCATTATAGTAAACAAAAGGGCTACATACTGGGAATACCATTTAACTCTTAAGATAAATCAGCATTACAACTAAGATTAGAAGGAAGGTAGAAAATTGGGAAAGAATTTTTACAACCAGTCTCTCTGATAAAGGCCTCATTTCTAAAATATGTAGAGAATTAAGACAAATTTATAAGAACACAAGCCACTCCCCAGTTGATAAACGATCAAAGGATATGAACAGACAGTTCTCAGATGAAGAAATTAAAGCCATCTATAGTCATATGAAAAAATGCTCTAAATCGTTATTGATTAAAGAAATGCAAATCAAAACAACTCTGAACCACATCACACCTGTCAGATTGGCCAACATGACAAAACAGGAAAATGATAAATGTTGGAGAAGATGTGGGAAAATTGGAACACTAATACATTGTTGGTGGAGTTGTGAAATGATTCAACCACTTTGGAGAACAATTTGGAACTATGCCCAAAAGGCTACAAAAATGTGCATACCCTTTGATCCAGCAATAGCACTTCTAGGGCTATATCCCAAAGAGATCAAACAAATGGGAAAAGGACCCACATGTACAAAAATATTCATAGCAGCTCTTTTTGTGGTGGCAAAGAATTGGAAATTGAGAGGATGCCCATCAATTGGGGAATGGCTGAGCAAGCTGTGGTATATGAATGTAATGGAATACTACTGTGCTGTAAGAAATGATGAACAGGCTGACTTCAGAAAAACCTGGAAAGACTTATATGGTCTGATGCTGAGTGAAGTGAGCAGAACCAAGAGGACTTTGTACACAGAAACAGCCACGTTATGCAATGACTAAGATTGTTAAACTGAACCCTTCTCAGCATTACGAGAATCTAAGACATCTCCAGAGGCCTCAGGATGGAAAATGCTGTCCACATCCAAAGAAAGAACTATGGAAGTCGAATCGCTATCACTTATTTTTACCTTCTGTTGAGTTTTGTTTCATCTTTCTGATGGTTCCTCCTATTGGTTTTAATTTTTAATTACAACTTCACTAATGTGAAAATATGTTTAAGGGGTATGTAAATGTAAAGCCTATATCAGACTGTGTGCCGTCTTGGGGAGGGTGGGGGGGAGGAAGGGGGAGAAAAATTCTCAACTCAAAAGCATATGGAAGTGATTGCTGATAAATCAAAATAAATTCATTTTTAAAAAAAGATAAATCAGCATTATAACAAAACACTTTATATATGGTACCTCACTATAATAAGCTCTCAAGTAGTTCATTATTTGTAGAAGGCATTATCAGAATTTTGAGAATATTAAAAAAAATTATACAGGGGTTGGTATGAAATTAATAGTGCCTTTCCAATTTGGAATTATGCAAATAAAGTGACTAAAATTATCATACCCTTTGATGCAGATTTTTGCTTTTAGGCATATGCTTCAAGGAGGTCACACTCACACACACACACACACACACACACACACACACACACACACACACACGGAGGCTCCAAACCCACCTACACATTTACAGTGTGTGGCGATAAGGTGCCCATCAACTGAGGAATGGCCAAACAAATTGTGGAACATGAATTTAATGGAATCCACTTGTGCTTTAAGAAACCACAAGCATGACAGACATAGAGAAGCATGGAAAGACTTAAATGAACTGACACAAACTGAAACAAGCAAGGCCAGGAAAAATAATACACACAATGACCCAAACAAGGTAAATGGAAAGAATAACAATGCAAAACAACTGGATCTGAATGTTGCAAAACTGTAAAGAATCAGCTTGGCTCCAAAGAAGAGAACTGAAGATACCCTCCATTCCAATTTTTCAGAGGCTGAGCTCCTCAGGTATAAAAAACACTGTATATAATTTTAGATTTTCTCAATGTGTTGACCAATTTTAATAAATTTTTTAAAATTTCCTTTTTCTTTAAAAGAAACCTTTCTATGGTATAAGAAATGGTTCTCTACGAGGAGGGATAAAAGGAGATATAGGTGATATAAATAACAAAAAATATCTTTTTTTTTTTAAGAGAGGCAATGGGTGAAGTGACTTGCCCAGGGTCACACAGCTACTGTTAAGTGTTTGAGGCCAAATCTGAACTCGGATCTTCCTGAATCCAGGTTCGGTGCTCTACCCACTGTGCCATCTAGCTGCCCCTTAAAGATCTATTTTTTAGAAATGTACTTTTTCTCTCTCCATATCCTATAATTTTTCCTTTCTTCCTACATCACCTCCCCACTCTCATGTAATATTTATAAAATCAGAAAACAAATTTTGTAGGGAGAAAATTTTGCCTTTCACATAATATGACAGTAGACTATGGATGGTGATTCAACTACAGATTTAAGGAAATGACAGACACTGTTAATAAAGTTTTTAAAATATATGATCTATGAGTTGCTTACCTTCTCAATGAGGGTGGGTGGGCAGGGAGGAAGGGAGAGAATTTGGAACCCAAAGTTTTAAAAACAAATGTTAAAAATTGTTTTTACATGCAACTGGGAAATAAGATATACAGACAATGGGGTGAAGAACTCTATCCTGCCCTTCAGGAAAATAAAAGGGGGAGGGAATAAGGAAAGGGGGGGGATGATAGAAAGGAAGGCAGATCAGGAGAAGTGGTATTCAGAATACATGCCGTCTTGGGGTGGAGGGAGGGGAGAAATGGGAAGAAAATTTGGAACTCAAGATCTTGTGGAAGTGAATGTTGAAAACTAAAATTAAATTTTAAAAAAAGAAAATGGTCTATTTGATTGATTTATTGATTTTTTAGTGAGGCAATTGGGGTTAAGTGACTTGCCCAGAGTCACACAGCTAGTAAGTGTCAAGTGTTTGGTCTGAGGCCGGATTTGAACTCTGGTCCTCCTGACTTCAGGGCCGGTGCTCTATCCACTGAGCCACCTAGCTGCCCCTGCTTTATTTATTAAAATAAAATTCTATCACTGTCAAAAAAAAATATGATCTAGACTAACAAACAGCAGTAATCACAGATCATCTTGACATAGCAACACATATTAAAGTCTATGAGGTACTGAGATATTATCATATACATGTTGACTACTTTTCATGCAAAGCACTAACTGTAGGCACAGTGGATAGAGAAGCGCAAGGATCACTCCTCTTAAGTAACTTACAAATCTTGTTGGAGTGCTAGGACATCTATATAAAAATAATAATAGAAAGGAATGTGTGCTAAATGCCAAATGAGTAAGCAGCATTGACTACTGGTTTCCAGCTACCCTGGGTGCTGCATTATTTATCAAAAGGCTCCAAAAATCCACACTTGTACCTCAAATTGTCATTTTGATCCTTATTTAGCTCCAAAAACTGATGCTTAAGTAGGTTTTTTAAAATATACGTTGATGCTGTTGTGATTAATACAAATTCTTTCAAGTGTTACTCGAACTCTGTAGCTTTTTGCCATATATTTTCCTAATCAACAGAAAATAACACTTCAACTGCTATCATGTGTTTGTGTTGGGGGGGGTGGTCAATGGATTTTGATATTAAAAGGATCCCATAAACCAAGGATTGGGAACCAATTATACAAGTATTTAGTACTACATGAAAGCAAAGAAGGGAAAGATAATTATGAATTGTGGTAGTTCTTCACAGTTGGGGGCAGTAAAGCACACTAAGTCTTTGGCTTAGCCTAAATGGCTAATGACAGAGAGTATGAGGAAGGGCATTCCAGACAGGGTTAAGAATGTGAGCAATGGATAGGGAATGGGTAGGAAGATGAATCACATTTTAAGAGAAATACGTATGAATGTTGAGGGAAATAAGGGTGGATGGAAAGATAAGAGTCAGATGGTAGAAGGACGTAAAAAACAGGTTAAAGAGTTTAGACTTTATTGCATAGGCAAGGTAACAAGGAAACAAGAGAAGCAACACATATAAAATGATGTTTTAGAAAGATGAATCTGGCATCATATACAAGATGAACTGGAAGTTAAAGAAATAGGCAGCAGGGAACCAGTTATAAAACTATTTCAGTAGTCAAAGAGTGATGAGTTGGGTTGGGTGATGTCAGTGGGAATGGATGAGAAAAAAATAAAAAAGAACAGGGCTTGGTAACTGGATGTGAAACAACAAGAGTCAAAGAAGGCCCTAAGGTTCCTAGCTTGGAAGTTTGAAAGAATGATGGTACCACAGACAGAAATTGGGAAATCCACTGGGGGAGCTAAGAAAAGGTTAAGTTTGGTTTTGGACATGAATTTACACTTCAAATTGGTGAGACAGTCAAATGGAAATATTCAACACAGGTGGTTAGAGATGTCACAATAGAGGTAAAGACAACAAAGTCATTCAAGGGAGCAGTGTGCTCAAATTTATGTACAGTGTGCTCAAATTTATGTACAATCTATAGCTTTATAAATCTTCAAATATCTATTTGACTAACAATGACCTCAAAGTCCCTTCCAGCTCTAAACTTATGATCCTATGGTAGAAGAGAAATGAATTACAGTTATTAAGTCAGTCATTCTCAAAGCATGGACTATGAAGTTTCAGAAATTAATCTTAAATATGTTGATATCCAGGAAATATTCTCAGAAGAAGGGTAGAGGAATTGTTCCAAGTGTTGCTAGAAATATCAGAATTGACTGTCTTGTTTTTTCACACATAGCATTCACCTTTGGAATTGCTCCCTCTTCATTCTCTCTCTCCCCTATAATCCCAGTTTCCTTCAGAGATAAGCTCAATCACCATTTCCTAAGTAAGGCCTTCCTAATACCCCAAGCTACTACAGCTTCTCTAGTGCCTTCCTTTCTAGTATTCACCAGAATTACCTTGCATTTATTTTCTATATAAGTACATGTTTTCCTCTGATAATATGTAAACTCCTTGAGATTAGAGATTATTTCATTTTTTGTTAATAACCTGGTACAATACTAACAGATAGTAGGAACTTACTATGTGCTTAGTCACTGATTAAAATACCAGCTGATGAATCCACACACCACTGGACAAGAGTTAACACTGCTACAAGCTTCGATGAGACACATGCCTAGAACCCATTGGCTAAATTCTAGTTAGAAGTAGCCATAGTGAAACCCTCAGAAACTGAAAAGTAAATGGTATTTAAAAAGGTGGGGGTGGAACACAGTGGCATGGGGAGGAAAAGGGACAATCACTGTAAAGAATTTGTTAACTAACTACTCTGTGTTAGTAAGAGGAGGATGTCACATGACAGCTGGCCTTGAGGCCAAGATCCAGACAGGTTCAAGTCATATCTCTCACATATACTAGCTATGTGACTGGGCAAGTCAGTTAACCTCTAAGCACTCTAGGAAACTCTTTAAGATTTTAACTGCAGAAACATGCTGACTTTCACTAGTAGGAAGAGTTTTCTTGCCCTATGCCAATAAAGTCCCAGATATAGCCTCTAACCCTAATGTGCCAGGCATCAGGGATATAAAACCAAACCAAAACAAAAAAATGAAACATTCCTTGCTCACAAGAAGCTTACAATTCTATCAAGAAGATACTGGGGTTTTATGTATATAATAAATGCAAAATAAATATAAGGTATCTAGGGAAGGAGAGCACTCACACTTTGACAAGGGGGGAAATCAAGAAAGACTGTGTAGAATGTAGTGTTTGAACTAAGTCTTAAAAGAATAGATTGTATGAGGTGAAGGGAAGAAAGAATACATTCCAAGCATGGGGGGGTGGGACACCCAATGTAAGAACACTGAGAAAAGATGGAGTGCCATGTAAAGAAAAGTGAGAAGGCAAGTTTGACGGGACAATAAAGTGTAAGAAGGAGAATAATGTATAAAGAAGCTGAAAAAATAGGTAGAAGAGTTAACAGGAATGTAAATGTCAAGTATAGAAGACCTTGCTAAAAGGTGACCTCATCCTCTGGTAAGATTTTGAAAATCTGACCCTGTCTTTTCTCCTCCCTTAAAATAAGGGACAAGTGGGCATACCATGGAATAAATCAAAGCATCCTACTTTCTGAATTGTGTTCTTGTTACAAACAGTATTGTGTGGAACAAATGCTTGTCACCCCTCCTCCGTACTAAAATGACTGACTAAAAAGCTTGGTGACTAGGGTTAAGTGAACCCCAAAATATGTTGAGGCATATAGAGTATGTCAGATTGTGAGGGATGAGGTTGGAAAGTTTCAAATCTTGTCCAGTGTTAGACAGGTGGTGAGTGTCAGAGCCAAGACATGTAATGTAGGTCTCTCCTATTTCTAGGCCCTTTAAATGACTGACCATCTACAAAACACAGAATGAAATGTTGAGTGGTATACTGCAGGAGTTATAAAACGGACAGTGGGGAAAGAAACTGGTCTTCTTTTTGTTCTTTTTCCCCCCCTGTAGCCTCTAGGTTAGGGAACCCCAAAGCTGCAGATTTTGTCCAGAACACACATATCTTGCCCTCCTCCCAACCCTGCAAAAAGCAGCAGACACTGATTCAACCCAGTCAAGGATGAAAGGAACAGGAACTTGGGCTAGAACTGGGGCAGGAAGCAGGCAAAGTGGGTCTCAAATCCAGCTAAGTCCAGTCCTGTCTGCTTCATTCCCTGCACTCCTCTCCCAACTTAGAGCAGGGGCTGAAGCAGAAGAAAAGAAAATCCCAGTATCAGAAATCACCCACCAAAGAGGGAGGGCTCAGAAGCATATGGCAAGGGAACATAAGGAAAAAAAGCTAAAACCACCAAACATTTCAATTAAAAACAAAGAACATAAGAAGATAAACGGAAAGGACACTAAAATTAGAAGGATGACTAATAAAAATAAGTATAAATGTGTCTAAACAAATATAAGACAAAGCAAATTGACCAAATGCCTGATGAAGCATGGAACCCAGTGGACTCTCAAGAGTGCATGGGAGCACAAGAAGATATTCTAGAATGGTGCAAAAAAAAAAAGAAAACCACAAAAGAATAAAGTTAGAAGAGAATGAATGTTAAAATTTATTGCCTGCACAACAGAAGTAATGAACATAGTAGAAAACCTCAAATCTACATTGTCCAGTCTCTCCAAAGAACTATCAGAGGAGAACAAGAAACTCGGAGTAAAAATACACTGAAGTGAAGGACAATCTAGAAAAAGAGAAGCAAAGACAATAAAACTAAAAAGAACACACGGGTTTGTTCACGGGCAAAAGAATACAACTTCTTGATGAGAACTATTAGGAAAACTGGAAAGCAGGCTGGTAAAAAATTAATTTGCTATAATCATTCTGGAAAGAAATCTGGAATCGTGCAAATTGACTCCATGAAGGTCAATGACAAAAGGAAAGGCTCCATATACACTAAAATATTTAGGGCAGCATTTTTGTGGTAGCAAAGAACTGGAAACGAAGTAATGCCAATCAATTGAGGAATGGCTACACAATTTGTGGTACATTACTGCAATAGATTACTGTGCTGTAAGAAGAAACTAACATTAATTCAAGAGAAGCACAGACTTACAAGAACTAAGGCAAAGTGAAATAAGTAGAGCCAAGAAAACAATATACAGAAAGACAACAATGTAAATGAAAATGAACAATGACTAAAAATTTGAAACTGAAATGTTGTGAAATTAATGACAAAGTTTGACCCCAATGCAGAGACATAAGACGTCTTTCCCTGATCCTTTGCAAAAGTGAGAGATCACAGGTTTACAACACAGCAAATAAAGTCAGATTTGTCATGTAGATTAAAACTGTTAATTTTTTTTTCATTCTGTTATTTAAAAAAGTCTTTGTTACAAGAAATAATGGCCTCTGACAGAGGGAGAGACATACAGGGGGAAGTATAGGTGATGTAAAGACAAAAAAGATCATTGCAAATCTGATTTTAAATGTATGGCAATTATTTTCTTTACTTTGAGGAGAAACTTATCTTTCCAAAATGTTCTTATGATAGCAGAAGAAAGTTACCAAGGCCCTAATGAAATGGCCACCTGACAGCTGTGTTTTGAGGTTCATTTCATCATACTTATTTGAACAGGCCACTATTTCTGTGATTGACATGTACATATTGGGGTTTGAGGAAGAGAAAAGAGCTCTATCAATAGTTTAAAAAAAAAAAAAGAAAACTTTAATCACCCCTACACTCAGTTATTTAACAATCACAAGACTACAGATGACCCCTTTAGTTGATCTGGCATGTCCTGGGACAAATACTAGCCCCATTTTAACTTCTCAACTACTCACATGAAAGACCACTAATTATATCGTGGTCAGTCAGTCCAAGGTAGCACTAGTACCCAAAAGCCAAAAGGAGAAGTTCTTATTCAGTACAGAATTATGATTTTGCAGGGAAACAAGGCTCAAGGGGGTTCGTCCTGAAAATTTTTTATTCGGTGATGCAGGTTTTAAACATATATAATATAGGCAATTCTGCTTTAAACCTCTCATCCATGTGCTAAAATAAACTTTAAAAATTTTAAGTTCCTAGTTTTAATGTTTTAAATTACAGTCATAAAATTGTATTTCGGTCTTTTATTCAGTAAATCTAGCTAATTCAGGTTTGTGTTTGCTCCTTATCTGGTCCAAGCAGATGTGAGGAAAAGTCAGATTTAAGACACTGTCCCTAAGGAGGCCTTTGAAATGAAGTCAAAGCACTACATTTCACTTTCACATTATTTTCTTTAAAAACAAACTCATGAATTTTGGTTAAGTATGATTAAAACAGATTTGATATCATTCAAAAAACAATTTAAGGATGACACCAGGCAGGCACTCTATGTCTGGCATCAGGAAGACTTGAACTCAAAATTGACGTTAGACAGTTATTAGCTATGTGACCCTGGGAAAGTCACTTAACCTCCATTTCCCTCACTTTCCTATTTGAAAAATGGGAATAATAACACTTACCTCAAAAGGTGGTTGTGAGGATCAAATAAGAATATTTATAAAGTGCTTAGAACAGTTCCTGGCACATAGTAGGTGTTATATAAATGTTAGCTACTATTATTAGATCTCATTTTGCCGATTTGTATATACAAGTTTATGGAAAATTACATAACAGAGATATGAATAACCAAAATACGATTAACCCATATAGTCATTTCTCAGAACAATGGAATAATTTGTTCCCTTTAGTAAGAAATATTTATCCAACCTAGTTTTCAAAGACTCAAGGAAAAAGAATTTTCCTTGTACTATTATTTCTTTTGTAATGCTATGCCACTGTTATTTTGCTTTTAGTAAAAGCTGAAAAAGCAGAGACCAGAACTTTATTTTTAAATAATTCCAGTAATGTTTGTTCTTTCCTGTGAACGATCAGTTTTTTTCTAACAACATCAAAACTTATTTCAATGTAATTTCAATAACGCCAATGACATTTACAAAATACACTTTATCTTAGTCAACACTGGAAAAAGAACTAATGATGTAATTCAATGAGTCAGCAAAATAATCAATTGGACTTTGTAATCTATGAGAAACACCTTTCTGCAAAGTTACTCATAATGGTTCACATGTCATAACACATACTGCAGCCACATTTTGACGAAGAGTTCACCTCGAGCAAAAATAAACAAATAAATAAATAAATGTATTTTAAGGTGAACTGGGCTATAATTCAGTTTGTTTGGAAGAACAAAGTGTTAAAGTATCATGTTCATGACATAGTTAAGCTACAGACACTACTTGGCCAAGAAATTCTAAGCTCTTGGAGGGCCTAATGAAATGGCCCTCTGGAGGGGTCTCCAGGTGCTTACAAATTGTTATTTGCTAATATAACCACCTTCCCTTCCAACAAACATGCTTTAAATATTAAGTACTGTGTAAACAAAAATTTTAAAAAAAAACTTTTTGATAGAGGATATTCAAGATAACTTTATGTACCTTTCCAATACTGGGTAGAAATGCTATTTACCTTTCATCATATAATTAGACACTGAAACAAACACAATACAATCATACAGGCAAATATCTAGTAAAGATTTTATGTCATTATTCTCAAACTAAATTAGGGACTACCACTTAGATTCAGTTTTACCATTAATAATCTTTTTTCTCATACTCTTAACAAAACCTTCTTTGTTTTCTCATCTCCCAACTTTATTCTTTGTCCCTTCTCACATAATAAATTTAAGGTCAAAGTACTAAGGGATCCAACAGATTATTCTAAGTCAATGACCTGTCATTTCATTGTATGAATATTCACTTCACAGATTTAATACAAGAATTTATTATTATTGTGTGTTAAGCAAGATCACACCACCTTCAAAATTAACAGATAATTTTTGAAAATGCCTCTGGTCAAAATAAAAGCATCACACTGCTGCGAAACTGGTAATGAGCCTCTGGTGATCAATCCAAACAGGATCAAAATATTTTAAGTGGAACCACATTCATTTCATTATTTCTGTTTTAAACATATCACAGTGTACTAAGTTTAAAGGTTAGCTTAAGTGTACAAGAATTGCATAAGAAAACAAGGTACGGAATTGTGTCTGACATTAGTAGAGGGACTACCCACACTAAGGAGATCCCAGATCCTTTTTTTAAAAATTTCATTATGTTGCTCCTGTTCAAAAATTTCAATCAACAAAAAGAAGCTATACATACTATATCGGTGGAAAGAACATTTCCTACTGCAAATAGAATGTAGGCTTTTTGAGGACAGTGACTGTTTCTCTTTTATTTTATATCTCCAGCATTTAGCAGACAGCCTATACACAGCTGACACTTGATAAATGCTTCAAAAAGGGGCAGCTAGGTGGCGCAGTGGATAGAGCATCGGCCCTAGATTCAGGAGGACCTGAGTTCAAATCCAGCCTCAGACACATAACACTTACTAGCTGTGTGACCCTGGGCAAGTCACTTAACCCCATTGCTTAGCCTCCCCCAAAAAAATAAATAAATAAATAAAAAATAATAAATGCTTGAAAAAATGAACAAACATTGGGCTTTGTATCAAAAAGCAGGTTCAAGTCCCGACTCCAAAACTTACGTTGTATGATTATTAGCTGTGCCTACTACTGTAGGCAAGTCATTTAATTTCACTTTAGTTTGAGCTTTAGCCTTTTAATCTAAAAGGTAGCAAAATTCACTACTTAACTCACCAGCTAAGCGCTACCTGCCCAGAATAGGAAGCTACAGTCCTTGCCTTAGAGTTTACATTCTAATTGGGAAAGAAATCCAAGCAGTAAAACAAAAATCCTTACAGCGAGGGTGTTAACAATAAATGCTGAAAGAGTTTAGAAAAGGCAGATACAGCCATGGATTAGGACCATTAAGGAAGACTTCCAATCACTTCTCACTGCCTACAGGATAAAATCCTGACATGGTATAACTGCCTCACTCAACCTATTCAATCAACTATTCAATAAAGAAGTTTGGTTTCCTTATTAAGTACTTTAGGCCCTTGCTTTGGCTACACCTTCCTTTCCTTTTCCCCTCTACCTAATCCAAACCATCCCCTCCTTCAGGGCCATTTAAATCTTATTTCCTCTAACAGCAAGGACTGTACATAGTTTATATAATAATATGTTTGCCAAACAGTATAATATAGAAATATCTATGTGTATATATGTATATAATTTAAAGAGATCTATATTTATGTTGGCATACATAATCACGGTATATCTCTATAGATAGAATATATTCTATATCTATCTATCTATCTAGTGGTTATATCTACTAGTTATGCATATATACCATATAATGTACATAGATATACATAGTATATCTATAGCTATATCTAAATAGATACGTAGAAGTCTACATATAGACACATAGCTCTACAACATATGGCACAACCCAAAATGTCACAGGATTTAGTTTGGAAAATGACCGTTGATGGTCTGTTTTGTTCAAATATTACTCTAACACTGATAATTATGCAAACTTAACTACTACTGAATATCCAGGTTGTTTCAAGAACAAGTCACCTCATCAGACATGAAATGAAAAAATTCTTAAGTGACCTGCTGTACAAGAGGGCCTCATATTTAAAAGTTTATAAGGCAAAAGGATGAAAACTCTCTCAACCCAACTGATCAAAATCTTCCTTGCAAATTTCAGAACTGAGGGGTTAAATAAATAATTTGCATATAAAGCAGATGCCTAATTATTATTCTTATTGCTTTTTTCTTTGTACAACTGTCCAGAATTATAGTGAAAAGGGACTGCAACATAAGCAAGAAACAGATTAGTATACCACAGGTAAGCCTCCTACCAGTTTCTCCCAAAGAGATTTTGTCACTTAGGCTGCCTATTTTTGGCAGCCAGTTTGGCACAGGAGCAAGAGAACAGCAGGAACTGCGGCTAAGCAAAGAGAATTGCTAGCGCCCTCCGCCGACTACAGAAGAAAGCCGAGTCAGTGCGCTGCGGGATCAGACTCCATACAAAGAGACCTGGGAAACAGCTGATTGCAAGGCACGTGACTAAACAGGAACCAATCAAAAGACGCCTGAGTAAGGCTTTGAGAACGAGGCTCTAGGACCTCCTACAGCACAACAAATACAGGCAGGAAACAGCTGAGCTAGGCTAGAGCAACACAGCGCAGACTTAGGAGGGGGAGGAGCCGAGGACAGAGCCGCAGGGAAAGCTGGGCTAGGTAGGCAGCCAAGAACAATCAGAAACACACACACACAGATGGGTCCTCCGCCAGCCCCGAACCGCCCCCAAACCTTCCATTAGGTTATGAGACCAAATTTACCTTCAACCTTCTTATAGGGACAGCCACAACTGTCCTCGTATAGTGTGATAAAGCCCTAGTTACTTAAAGAGAAAACTGGTGACCCTGGGGGTCACCCGACACCGGGACACAGCATTTACCCCAGACGAGGCAGTTTGTTTTTTGTCTTTAAAGGCAAGTGGTTGATAAAACCCTGGGGATGCATCTCGATAATATGGAACGTTACAGTTCACAGGAAGAGCAAGGACCTCCAACTTAATTTTTCCAAGACTCTGAACCCATGGTCCTTTACCTAAAGATGGTCAGCATCTCAAAGTGTCAGTGTTGGAAATAGCCGTCTATGATATGGGCTAAGAAAATATAAGAAAACAGACATTAATAAGGCAGTAAAACGAAAAAAGTTGTTGCTGTGTCACGTTGCAGTTTCTACTGTCGTTTTTAAGGGGGAAATGCCTTCCTGTAGGTGGGAGCTTTAGGGGACCTATTCCACTGAAATAAAAACAGACATCTAAGGCTGGGGTGGGGGGGAGTCTGATAACTGTGAGAACAGTGAAACAATTAGGCCTATTCTTTAAATGGAAGAAGGGAAGGGGGTCGGACAGCAGCTGAGGGTAGTAGGCGGGACAGGAAGAGGTCGCTACGGCTGTCTTGTCTAGGTCTTGGGGAGAGTAGTGTGGGGCTGAACGGCAGCTGCAGCTATTGTGCCTTAAGGAAAGGGGGGACCAGTGCAGATACTGCAGAGTAATGGGAGGCTGGCCTGCCGCTGAGCTGAGGGGGAGGGCTGAAGCAGGACTGAGTTGGGGGTTCGGGTTCTGTGAAGAAGGAGCTAAAGCTCTGTTGGAAGCTTGAGCTCTCCGTGAGCTAGGCAAGTAGGGTCAGAGTTGTAGATAGGGGGAAGAAGTGCAAGTGAGTTGTGGCTAAGGGAAGGGAAGTCGAGGCCTAGTAATGGTGGGCTGGGTTGGGAAGGCGGGTCAGGGGAGTCCAGGCTGAGTTGTGGTTGCGGTAGAGGAGGGGGTCTGGTTTGAGTTGTGGCTGGGGGAGGGGAGTAGAGGCCGAGTTGTGACTGGGCTAGGGGGAGGGGGAGCAGCTGAGCTACGTCTGGGAGGGGGGGAGGGGCCCCGGTGGTTGTGCGGGCCTCGCCCGGGCCCGTCTTGTCTCCGTCCCCGCCGTGCTCAGCCTGACACCGCCCCCAGCTCCTCAGCGGGCCTAGAGCGCTTTCTTCCCCGGCTGCTCCTTGCGGCAGCGGCCCCGGAGCCCGCAGGGAAGGGGGAAAGGAGGGCGGACGGCGGCGGCCGCGCAGACCCCGGGAGGTAGTTCCTCCAGTTGAATCCCTGGCCCGGAGCCCTTCCACACCGCCAGGCCCGGCGAGTTCCCCCAGCCTCGGCTCTAGCCCGGCCAGAGGCCCGGACTTACCTCGAGCGGCCTGGCCGTAGCGTAGGTCCGCGGCGGCAGCGGCGGCGGCGGAGGCGGCTGTTGCTTCCTCAGCTGAGGTAAAGCGCCTTCGCCGCCTCCCGTCTCTCGGTTTCTGTCGGGCCCCAACCTTGGCCCCGCCTCCCTGTGGCTAGGCCTTGGGCGTCAATCACGCAACTCGGCCCCGCCCCTCGTCCGTCTGGTCTGCGGGTTGGCCCAGGCCATCTACCCCCGTGGGCCCCGCCCCTCCCCCGGGGCCCCGCCCCTTCCTTAACTATCCTCCCCCCACCCCCCCACCCCCCACCCCCCTGCAGTGAGGCCCACCCCTCCTCTAGCTGTCTCTGGGCGAGCCAGTTCTTCGAGATTTGCCCCGCCCCTGACCCCCTTCTCCCCTACCATCCTAACCAATCCCGACGGCCGGCTCCTCCCCTTCCTCCCGGACAGCCTATGTGGCGCTCTTCAGGAACCACCCACCTCCCAGCTGAGTGCACACAACACAGCGGCCACGTGAATCAGTTTCTTAAAGAGGAAGGCTCCTGGCTGTCTTGGGCAAGTAGGACTTTAGTAGCTGTTAGCGTTGCTGCGGCTGCTTAGGTGAGGGCCAAGGCCTAGAGATTAGGATGGATGAGCACGAAGGAACTTTGGAGAAGGGAAATCTTTTACTGGTGTCAGAGGTAAAAGAAATTGAAGTTACTGTAGTGACTAAAAAGCAAAACAAACAGCTGATGCAGTTTATCTGAGGTCATCTTTTTGACCGAAGTTGAGAAAACTTCCTGGCTGGCTGTTTTGCCTTTGTCACGGCCTAATTTATTTGTGACTCTGCCTTTATTTGAGACTTTGCCTTTGTCACGTGCTTAATTTATTTGAGACTCCGAACCCGGATAATTGCGGGTCAGGCTCGTCCCTCTGCAAAATTATAAAACAAACAGGTCACCCACACTCACGATGTGTCCTGGGAAAGAGAGCGACCCTGGCTTCTGAGGTATCAGTGCTATCAATGTAAATTGGAATGACAACATGTGCATGGGCGTCTTCAGCGAGCTTCCTCGCTGGAGGCCTCCGTGTCGTTATTAATATTGTTTATTTTTTATTATTGTTAACATCTTGTCTTTCTGTTTCCTTAATTAGGACCAGGTGATCTTGTAGCCGGTCACGTAGCTCTAAACCTTATGAATTCGTTGCCAGCTTCAATAACCAACATTCCCAAAAGGTTCTCGGTGCCCACACTGCATTTTACATCCAGAGTAGAAGCTATCCCACATTTTTTTTGCTTCCCAAATAAAAATTTGCTCAGCTGCATAGTTCGGTGTTTGGTACATAGTAGATGTTCAATAAATGTTTGTTGAATTTAATTGAATACTGTCCAGAGTGTCCATCTTTGATCATATTCAATAAATATTTCCTCAGGGCTTCACTAGGGACTTAATTTGCTAATCTATGACAAATTATTTAGGATGAAGGTTTATTTTACCTCTTTCAGAAGAGAATTGCATCTTTAAAAAGAAATGTCCTGGAGCAGGGAGGAATTGATAGCCTTTTTTGTGTCATAGACCACTTTGGCAGTTTGGTGAAGCCCATGGACCCCATCCCAGAATAATGCTTTTAAGTAAATAAAGGAAATACTAAATTTCAGTTAAAAGTTAATGAAGATAAAGATGTCATTTTCCCCTTATTCAAGTTCACAGACTCCCTGAAATCTAAAGATCCTTTGACCCCAAGTTAAGGACCCTTGTGCTTTAACCAAAAGTATGTCCTTATCAAACAACAGCCTTATTCAAGTGCCTATTATGAAAAGAGCCTTAAAGAGATAGTACTTTACAACGTGTAAGACATTTTGCAAACTTATATAAATGTGAGCTATTATCATTATTAATCTTGAAGAGTCTAAGCTCACCCTATTTTAATGCACATTACATTCATTTCAATAAAAATGTTAAATATTAATTCTCTAATTCCTGCCTTCAAGGAGTTTTAAAATCCATTGAGGTTAAAGCATGGGCACTGTACTAATTTGTGCCAGAAAGCCAACTTATTAATTTACAGATGAGGATATTCATTCAATAGAATTTATTAGCATGTGTATAACACTGTACTAGGTACTGTAGAAAGTTAAAAAAAATATGTGGAACAGTTCCTGCCCTCAGGAGCTTAGTGCCCAATTGGATAAACAAGTCAGTCAGACAATTTATAGACATGAAAAGTTAAACAGTATGACTCAAATAACAGAATAAGGAAAGAATAAGAGACATAAAAAGAATACTGACAAACTGAGTTTTATAGACAATAAATATGATGAATTCAAAAGAGAGATATCACTTTGGGTTGGGCCTATCAGGGAAGGCCTATGACCATGTAGTACTGGAGCCAAACTTTTAAGGAAGGCTAAAATTTGAATAGGAGACAGGAAGAAACAGACTCATTACAGATGAAAAACAATTTGACAAGAGGGGCCTTTTGTCCAAGTCCTGACTCTACCATTTACTACCTGTGTGACTTTGAACAAGTCACTTATGTTCTGGGCCTTAGTTTCATCAATATTTAACTCTCTAAGGTCCCTTTACTCTAAATCCTCTTATTCTATGAACTACTCTACATATACATATTTTCCAGTCAAAATAGATTTCTTTTCCCAAACATACTCCAAGTTCTGTTGCCCACTTTGCTTATGTTTCTCCCTCTTCCCAAAATGATGACCTTTCTGCCTGTTGAAATTTACATATCCCTTTCACTCAAATTCAACTCAAGTGCCACATTTTATAAAACTATCTTTGATTCTTCCCTTGCCCCAAAGTGGTAGAATTTTTTTTTTAACATCTATAGCATTTTCTTTATGCTTCTCTTAGGGTGCTTATCACACTCTTCTTTCTTAATAGTCATTTTATATTCTTGTATACTCAAATGGCAAGTGCATTGAGGATAGGGTCAGTACCACACCTTTCGAATAGTAGGGGTTCACTAAACATTAGTTAAAAGAAAGGACTCCATTTCCAGTTTCTCTACTGAGACCACTTAGCTCTGACCAACTGAATTAGCTCCATCCTAAGCCCCGAGACTAGTCCAGACTGTGGACTGAGGAATACACAAGTACATCAGAGTAAAAGAAACCACAAAAAAAGGACAAAAATTGTTTTAGAATAAAAATTCTCGACTAATTGAAATTTGAGGGAATTGAAGCCCAAAGATATAAAGATATAGATAGAAAACATATGTGATATGTAACTTGCCCAAGGTCACAGAGCTTAGACAAAGAAGGACACAGACCTAAGTATCCTATCTCCTACTCTTTTTGCTACCCCATAGCTATCTCATTACTGTTAAAAAAAAAATTAGTCCTTCTAGAAAGCAACATACAATAATAGAATGTTACAAAGAAAATCTATTTCCTTAAGAAACTTTGGTACAATGTCTAGGTGACTAACTATGTGACACAGTCTCCTGTAGGATATGGACTTGTTCCTATAATATATTAACCCTAACCCTACACAGAAACTTGGATGTTTTTATCAGTCTGTTCAACTTATGAGTTTGTTAAAAATCAGACTCATCTTTCCCACTACTTGCTTCTTCGCGATTTCTGTGTGTGTCACTACCATATAATTCATCTTTAAAATCTTATGGCTACTTTAATTCTTCCCTCTCTGTCATTTCATTCATGTTGATTCTGTTATTAAATTCTCTTACTTTCAACTCTCTATCCCTGTAGCTTCTATTTTATGTAAAGCTTCTATTTAGTTGAGAGGTAAGCAATGGCATGGTACATAAAATGTGCTACTTCCACCAAGGATTTGACAACCATTCACATACGTACACACGCAGACCTGCAGACCCACACACCCACACACACCCACAAACACACACACATCCTTCAGAAATCTATACTTTCACTGGTGTAAATACTGCTGGTCTTCAGATGATAGCACAACCCATCACTGGTCCCATATTCAAGGTCTTTCAGTCTTGGTAACATCTGCCACAGAGTCTGCTCCCTTGGCTCAAAAGTCCAGGATAGTCTTCATTGAAAAAGTTGTTTGTAGCTCTTTTCTCACTCCACAAAGTATTTGTGTTGCTTAACTCTTCTCAATGCCTAGGAATGGTAGTCTGCTAAATACTTGGCAGACAGAATTTACACCTTACATCTATTTTAGATAATTACTGGGAAAGGGGCTAACAAAATGGGTTTCAGCTGAACTGTACTATCTTTGCTCTAGATTTATCCTCAGATGTCAAGTGGACACTGACAGTCTTCTACAGATGTTGCATTTTAGCCTGGATGTGACTCTGGATATCTCATGGGTCATTTCACCCAAGGTCTCTGAGGGGAACACCTGCTGCTTTTTTGCAAGATATAGAATAAAAAGCAAAAGGTTTGCATTAATCAATCACAGCTACCCAGCTACAGCTGGGTACCAGCAGTAATGTGTTCATCAGTGTCCTAAATAGCCTATGTTCAAAGCCCACTGATGTCTCAATCCTCTCAATGTCTAAATTCCCCAAGCCTACCAATCACATTGATGGGCCTCTGGCCAGAAGCATCCTGCTGGACATCCTGTCAGTGCTGCCCTCTTATATAAAAAACTCCATCTTAAAAAGAAGTACACCTCTCAGCTGTAATGTGTTGTCCGCTGCCAACCTGAGGGGCTAGGTTAAGGGTATACTCCAAGAATACTGTGCTGGAGAGACTTTTTGTACTTTTGTCCTTCTGTGATCTCTGCTCAGTGAGTATATCAGCCTTCATCAAAACAAATATAAATACTAAATAGATGTTCTAGAGCTGTCTCAGAATGTATAGGTGTGATTTGTCTTAGCAACCTACAGAAAGAATTGTTCTGCCTCAAATGAACTTGGCTTTAGAGCCTGAGAAGAAAACCTATCCCAGACAGTGTAGGCAAGCTGGCAAAGAAAAAGGAAAGAAGGAAGGGAAAGTTCCATACCCAAAGAACATGAAGCTTTAACATGCCAACATTACTGCAATAACATGAAACACCAGACCAACATGCCAACAGCACTAGGTCACTCCAAAACATGCCAATGACACACTAGCAACACACAACTGTCACTCAACATGTCAAAACATACCAACAACATGCTAATGACACACCACCAGCATGCCACTCCAACACACCAACTACATGCTAGCAATATGCCGTCGCTTTGCAAACATGTCACCAAACATGCTAACAACATGGCATTAACACACCGACATGCCACCACTCCAACATACACCAACAACACGGCGATAACACTCCAATAACCTGGCAACAACACTCCAATACACCACCACTCCGTGCATACACCACCAAGCTAACAGCACACGAACAACACATCAATAATGTGCCAACATCATGATACTTCACCAACATGCCAACAACGCAGCAACATTGTGCCAACATCATATGTCACTCCAACAACACACCATCATGATGTCACTCCAATGCACCAACAACATGCTAGTAACACACTAACATCACGTCACTCCAACAATCTGCCTCCAAGACGCCAGCATCACAACGTCACTCCATCAGCAGTAACAGGCCAGCATCACAATGTTATGGCAGTAACACCACTATCCAACATTCAGCTGAAAGCCATTTTATCAGGCTCTTTCCCAATAATCATCGAAAATAAATGTGAGGTCTGAGTAGCTATGACTGACTAATGCAAGCCTGGGGAGGAGGGGGGAGCAATATTCTGTGTCTTATAAGAAAGTGGGAGTTGTTCTCAGAGACCTTTGAGAAAGAGGAGCAATGTAACATGGGCAGGCCCAGCTAGCCCCCCTTGGCTTCTTCTTCACTGGCTGTTTTTGTTGTTGCAGCTTAGGACATGAAACTTAGGGGCCTACAGTGACAGGGAGCTTATGTTCTTCTATGGGGACTCAGCTCATTCACAGGTAAGTACACACAGGGTGTATAGAAAGCAAATAAACATAATATGGGGTGTGTAAGGAATACATTAATCTCACTGACTTGCTAGAAGGCTGAAGGAAGCCTCAGTAAAGCTGGCTTACCCTATCACCTTGTTGTGAGCCCCATGCTTTCTTGTGCTGAGCTACTGATACCTGAAATCTGTGTTGACAGGGAGACAGGGCCACTGACAACTAGGGAAAATCAAGAAAGATCTTGATGTAGGTGGCACTCAAGCTGATCCTTTAAGGAACTTAGTGGTTTCCATGAAAAATTAATTTAAAAATTCAAGAATCTAATTCAAAGAGGAGTTCTTGAAACAAAATTTTCTTTGTCCTAAACCATGAACGTTAGAGCAATGGGGAGTCTTGGGTGGGCAAAGTGTGAATGATAATGCTTAATTATTCCATTTTCCAGGTTCTCCTTCTATGGGTACAGACCACTGGTTTGAGTCAGGTGGTTTCACATGGTGTTTAGAGACTCATTCACAGTGTAAGGCACACTGCAATTTGATGATTAAAAGGGCAGAAAATATTTTTGTGTAAAGGAAAAGATTTACGTTAATTAGTAAATGGCATAAGATGTTGTGGCTATTAAAGATGACGATTGATAGCTAACGAGTAGCAAAACAACCTTATCGTAAAATACGCTGCTAATAGATATGTATGCAGAAATGGCTTTCAAATAAGTTTTTGACAAAAAAATCTGTCATACATGATAAAAGATTCAACTCTTTTTGTGAATGATGAAATGATGCCTTCTAACGGTTAGAAGTAGACAATTCACAGTAGGCTTCTGCTGAGTGATTCTCGGATTGCTGGGAGAGAGAATTGATTTCTTTGGGCAAGATCTTCAGTGGCAACTATTGCCCTTCGATGCCACCTCTCCCTTCTCATTTGAAAGATGAAGAAACTGATGTCCACAAAGATTAGGTGACTCACTCAAGGTCACAAAGAATTAATGGCCACTCTGGGAAAATCTGTCTGACAGTTAAAGATAGGCCAAAGTGAAATCTGGGAAAGTAGGAGGTTCCCCCTCCCTAGACATCTTTTAAGCACAGCATAGATGACCGTTTGTCAAGTATATGATGTTGATAGAATTATTATTCAGTCCCAAGTGGGACTAAATGGACGGTGATGTCATCTAACACTATCATTCTGAGACTTTGTAGTCAAAGACTTCTTGCAGAAGATGAACATTAGCTGAAACTTGAAGGAAGCCAGGGAAGCAGGGAGGTGCAGATGAGGAAGGAGAGAATTCCAGCTCTGAGGAGTAGCTGGTAAAAATGACCAGAATCCAGAGACAGAATGTCTTTTGTAAGTAATAGCAAGGATGCCAGTGTCACTGGAGCATATAGTCCATGAAAGGAAGTAAGATGTGAGAGGAGAGAGAATTCAGGAGGAGGGGTAGGCCAAAAACCTCAAATGCTGCAGAAAGGTCAAAAATGAGAAGGACTGAGAAAATGCCACTGGACTTAACAGTCAAGTAATCAGTAATCTTGGAAAGACTACCTTCAGTCAGTCAATAAGCATTCATTAAGCACTTACTATATGCCACGCACTACATTAAATGCTCTGGATACAAAGAAAAGTAAAAGATAGAACCCACTCTCAAGGAGCTCACAGTCTAACTGGGGGAGACAACATGAAAACAACTATGTACCATTAAGAATATATCCAGGATAAATGGAGATAGTCAACACAGAGGAGGCAGTAGCATTGAAGGGCATCAGGAAGGGCTTCTTTCGGAAGGTGAGATTTTAGCTGAGACTTGAAAGGAAGGAAGGTGTATCTTTACCAAGAAAACCCCAAATGGGGTCACAGAGAGTCAGACATGACTGAGAAATGACTGAACATATCAGGACTTGATTTAGTGTTATAATGATTATCTGGACATAATAAAATGATGGAGAAAATGTTAATAATGCAGTTTGAACTTAAAAGTGTGTTGTTCATACTTTTTTTCCCCTGGAGAGCCAGTTGTTAAACAATTAGAAGTTCATCACAGACGCACCTATCCACCACTGCAGATCCCAACTCTTCTATTAGTTGAAATTCTTTGTGAAATCCTAGGTCCAAAAAATTTTAGTACCTGTTGGCCAGCCTGATCTTTGGGCCTCTTAGATCTTAATTTGGCTCCTTCTTGGATGACAGCTGAAGAGACCCTCACCAAAGGAGAGTTAGAGCTAGTGTTCCATTTGTATCATCTTGAAGAACCCAGGGCTACCTTCATGCTACAGTGAGATATTGCATGACTCCAAAGCAGGAATACCGAGAACATTAAAAATCTCTCACCCCAGCCTAATCTTTTTAAACTTTTCAATGTGTCTCCAACATATAGATTCCCCCTTAAAGTAAAATGACTGTATTATTCCCTTTTAGAAATGAGAGAATAGAGGCTCAGGAAGGTTGATAATTATCCAAGTTCCCATGGTTAGCAGACCCAGAATCTGCATTTTGAGAGTGAACACAACAAGACCCCTACTAGGGCTGTCTGTGTAATACTTCTGTGAAAAAAGTAGCTTCAGCCTACCCCTAATGGGCAGCTGTGTGAGTCAGTAGATAGAGCACTAGGCCTGGAATGAGACGACCTGAGTTCACAAGTGGCCTCAGACGCTTCCTGGCAGGGTGACCCTGGGCAAGTCATTTAACCACATTTGCCTCAGTTTCCTCATCTATAAGATGAGCTGGAGAAGGAAATAGCAAACCCCTACAGTATCTCTGCCAACTTTTGCAGGGTTAAGAATTGAAAGGAATTTTTAAAGTTATGCAGTCTAATCTCCTTTTCTGGATGAGGAAACTAAGGTCCAGAGGAGCAAAATAATTTACACAAGATAGTAAATGGAAGGGTCAGCATTTGAATCCAGGACATCTGATTCTATATCCATTGCTCTTTCTACTGTGCCACAAAGCCTCAATGTCTGTATCATTAAATGTGTTGAATAACAATTATTTCACTGTCCTCTAAATAATACTAGTCTCCCTAATTGACAAAATACACGATCCTGTCTTTGTGAATTTGCCTGTCATACAATTTCTCCACTGATTTAATTTTGTTTTTAGATGTTATGGGTACAAGGAACACCTTTCACTGGATAGCATTTACCTAGGATCTTATAGTGGGGCCAGGGTCAGGACCATCAAGGTCTTTCAAGTTAGAAATGTCCAAGGTTCTGATTCAATTTCCTTAGTTTGGGGATCAGCATAGGAATGGGGCTCTGGCTGAGAAATCATTGTTCGGTTGGGGGTCAGATTTTCAATGTGAACAAGCTAAGTCCAAGAGTTAGATGACAATGGAGCTAAAAGGATAGGATGTGTTGGGGTGTGTGTGTGGGGGGGGGAGTGGGGGCGAAGAAGTTGGCTTAAATCCAAAAATCAAAACAAAATTCAAGGGAAGAGAAACAGTGGTGGTAAAAGATTGTCTCTGAGCTTTGAGCTTCAGTAATTCAGTACCTGTGGCTCCAAGAATCTCTAACATGTGCAGTGGCCACACTCCAATAAAATCACATTGGCAGATGGGCTAAACCAGGTTGAGGGTAATCAACGGGTCCGTCGCTGAGACACGGGGTATGTACCTCAAGTATGTGAAGACCTCCCCCCCAGAATGGGCAGATGAGAACAGTCCATTCCAATGGCCATGATGGAGACTGAAGCAGGGGCCTTAGAGCTTGGTCATTCACTACATCTCCGGGCCATAGCTGTTTGTCCTGACTTTTGACTTGCCACTGGCCTTGGATGACTCTGGAAGGGAGAGTGAGTCAGATAACTAACTCAGTGCAGCTCTGTTTCACTTAAATCCAACTCACAAGGGAGTCAAAACCTCAGCCCATGATGTCATTGGTCCACTTTGAAGATGAAGGCCTAACAACTGGTACCAAGTAATTAACCAGGGAGGGGAGCAGAAGTGGGAGAGGAAGGAGGGATATGTTTGGATTCGACAAAGAACTATCCTGATTCACCACACTTGGCTGACTTATATGAACATTTATGTTTTTGTGATCAGTTTGTCCATCCTTTAGTTTTCTTTTATTTATTTGACATTCCTTCAGTTGGAGAGATCCTGCTGCTCCTGCCCTCCTTGTTCTCCATAGCAAAGGCTGAGTCCATAACGGTGCTTCATGTCTGCCTTCTTCCATTAGAATGTGAGCTCTTTGAAAGCAGGGACTATGTTTTTGCCTTTGATTCCTCATTACTTAGCACAGAGCATGATACATAGTAAGTGCTTAATAAATTGCTTATTGATTGACCCTGTGCAATTTGGTATAATGGATATGGGAGAAATTAGCATAGACTGGAGCAATATGTGATTAACAGAAGACTGGCCCTGAAATGAAATCAGAAAGCTTTAAGATTTAAGGCAAGCAAGAGATCTTGAGAAGCCTTCAGTCTTGGGAAGATTAGAGATAAGAAAGAGAGTAGCATGAACATTTAGAAAGACTGAGTGTTCCTTCTGACCAATATAGGAATTCAATGACAAGTCATAAGGATACTATTTGGAAGGTCTTCATTCTAACAAGGCACATATTGTTGAAAATGGATGAGCTTGGCAGTGTTCTACTTTGGTTAATATTGGACTTATAAGGAGGGTTCAGATAAGGTCTGATGATAACAGGTCTGAGGATGACAGGAGGGGAATGGGGTCATAGTGGTTTTTTTTAAACTTATTTATATTTAACATTCTTTTCTTTTTAAATGTTGGGTTTCAAATTCACTTCTTTACTCCCATCCCTCCACTATCCATTGAGAAGGCAAGCAATATGATATCAATTATACATATAAAATCATCCAAAGCATATTTCCATGTTAGCCATATATCTAAAAAAAGTCAAGAAAAATGAACTGAAAACATTATACTTCAGTTTGTGCTCAGCTTATCAGTTCTCTGGAGGTGGATAGAATTTTTTCATCATGAGTCCCTTGGAATTGTCTTGGATCATTTTATTGATCAGTAGTCATCTCTTATACTTGATCATCATTACAATGTTACTGTGCAAAATGATCTTCTGGTTCTTCTCACTTTATTTTGCAGCAGTTCATATAGGTCTTCCCATGTTTTTCTGAAACCACCCCCCTCGTCATTTCCCACAGCACAATAATATTCCATCACAATCATGTGCCACAACTTGTTCAGCCATTCCCCTTTTTTTCTAGGAAGGGTTGTGCAATGGAGGTAGCTGCAGATATGGTGTGATTTAATGAGTCAGAAGGTCTTTGTTCTAATCTTGGCTCTTTCACCAAGTACCTGTATGGCTTTAGACAAGTTATTTAATCTTTCTGGATCTTATTGTCCTCATTTGTAAAATGAAGGGATTAATCTAGGTGGTCTCTGAGCTCCCTTCTAGCTCTAATCTCGAATCCTCTTATCCTAGGATTCGAAGTGTGTTAGGAAAGTCCCTACAGACCAAAGATGAATTCCTTATTCCCCTGTCTTAGTGTCTGACTATTGGAAAATGCAAACACTGTGCAAGAGGACCACGGCGGTGTGGTTCATTTAGAAGCAGCAATACCCTTAGCTATCCTTGCCCTAAATTTAGCTTTAAATTATCTTATTAGCTCCCTGGTATAGGGTAGAACATTAAGGAAATGTGATATGAGGTTGGATAGGATGAAGGGAGGGAGAACAGGAAAAATCAGGAATCTGGGAGATAGCTTGGTATAGCAAAAAAGAGCTCTTTGTATCCCCAGTGTCTGGCAAAGGACTCATGTCAGAGACCCTGGGTTCAATAGCTTGAAGGAATGGCAGGGTCAAGTGATGGACAGGAGAGATCTGGACAATAGGAAAGGAGCCAATGAATAAGAAGAAACTGAAGGAGTGGGAAGGATTGGCAGGGAACAATTTAGAGGGAATAGGTGAGAATGAAATCAAGAATACAAATGAATAGGTTAGCCTTGTTAAAGAGAAGGCCTACCTCTTCCTCCAAGACTGGAGCAAAGAAGAAGAGGGTGAGAGATGAGGGAGAGTGATTTTTAAGGATAAAATGTGGGAAAAGAGGTGGCTTATGAGAATTGGACTTGAATTTTCTCAGTAAAGTACTGGCTGGGCCTGGAGTCAGGAAGGCTTATCTTCCTGGATTCAAATACAGCCTCAGACACTTACTAGCTGTGTGACCTTGGGCAAGTCACTTAACCCAGTTTGCCTTAGTTTCTTCATCTCTAAAATAAGCTGGAGAAGGAAATGGCAAACCATTCTAGTATTTTTGCCAAGAAAACCCCAAATAGGGTCATGAAGAGTCAGACGTGGCTAAAAAAAAAAAGATAAACAACCAACCAAAAAAAAAAAAAACACTGAACAGAAACAACAAAGTAGTTGAGTTCTTCTACTGAAAGGGAGAGAGGGAAGATAATTTAGGACATCTGATGAGTGAACAAAGGGTTTGAAATAGCCATTGTGGAGATTGGCATGGGGAGTCAATCAGAGAAAAAGTAGGTTTTCTGTATAGCAGTAAGACTACAAATGAGATTAGATTATAATATTAATTTGTAGTGAACCCAGTTAGCATGATTGCATGACTTTTTTTTAGTTGTATGGCTGACTTTAATTTCTAAATCACATTCATTTCTGACTGTAACCCTGCTCCTTCTCATACCAGCCAGTATTCCTGTGTACCAAAGATTTAGACAAAGGTGACAAGACCATCAGTTCAGCAAAACTGATTCATTGACCAACTTGGCAACACGGTTGCGTGGGTTTCTCCAGGAGAATTCAGCAGGATGTGGATACACAAGAGAGAACAGATGATGGGAATAACCCAGGATTTGGGTTTGGAAAGGGACAAATGGTGCTAAGAGGGTCAGCAATTCAAGGGTAGCTAATAATATATAGTTAAATTGGTTGACCATGGGGTCAAGGCTTTGGAAGGAAGCCAAGATGAGGTAACAAGAGTGGGAGAACAGGGAAGGAGGAAGAGATAAAGTCATGATGACAGAGTTGTTTTAGGAGTGGCAAAGGTAGGAGATAATGAAGAGTAGAAATTGTAGTCAAACAGGAGATGCAGAGCTCTAAATCACAGAGGAGGACGAGTGGGTTCTGGATGGGTGATGGTCAGATCAATAATCATAATAGCCAGCATTTTTATATAAATTTTGGGTTTGCAAAGTGCTTTACATATATTATGTCATCTGACTCTCACAACCTTGTGAAGAAGGTATTATTATTATCCCAATTTTACAAATGGAGAAACCAAGGCAAACTGGTGAAGTGACTTGACAGGACTCACATAGCTAGTAAGTATCAGAGACAGGATTTGAACTCAGGTCTTCCTGACTCTAAGTCCAGTGTTTTAGGTTAATCAATCAACGAGCTAACAAGCAGTTATTCAATGCCTAATAGGTGCTAGAAATTCAAAACCAAAAATAAGTCAGTCCATGCACGCAAGGAGAAACCACATGCTCATATAGAGGTATATGCAAAATATTTACAAACCAGATACAAGGTAACCTTTGTGGGAAAGGCTCTAGCTGCCAGGGGAACCATGAAAGGCATCATGTTGAAGCTGAGGGAAACCTTGGTCTTGTGATGGCTGAGAATAGCATCAGTGCGGGCCTTCCAGCCTTCAGATGCCAAAATGATTATGTTCCAGAGAGCCAGACTGAGCTGTCCCTCTGCTCCTCAGGGTGGTACCTGAGGATGAAGAAATAACCCACATGGGCCATAGGCACTCGACTCTGGACCTCTGAGCCCATGGAAGTAAAGGCTTCTTACCTGAGGTATTCTGAGGCTTGGTATGTGAGGTGGCTTCTCTCTGGAGCTGAGGCTCCGATACCCATCAATACAGGTGCTTTCTCCATGGGTGCAGATTGCAAATTACATCACTCACACTTTCTTGTCTTCTGTGATTCTTGTCCTTGTTTTTTCATGGATCCTTGATCCTTTCACCATGCTGGATCTTTCTCTAGGTCTTTTTACAGTTAGATTATCCATGGCTATCTCATCTTCTTTCCACCACTAGCCCACTTCTTTCTCTGATCATACATTATGTTATCTCAGTGATACTTTTATGCCACTTCTTGATTTTGGTCATCAATGGAAACATACATTAACCAGCCCCTACTTTTGCCTACCAGCATTACCTCTAAGTCATCCATAGCTTTGATTCCTTGGAGATTAGAGTATCCCAAGATTTTCAATCATACAGCTTTGCTAGGAAAATGTTGGTGTTAAAAAAGAAAAATTTTTGTGTGAGGGAGCAATTGGAATCTTAAAAAATGACATAATTCCTAAATGTAATCCAGGGTGCTCTCTTCCTTCTCTATAATTCTGGAACTGACTCATTTTCCATTTATAGTACCTATCCCAGATAAATGTACTGATCTATTAACTCAATGACCTGGTCAAACAACGATATACCATTGTCTGCATAGTTGTCTTTCTTAGCCATTTAGTTTTCTCTTTATTGAGTGTTAGAACATATATTGCTGTTTGAGTATCTTACTGAGGTGTGGCAAGAGAGCCTGTGTGACAGTGTCAAACATCTTTGGTGAGCATACATTTGTTTTATCCCTTGCTTGACAATAATTAGAAGGCTTTCCCCCCTCTTTTTAAAAGTGTTTTGTTAATTCTCTTTTTAAACAGCGTTATCATTTTTCAAAAATCCCGAACCAAAGAAAAATTGAGCTGTCATTTCTTAACAAATAAGTAATCAAGTAAAGCAAATCAACATATTGTCCATGTTTAAAAATGCATGCCTCATGCCACATTTTTGTCTATGATTTCTTTGCTAAAGAAGCAGGAGGCATGCCTTCTTGCTCTTCTAAAGTCATAGGTGGTCACTGCATTGATCAGAGCTCTCAAGTCTTTCAGTGTTGTTTTACTTTGTACTATTGTGGTTATTGTGTAAATTGTTCTCTTGGTTCTACTCACTATATCCTGCATCAGTTTAAACAAATCTTCCTAAAGTTTCTCTGAATTCTTTGTTTAAGTTGTTAGATGGATATGGCATCATAACAATTTTAAAGTGATTATTGGCCCTTAAACCCAATCAGGAATTAAATAGAATCACAGAATGTTAGAGCTAACTATATAGATATTTTGTCCAAATCCCTCAGTTTATAGACGAGGAAACTCAGGTTCTTGGATGGTCAAAGGTCCCTCAACTATACATGGTAGAGAAAGGATTCGAACCCAGGTCTTCTGATTCTAAAGTAACTGACACAAAACTGGGCAGATAAGCCAGGCTACCTGAAGCAGTGGGATACCGCAAGGGAGAGAGAGGAAGCAACATGTTTGAGGCAGGTCAAACCACCCCCACCATCTTTACCACCATCTCCCCTAAAATCCTGATGGAGACAAAGATCCTGAACCTAAGAACTTTGGGAATATCAGTGCTTCTATCTAGGTTCCCTAGGTATGATCCCTGAGTAACAACACCTATGAAGATGCAGCCTGGCAACTGCTCCTATGGGTACTACAATACTATGTAGCTACCAAAGACACAGAAAAGAAAGTTCTTGCCACCAAAGTTCTTAGCACTTTCAAATGGTTTAACATCAGAAACTGATCTAATTTTATCAGTAGAAATGACATCAAAGAAGAGGCATTGCCATCTGATTTGCCACTGTCCAGTGAGGACCAGGGGACCTTTCCATATGTCTTGGAGCTGAGCTTTTTGGGAGCAGGGTGTCTTTCTTTTCCACTGTATCCCTAGTGCTTAGCACATAGTGCTTGACACAGAGTCCTAGGCAGCTCAATGATGCAATGGATAGAGTGCTGGGCCTGGAGTAAGGAAGACTCATCTTCATGAGTTCAAATCTGGCCTCAGACACCAGCTATGTAACCCTGGGCAAGTCACTTAACCCTGTTTGCCTCAATTCCTCATCTGTAAAGTGAGCTGGAGAAGGAGTTGGCAAGCCACTCCAGTGTCTTTGCCAAGAAAACCCCAAATGGAGTCAAGAAGAATTGAACACAACTGAAATGACTAACAAATAATGACCCTAGTAGTTAGGGTCTTTGTATTTATCAAACAGTATGCTACTATGTTTGTTTGCATCAGTATGTTGTGTACCTAATCTGTTTCCCTGATTGATTTTTTTAAACTGTTATAAATTATTTTAAAGATTATTACTGTATAATATAGTTTGAGATCTGGTACTGATCAACCACTTCTTTCTTCCCACTTTTTTCATTATTAGCCTTAAGATTCTTGAACTTTTGAATTTCATTTTTATAGCTTTATAAAATAATCCCTTACTAGTTTGCTTGATATGATATAGGATAAGTAAATTAATTAATGTAGTATTGTCATTTTTATCATATTGACTGTCTACCCATGAGCAATTGTTTCTCCAATTAGTATTTCTGCAGAGAGTATCTAGATTCATATAATTCTGGACTTGCCACAGTAGATATAGTCCCAAATATTTTATAACTTCTGTAGCTATTTCGAATAGAATATCTATTTCTATCTTATCCTGATGGGTTTTGTTAGTAATATGTAGGAATGCTAATGATTTATGTGGATTTATCCTGCAATGTTGCTGAATTTGTTGTTTCAATTAATTTTTGCTTGACTTTTGGATTTTTTAAGTAAATCATATCATTGTCAAAAAATGATAATTTTGTTGTCTATTCTTATTCCCTAAATTTCTCTCTTTTTCTTTCTCTTTTTTTTCTTTTTGGTGAGGCAGTCGGGGTTAAGTGACTCGCCCAGGGTCACACAGCTAGTTAAATGTCAAGTGTTTGAGGTCAAATTTGAACTTGGGTCCTCCTGACTCCAAGGCTGGAGTTCTAGGCACTGCGCCACCTAGCTGCCCTTAAATTTCTCTTTTTTGTCTTATTACTACAGCTAGCATTTCTAGGACCATGCTAAATAGTAGTGGTGATAATGGCTATCCTTACTTTACCTCTGATTTTATTGGAAAGGCATCTATTATTGTTTGCCATTAATAGATATTGTTTGCCATTATTAGATATTATTTGTGACATTAAGAAAAATCATATAAATAAAATAAAAAATAACAACATTAACAGATGATGAAAAAGTTTTTTGACAAAATTCAGCACCTGTTTTTGTTTTTAAAAATATATTAGAAAGCATAGGAACAAATGAATCTTTCTTAATATCATAAATAATATCTATCAAAACCAATGGCAAACACCTACCATATGCCAGGCACTGTGCTAAGCCTGGAGGATACAAATATAAACCTTGAATCCCTTCATAAGTTTACCTTCTGTTGGGTAGAAGCAATGTGCATACAAATAAGCAAATAGAAAATATACACAAAGCAAGTGCAAAATAATTTGGGAATAGACATCAGCAAATGGTGGTGTTGTTCAGTCATTCAGTCCTGTTGACTCTTTGTGACCCCATGGACCATAGCACACTAGGTCTTTCTGTCTTCCACTATTTCCTGAAACCTGTTGAAGTTCATGTTTATTGCTTCCATGATACTATCTATCTATCTCATCCTCTGCCATCCCTTTCTCTTTTTGCCTTCAATTTTTCCCAACATCAGGGTCTTTTTCAATGAGTCCTCTCTTCTCATTATGTGGCCAAAGTATTTGAGCTTCAGCTTAAGTATTTGTCCTTCCAATGAGTAGTCTGAATTAATTTCTTTAGGTATTGACTGATTTGATCTCCTTGCTGTCGAAGGGACTCTCCAGAGTTTTCACCAGCACCAAAATTTGAAAACGTCAGTTCTGTGGTGCTTTGCTTTCCGTATAGTGCAACTCTCACAGCCATACATTACTACTGGAAAAACCATAGCTTTGTCTATATGGACCTTTGTTGGTGAGGTGATGGCACTGCTTTTTATCATGCTGTGCAGATTTGCCATAGCTTTCCTTTCAAGAAGCAAGCATCTTTTAATTTCATGGCTGCAGTTGCCATCATTGGATCTTTCAGCACAAGAATATAAAATCTGATACAGCTTCCATTTCTTCTCCCTCTATTTCACAGGAAGTGATGGGACAAGTTGCTAAGGTCTTCTTTTTTATGTTATACTTTAAGCCAGGTTCACATTCTCCTCTTTAACCCTTGTTGAGAGGCTTCTTAATTCTTCTTCACTTTCTGCCGTCAGAGTGGTATCATTTGCATATCTAAGATTGTTGATATTTCTCCTGGCAACCTTAATTCTGACTTTTGATTCATCCAGCCTGGCATTTCATGTGATATACTCTGCATATAAGTTAAATAAATAAGGTAATCCCAGCTTTGTCATACTCTTTTCCCAATCTTAAAAAAAAAAGTTGTTACATGTTTGGTTCTAATATTGCTTTTTGACCTGCATAAAGGTTCCTTAGGAGAAAAGTAAGATGATTTGGTACACCCCTGTCTTTGAAGACTTGCCACAGTTTGTGGTGATCACACAGTCAAAGGCTTTAATGTAATCAATGAAGCAGAAGTGCATTTTTTTCCTGGAACTCCCTTGCTTTTTCCAGAATCTAGCAAATGTTGGCAATTTGGTCTCCAGTACCTTTGCCTCTTCAAAACCCAGCCAGCACTTCTGGTAATTCTCAGTTATATATTACTGAAGCCTATCTCGCAGAATCTTAGACATAACCTTGCTGACATGTGAAATGAGTGTAATTGTTTAGTAATTTGAACATTCTTTGGTATTGCTATACCTTAGGATTGGAACATAAACTTATCTTTTCCAATCTAGTGGCCTCTGTTGAGTTTTCCAAATTTACTGACATGTTGAGTACAATACTTTAATAGCATCATCTTTTAGGTTTATAAATACCTTAGCTTGAATTCTATCACTTCCACTAGCTTTATTGTTAGTAATGCTTCTTAAAGCCCACTTGACTTAATTCTTCAAGATGTACAGCTCTAGATGAATAATCATACCATCGTGGTTATCAGTGACATTACAATCTTCTTTTTTATAGTTCTTCTGTGTATTTTAACTCTTCCTAATCTCTTCTACTTTTGTTAACTCTTTACCATTTTTGTCTTTTATCATGATACATTCCCATGTGATATCTCTAATTTTCTCGAAGAGACCTCTTGTCTTTCTCATTCTATTGTTTTCTTTAATTCTTTGCATTGCTCATTTAAGAAAACCTTCTTATCTCTCCTTGCTATTCTCTATAATTCTGCAAAGTTAGGTGTATCTTTTCCCTTCTCCTTTCCCTTTTGCTTCCCTTCTTTCCTCAGCTATTTGTGAAGCCTCGTCAGACAGCAATTTTGTTTTCTTGCTCTTCCTTTTCTTTGGGATGTTTTTGTGGCTGCTTCCTTCGTAGTATTGAGAAACTCTTGTTCGTAGTTCTTCAGACACTCTATGTACCAGACTATGTACTAAAATCTACTCACCACTTCCACTTCATATTCATAAGGGATGTTATTTAGGTCATTCCTATATGGTCTTATAGTTTTCCCTACTTTCTTTAATTTAACTCTGAATTTTGCAGTAAGAGGCTCATTATCTGGTTCACAGTCAATTCCGGGTCTTCTTTACCCAACTGTATAGAGCTTCTCCACCTTTATCTGCAAGGTATAATCAATCTGATTTTGATATTGACCATCTGGCTTTGTCCACTGTAGAGTTGCCTTTTGGGGTGTTGAAAAAGTTTGTTATAACTAAGAAGTTCATCTTGACAAAACTGTTAGTCTTTGCTCTGCTTTGTTTTTTACTCCAAGGTCAGACTTGCCTGTTATTCCAATTGTCTCTTCACTTCCTACTTTAGCATTCCAGTCCCCTATGATGAATGTGACACCTGTTTTTTTGGATGTTTTTTTTTCTAGATGTTAGAGTCCTTCATAGAACTGATAAACTTAGGCCTCTTCTGCATCAGTGGTTGGAGTGTAGACTTGTATTACTGAGATGATAAATGGTTTGCCTTGGATTCAAACTGATATCATTCAATCGTTTTTGACATTATACCCCGGTACTGCTTTTCTCACCTTTCTATCCACTATGACTCCATTTCTTCTAAGGAATTCTTGCCCACATTCCCCCATTCACTTCCATGTAAGTTCACTGATGTCCAAGATGTTGATGTTAAATCTTTCCATCTCCTGTTTGATTACATCCGGCTTACCTTGGTCCATAGATTTTGTATTCCAGATTCCTATACAATGTTGATCTTTACAGCATCAGACTTTTCTTTCATCACTAGATGCATCTGCAGTGGAACTTCCTTTTGGCTTTGGCCTAGCCACTTCATTAGTACTAGAACTACTTTTAGTTGTCCTCCACTCTTCCCCAGCAGCATATTGGATACCTTTTGACCTGAAGGGCACATCTTCTGATGTCATCTCTTTTATCATTTTAGTACTGTCCGTTGAGTTTTCTTGGCAAGGATACTGGAGCATTTCCTTCTCGAGTGGATCACCTTTTCTCTGAACTCTCCACTATGCCCTCTTTATCTTGGGTAACTTTGCACAGCATAGCTCATAGTTTTATTGAGTTATGTAAGCCCCTCCTCCTGGAGAAACCAGTGAACCAGGAGGGGAAGCAAATTGGTGGATCAGGATAACCCTCTTAATAGTTGTCAAGAGCTGAGCTTTAAAAGTAAGTAGTGATTTTAAGAGGCAGAGGTAAAGGAAGGTGCATTGAGGGCATGGAGGTTAGACTATGCAAAGGAGATAGGAATTACAAAGTTGTATATATGGAATAGCTAGTAGTCCAGTTTACCTGGAACATATAGTGATTGAATAGGAGTTAACGTACAATGAGAAGTTAGGCTGGAGCCAGATTATGAAGGGCTTTATATGTCAAACATGGGCGTTTGCATTTGATTCTGGGGCAGTAATGAGCTGTGGGAGCTTCTTGAACAGGGGTAGACCTGTACTTTAGAAATATCACTTTTGACAGATATGTAGAGGCTAGATTGGAGAAGGGAGAGACTAGAACCTTTTGGGATGCTATTGCAATAATTTAGGAGAGAAATCATGAGGGGCTGAATTAGATTCCTTAAAGATGTAACAATAGAGATAACTTTGTTAAGCTACTTTTGATTAACATCAAGCAAGAGAAGACACCTCTCCCTGCCTCTTTCAAGAGGTAAAGAAATATGAGTCTGGAGCATGGTATATAATACCAGTATTTTTTGATATGTCACTTAGTTTTGTGGAATTTTTTTTCTCTTTTAATTTTTTATTATAAGGGATAGTTCACTGGAAGACAATGGTAGAAGAATACAGTAGGAAATTTAGATGAAGTAAAAACAGATACTAATAAATTTTACAATTATTTTGAATTTTCATCAAGCAAGGCTTAAACAGAGACTTATGCTTGCTAAAAAAGTTTACCCCCTACTCCAAGTCTATCCTCTACTCAGCTGTCAAATTAATCTTCCTTAAAACATAAGTCTGACCATATCACCCTCAGTAAATTTCAATGGTTCCCTACTGCCTCTAGGATCAAAAATAAAATCTTCTGTGTGGCTTTTTAAAAGTCCCTCATAATCTGTCCCATTCCTATTTTTCCAGTTTTTTTACATCTTCCTCTCCTCCACCTACCCTGCAATCCAGTGACTCTGGCTTCCTTGCTGGTCCTCCAATATGACACTCCATTTCCCAACTCAGAGTTTTCCCTGGCTATCCTCCATTCCTGGAACTCTCTCCTTCTCATCTCTGCCTCCTGATTTCCATGGCTTCCATCAAGTATTAGCTAAATTTCCACTGTATCCCTCTACTATCCCCTCCCAGTGTGCTATACCTTATAATAAAAAATTTTTAAAAAGAAGAAGAAAGAAAGTTCCACAAAACCAAAGAGATTAAGACTGGCTTTGCTAATAAGCCTTTCCCAGTCCTTAATCTTAGTGTCCCACTTCTGAGATTATCTCCAATTTGTCCTGTATATATCTTGTTTGTACGTGGTTGTCTATATGTTTGTGTTAGGCTGAGCTCCTTGAGAACAGGGATTTTTTTCTCCTTTCTTTGTATTTCCGGTGTTTAGCAAAGTACCTGGCACGTAGTAAGTACTTAATAAATGCTAGTTGACTAACTGACCACTGGAGGGTGTCCAGGGTAGAGTCATATCAATTAAATCATTCAATAAGCATTTATTAAGTGGCACAAGTGATATCATCAGAGAGATATAGAACACTAAAAGGAGGTGGGTTGGTCATGTATTAAGAGGGATAAACATTTCTTTGTAACCAACAGCAAAGCTAGGAAATCTGAAGCAAGTCCTCCAGTATACTGGATAGATCCCTGTGGAGACTTTACAGGGAGGCAAGGGCAAGAGTTATGTGGAATGAGAAGGTGTGGGTAGGCATTGATTCAGACCATTCAAGAGGATAGCCACCAAAACAATGAGATCCCAGATCAGGTGGTGACTTCTCCTTTAGAAGATGAAGTACAGTGTGGTGTATTAGAAAGAACACGAAGTCAAGAATCTTCTATTCTAATTCTGGCTTTGATATTCACTAGCTATGAGATCACCATGTGAAAAAGTATAGAAGAAAAAGAAAAGAGGGCCCAGGACAGAGCCCAAGGGACACTTGAGGTTAGCAGGTATGACCTGGCTGAGGATCTACCAAAGAGGATTGACATGGAGCAGTTTAATAAGTAGAAGGGGAATCAGGAGAGAATAATGTCACCAAAACCTAGAGAGAAAAGAGTATCGAGGAGAAGAGGGTGATCAACAATGTCACAGGCTACAGAGAGGTCAACGAGAGTGAAGAATGAGAAAAGGCCATTAGATTTGGCAATTAAGAAATCATTAGTAATGTTGGAGGGAGCAGTTTTTTGAATGATAAGCTTTGAAGCCAGACTGTAGATTCTGAAGAGAGTGAGAAGAAAGGAAGTGGAGGTACCTGTTGTAGACAGCCTTCTCAAGGCTTTTAGCCAAAAGATGGAGGAGAAATATGGGATGATACCTAGCAAGGATGGTAGGGCTTTTGAAGGATAGAGGAAATATGGGCATCTTTGTAGGTAGTAGGAAAGTAGTCAATACACACAAAATTATTACGGATAAATAAGAGAGTGGGGATGATAGAGGGTAGAGAAGAGAAAATATAATGGGATCATTTGTGCAAGTAGAGGTGTTTACTTTAACAAGGAGAAGGGCCATCCATCACTTCGTGTAACCAATAGGGTCAAAAGAGGAGACAGTTGCAGAAAGCATCTGGGTGATGTGAGATAAGGAAGAGGAGAGAAGAGGGAGCTCAGCGAATATCCTCAATTTTCCAGTAAAATATATGTCAAGGTTCTCAGCTAAGAAGATGGGGGAAGTTTGAAGAGGGTTGAAAATGTTTGTAAAAGCTATGGAAAGTGGGATAATGACTTAATTAGGGAGGTATAAAAGGATTGTCTTGTAGCATTGAGGGAACATAAATTTGTAGTGGATCTAGTCAGCATAGTTTCATGATTTTCTCTAGGTTCATTTAACTGCATGTAAACAGGAGGGGAGGCAATAGATGGTGGGCACAGAGAAAGAACATCAGTACAATAAGAAGGCCAGGGAGTCAAAATGATAAGATAGTGTAGAGTTGGACTGGGTCACTAAGAGTCAATATGGGGAAATGAGGAGATTATAGCTGGTGTAGGGATCATGGTCAGTGAGAGAATTGAGGGTTCAAGGCAATGGAGATCAGGGTGTCAATTAAGAACTGGGTTTGGGGTTGCTTGGCAGAAGAGGCAGAATGACAATAGATTGTGAACAGATAAAGTAATTTCAGAATTCATGAACACAGAAGTGTAACAAATGTGGAACAATTGTGGGTGATGGCAAGATCAAAGATTTGACTCTGTGTGTGTGGCTGACATGGAGCAGAAGAGTAGGTCATGTGAAAGTCATAAGTTGAGGTTAGGGTGTTTGAAGGAGTATCAATATGAATGCTGAAGTCCCATAGTATGAGGGCAGGGGCTGTTGAAAGAGAAACTGAGCCACACTGAAATCATTGAAGAAAGAACAAGAGTGTCCCAAAGATGAGTAGACTGCAGCTACCATAATTTAATTAGGTGTGAGAGATGGATTGAATGAACCTCAAAGGAGGAGAAATTACTGAGTTATACTGGTAGATAGAGAACCTGGGAGTGACAGTGGAGAGTGAGGAGTATTCCAACTCCTCCATCTGGACCGGTGGGTCAGGGAAATGGAAATGAGTAAAACAACTACCAGGGAGACTGTGTTGTCAGGAGGGATCCTGTCTCAATGAGAGCCAGAAGGTGGAATCAGGCAGTGGAAGACAGGGAATAGGTCTTTAATGATGACCACAAGGGGTTCAGAATCACTGGGATAGGGAGGGTTTAGCCAGGGGAGAGTTTGTTAATCATCAAGGAAGGAGTTTAAATAGATTTTCATTGTCCATAGAGGTTTGGCTTTGGGGTAGAATCCGCTCAGGGCCTTGTACTTTAGGCAAAAGAATAAGTACTTGGGGTTTAAGGAATGGTGTCGTCCCCCTTCCTCCAAGGCAGGAAGTCAGGTTGGAGATTTGATGGAATGTTCTTTCTCTTCTACTTCTCTTGAAGGGAGTAATGTGAAAGGAAGGGAACAGAAAAGAATGAGCATTTATATTGTGTCTACTACATGTCAGGTACTGTGCTGAACACTTTTTGTAAATACTATCTCATTTGCTCTGAGGTAGATGCCATTATTTTTCCCGTGTTACAGTTGAGGAAACTGAAATGAATAAATATTCAGTGACTTGTCCATAGTCATGCGTCTAGTGTCTGTGGTCAGATTTGAACTTGGGTCTTCCTAACTATGAGCCCAGTGCTCTATGCACTGTGCCAATGGAATAGTATTTCTTCCCAGCCAGCCAGAGACAGGAGACCCGGCCAGATGGAATGGCATCCTCTGCACTTAACTCAAAGGGAGTTCACTAATGCTTGCTGGAATGTCTTTTCTCTTCTTCCCTAGGAAGGCTGGTAACTAGGCAGGAGACCTGGCTCAATGGAATTGTTTTTTCTCTTCCCTCTGAGATCAGCCTCCCTAGGCTTGCCTAAAACTCCAGTTATATGTTTTGTTTTGTTTTGGTTTTTTCCTTCCTCATCAGGGCAGCAAACATGGGAGAATGAATGGATGAGTGGTGATACCACAGACAGAATTTGCAAAACCAAAAGGAGGACCTCCTTAGCCTTCAGTTTCTTCATCTGTGAAATAAGGGGGTTGAGTGGATCTGTAAAGTCACTTGCAGCTCTAGCATTCTATGCCATTCCACTCCACTCAGTATTTATGGAATGTCTATTATGCATAAGGCACATGATTCAATGAGATCTTTATGAGGTACCACCTTGGTGGGGGTGGGGGAGGGAGGCAAGTAATCCAGAGCTGAAAGGGTTAAGTCCTACCAGGGCATGTTCTCTGGTCCTTGGAGCAAGTAACCACTCTATCAGGAGTGGTTGAGCAAAAGACGGTTCAGTACAAGCTATGACCAAACTGTGATAGTAGTGTTTGTTATCACCTGCTGGGCAAAGAGTGGTGATACGTATTTAAACCAAGAAATCTGTTTTTGGTGGCAAGGAAAGAACCTCAGGTGAAAAAATACTGAAAGAGGAGCAAAAAATTCAGAGTTCTTATTGAAATCAGGATCTTTCAGCAGGTGATAATATTGACATCCATTTCCAACCAATTTCCATTTCCATTTTGTAGTAATATTAAAACAAAAGACAAAATTTCATGGCAAAGTAAAACAAAGTTATGTAGTTTAAGTTTAGAGTTTTGATTTGCAGACTAATTATAGCATTAAAGCTGTAACTTTCTTAGAGAAAATATCTTCCTGAGATTGATTATTTACTCCCTCTTTAACCCCTTCCTCCAATGATTCTGCTTTCAATCTGATCAAAGGTATACCAAGATGTCTCTTATTTAGATGAAATAAGAAGATAGTCCAACTCATCACTTTATCAATAGTCAATAAACATTTATCAAGAACTTACTATGTGCTAGGCACTGTGCTAAGCCTGGAGATCCAAAAGAAAGAAAGACAGTCTCTACCCTCAAGGAGCTTACAATCTAATGGAGGAAAACAACACACAAAAGGAAGCTGAGAGGGTGAAGGGAGAAGGCACCAGGCCAGGGGGCATGATCAGCAAGGTCCAAAGAAGTTTGAAAGCAGTGTACCTGGTAGGAAATAACTATCTTCATTTCTAGAATAAAGACCTCTTCCAAGAAGTGTCTTCTATTTAAAGAAGACCAATTAATGTGGTCTTTGAGTCAAGTGAGACAGAGGACTTCAGATCAGATTACTGTTATAATATCATTTCTTAATGTTTTGCAACACACCCGAGGTTTTAGTGCTATATTCTTTCACTCTGGATGCCTTTGCCTCTTCCTTTTCTCTTGCTTTTCTCATATAATTGATTAACATCCTGAACATTCAACCCCCACAATTCTTACATCTTTCCCCTTCTTTCTAAAGTCCTTCTGGCATCATGTTAGGAGAATCCCTTAATACCCCTCAAATAGCTTCTATTCTAATGGGAGAGACAATATATTTGGGGAAATAGTGGGCAGGGAGGGATATTTTAGCGTGGAAAGTTTCAGAAGCGGTGAATGGAGCCATAGGAAAGTAGATTGACGTACACTTTCCAGTAGGAATGGCAGTATTAATTTGATTATGGCTCCATAACTGAAAAGGAGGGACAGAGTTGGGAAGGTCTGCATATAGTGGGGTAAGGTGGCTGGGAAGTAAAGTGCCCTATGGCTGGGGTTGATCTAGATAGAGTAGGTCACATGAGGTACCACCTTGGTGGGGGTGGGGGAGGGAGGCAAGTAATCCAGAGCTGAAAGGGTTAAGTCCTACCAGGGCATGTTCTCTGGTCCTTGGAGCAAGTAAACTATAAACTCCTCTATCTGGCATACAAAGTGTTCCACAATTTATGCCATCCTACCCCCCTTCTCCCTCAGGGAAAAAAGTATTTAAGCCTTTTAAAAAAATATCAACAAAATTCCACTGCAAAATGAGTCTAGGTAGGCATCTCTTCATATCTCTATTTTGGTACCAAGCTCATTCTTTATAAGGTAATACTAAAAGCCCTAGGAGTGGCAGACTACATCTAGCCCAGCTCCGATAGCCATTGTCGCCTTGGGGAAGCAATTCATGTGGAAAAAGGGCCATCCATCCCCATAAGTTACCACCTATGGCATAAGCAAGTGAGCTTCCATGAAATGTCCAGACACCCTGGAGAGAAAAGAGACCAAATGTACTGGCGAGTCAAACCACCTCAACTACCACATTCCCTCAGACCCAGATGAAGGCTCAGGGCCCTGCCCTCCAGAGCCTTGGGAACAGGGTTGTCCCCCACCCCTCATCCCATCTCTGGAGTTTGAGCTCTGGAGTCATCGTTGAGGAGAAAAATCACTGTGGCAAAGCAGATGGTTTTCCTCCCCACTACCGTCACTAGCTGCTGAACAAAGGCAAGCCCATGAGCCCTGAGAGTGGAAGCACCTCTCAGACCAGTCCTGCTTCCAGCCCAAACCCCAGATAACATCCTAAGAAACAACCCCCTTCGGGGATGAGTCTGACAGCTGCTTCTGCTGGCACTAGAGTCACAGCTGCTGAAGATGTGGAAAAGAAATTTCTCACCACCAAAGTCTTTGACATTGCTAAATGGTTCGACATTAGAAATTCATATGATTTTAGCAGTGGAAACAACATTAAAAAGATGCATTACTATTTTTTTTTGCAGCTGCACTTTAAGAACAATAGGATCTTATCTCTCTTCTTGCTGAAACCATCTATATACATTATTTTCTTACATTAGAATATGACCTTCTTGACAACAGGGACTGTCTTACTTTTTTCTTTGTGTCTCTAGAGCTGAGCACAGTGCTTTGTACATAGTAATCACCTAACAAATACTTTTTCAAATTAGGAGTTTTGTTTTTAATGTACATGAATAAAGATATTTTACCTTTGAAAAGAGATTGTTTTGATTCCTAAGCTGTCTTCTAATTTTCTAAGGTAAGATCCTTGTGAAATGAAGACTACATTGTCCCCCTTTGCCTTCTGTGTACCCTAGTGGCCCCAGTACCCAGAAGCATAATTGTCCTCATTCCCAAACAAGTAGTTGGCCAATCTAGGCCACTTTCCACTGCAGTCAAGAGGCTGGCTACTCATTTTGTATTGACTTGCAAATACTGCTTAGACACAATACTAGAGTATTCCTTTTTCTATTCTTTCAAATGATTTCACTTCAACTCTAAAGACATTACGTCTTGTGAAAGAGCTAATTTGAGCTCAGCCCCAAACCATTTCAGACTGTCTTCAATAATGACTAACCATAATGCCACCACAGAATTATGCATGAGGTTTCATTAAAACCTCTGTCTGCTGGATACTGTATTGAGGGGGAGAAATGAAATAATGTAAATCAGAATTCATTGTGTGGCTCACACACCTCCTCTTATTTCTTTTATGTAAAGATAGCAATTCCTATTTATATTTAGCTTGCTAAGAGAAGATTACACATCTGATTCTGCCTTCAGCAAATTTGTTATTACATATAAGGTGGTCTGTTAGCTCTAGGCTGCAAACCAGAAAGCATTGTCAAGATTATAAACAACATAAACCAGAGCTTTCAAAACAAACCTTAGAGAGCATTACACTGAATGAATATACCTTCAGTGTGTTACTCTTTTGTGGACACTAGCATCATTCTGTGTGTACTTCGTATTTACTTTTCTGGGTCATGTTATATAGCCCTGGTTAAGCATAAGCTCCTTGTTTTCACTTTTGCTTCTATATTTAGCTTCTAGCTTTGTAGTTAGCTACACCTAGCACAGAGTCTGATACTCATTAGGCATTTAAATAAATGCTTATTGGATTGAATAGGATCTTAGAGCTAGAACTAGAGCCAGAAGAGAGGTCATGGAATTCAATTATCAATAGATAAGGAAACTGAGGCCCAGGAAAGCTGAGTTTCCCAGGGTCAAATTCATTGACTGAGGGTCTGGTCTGGGTGTTTTGCTCGTTTTTTTGTTTTTTGTTTTTTTTGTTGTTGTTGTTTTGTGCTTTTGTCTTTGTATCTATCCCCTATATCTAGCACAGTGCCTTCACAGAGTGTACCTTTAACAAAAAAATTTAATCAAATTGAATAAGAGAAGTGCATTTCTGCTCTACTTGAATGATTATTGCCCTGTAGATTCCTCAGAACCCATAGGAAGGAAGAAGGAAAGGATGAATTATATCCCAACATTGGTCCTCTGGAATCATCATTGAGCATTACATTTGGTATGAATTTTGTTGTCTTGTGCTATTCTCTTCATTGGTATTATTGTGAGTATTGGCTTTATACACACACACACACACACACACACACACACACACACACACACAGATATACTGTTCTCCTAGTTCTGTTTTCTTTTCCCTGAATCAATTTATAAAAGCTTCCTCAAGTCTTTTGGAAATCCTTTATTCATTGTTTCTTTTAGCACAATAATATTCCATAACATGAATATACCATACTTTGTTCAGGCATTCTCTAGTCAGTGGACATACTTTTTTTTTTCTTTTTTAAAAATAGTATTTTGTTTTCTCTAATTACATGTAAAGACAAATTTAACATTCATTTAAAAACTTTGAGTTCCAAATTTTCTCCCTCCTTCCCTCTCCTCACCCCTCCATAAGATAGTAAGCATTTTGGTACAGTTAATATATGTGCAATTGTGTAAAACATGTTTCCATATTAGACATATACTTTCTTTTCTCTTTTTTGCTATTATAAAAAAGTGCTTCTAGGAGTATCATGATATATAGAATTTTTTTCTGTCATTAATCTCTTGTCATATGCCCAACAATTTAATAACTTTTGTTGCTTAATTCCAAGTTGTTTTCCAAAAGGGTTAAAGCAAATCACAGCTCTGTCAGCATAAAAATGTGCCTGTCATTCCAAAATTCTTCCAACATTGACTGGTTCTGTCTTTTACCATCTTTTTCAATTTGCTGGGTTTGAGATGATAGTTCAGATTTTTTTTAATATGGTCCC
The DNA here is from genome assembly GCF_003287225.1 of Phascolarctos cinereus. NCBI lineage: Eukaryota > Metazoa > Chordata > Mammalia > Diprotodontia > Phascolarctidae > Phascolarctos > Phascolarctos cinereus. The sequence continues at coordinate 216,870,631 of NW_027555625.1, forward strand.
CTACAAATTTACCTGTCCCACAACCTCTTCCTGTTTCCCTCATTTTACTCCTTATCTCCCCATCTTGATCCCATTCTATTTTTAGCCATAGACCTAATAATCAACATATTAGACTACTCTACAAAAGTGAGAATCTGTATGGTATAGAGCTATGTCTTCCAAACTAATTTTTCCACACAAATACCCACAAATATTAAGGAAATATAGGACTCATCATTCCAAAGTAGATTGGGATGAAAGAAAGATAAACACATTCTCATGAGAAAGGAAGAAAAGGCTTGAGTATTCATAGAATGTGTAGCAAGTAGGTTTAAAATACACAGAAATCTTTTTGAAACAAATAGACCTCATTTCACAAAGTAATGGTAAAGGCTGACAAGAGATAGATACCACTGGATTTGTTGGATGTTATCGAAAGTGGATTTTCTCTTGATACAAAGTATAAAGCAGCTAAGCTCCAAGAGCTGAGTCAAAAGACCTTCCATTGGTAACAGCTCCACAAACTCAACCACCAATAGGCCTTCCATGGACTCAGTAGGCCTTCCTTGAACTCAACCAGTGTCGAAGAAGTATTGGACAAATGGCTGAGTCTTGCAGATTTGTCTATAGAGTCAGAGGGAATCCAGACCAGGTAACTGCCAACAGAAATTACAGAAAGATTATTTTTTAGAAGCCTGGATTTACTGGTTTATGAAGATTATACAATGAAGGGGTGGAAACTGTTCAGGATGTCACCACTGGTTGCAAAATGTAGTATCTACCAGAAACCTAGAAAGACATGATCAAATATATACCAGAAGCTTGCTATCCTTTATAAACCAACAGATATTAGATCTCTAAATTGCAAATGCAAATCCTCAAATATCCTGGATAATTCAGCAAATAAACTGTGCCAGAACCGAAGCATCATCATAGAGAGAAATATTACCCACAATTACCTGGATTTAAAAATTCAAGAATGTTTTTAATAGATGTCAAGAATGTGATAGTCAGCTTGAATTGACTCATGAAGAGTTGGTTGTTAAATTTTGAATGTGAGAATTTATAGGTCAGAAGTCAGCAAATACTACAAATCATGGCATGATTTATTGTTCTATTGGTTGTCAGCTTAAGAAAATGATGGAAAAAATGTTCATAATTCAGGTTAAACTTACAAGTATTTCACTCAGACATTATTTTTTTCTGGAGAGCCACTCGATAAGCATTTACTAGCATACTTCTGGATGTGACTACATCAAATACTCTTGACCTTCATCCTATGAGGAATAAAAATCTTTCAAAATATAGAGACCCAACTGAAGAAATTAAAACTATATGGGAACAGAATAAGCCATCATGTACATGTCATCATTTTGTTATACTTACTACTGGAGTTGTCCCAAAGACACTTTCAGTGGGTCTGTGGAAGATAAGCTTATATCCCAATACTCTTGTTCAATTACAAAAAAAAAAGCAGTCATTTTACCCACCAGTGCAATATCTAGGAAAGCATTAAATATAAAAAAAATGAGAGAAGAATATTAACTTATCCTTGGACCATTCCTATCTAAACCTCATGAAAATATAAGAATGAAATGACAATGATAGCATAACAATAACAAAAATAATTGACATTTATATAGTGCTTTAAGGTTTGCGAAGTACTTTATACACATTTCATTTGAATTTCATAACAACTTATGAAGTATGTTTGGGTGAAGAAAGGGGCAAATTCTCTAGAAATCCCAAGTACTTCCCTATACTTAAAGTGAGAAGGGCACTAGTGATGACACTATAAATCTGGAAGAGTGTAGGTTACTGGAGAAGGTGGGGGAAGACCAGAAGGGTGCATTGCTTGACTGTCTATGGGCTTTTGTATAAGTGCATTATTTTCTGTGTATGATAAACTTGTTTGATGTTCCATTCCTTGTTGGCTTGGAGCTTGAAAAAAAGCCCACATTATCTGGATGATCAACAACTGATCTAAATTTTCCAGGAAAAACAGTGGTTGGTGACATAAATCAGAGTGTGATTACTAAGAAACTTTCTGGATATGAATTTAGGTTTTTGTAAGTACAGAGTTTTACTAATGAGTGATAAGCTATTCCTAAAGTATGTTCAGATTTCTTGTCTCCTGATTTACCCCCCAAAAAAATCATTCTGTGTGTTTTTTAATATATTCATCATGCTACTTCATTATCACTTCAGCCCTGAATCTCACACAGCATCAGTACCCTCTTCCCCTGAGGCCCTTATCTGCCTTTGATTGGGAGTGGAGAGCTCCTTCTAGAATCTCTGTATAAGGAGGATGCCTAGGCCAGCTTTCTCTTCCTTTCCTACCTAACTGCATTCCTCTGGACTTTTCCATTATCCTCCCCACCCCCCTCCATTTTATGATTCTCCTTGTATGTTGTCTTCCTTCATTAGGTAGTAAATTCCTTGAGGATCTTTTGCCTTTCTATGTCCCCATCACCTAGCACAGTCCTGGCACATAGTAAACATTTAATAAATGCTTATTGACTGATGTCTTCAGATAATTTTGAAGTGATGCATTTACTCTAAAATGGTCAAATGAAAGAAATGATCATTAGGTTTTGTTTCAAGCCCACAGTTGCTATTTCAAAGTCTAATCCCAGTGTCTGGGAATACATTCCATTCTGTAGTCCCATTATTGTAATAAATAGTGAATTATAAAGATAGATTTCTCTAAAATCTTTCTTAGGTTACCACCTTATTTGTTTAAGAAATATTCTCATGTTGATAGCACTTGCAATACCAGGACATTTTGGTGGTTTATAGCTTCCTGTTATGGGCTAGTCTCCTGCTGAATTCTATGGATATTCAGAATGGAATCCATACTCTTTTCCCTTTGCAATATCACATCTCCCACTATGGCATGTAGGTTAGATTCCATTTTGTGCTATATTTGCTGTTATTCTATTTCTTTCTTTTCTGTGTGACTCAATGTACTGAATGTCTCCTTCGGTACTTCCCCCAATAACTCTTAGAACATTGAAGAGTTCCAGGAACTCACCTACTTCTCTTTATTCTAGCTAATAAGGCCCATAGTAGGAGCTTAACTAACCGACTGATAGAAAAAGATACTGTCTTCTTTGGTCTGGTGTCAATGGCTGTGCTAAAGGCTTTTGTAACAGTTTAAAGCATCCTTTTTTGGCTGAAAGTGTACCTTTTCCAGACTGTGTCCCCTACCTGACCTTATCCCAAACTGCTTTGTAAGTCAGCTTATGTGACCTCCTGATCTTACTGCCCAAACTCTGGGTCATATAACTCTGGAGGAGAGACTATCTCTCTCTCTCTCTCTCTGTCTCTCTCTCTCTGTCTCTCTCTCTCCACACACACACACACATATACGTATGTGTGTATGTGTGTGTGTGTGTGTGTGTGTATATATATATATATATATATATATATATATATATATATATACATATATACATATATACATATCACTTGTGGAATTGTGAGATACCCATGCCCATCACCTATTGATAGGCCATGTCACACTCTTGAGTGAATAAAAAAATAAATAAATAATAGATAAATGCAATGTGCAGGAAATTTTTTCATCTGGAATTCCTTCTATTAACAAAACCACAGAGCTAGCCTACTGCTCCCTCCCCTATACAAATAAAACACTCTTATTAAGTACCTACTGTATATAGAACACAGTTCTAAGTCTTGGGGATATATAAATTGCATAAAATATAGTCTCTTCACTTAGAAGGAAAGGTAAGACAAACACATAACTAGAATACACACTATTACACGATAAGCCTATTATATTTAAGCACAATAGCAAAGTTCTGGATTTAAGATCTACAAGGGGGAAGCTCATTGACAACTTTAGAGAGCAGAGAAATATTCATGGAGGAACTGGCATTGGAGTTGGGCCTTAAAGGATGGTTAGGAGTCCCACAGATGAGAGGGGAAAGCAGGTCATTGTGAATATAGGAAATAGTTTGAACAAAGGTACATAAGTGGGAGGTGGTTGGTTTTGAGGGATGTGGGTGTGGATACCGGCAGCAAATAGTCCAGTTTGGCTGGAATATAGTATGCATTAGGGAGAATAATATTCTATGAGTCTGGAAAGGAGTAGAATAAATATTTTACTCGTTGCTGTAATCAGTTGCTGATTAGTCAGTTAACAAAGACAGGTTTCAGTCCCAGGTTGAATCATATGTGGGTGTTAAGAACAGATGACAATCCAAGATAGAGGACCTTCAGGCAACCCAGTGTTGGGAATACCAAGAGACCCAGAGTTTTCTTGGAGCTGAAACTCTTGGGACTTCTCAATAAATTCTTATAAACTTGTAGAGTAATAAATAGGCTGTTGAGTTTAACAACCTGACCCCTTCTTATATATTCAGTCTTCTTACATGTTATTCCCTTCTATGCACTCCATGGTCCAGCAATACAGGTTTATTTGCCGTTTTTCACTACATTCAGTGTTCCATCTCCCATTAACTATTTTTCATTCTAGGAATTTTCTCTCTCCTTACCTCTGCTTCTTGTAAGCATTAGCATCCCTCAAGACTCAGCTCAAATACTAGCCTGCAAGAGGCTTTTATGCTTCCCTCTCTGGTTCCCCACCCTCTCCTTCTTCTCCTCCCCCTCTTCACCCTGAACTGCTAGTTAGTGCTCTTCCTTCTAAGGCCACCCTCCATCTACTGGGTGTCGATGTGTTGTGTCCCTCATTAGAGAATGAGCTCCTTGAGTCCAGGGACCGTTGTTGGTTTTTTCTTTTTCTTTTTCTTTGTATCCCCAGTGATTAGCACAGTGTCTGGCATATAGTAACTGCTTAATAAATGCTTGTTGATTGATTGGAAGGGACCTTTATTGACTGAGCCCTTGAGTGCTTCTAAGATCTTTTCAAACCCTTTCACCTGTTTCTCCCACAGTCATTAGGAACAGGAAAATGCAAAGAAAATCAGTCTATATCAGTTGAGGCCTATATTGCTCTATAAAGTCAATAGTTTTACTTCCTGGTTTCTTCTCATCCTCCTCTTGTCTTTTGATAGGTCAGAGAGCCAAAGAGAGAGAAAGTGAATAAGAGGGTTCTAAACTAACAGCTCCCTAGGGATTGTTTCATTCTTTGACTTTGTACCTAGCAAAGTGCCTGGCACATTGTAGGCAATGAATAAATGCTGGGGGTGGGGGGAGAAAAGAAGGAAGGGAGAAGGGGGAGGGAAGAAGAAGAGGGGAGAACTGGGGAAAGAGGAGATATGCATTTGAACAGAGCTGGGACTAGGCGTAGATAAAGTACACCAAGTTTAGTGTCAGAGGCTAGGTCCTGTGACCCCAGACACAGCATAGTGAAGGACAAAGAAGATAGCCAAGAATTTAGCTGTCACTAACCCTTGTAACACAGTCATAACCACCCAGACCTTTAGCAGACCTCGAAATGCTCCTAGCACAGCATGGCCCATAAGACTTCCTGAAGAATAAACAAGAGTACGGAATAACACACAGTACAGAGGTACAAGGAAGCCTCCAAGGTAAACAGAAAAGTCCCCTCTCTCCTGACCTCTGAAGAACTCTCACCCAACTGTTATTCTCCCTCCTTCCCAGCAAAACATTCAGCTCAGCAGGTAGAGCCAATTGGGGAATGCCAGCTGAAGGTTCTGAGTTTCCTTGCATACAGCTATTACCAACAGGGTAACATTCAGAGTTAGAAAGTGGTTAATGTCCTTGTTAGAACTATTGGCAACAGCTGCTGCCTTCCTGGTTCTTCAGATCAACCACCCTTGCTCCCTGTGTCAACAGCTAGGACACAACACAAATTGTGAGAGGGGCAAAACAAGGGATACTTTAAAATATTACTTTTTATAATGGCATGCTTTAACTCCAGAAATATTCAGCCTGCATGGCGTGTAGGCATTTATTTTATAATTTAAATCAGATTATAGTAAAGGCTCAGTGTCTCTGGTATACAGTTAGCAGAGGCACAATGTCACTTTAAAGCCTTGACTAGGGTACACAAATGTCTTGTTGAAGCCCTGTATTTGACTAAGTCTGCTGACTAGCTGTGTGCCCTCATATAATTTTACATATCTGGACCTCTGTTTCCTCATCTGTAAAATGAAGAAATGAGCTAAATGACCCTTCCAGCTCTAACAATCAATAAGTCTGATATATAACTACTCTGGCTGCAATTACATGCTTTTTCTGGGGTGCAGTTATTATTATTTCCAGAATTTGGAAGTAATATCACATCTACTTAGGGCATTTAGATGGTGTTAGGGAGAAAACTAAAAGAAGCTGCATGCTTCCAACTATATCAAGTAAAAGGTGTGTGCTGCACTTGTAGGTTATAAATGTCCACAAGGGTTACCTAAATGTAGTTCATGGGAGACATGGATAGATACCTCTGGAAAGAGGCTAAGAGTCTTAATTTGAGAGGAACGAGAGGAGGGGCCTTGAGACTAGCCAATCTATTATCATTCTGAAAGAGGGACAAGGGTCTAGAATTATCTTCTACCTTTGCCTCACCCCCAAATATTGATGATTCAGGAGCATGATTTTTAGGTTCGAAAACCACTGGCTTCTCTGATCATGATTTTGTAAAGGGAGGAAGGGTATTCCAAGCTTATATTCAGCAGCTTGGTCCCTTCCTATTAAATGCCCATCATACAAAAGGCCGTCATAAGTAGTGAAGTGATTAATACCATTATATGATCCAGCAAAGAGCAAGCAGAGATCAGAGAAACATACAGATTAAAACAGACCAATATTCAATATGAATAGGATAGATCAGTGAGAGACTCTCGGAGCCTAGTGGCTACTTTTTCAGGTACCTTGAGAAGCTTATGAGGTTGACATTGGCTTGAGCCTTTACTGGCCGTTTCCCTTACTTTAGATGCATTAGTAGTAAGAACAAACCCCCAAACCTGAAATAGTTTGAGAAAGAATTTTATTAGGTCATTTGGCAAAGAAGAAAACCAGAAAAAGGTGTGGCTACTTCCTTAGTCTTTGTGAGGTTATATTACATAGAGTTCAGACCAGGGCATAAGGACATTTGTCTGATTGGCTGAACATAGGCCAGGAGTGGGGAACCTGCAGCCTCCAGGCTTTGGGGATTTGTTCTGTGAAGTTTGAATTCAGTCAAAGGCCACACTTGAGGACCTAGAGGGCCACATGTGGCCTTGAGGCCACAGGTTCCCCGCCCCTGGGTCTGGGATAGGTTTTCTTCTCAGGCTTCAAAGCCAAGTATATGACTTCTTTTGGGGCAGAACAATTCTTTCTTTAGGTTGCTAAGACAAATCACACCTATATATTCTGAGACAGCTCTAGAACATCTATTTAGTATTTATATTTGTTTTGATGAAGGCTGATATACTCACTGAGCAGTGGGGAGATGGGGATCACAGAAGGATAAAAGTACAAAAAAATCTCTCCAGCACAGTATCCTTGGGGTATACCCTTAGCCTAGCCCTTCAAGGTAGCAGTGGATATCATATTACAGCTAAGCTATGTACTTCTTTATAAGATGGAGTTTTTTATGTAAGAGAGCAACACTGACAGGATGTCCAGCAGGATGCTTCTGGCCAGAGGCCCATCGATGTGATTGGTAGACTTGGGGAATTTAGACATTGAGAGGACTGAGACATCAGTGGGCTTTGAACATAGGTTATTTAGGACATTGCTGAGCACTTTACTGCTGGTACCCAGCTGTAGCTGGGTAGCTGTGATTGATTAATGCAAACCTTTTGCTTTTTTATTCTATATCTTGCAAAAAAGCAAAAGTTGTTCCCACTCAGAGACCTTGGGTGAAATGACCCATGAGATATCCAGAGTCACATCCAGGCTAAAATGCAACATCTGTGGAAGACTGTCAGTGTCCACTTGACATCTGAGGATAAATCTAGAGCAAAGCTAGTACAGTGCAGCTGAAATTCATTTCACAGTAATTATCTAAAATAGATGTAAGGTGTAAATTCTCTGTCTGCCAAGTACTTAGCAGACTACCAGTCCTAGAGAACTAAGCAGCAGGATGCTTTGTGGAGTGAGAAAAGAGCTACAAACAACTTTTTCAATGAAGACCATCCTGGACTTTTGAGCCAAGGGAGCAGACTCTGTAACAGATGTTACCAAGACTGAAAGACCTTGAATATGGGACCAGTGATGGGTTGTGCCCCCATCATCTGAGGACCAGCATCACCAAGCTCATTACCCACTGGCTACACAGGAGTGGATTTTTCAGCCAAAACAAATCTGGAAGATCATCTCCCAAGTAAATTGTGATCTGCAATACCTACACCAGTGAAATTATGGATTTCTGAAGGATTGATGTGTGTGTGTGTGTGTGTGTGTGTGTGTGTAATGGTTGTCACATCTTTGGTGGAAGTAACACATTTTCTGTACTATGATTGTCATTACTCACCTCTCAACCAAAGTTACACAAAATAGGAGCTACAGGAATAGAGAGTTGGAAGTAAGAAAATCTAATAAAAGACTCAATATGAATGAAATGACAGAGAGAGATGTATTAAGGAGATTTTCTCTATGAAGTTTAGATTCAATCAAAGAGCTGCACTTGAGGAGTTAGAAAGCCACGTGTGGTCTTGAGGCCACGGGTTCCCTACACCTGACTAGGCAGTAGCAGTTTCCAGAGAAGGACAGTTTGATATGTATATCAAGGTAAGCATATACATTCAAATTTGGGAAACACAAAACACAAGCTTTGAGAGGACCCAAAACAAGACGCGGGTGGATCTGAGCATTCCCTTCAACCATCTAGCTATCCCTGGAGCATCTCTGAGGACAGCCCAACCTCAGCCAGAAGCTTTGGGTTAGATCATCTTCTAGCCACATAAAACTAGGCTCAAGCAATATTAATAATGAATAAATATTTTCCTCACAGGTGCTAGTGACTAGTACTTTGTTCCATGTAAACCCTTTAGCATTAAGTGGCATTCATGGAAGGACATTTATTTGAAAGATATAGCAAGAACAAAGTAAAAACATTTTCTCCATTATTTCAAGGGCTCTGGAGTGAGCATAGGTTCAAAACTTGGCTCAGTTTCTACATAGCATTGATCATACCAAGTTCATGTGCAGATGAATCATGACTACCAGAGGAGTGCTCATCTCAGTTTCCCCTGTTCTAGGTTTACAAGGTCACTCCAAAGGTTACCCCTTGTTCAGTGGGGCATAAATGCTGGGCTGGCTATAAAACCAATTCTGGACTCCAGCTGCCAGATTCCTGTCATTGGCTGTCCTGACCTTTCTAAATCCATAACATTGGAGATGCCATTCCTTTCATCTAGGAAAGAAAAGAACAAATGCAGACACCAAGGACCGAGGCTCATTTCTTAGGGTCACATGGCCTCAAGGCCTCTTCCTTACAGCATTGTTTTCACTGGACACCCTGAGTGAAAGTGTCCAACAATGAACAGAGCAGTCAGAAGGATCGAGGCAAAAGAGATATGATGGAAGCCAGTGAAGGTCTTCTGAATGCCTCTGCAAACAGTCAAGAACTTCCCATTTACTATGGGGTTAGCAGCCCAGAAGCATTTATAGAATGTCTACACATGCTCTGTAGTCTTTCCAGTGCACTTTCCTCACATGTCATCATGACTGTCCTGGAAGCAAGTGCTACAGTTTCTCCCTCCTTTGTGGAGGGATGCCATCTGAGGCACTCTGGGCAAGAGCCAAACTCCCATTATACTCTTCCCCATTTAAAAAAAAATTTGCCATACTCAACAAATAGACACAATTGCATTTTGAACTCATTGTCTGCATCCCCAGTCCAGAGTAGTTCTCTGAGGAAACATTGTCATGGGGATTCTTTTTGTTTTGGACTAGATGGTAGCTAAGGTTTCCTTCAGCTTTCTCAAATACTGTGATTCTTTAATTTTGAAAATAGAATGGATCATGTGGAAGTGTGCTGATAAATGTTTAAAAGCTGGCTCCCTGACACACCTTTAAGTTTAATCTGTGTTATTGACATTTTCTCCTTTACTTTCTTAAATCTAGATAATTAATAAAACAATAAATCAAGCCCTTATAATTTCTGAAGTATAAATGTTTACACTGAAAATTTAACAATTGGTTCTTTTAAACACATTCTAGCTGGCTTCAGCACACCCATGGCGTTATCCTGGGAGAGAGTAGCCTCCCCCACAGAGGAGGTGTTAGAGCAAAGTAAAGGCTGGGTGATGATTTATTAGGAAAGTTGTTGCTTCCTGGTCAGGTACAGACTGAACTAGACGACTTCTAAAGCCTCTTCCAAATCTGGGATTCTATGATTCTGTGAGATGCTTATTAAACACCTAATATGTACAAGGCAAAAGGCACAGAGGGTAACAGAGAGATGAATATGATATGGCCCCTGACCTTGGGGAATTTAGTGCAGCAGAGAAGACCAGGCACTTAAGGAAATAATTACAGGGTGGGACAAAGTGTGAGGTGGATTGAGTTGCACAACTCAAATGATAAAAGAGTACAGAAGGAGAGGTTCTGGTTGAAGAAGGGGGCATTTGAGCTGAGCCTTAAACAGTACCTTGGCTGAGAGGGAAGAAAAGGGAGTAAGCATTTATATAGAATCTACCATAGGCCAGGCACTGCATAAATGTCACATTTGATCCTCACGTCAACCTTGTGTGCTGTTGTGATCACCATTTTAGATAGAAGAAACTGAGGCAAACAGAAATTAAATGACTTACCCAGTAAGTCATGTGGCCACAAGTGACTGAGACTGGATTTGAACTCAGGTCTTCCTGACTCCAAGCCCAGCACTCTATCTATTGTGCCACCTAGGTATTCTAGATAGAAAGAATTTCAGGGAAAGACATAAACCAGGCTGTTGACAATGAGGAGCCATGATCAAAGATTTTAAAGCAAGGGCTTAAGTGATAAGACCAGAACTGTGCTATAGAAGGATGATTCTGGCAGCTGTGTAAAAGATGGTTTTCAAGGGAAAGAGACTGGAGGAAGGGAGAGACTAGTCTTGGTAAGGGATTCTGTAGTGCCTTTGTAGAAGATTGCATGGGGGAGGCTATTTTTATCCTTTGGGATCTCAGCTTCAGGAGTTTCACATTGCTATTATTGTAAGGGTAGTCCACCTACTCCATCCAGGCGGCAAGCACCGTGATAAATCCAACCATAAAGCCAGCTGCCAGTGCATGCATCAAGAAAGAAACCAACAGACTCCAAAAAAAGTATTATTTATGTCTTCTGCTCTGTGTTAGTACAGAGTGCACTTATGGGGAGTACCTTACTGTACACAGTAGATGTGTTTCTAAAGGGTTGCATGTCAATATTTTCCTTTTGCAAGTAGGAACCTATTTTCAAGTATACTCATTATTTAAAGAAATATATATACACCCACATATTTACATATATATGTATATGTGTGTGTATACTAAGGAGGCTGAAGCTGGTGGATCTCTTGAGCTGTGAGCTACCGTACATGGGGCTAAAACCTGGCACTAAATATGGGCCGATATGGTTAGCCCCTAGGAGAGGGGGGCACTAGACTGCCTAAGGAGGGGGCAAATCAGCCCATATGGGAACCTTACCCTTACTTGGGTAAAGTTTTCTACCTTTTGTTCTAAGTTATTTAGTCTTCCAATTCTTTTATCCAGAGTTTCTATTTCACATGCAATTTCATTTAAAAAATGTCTCATTTAATTTCTTTCAGGTCCTCTATTGTAGTCCTTGCCATTTTTTTTTTCTCAGAAGCTCTGTTTGTAGCTGTGGAATTATACTCTTCAGGTTATATCTCTTGGACATTTCTTGACTTTAGTCATCTCCTCATTTCCCAACCTGCTGCACTCATTTTGGATTTCTTTGACTTTTCCACCATGCCCCTAGTAAATTCACCATTGGGAAATCTCATCGTCTTTCAAGATCCATTCAGCCTTGGTATTCACACCTTATCTGCACCCCCTCTGCCCCTCTTATTGGCTATGGAGCCATGAACTTCTCAGTCTCCATTTAAGGAGGTGGGACAGGACAGACATCTCCTCATTTTCCATAAGCTACACTGATTTTGGAGTTCTTGGACTTTTCTACTATGCCCCTGTGCCTAGGTACTCTTCCTGTCTCTGTTCTCCCCCACTTTTCAGCTTTCTTTTGTGCATTGTCTTTTCCCATTAGATTGTAAGATCCTTGAGGGCAGGCAGTGTTTTTCTTTTTTCATATTTGTATCCCCAGCACTTAGCACAGAAGAGATCCAGCCAGGAAATTACCTTTGCAGACCCTACTTTCCCATTAGCCATATCTTTATGGCTAATATGTCATGCTATGTCTAAGTAAGTTAGTGAAGTGTCTCTAAGTAAGGAGTGAGATTCATTTCTTTGTTTTTTCTCCAGTTCTGGGATTGGCCATTCACATTACGCAGAATTCAGCTTTATTTTCTGTTTATTTTAATTTACATTTTTGTAATTATTTTGTATATTATTTTCTTGGTTCTATGTCATTTCATACATACCCTCCCATATATTCCTAAATTCTTCAGTTTTCATATGGTGCTGTAATAGCTCATCGCGTCTATATGCCACATTTGTTTGGCCATTCCCTAAACATGGGGAATCTACTTTGTTTCTAGTTCTTTGTACCAAAAATGTATAGATTACTTTTGTATAACCCTTTATTATGTATGTAAAATTACATAATGTTTTATATACCAGTCCTGTGGGGAACCAAGATGGCAAAGCAGCAGAAAGAAAAAAACTTATCTCTCTCCCACAAACCCTTCACACAGGTTGAAAAAATGGATTAGACTGAGTCCTGATGAGGAAATTCAGGAAAAAAATCATAGTGAGGCATTTTCCAGGCCAGATTGGCATAGGGAGTCAGACAGAAAGATCTGTGGACATTGAGGACAGTCTCTGCACAGAGCAGGAAGAGGCAGGGCACCAGAGAAAAAAAAAGGCCTTAGATTCAGCACAAAGGGGGCTGACTTTGTATAGGGAGCATGAAGAGGTGACAAATGGCAACTCTATCATTCACTACCCAGTTTCAAGTCACAGAAGGGTTCACTGAAAAGAGTATCTGCACCTAGAGATGGCATTTCAGGAAGTGAGGAGTGGTCATGGTCCCTGGGTTATATATTGAGCAAGGAACAAATTCAGAAGGAAGCAGAAGCTGTGTAGTTTCAACACGAAGATGAGTGAGGTCTCAATTCCAGCTTTCAACCCACTCTGAAGCCTGTGGGCAGAAATTATGTGTCAAAGGGGAGCCTGCAATTGTCACTCCGAATCAGCAGTGCTTTATAGCTGGCTGATAGGGCCTGAGTTAAGTAGAAGTCTATTGGAACTCCAACAAGGGGGCAAACCCATAGATAGTTGCTTGGACCCCAATCCAAGTTAGGAACTTTCAGAGTTCAGACCAGGAGGGCAGCTATCATAGGGGTCTGCCCTGATTAGACTACTTTGAGAGCACTAAAAGTTTGTAGCTATCTACAAGCCTGGGCTATCTCAGAGATCCTGGAATAATACAATATTAAATAGCCTGAAGAAAGCAGCAGTAGGATCCAAGAGGACACAAGCTGAACCCAGATATTCCTTCCAGAAGTATGCAGAGCCCAGTCTAAACATAAAGGCCAAAGTCAGGCAGTATGCTTAAAGAATGGGCAAATAGAAAAAAAGGCCACCATCAAAAGCTATTATGGTGACATGGATGCTCAATGCAGAAGGGAATGACTCTAAAATATTTACAAGCTAAGACTCAAAGAAAAATTAAAGCTTGATAAGAAGTTCAACTAGAATTTTTGGAAAACATGAGACAAGAATTTTTAAAAAATAATTTAAAATGTTTTTATAAACGAAAATAGTAAAGGAAATGGAAAAGAAATAAAAGCTATAGAAGAAATAATTGGAAAGGGAATTAATAGCTTGACCTGAGGTTAAAACAAGCAAACAAACAAACAAAACCTTACTCAAGCAATAAACTCCCTGAAAATTAGAATGGACCAAATAAAAGATAATGACTCCATGAAACAAGAAACATTAAAATAAAGTCAGAAGGCTGAAAAAAATAGAACATGTTAAGTAATCTCATAGCAAAACATCTGACCTGGAAAACAGGTCCAAGAGAAATCATTTAAGACTACCTGAAATCTATGACATCATATTTTGAGAAGTCATAAAAGAAAACTTCCCAGATCTCTTAGAAGTAGAGGACAAAATGGAATTAGGAAGAATCCATTAGTCACTTCCTGAAAGAAGCCCTCAAATGAAAACACCCAGGGATTTTATAGGCAAAATCCAGAACTTCCAAATTAAAAGAAAAATATTACAAGTAAGGGGGCAGAGACAAAATGGCAGAGTAGAGAGAGCACTCAGCTGAGCTCTCCCAACATTCTTCCCCAAACAACTCTTAAAATAACTTCTCAGATAGAATTTTAGAGTGGCAGATCCAGCAAAAGATCAGAGTAGGAAAGTCTTCTAGCCCAAGATAACTTAGGAGGTCAAAAAGAGGGATCTATGGTATGGTGGGGGACTCTGGCTAGGATCCCACATGGGTGAAGCACTGGTGGTGGGACTAGGTGATGGCAATAGCAGCAGCAGCTTCAGGAGCTCTCAAGCCAGAGATGGTAAGGAGACCTGGCAACTGGTCAGGAAGAGATTCAGGAGCACCCTGTGCTAGCATTGGACATAGGACCAGAAGCAGTTTGGCAACTTTATTACCTATACCAACTTCTGGGTCATAATTCAAGAATGGAAAGGAGCACTTTCAGTCAAAAGAGAGTGGAAGCCCTGAGAGGCAGTATCACTTCTGGTTCCAAGGGATCAAAGAGTCTTCCTGGGTAAAGACTAGAGTACAGACAAGGAAAGCAGGGGCCACAGATCAACAATCTTGTAAATACCAAAAACTTCCAGGCCTTCAGAACTAACTCTGAAAATAGCAGTGCAATAAAACCTGAAGATTGATATTGTGCCCCTCCCCCTCTCATACTGGGAATGGAGCCCAATTTTAACATAAAGTTTCAAATCAATAAATAGGGTAGGAAAATGAGCAAACCACAACAACAAAATAACCTGGCCATGAAAACTACTCTGGTGACATGGAAAATTGAGACATCAACTCAGAAGAAGACAACAAAGTCAAAACAGCTAAAAGCAAAGCCTCAAAGAAACAGTGTGAATTGGGCACAAATTCAACAAGAATTTCTGAAAGAGCTAAAAAATTATTTTAAAAATAAAATAAGTGATAGATGAAAAACTGGGTAAAGAAATGAGAGTAAAGGAAGAAAATTATAAAAAGACAATTAACATCTTGGTAAAAAAAAGGCACAAAAATACTAAAGAAAATAACACTTAAAAACAACAACAACAACAACAACAACAACAGAATTGGCCAAATGGAAAAAGATGTATAAAAATTCACTGATGAAAATAACTCCTTAAAAAGCAGAATTGACCAAATGGAAAAAGAGGTGCAAAACCTCACTGAAGAAAATAATGCCTTTAAAATTAAAATTCAGAACATGGAAGCTAATGATTCTATGAGATATCAAGAATCAATAAAACAAGCAAAAAAATGATAAAAATAAAAGAAAATGTGAAATATCATTAGAAAAGCAACTAACCTGAAAAATGGACTAGCAAGGATTGCTGGCACTGGGCACAACTGGTGCTGATTGGCATCTCTGTTGCCTATACACAGTTCTGGTTCACAGTTCCAGGGCTGAGAGGAACATTGGTGGTTGGTTACTAGGAAACAGGGCCCCTGGTTACATTACCAAAGCAGAGCTGCAGTAGACTAGGGCCCCTTCCTGGGTAAGGACTAGAGTGCAGACCAAGACAGCAGTGACCACAATTATCCAGGATCACACCACCTTAGAAGCACCAAAAACTTGCAGACCCTCAGAACTAGCTCTGAAAACAATAGCAGGAAAAAGCCTGAAACTTAAAACAGTGCCTCCTCAACTCCTGGTGAGCAGAGTCTAATTTTAACATAAAGTTCAAAGTCAAGAAATAGGCTGGGGAAAAAAGAATTTGACTATAAAAAGCTAATATTATGGCGGGGAAGACCAAGACATAAACTCAGAAGATGACAATAATGTAAAAACAGCTATAAAAATAGCCTCAAAGAAAAATGCTAATTGGACCCAAACCCAACAAGAATTCCAGGAAGAGTTAAAGAAAGAAATGAATGGTAGAAGAAAAATTGGGAAAAGAAATGAGTGATACAAGAAAATTGTTAAAAGAAAATAAACAGTTTGGTAACAGAGGCACAAAAAATACTGAAGAAAATGACACCTTAAAAATCAGAATTGGCCTAATGGTAAAAGAGGCATAAAAATAAACAGAAGAAAATAATTCCTTTAAAAGTAGAATTGGCCTAATGGAAAAAGAGACACAAAATCTCACTGAAGAAAATAATTCCTTAAAAATTAGAATTTGTCGGGTGGGAGCTAATGACTCCATGAGAAATCACGAAACAATAAAACAAAGCCATAAGAATGAAAAAAAAATTGGAAGAAAATGTGAAATAATTCAGTGGAAAAATGACTGACTTGGACAATAGATTTTGAAGAGATAATTTAAGAATTATTATACTACCAGACAGCCATGTTCAAAAAAGAACCTAGATATCATCTTTCAAGAAATTATCAAGGAAAACTGTCCCAATATCTTAGATCTAGAGCAGGCTTGCATGACATACAACCCACAGGCTGTGTGCAGCCCACAAAAGTGGCCTGTGAGTGGTATGTTGTACAGGCCTATTTTACATTCTCTACATTTTTTTCAGGCCACCCAAAATCCTTTTGTGGGCTGCTTGCACCCTGCAGGCCAAATGTTGTGCCTGATCTAGAGGGTAAAATAGAAATTGAAAGAATCCAATGATCATCTCCTGAAAGAGATCCCAAAATGAAAACTCCCAGGAATATTATAGCCAAATTCCAGAGTTCCCAAGTCAAGGAGAAAATGCTTCAAACAGCCAGAAAGAAACAATTCAAATATTATGGAGCCACAATCAGAATCATACAAGATGTAGCAGCTTCCATGTTAAAGGAGTGGAGGGCTTGGAATATGATATTCTGGAGGGCAAAGGATCTATGATTACAACCAAGAATCACCCACTCAGCAAAACTGAGTGTAATCTCTCAGGGGGAAATAGATATTTAATGAAATAGAGGACTTAAAAGCATTTTCAATGAAAAAACCAGAGCTGAATAGAAAATTTGACATTCAAACAGAAGACTTGAGAGAAGCATAAAAAAGTAAACATGAAAGAGTAATTAAGGGACTCAATAAAGTTAAATTGTTTATGTTCCTATATGGGAAGATGATACATGTATTCCTAAGAAGTTTATCATTATTAGGGAAGGTGAAGGGAGTATACATAGACAGAGGGCATGGGTATGAGTTGATTATGTTGGAATGATATTCAAAATATGAATGGGCAAGAGAGAGGGATGCATTGGGAGAAAGGGGAAAGGAGAGATAGAATGGGGAAATTTTTTCTCACATAAAAGAAATAAGCAAGGTAGAACTTTTACAATAGAAGGGGAAATGAGGAGATGGCAGACAATTCTTAAACCTGACTTTCACTGGAATTGGTTCAAAGAAGGAATAATACATACACACACACACACACACATATACATACACATACACACACACAGTTTTATATAGAAATATGCTCCCGCCAAAAATTCCCTAGGACCAGATGAATTCTTCCAAATACTTAAGGAACAATTAATCTTAATATTACATAAAATATTTGGGAAAAATGGGTAAAGGAGTCCTACCAAATTCTTTTTATAATCCAAATATGTTTTCAATACCTAAACCAGGGACAACAAAAACAGAGAAAGAAAACTATAGACCAATTTCCCTTAATAAATGCCAATGCAAAAATTTTAAATAAAATACTAGCAAGGAGATTGCAGGAATATGTCACAAGGATCAAATACTATGACCAGGTGGGATTTATATTAGGAATGCAGGGCTGATTCAATATTTAAAAAATTATCAGCATAATTGACCATGTCAATAATAAACATAACAATAATATGATTACATAAGTAGATGCAGAAAAAGCCTTTGACAAAGTACAATACCCATTCTTATTAAACTATTAGAAAACACAGGAATAAATGGAACCCTTAAGTAGTATCTATCTAAAAACAAGAACAAGCATTATATGTAATGCAAATAAATGTGAAGCCTTCCCAATAAGATCAGAGGTGAAGCAAGGATATTCATTATCACCACTATTACTCAATAGTCTACTAGAAATGCTAGCTATAACAATAAGACAAAAAAAAGAAATTGAAGGAATAAAAATCTGCAGTAAGGAAATAAAATGATCACTCTTTGTAGATGATATGATGGTATACTTAGAGAATCAACTGAAAAACAAGTTGAAACAATGAACAACTTGAGCAGAGTTGCAGGATATAAAATAAATCCACAGAAACCATCAGGAAGAGATAGAAATAGAAATTCCATTTAAAATAACGGCAGACAACATAAAATACTTGGTAGCCTACTTGCCAAGACAAACTCAGGGATTGTATGAACACAGTTACAGAACACTTTTCACACAAATAAAGATAGATTTAAACAATTGAAGAAATACTAATTGCTCATGAGTAGGCCAAGCCAATTTAATAAAAATCACATTTCTACCTAGGGTAGTTTACTTATTCAGTGCCATACCAATCAAACTACCAAAGAATTATTTTAAAGGGCTAGAAAAAATAATAACAAAATTCATCTGGAAGAACAAAAGATCAAGAATATCAAGGGAATCAATTTTAAAAAGTGTGAAGGAAGGTGGCCTTGCAGTTTTAGATTTCAAACTATGTTACAAAGTGGTAATCATCAAAACAATCTAGTATTTGTGTGCTTGTTTCGGCAGCAATATACTAAAATTGGAATGATACAGAAAAGATTAGCATGGCCCCTGGGCAAGGATGACATGCAAATTCGTGAAGTTTCCATATTTTTAAATAGAAATTGAAAGAATCCACCGATCTCCTCCTGAAAGAGATCCCCAAAGGAAAACTCCTAGGAATATTGTAGCCAAATTCCAGAGTTCCCAGGTCAAGGAGAAAATATTACAAGCTGCCAGAAAGAAACAATTCAAGTACTGTGGAAACACAATCAGGATAACACAAGATTTAGCAGCTTCTACATTAAAGGACCGCAGGGCATGGAATATAATATTCCAGGGGGCAAAGGAGATAGGATTACAACGAAGAATCACCAACCCAGCAAAACTGAGTATAATCCTTCAGGGGAAAAAATGGTCATTCAGTGAAATAGAGGATTTTCAAGCATTCTTGATGAAAAGACCAGAGCTGAATAGAAAATTTGACTTTCAAATATAAGACTCAAGTGGAACATGAAGAGGTAAACAGGAAAGAGAAATCATAAGAGACTTATTAATGCTAAACTGTTTACATTCCTGCATGGAAAGATGATATGTATAACTCATGAGACCTTTGTCAGTATTAGGGTAGTTGGAGGAAAAAATTATATGTATGTATAGGTAGATAGATAGATAGATAGATAGATAGATAGATAGATAGATAGATAGATAGAGGGCACAGGGTGAGTTGAAGATTAAGGGGTCATGTCCAGAGAATAAAATTAAGGGATGAAAGAGGATTATATTTGGAAAAGAAGAAAGGGAGAGGTAGAATGGGGTAAATTATCTCACAAAAAAAAACAGAACAGAAAATGCTCTTACAGTGGAGGGGAAATGGGGAAGGTGAGAGGGAATGAGTGAATCTTATTCTCATAGGATTTGGCTTAAGGAGGGAATAACATACACATTCAATTGGGTAAGGAAATCTGTCTTACCCTATGGAAAATAGGGGAGAAGGGACAAGAGAACAGGGGATGATAGAGAGGAGGGCAGATTGGGAAAGGGGTAATCAGAAGCAAATACTTCTGAAGAGGGACAGGGTCAAAAGAAAGAATAGAATAAATGGGAGGGCAGGATAGGATTAAGGGAAATAGAGTTAGTTTTTCACAACATGTCTACTATGGAAGTGTTTTACTTAGCTGCACATGTATAACCTATATTGAGTTGCTTGCCTTTTCAATGAGGGTGGGTGGGAGGGAGGAAGGGAGAAGATTTGAAACCTAAAGTTTTAAAAACATATGTTTTAAAAAATGTTTTCACATGCTACTGGGAAATAAGAAATACAGGAAATGGGGTACAGAAGTCTGTCCTGCCCTACAGGAAAATAGAAGGGGAAGGGGATAAGAGAAGAGGGGAAGAGATAGAAGAGAAGGCAGACTAGGGGAAGGGAATTCAGAATGCATGCCATCTTGGGGTGGGGGGAGGGGTGAGATGGGGTGAAAATTTGGAACTCAAAATCTTGTGGAAGTAGATATTGAAAACTGAAAATAAATAAATTTATTAAAAAAAAGGAAAAAAAGAACAAAAGCAATCTAGTATTGGCTAAGAAATAGGATGGCCGATCAATGGACTAGATTAGGCACACAATACACAGTAATAAATGACCATAGTAGTCTAGTGTTTGGTAAACCCAAAGATCCAAGCTTTGTGGGTAAGAACTCAACATTTGACAAAAATTTCTGGGAGAACTGGAAAGCTCTGTGGTAGAAATTAGGCATAGACCAACATCTTACACAGTATACCAAGATAAGATAATGGATAAATGATTTAAACATAAAAGGTGATATAATATATAAATTAGAGGAGCATGGAAAAAATGTACCTGTCAGAGAGTGAAGAATGAGCAACAACCACAACCACCACCATCACCACTACCACCTATCAGATCTGTGGAGAAGGGAAGAATTTATGGCCAAACAAGAGATAAAGAGGATTATGGGATGGATAATTTTGAATACATGATGTTAAAAAAGTTTTGCACAAACAAAACTAGTACAGCTAAAATTAGAAGGAAAACAGGAAACTGTGGAAAATATTTTACAAGTTCCTCTGATAAAGGCTTTATTTCCCAAATATAAAGGGAACTGAGCCAAATTTATAAAAATAAGAGTCTTTTACCAGTGATAAATGACCAAAAGAAGTAAACAGGTAGTTTTCAGAAGAAGAAATCAAAGATATCAAAGACACATGGAAAAATGCTCTAAATCACTAGAGATTAGAGAAATATGAAGTAAGACAATTCTGAGGTACCACCTCATACCTATCAGAAATGACAAATGCACTATTGGTGGAGCTGTGGACTAGTCCAACCATTCTGGAGAACAGAATACCCAAAGGGCTAAAAAACCATGCATACCCTGTGACCCAGAAATACCACTACCAGGTCTGTATTCCAAAGAGATCAAAGAAAAGCAAAAAAAAAAAAAGATCTATTTGTACAAAAAATATTTATAGCAGCTCTTTTTGTGCTAGCAAAATACTGGAAATCAAGTGGATGCACATCAATTGGGAAATAGGCTGAACAAGTCGTGGTATATAATTGTGATGCAATACTACTGTGCTATAAGAAATGACAAGCAAGTTGGTTTCAGAATAACCTGGGAAGATTTATTTGAACTGATACAAAGTGAAGTGTGCAGAACCAGGAGGAAATTGTACACAGTGACAGCGATATATTAAGCATGATCAACAGTGAAAGACTTAGCTACTTTGATCAATATAATGATCCAAGACAGTTTCAAAGAACTCATGATAAAAGAAATGCTATTCACTTCCAGAGAGAGAATTGATGAACTTTGAATGAAGATTGAAGTATCCTTTTTTTTTCACTTTCTTGAGTTTTCTTTATTTTTTTTCTGGGTTTTTTTTTATTTTGCAACATAAGTAATATGGAAATGTTTTGCATGGTTTCATGTGTCTAATAGATAGCAAATCACATTCCTTATCAAGGAGGGAAAAAAGGTGGAAAAGAGAGAATTTGGAATTTAAAATTTTTTAAATGAATGTTAAAACATTTTTACACTGAATTTACACTGATATATTTAATGAAATAAATAAAAGTATATTAAAAAGGAAAAGAAAGAAAAATACTACAAGAAAGCAGAAAGAAAGAATTCAAGTAGTAAGGACTCCGTCAGGATCACACAAGAATTAGCAACCACCACTATACATGAGCAAGTAATTTGACATATAATACTCTAGGAAGCAAAATATATAAGCTTATAACCAAAAATCATTTACCCAGAGAACCAAATACATGGGAAGAAGTGGATTTGTAATGAAATAAAGAACTTCCAAGCATTCCTGATGAAAAGACTAGAGCTATATAGAAATTTTACAGTACAGATACATGAGTTAAGAGAAACATAAAAAGGTAGACATGAGTAAGCAACAGTAAGGGGCTAAACAATGATATATGTCCCCTTAGAACCTTATCAGGGTTTATATGGGAGCCTAATTAGACAATGGGACTAGAAATGATTTTTATATCTTATTGATTAAAAGAAGAATGGAATGTTAAGGGAACAGGAATATACTTGGGGTGGGAGGAACGGTAGTGGTAAGGAGAGGACAGATGTGGAAAATTATCTCACATGATAATCACATGAATATAAATCTATACAAAAAAAAAACCAAGGAAATGTGGTGGGATAGGGAAGAATGGTCAACACCTAAAGCTCATCCTCAAAGGAGCAGTGAATCCATATACAGAATTTGGTACAGAAATACATTTCACTTGACAGTGAAACATGGAGAGGGAGAAATAAGAGGAAAAATAGATTGATAGGTATTAGCCATAAGCAAAACAAACTCTAAGAATAGTGCATTACAAAGTGGGCTTTAAAAGAAAGGAAAGGGGTTAGGTAGGTGGTGCAGTGGATAGAGCTGCGGCCTTGGAGTCAGGAGGACCTGAGTTCAAATCCAGCTTCAGATACTTGATACTTACTAGCTGTGTGACCCTGGGCAGTCACTTAACCCCATTGCCTAGCCAAAAAAAAAAAAAGAAAAGAAAGGAAAGATAAGAACCTATTTTGATATATCAATGTGATTCAGTACTATTGTACTGTAAGAAATGAAGAAAATGCTTTCAGAAACACCTGAGAAAACTAATATTAACTGATACAGAATGAAAGGACTCATGATAAAACATGCAACCCATCTCATGATAGAGAAGTGATGGATTTCAGAGTGCAGATTGAGCCATATATATTATCAGTGAAATAATTTGTTTTGCTTGACTGTACATATTTGTTTCAGGTCTTTTTTTAAAAATTTCTTTATGAAGGGTTGAGGGTAAAGGGAGAAGATGGATTTTCATTGATTAAAACAAACACATGCAAAAAAAGCCTGGTCCTCTGAGCCATTGTGGCTAGCAGTTTTGGCAACTGAAGCAAGTAATATGCTTGGCGCCAGGTAGGGCAGGTGATATTAAATGAGTCTGCAAATCAACTTTGTAATTCATGATGCAAAAATAATATGAGAAGGAATTAAGACAAATTAAAATGAGTGGGAGAAGGAATTAGTTTTTATAGAAGCACATAGATGGGCATTATTTACAATGTACAACATGTCTTAGTTTACTTTTTTAAACAGTTTTTTTAGTAACCAGTTGTTAAACTCAATTACACATTTTTGTGCCCTCTAAATTTGGGTGCCCCAGGGCAAAGCCCTTTTGCCCTACTGTAGGTACAGCTCTGTCAAGTAGCATATGTATTCTTATTCCATTTTTTTTTAGCTGATGAAACCGAAGGCAAGGGAATTTAAGTGACTTTCCCAAGATCAAATGGCTAGAAAATGGCAGGGATGATATATGAACTTCTTCTGATTCTAGGTACAGGTGCACCTTTCACTACAGAACAGTCTCTTCCTTTGTACTAAGCACATTGAATAAATAATGACACAGCTAATTAGAAGGGAGAAAGTACATCAGAGGAGAGAGTACATTTGCTTTAGTTGTTACTGCTGGTTTCCTAAGCAAGTGAGTTAAACATTACAGGAGATGCTCTCTGGATGTATTTAACCAAACTGAGCTTGCTCTTTTATAACTGAGATGCCAACTGATGATAGGCTGTGAGCTCTGGCCCAGAGGTGTTGCTAGTGCCTTCTGCCGGTAGTGACTCATGGTCTCCTAATGAAATAACTCATGCCACTTGAAAAGAGAGGGGTGGGCAGTGAAAGAGAGAAAAGGAGGGGGTGAGGGAGGATGAGAAGGAAAGGAAGCAATGTGGGGGGAGAGATGGAGAAAGAGATGGGGAGAGAGAGAAAGAGGAGTGTTAGCATTGAGCCTGATTCTTTTAAAGAACCTAAATTTATATCCTGAGAACAGTACATTGTGATATTGGGGCAGAGAACAGTGAAAACATATGGGAGGGGGAATGAGAAGTATTTTGGAAAAGCACCAAGAGCACTAAACTAGAAGTCACAAGATTCCCATCTGGAGTTTGGGGTTCAGTTCTAGATACTGCATTTTAGAGATGATACTAAACTGACTGTGTGACCCTGGGCAAATGAAGTTTACTCGAGCCCATGGCAACTCTCTCTCTAACAGCATAAGTTGCAGAACAGCTGCTGATCTTCATTGGGAGGAGTTTCCTCATCAGGAGTTCTGTATGTCAGTGAAGTCACAGATCTACTCCTGTCCCATGCTAGAGAGGAAGAAGAAAGTCCATAGGCAAAATTGGTGTGTTCAAATGAGATTTGTTGAAAGATCTTGTTTAAAGTGTTCGAGGCCTTGATAGAGAAGGTGGATACCAAACGTTTTCAGATATATTCCTCAGGAGGCCTCTATTTGTTCTTTGGAAAGTGGTCCAGATTCTCAGATCAGCTTATGTAGTGGGGATGAGGATGGGGGCAGCAGTAAAAATGGCTCCCTGGCTTGTCCCTTATAGGAAAAGTCTAATTTTTGATGCATCAGTTGTATATCACTAATTTTCCCCAATTCCCAGGGATTTTAGGACAGTGATTGATGGGGGTAAACAAGCTATTACCTCCAAATACACTTTGGAAACTTTGGATATTGTAATTGATTGAAGAGGTGAAGGAGGGATAATAGGAGTTGCAAAAGAGTCTAACTCACTTCATGGCTGCTCTCAAAGAGATAGATCTTTCTTTCATGATGTTAGATAGACTCTAGAAAACTTTCCCAGAGCCCAGGAGCTCATCCTTGGCACAGGGGGCTGTTCATTATCTCATAATAATCTTTATGGAAAAACAAAGCCCATAGGTGTCATAAGTTTTGTTCATCGTGTGAATTTCCAACTTAACTCCCAATTCTCCTGGTCTAGTCTCTAGACTCAAAAGCATATTATCGGTGCAATAAGTATCCTAATATTAGGAGAAAGAAATTTGTTTCCACTATAATTATAACTTAGATCACTCCCACCATCTGCTGCCTTTGCTCCTACTCATGTGCTGCCAAACAGAGCTGGAGAAAATCACAAATGCTAACTAGGTCCACTACAGATTTATGTTACATAATCTTAATTGGGCCCTCTGCGCAGGAAAGCAATCCTCTTATACTCCCCTAATCAATGAATTATCTCACCACCATGGCTATTTCAAACCTTTTCATGCCTTCTATGACATCCTTATCCCTTTCCTTCTTAGATAAAACATGACAAAGACTTTGCCTCATACTTTACTAAAAAAATTGAGTACATTTGCTGAGAGCTCTCTCTTCCCCCCTTCTTCTCATCTTACAACACTAAAATGCTTTTCACTCTTATTTCTTCTTTCACTCCTTTCTTGTGTAAAGAAGTGGCCCTTCTTTTTGCCACAGTAAGCCCCTGAATATGCACCCTTCATTCCATCCCATCGCATCTTCTCCAGTCCCCTCTATCATCCTTGTTCTCTTATCTTCAGTCTCTCCCTATCTGCTGTCTGGTTCCCTGCTGCATAAAATCATGCCTCCATCTTTCCCATCTTAAAATAAAATAAAACCTTCACTTGATCCTTGCTAGCTATCAACCTTTATCTCTCCTTCTGTTCTCAGCTAAATTACCTGAAAAGCCTATAATCGATGCTTCCATTTCCTTTCTTCTCAATCTCTTCTTAACATGCTACAGTCTGGTTTCTGGATTCATTATTCAATTGATGCTGTTCTCTCCAAAGTTACCAATGATCTCTTAATTTCCAAGTCTAGTGGCCATTTCTCAATGTTCATCCATCTTGCCTTATTGGCACCATCTGACAGTTTTGATCACTTTCTCCTGATACTCTCCTCTCTAGGTTTTCATGACACTGCTCTCTCCTGCTTCCACTCCTACCCCATCTGCCCACTCCTCAGTTTACTTTGCTTGGTCTTCCTCCAGTTCATGTCCACTGGTCCTAGATGTCCCCAAAGGGCCTGTTCTTAGGCTTCTCTGCCTCTATTATATCATCTCACTTGGTGATTATGTCTGAAAGGACATTGTTCCCCTCATCCCAGAGGAAGGGAGACCTGAAACTTCCAGAGAGGAGAGAAATGAGCAAGCATGCTGAGGGAAGGACACGAGCAGCTTCATCAGTAAGTATAGGGGTAAGGAAGATGATGAAAGGAGGCAGAGGCTGTTGATATTGGGACTGGGCGATTCAGGTTGACTGTAAGGCAGACATAGTGATGCAGCATATTTTGCTTGTGATGCTACAAAGACAGAACCTGGTGACTTTGATTAGCAGGAATTGCATTCTAGGCATGAGTAGCAGCCTGTGCAAATACTCAGAGGTGGGACATGAAATATCATAATGGGGAGGCATTATTAATGTAGTCTGACTGAAACAGAGTAAAAAAATAGAATATGAAATGAATCTGAAAAGATAACTAGACCAAGATTATAAAGGATTTTAAGTGCCAGGAAAAGGAATTTGCATTTCATCTTAGAGGCAACTAGAAAGCCAGTAAAGATTTTTTGAGCAGGGAGTGACATGATCAGACCTGTATTTTAGAAAGATAATTTTGGCAAGTGTGGAGGATAGACTAGAGAGAGGAGGCATTGGAGGCAGAAGATCAATTAAGGTGCTATTAAAATGGTCCAGTTGAGAAGTGAGAAAGTTCTGAACAGTGGTAGTACTGTGAAAATAAAATCAATAGAAATTGACACTTATATTGGGAAGAAAGGTAGTCATTGAGTCAAAAATCATTCTGAGGTTTCAAAACTAGGTCTGTTAAAGAGAGCTGCTAACATCCCCAACCAAAAGCTGTCTGGAAATGACAGACAAATGAGCTACCCTACACATTTTATTTTTCAGGGATTTGGTCAACAAGCTCCTAAATAAAATAATATTTGTTGGTGATGATGTCAGCCATCTGTTGCATTTATATAAGGACTTTCACATACATTTGAATCATAGGATTATAGCATCATTCTTAACGTTGGGAAAGACTTCAGAGGCCAATCAATGCAAGAATAAGAATGAACCAGATGTGGTCATTCAGACATTGCTTTACAAACCTCTAGTGAGCAAGAATCCACTGCTTCCTAATCTACTAATTTCTGCAGCACATTTCATTTTTGGATGGGTCTAATTGTTAGGAGATTATTCTTGAAATCAAGCCAAAATATCTGCCTCTCTTCAACTTCCACCCATTGCTCCATGTTCTGCCCCAGACAGGCAGAACAAGCTTACAGTCATGCAGACAAATATTGGATGTTAGCTTGATGTCTTCTTCCCAACCTACCACCGCTTTCTCTTCTTCAGGTTAAGCAACCCCAATTCTTTCAACCAATCTTCATATTGCATGATCTCAAGGCCCTTCACTATTTATGTTGCCTTCCTCAGGACACTTTCTAGCTTTTTAATATCCTTCCTAAAACATGGCACCTAGTTCTGAACCCAATACTCTATTCCACATGTGGTCTGACTAGGGAAGAATATAACAATATTCTTCCCTAGTCATAGATTGCTTGACTAACTTAATTTAGCTTAACAGCCAGTGGCCACTAAGTGGTATCAGTGATAAAACATTAGATTTTTAAAAACATGAAGATCTGGATTTGAATGTTGCTCAAAAATGTTGATTGAGTGATCTATCAGCCTCAGTTTCTTTATCTGTGAAATGGCGATAATAAAACCCTACCTCATGGGGGTTATTATGAGGCTAAAATGAGACAATATCCATAAAGCACTTTGTAAATCCCAAAGTCCTAGATAAAAGTTACCTATTGTTATTACCATTTCATCACAAGTTTTCAGTCCACTAAAACCCCAGATCTTTTTTTTTTAAGGCAGTCGGGTTAAGTGACTTGCCCAGGGTCACACAGCTAGTGAGTGTCAAGTGTTTGGTCTGAGGCCAGATTTGAACACAGATCCTCCTGACTTCAGGACTGGTGCTCTATCCACTGTGCCACCTAGCTGTCTCCCCCCAGATCTTTTTTCAAAAGAACTACTATCTAATCATGTCTGCCTGTTCTTAGGAAGCTGATTTTTGGAACTGAGGTATAAAACTTTAGACCTGTTCCAATGAAATTCTATCTTGTTGAATCAGGCTCAATGTTCTAGCCTGTGAAGATTTTTTCAATCATGATTCTATCATATAGTGTGTTAACTATCCTCCCCATATTTGTGTTACTTAAAAACCTGATAAGCTTGCCATCAAATGTCTTCATCCAAGTCAATGATAAAAAATGTCAAACAGCACAAAGACAGGCACAGATCCCTGGGCACTCCAGTAGAAATTTTCTTCCAAGGTAGCATTGAACAATTAATGCTTACTCTTTGTGTCATTTAATTTGTCCCAAATCTCTCTAGCTGTACCACTGTCTAACTTCTGTTTCTCTATTTCTTAATCAGCCAATCAATTAGCATTTATTAAGTGCCTGCTTTGTGCCAGTCACTGTGCTAACTTCTAAGGATACAAAGGATGAAATAATTCCTACTCTTCAACAGTTTGTGTTCAAACAGGAATATCATGAATTACTTTGTCAAATGCTTTTCTAAAATCTTGGTAAACTATGCCTATTGTACAACATTCCCTGATTTAACAGTCTAATAATCTTGTCAAAAAAAGTAAATAAGGTTGTTTTTGCGTATACACATACAATATGACTAATGTGAAAATATGTTTTATATAACTTTGTATGTATAATGGGTATTGTGTTTCTTGCCTTCTCAATGAGTGGGGGAGGGAGCGAGAGAATGCAGAACTGAAAATTAAAATTTTTTAAAAAGGTAATGAAACTATCCTTAACACTTAATTTGTCCAGGCCACTAAGGCTTAAATCTTTGACACAGCTTCCTGGTCTCCTAATTACAAAAGCACAGTACAGAAGATTCAGTACACTCCTCAAGCTTGGCACATGCTTCTAACTGGTTTGCTACCATAGCAAAAGCAGAGTCAAGGGAGCTTCACTCAGCTGAATCAATGCTGTTTCTCTGCTGAATATACTTGAAATACAACTGTTACTTCTTCTTTGTTGGATGTTCGTTGTTTTACAAACTGAAGAAGAGTGAGTTTTATTTTGATTTCCAAAAACAGTAAGAGGATAGTCTACAAACTATAGGCTAATGTGTTTGACTTTAATTTCCAATGACTGTCTAAGATGTATTAATAAAGGGGAAGTTACAAGTGGTGATTACAAAGAGTAAGTATGACACAAACAAAATAAAACAATAAAAATGAAGAAAGCAAAAAAAGTCTGCTCTAATCTTCATTTAGGGTTCATCAGTAATCATGGATCCTTTGGAATTATCTTGGATTATTGTCTTGATCAGAGTAGCTAAGTCTTTCGCAGTTAACAATCCTTACAGCATTGTTGTTACTGTGTATACTGTTCTCCTGGTTCTCATTTCATTTTGTATCAGTTCAGATAACTCTTCCCAGGTTTTTCTGAAACCATCCCACTCATCATTTCTTATAACACATTAAATCACAGTATTAAATCACAATTATATACTACAACTTGTTCAGTCATTTCCTAATTGATAGCCATCTCCTTGTTTTTCAATATTTGCCACAACTAAAAGAGCTGTTATAAATATTTTTTGGGGCAGCTAAGAGACGCAGTGGATAGAGCACCGGCCCTGAAGTCAGGAGGACCTGAGTTCAAATCTGGCCTCAGACCAAATGTTTGACACTTACTAGCTTTGTGACCCTGGGCAAGTCACTTAACCCCAATTGCCCCCCAAAAATATTTTTTCTTGTACAAATAGATCTTTTTTTTCTTTTCCTTTTTTTCAATTTATTTATTTATTTTTAGTTTTCAACATTCACTTACACAAGATTTTGAGTTCCAAATTTTCTCCCCATCTCTCCCCTCCTCCACTCCATGATGGCATGCATTCTGATTAGCCCTTCCCCCTTCTATCACCCCTCCTCCTCTTCTCTTAACCCCTTCCTTTTCTATTTTCATGTAGAGTAAGGTAGATTTCTACACCCCATTGCCTGTGTATCTTATTTCCCATTGCATGTAAATACTATTTTTAACATTCGTTTTTAAACTTTGAGTTCCAAATTCTCTCCGTTTCTCCCTCCTCACTTACCCTTATTGAGAAGGCAAGCAATTTGATATAGATTATACATGTGTAGACATGCAAACACTTCCATGATATTGTAAAAGACAAACTATATTTTTCTCCATCCTATGCCCCCTTGTTTATTCTATTCTCTCCTTTGACCCTGTCACTCCTCAAAAGTGCTTGCTTCTGATTACCCCCTTCTCCAATCTGCCTTCCCTTCTATCACCTTCACCCTCCAACCCCCCCATCAACTTCCTCCCTACTTTCCTGTAGGGTGAGATAGATTTCTATACCCAATTGAGTGTGTATATTATTCCCTCCTTAAGCCAAATCTGATGAGATTTTTGTTTGTTTGTTTGTTTTTCTTTGATCTCTTTGGGATATAGACCTGCTAGTGGAATTGCCAAGTCACAGGGTGTGCACAGTTTCTTAGCCCTTCGGACATAGCTCCAAATTGTTCTCCAGAATGGTTGGACTAGTTCACAACTCTACCAGCAGTTCACCTGTATCCCAGTTTTTCCACCTCCCTTCCATCATTTTTCACTTTTTTTCTGTCATATTAGACAATCTGAAAGGTGTGAGGTAATATCTCAGAGTTGTTTTAATTTGCATTTCCATAATCAGCAGTGATTTTTCAAGGCGTCTTAAACTTTTCCACTTGCAACCCCTTCAGTGCTTCTTAAACTGTGGGTCACGACCCCATATAGGGTCGTGACCCACAGTTTAAGAAGCGTAGATTTAGAGCATTTTTATGAGAGTATTGATAGCTTTGATTTCTTCTTCTGAAAACTTCCTGTTCATTTCCTTTGACCATTTATCAACTGGAGAATGGCTCTTATTTTTATACATTTGGCTCACTTCTCTATAAAATTGAGAAATGAGGTCTTTATCAGAGAAACACTGCAAATTTCTTTCCTCCAGTTTCCTGTTTTCCTTCTAATTTTGGTTATATTAGTTTTGTTTCTACAGATGTTCTATAATATCATGTAATCAATATTATCTATTTTACTTCCCATCTCTTTTTTGGACTTAGATTCTTTCCTTATCTGTAAATCTGACAGGTACATTTTTCCACACTCCTCTAATTTACTTATTATATCACCTTTTGTTTAAATCATGTACCCATTTTAATGTTATCTTGGTATACTGTGTAAGATGTTGATCTGTGCCCATTTTCTGCCATACCGCTTTCCAGTTTTCCCAGCAGTTTTTATCAAATGGTAAATTCTTACCCACAAAGCTTAGATCTTTGGGTTTATCAAACAGTAGATTACTATGGTCATTAACTATTGTGTATTGTATACCTAATCTATTCCACTGATCCACCACTTTATATGTTAGCCAGTAGTAGATTGTTTTGATGATTACAACTTTGTAATATAGTTTGAAATCTGGTACTACTAGGCTGTCTTCCTTAACATTTTTTTTCATTGATTCCCTTGATATTCTTGATCTTTTGTTCATCCAGATAAATTTGTTATTATTTTTTCTAGCTCTATAAATAATTCTTTGGTACTTTGATTGGTATGGTACTGAATAAGGAAGTCAATTTGGGTACAACTGTCATTTTCATTATATTTGCTTGTCCTACCCATGAGCAATTAATATTTCTCCAGTTGTTTAGATCTGTCTTTATTCATGTGAGAAGTGTTTTGTAATTGTGTTCATATAATCCTTGGGTTTGTCTTGGCAGGTAGACTCCCAAGTATTTTATATTATCTGCCATTATTTTAAATGGGCTTTCTCTTCCTATCTGTTTTTGCTGGGTCTTGTTGGTAATATATAGAAATGTTGATGGTTTCTGTGGGTTTATTTTATATCTTGAAACTCTGCTGAAGTTATTAATTGTTTCAGCTAATTTTTTAGTTGATTCTCTAGGGTTCTCTAAGTATGCCATAATATCATCTGCAAAGAGTGATAGTTTTGTTTCCTTATTCCTGTTTTTATTCTTTCAATTTCTTTTTCTTGTCAAATGCTATAGCTAGCATTTCTAGTAGAATATTGAGCAATAGTGGTGATAATGGACATCCTTGCTTCACCTCTGATCTTATTGGGAAGGTTTCAAGTTTATTTGCATTACAGATAATGCTTACTCTTGGTTTTAGATAGATAACTACTTATCATTTTAAGAAAAACTCCGTTTTTTCTTGTATTTGCTAGGGTTTTCAGTAGGAATCACATGATTTTTGTTGTTAATGTTTTTGATATGGTCAATTATGCTGATAGTCTTTCTCATACTGAACTAGCCATGCATTCCTGATATAAATCCTACCTGTTCATAGTGTATGATCTTTGTGATATATTGTTGTAATCTCCTTGCTAGTTTTTATTTAAAATTGTTGCATTGATATTCTTAAAGAAATTGATCTATAGTTTTCTTCCTCTGCTTTTGCCCTCCCTGGTTCAGGTATCAAAACTGTATTTGGATCATAAAATAAATTTGGTAGGACTCCTTCTTTACCTATTTTTTCAACTATTTTATATAGTATTGGGATTAATTGTTCCTTAAATGTTTGGTAGAATTCACTTGTGAATCCGTATGGTCCCAGAGATTTTTTTTTTTTAGGGAGATCATTGATGGCTTAGTTTCTGTTTTTTTTCTTTTCTTTTCTTTTTTTAGGCAATTGGGGTTAAGTAGCTTGCCCAGGGTCACACAGCTAGTAAGTGTCAAGTGTTTGGTCTGAGGCTGGATTTGAACTCAGGTCCTCCTGACTTCAGGGCCAGTGCTCTATCCGCTGCGCCACCTAGCTGCCCCAGTTTCTTTTTCTAAGATAGAGTTATTTAAGTATTCTATTTCCTCTTTTGTTAATCTGAGCAATATTATGTAATTTGTTTTGGAAGTTCTCAAATCTCCTTTTTCCTAAATATGTTCAGAAACACATAATTAGCATCCCCTCCTCCTCCTTTGCCCCACCACTCCAATGAGCATTTATTTGGTCACTTGATTATGTAACAGGGGTGAAGATGTGTGCTATGCCTTCCCCAGAAGATTCCTAAACTTGGTGTGGAAGTTGCCAGCCTTGGGTAATAAAGCCCCAAAAGAATAAATAACAGATTTCCATTGCTGTTATCTGTCGACTATTGCCACCTTGTGACGGGATAGGGAAACAGAAATCTAAAGAGGGAATGGAATAGTATAGAAGCTAGACTCAGAAAACGCAATACTTAGTACACATAGCCAAAGTGTCTTCAGATCAAGAATTGTCCTTTCTGGTTGCTGGTTGTTCATGTAACTGTTTATTCATTTCATTTAGTGTGAGGGTCAGAAGATTATATTGCTATTCATAAAGAACTCTGAGTTCCTTTGGTACCAAGGAAGCATATGAAAAAGGAAGAAGGAACAAGGATTTATTGAGCAGCAGCTGTGTTCTAGGCACTGTGCTAAGGACTTTATGAATATTATGTTATTTGATCTTCACAACAACCCTACAAAGTAGGTGCTATTATTATTCCTATTTTTATAGTTGAAGAAACTGAGGCAAATCACTTAACCTCTGTTTGCCTCAATCCACTGGAGAAGGAAATGGTAAACCGTTCTGTATTTTTGCCAAGAAAACTCCATGGACAGCATTGGTGTGTTATGGTCCATGGGGTCATGAAGGGACAGATGCGACTGAATGACTCAACAACAACAACTCGAGTAGCAAGAAATGTGATTTGATGCCTATGACGGAGGTAAGTGGGATGCTGGTCCTTCCGATGCAGCCTATCAGTTTTGGACCCAGATGAACATGGGAAGGATCATGGTAAAATAATGATTGCAGATCATGTAGCCCACAGTTCTACAGTTCCTGCTTCCTCCTCCTCCTCCTTCCTTCCTTCCTTCCTTCCTTCCTTCCTTCCTTCCTTCCTTCCTTCCTTCCTTCTCTCCCTCCCTCCCTCCCTCCCTCCCTTCCTTCCTTCCTTCCTTCCTTCTTTATTTCCTTCCTTCCTTCCTTCCTTCCTCCTCCCTCCCTCCCTCCCTCCCTCCCTTCCTTCCTTCCTTCCTTCCTTCCTTCCTTCCTTCCTTCCTTCCTTCTTTATTTCCTTCCTTCCTTCCTTCCTCCCTCCCTCCCTCCCTCCCTCCTTCCTTCTTTATTTCCTTCCTTCCTTCCTTCCTCCTCCCTCCCTCCCTTCCTCCCTCCCTCCCTCCTTCCTTCTTTATTTCCTTCCTTCCTTCCTTCCTTCCTTCCTTCCTTCCTTCCTTCCTTCCTTCCTTCCTTCCTTCCTTCCTTCCTTCCTTCCTTCCTTCCCTCCTTCCTTCCATTTCTTGAGGTCTCTTTCCCTGGCCAAATTACTAACAGAGAGGTTGGAAAAAGGCTTAGTTATTAAACTGAGGTATGGGAGGGGCCCTAAAAGGGATGAAGTTTTTGTGCTAGGAAGATCGAGAGGCAGAACAGAAAAATATTTTTCAGGCTAAAAGGGAGTTTTATTATGTTGTGTAGCTTCAAGAGACAGGGTTGGGAGAGAGCTGTTTTGAGGTGTATGGAGATCTTGGGAATCATTAGTTCAAAGAGATTGGGAGCCTTGTTAGGCTGAGTGGGGAAACCTTTCTGGGTTTCATTGTTATGCTATGGATGTCAGAAGAAGATTGCTGGGCTGGTTGTTGAGGGGCTATTGCTGGGCTATGAAGGGTGGGAACATAATGGGTTTCTAGAGGTGGCTCCAGAGATATTAGTAGATTGAGACTATAGGGGGGAAATGGTAGGTATGTATGGAACAGGCACAAAGAGCTAGGTGTGTTTGTGTATATCCTATACAGATACTTGTTTGTATTAACTTGTACCACAATAGCATATGTTGCTTGTGGGTGGCAATGTTTGCAACTATGTGCTTGTATTGTTGTTCTGTTGTGAGGTACAGACCAACAATGAGGCAGCAAGATGGCATAAGGGATTGAAGACCAGACTTAGAGTCAATACAGGGATATAAGCCCTGCCTTAGACATCTACTATGTGACCCTGAGCAATTCTTCCAACCTCTCTCAACCTGAGTTTCTTCCTCAGTAAAACTGGATGATAATATACCTACTCTGAAGAGTTGTTGTGTGAATCAAGAAAGATAACATATGCAATTCCCTTTGCAAACTTTATAGAGCTATACAAATGTTAGTTATCATCCTCATCGTCATTATTCAAGGGTGTGGCTAGTATAGCTGGGTTTGAAACAATGGCTTGGATTTGAAAGGGAAGGGGAGGACAGGGAAGGGAGCCCTCTCACTTCTTTTCTGAAACTTTCCTGCTTCCTCTTAATAGCTTTGTAGGAAAGGATTGGCATCTGGGGACACACTATCAGACCTCTCTCTCATTTCGGACACAGGCTTGGTGGGGTAGCTTATGCTAAGTAGTAATGTTGTGGCATCACAGGAAAAGGCAGGTAGGTTTCAAATGAATCAAAATATGGCACAGGCCCTTAATATGTACTTGTTAAATTGAATCAAATTGAAAAACTGTTAAAGGATATGTGTATGAAGACAGAGAAGGGACAATAAAATAGCATGAAAGCCAAGAATATGTGTGGTGTCTTTGAAGCTAAGTGACGAAAAACCAGCCAATAGAAGGGAGTGGTCAATATGTCAAAACCTGCAGAGAAAGAAGAGGAAGGACCAGCATCCCACTTACCTCCGTCATAGGCATCAAATCACATTTCTTGCTACTCGAGTTGTTGTTGTTGAGTTATTCGGTCGCATCTGTCCCTTCATGACCCCATGGACCATAACACACCAATGCTGTCCATGGAGTTTTCTTGGCAAAAATACAGAACGGTTTACCATTTCCTTCTCCAGTGGATTGAGGCATCTTCCTGAATTCAAATCCAACCTTAGACACTTCCTAGCTGTGTGACTCTGGACAAGTCACTTAATCCTGTTTGCCTCAGTTCCTCATCTTTAAAATCAGCTGGAGAAGTAAATGGTAAACCACTCCAGTATCTTGCCAAGGAAACCCTAGATGGGGACACAAAGAGTCAGACATGACTGAAAAATGACTGAACAACAATATCAGAGGAAAATAATTTTAGGTTTCAAATGAATCAAAATATGGCACAGGCCCTTAATAGGTACTTGTTAAATTGAATCAAATTGAAAAACTGTTAAAGGATATGTGTATGAAGACAGAGAAGGGACAATAAAATAGCATGAAAGCCAAGAATATGTGTGGTGTCTTTGAAGCTAAGTGACGAAAAACCAGCCAGTAGGAGGGAGTGGTCAATATGTCAAAACCTGCAGAGAAAGAAGAAGAATAGTGAAAAGAATCTTTGGATTTGATAATTAATAGATCATTGATAACCTCAGAGATATCAATTTCAGCAAGGTGCTAGGGGTGGGGGTGCATGCCCAATTATAAAGAGTGAAAGAGAAAACTACTAACTTTTTCAAGGAATTTAATAGTGCAGAAGAATAGAATGGATAGGATAATGGCTAGATGGGTTAGAAGACTTCAGCATTTTTGTAAGCAGATGGAAAGGAGACTCAGGCTGATTAGAGACTGAAGATGTAAGAAGGAAAAGAAGTGTGACTTTTTGGATCAAGGTTATAGAAAAATGGCAAGGAATGGGATCAAGTGCCCTATAAGAGGAATTAACGATGATGAGGAGTTGGAAAATCTTTTATGACGGGGGGCTGTGGGGAGGGTGAAAAAGGAGAGAGGGCAATGATAATGAGAAGGTTTGAAGAATGGAGGAGGTCTGGGGCGGCTAGGTGGTGCAGTGCATAGAGCACTGGCCCTGGAGTCAGGAGGACCTGAGTTCAAATCCGGCCTTGGACACATAACACTCACATAACTCACCCTGGGCAAGTCACTTAACCCTGTTGCCTAACCAAAAAAAAAAAAAAAGAATGGGGGAGGGAGACTGAGAGGTCATACCTGATGGCCTGAATCTTCTGGGCAAAATGAGAGGCTTCATCATTTGCTGTAAGCACAGAGGCTGGGATATAGTTGTCTGTGAGAGAAAAGAAGGAAAGCGTTTGGAATAGTCACTGTGGAGAAATGAGAAAGAATATCAATGATAGTCATGTGTACAGTTGAGCAGAAGCAAAGTGATTTACGATGGCTTTGAAGTGGGTAAAATTGGCTTGATTTTGTGGCTGATAGTCTTGCAACAGGGGTAAAGAAACTGATAATGTGGTTTTCTTTTTCCTCTTTTTTTAAAAAAAAATTAATTTATTTTTAGCTTTCAACATTCACTTCCATAAGTTTTTGAGTTTTAAATTTTCTCTCCTCCCTCCCTGCCTCTCTCCCCAAAACAGCATGCAATCTGATAGGCTCTACATATACATTCCTATTAAACATATTTTCACATTAGTCATGTTGTAAAGAAGAATTAGAACCAACAGGAGGAACCACAAGAAATAAGAAACAACAAAACAGAAGAAAAAAAGAGCAAATAGTATGCTGTAATTCAAAATCCATAGTTCTTTCTCTGGATGTGGATAGCTTTTTCCATCATGTACCTTTGGAGATGTTTTGCTGAGAAGAGCTAAGTCTATTGAAGTTGTGTTTTTTCTTTTTTTAAAGGAAAGGGATCTGCAGGTCAGAAAATGGAAAATGGCATTGGGATGGGGAGAAAGTGATTTTTGGATCACAGCCAGTGACACATTTAAAGTGGCAGAACATATGGTCAAAGCTGAGAATGGAGCGAAGCCAGAATGAAGGTGTTGTTCATCCTTCATTTTTTGAAGAGAACCAGTGACATCTTGGGTGGTATCTTGAATTGTGCATTAATTGGAGTTAAGTGAGGCAGAGTTGTACAAAGACATCAGCCTCACTATCTCTTCCAGAGTCATCAAAGTCCAGTGGCAAGACCACTGGTAATGGCCCAGGATGTGGTGGATGACCTTGGAATCTTCAATGTCTGACCAAGCTTTAAGTACTCCACAGCATCTACTTCTGCCACCTTCATGGCCATTGGAACAAATTATTCTCATTTGCCCATTTTGCTGGGGAAAGTTTTCACATGTTTGGAGTAGACATCCCCCTAGCTCATCAACAGGTTTGAGGCCCATTGGTTACCCTCACCCTGGTTTAGCTTGTCTGCTGAGATGGTTTTACAAAGGTGTGGCTACTCCTCATGCCATAGTTTCTTAGAGCCACAGGAGAGAGTTGGGTGATGGGTAGATTCCAAAGATGGATGAGCAGCCCTGAACACCCCATACACCCCAAAGTGAAGGTAAGAGATTGGTAAGATAGGGAAGGCCTAAGGAACCTAATGGTTATCATGGTAAGGGAGAGGAAGCCCTGTTATTACTCCTTTATCCAAAAAACTTCAATAGCTTTATATTGCCTCTAGAATGAAATATAATCTTCTCTATTAAGGTTTTAAAACCCTTCTCAACCTGGCCTCTACTTAACTTTCCAGCCTTATTGTACAGTATTCTTTCTCCCACACCCTGCAATCCAGCCAAATTGACCTTTCTGTTCCTTACACTCTATCTCCTGTCTCTGTCTTTGTGCTAGCCTGTTCTTCATTCCTAGAATCTCATCTCTGCCTCATAGAACTCTTTCTTTCTTCAAGATGCTACTCAATCACTACCTTCTACATGAAACCTTTTCTGATCTCCCCAACTGCTATAATATTTTCTCCCAAACTACCTTACATTTAACTGCTTTCTATTTACATGTATTTTTTGAGTTTACATTTATTCTACATGTATTTGTATATGTAATTTTTGTCTCCCTTATAAGAATACAAGTCCTTGAATGCTGAATTGTTTCATTTTTCATATATGTATCCCTACCATCCACTGTGGTGGCACTCAGTAGGCGCTTAACACATATTTCTTAATAGATTGGATAGTTGACTGAAGAGTAGGATTAGAATGATGGGGGAAATGAGACTGGTTGAAGACCAGTGCTAGACTATAAAGTATGTAGAGGAGAGAAGTATATAAGAAGGGAAAAGTGGGAAAGGACCAGGTTGTGAAGGTCTTTAAAGGACAAATGAAACATTTTATATTCATTCCTAGAGGTCAAACAGAGTCACTGGAACTTATTGGGCAGGTAAAACATGGTTTGACCCACACTTTAGGAAGATTACTTTGGCAGCTGAGTGGAGGAAGGATCCGAGTGTGAGACTAGGAGCAAGAAAATCAACCAGAAGGCTCTTGCAATAGGCTAGGCATGATGTGATAAGGGCCTGTTCCAAGGTCATTACTGTGGGAGTAGGAGGAAGACAACATATATGAAAATGCTTTGAAGATAGAAACAACAAGATTTTACAAAAATATGGTTATGTGGGATAAGTGAGATTGAAGAGTCAACGATAACATCCAGGTTGTGAGCCTGGCTGACTGGGAGGATGGTGGTACCCTTGTTATTGTTTGCCCTTCATTCTCAAAGAAGACCATGATATCAGGAAGGTGATGCCATGACTTGAAAGTGAATTGGATTTAAGTGAAGGAGGGCTGTGCAAAGTCACCAGCCTTGCTTTCCCTTCCAGAGCCATGTGGGTCCAGTGGCAAGATATAGATCAGGATGACTGGAGACAGCCCCAGATGCGGTGGGAGACCTTGGCCTTTTAAAGCTAAAGTCTTTCCCAGGTCTTAGTTTAACTGAGGCAACACCTATTCAGTTATTATGGATAGGTAAGAAATGAGGCAAAAGAGGAAGCTAGGTGGCACAGTGATAGAGCACTGGCTCTGGATGCAGGAAGACCTGAGTTCAAATCCAGCCTCAGACACATTATACTTACTAACTGTGTGACCCTGGCAAGTCACTTAACCCCATTGCCAAGAAAGAAAGGAAGGAAGGAAGGAAGGAAGGAAAGAAAGAAAATGAGGCAAAGAATGGCCGCTTTTACCTAGGTAAAAAAAAATCAATCTGGGAGAAGACCCTCAGGGTTTCTGACCAAAACAGAAACAATTGCTGTTTATACTCCTTCTGAGCCATGAGGGCCCAAAGAATGACCAAGTGAGGCAATACCCTTCACGTGATAAGAAAGTTCAGAAGCAGAGAGATTTAGAGAAGAAGAATAATGAGGTTTTTGTGGACATGTTGAGTTTGAGATGTCTATGGGACATCCAGTTAAAGATGTCTGAAACGCTATTGGTGATGTGAGACTAGAGGGCAGCAGAGTGTATAGGGCTGGATAAATAGATCTGAGAATCATCTTCATAGAGATAATTGAATCCATGGGAGGTGATGAGATCACCAAGTGAGATAGAATAGAGGGAGAAGAGAAGAGGGCCAAAGACAGACTCTTGGGAGTCATCCATGGTTAGTGGTGTGACCTGGAAGAAAATCCAATAAAGGAGATTGCTTAAGAGTGGTTAGACAGGTAGGAGAAGAACCAGGAGACTGTAGTGTTATGAAAGTCTAGACAGTGTCAAAGAGAAGGTCATCAACAGCGTCAAAGGTCACAGAGAAGTCAAGATACATGAGGATTGAGAAAAGGCCATTAGATTTGACAAGTAAGAGATCACTAGTAGTTTTGCGGAGAGCAGTTTCAGTTGAATGATGTCCAAGGCTAGACTGCAGAAGATTTAGAATTGAGTGAGGGGGGAAGTAGAAACAGTGACTGTAGAAAGCCTTCTTGAGGAGTGTAAGTTAGCAACAAGTGTTTGTTAAATGCTTTACTGTGTTCCAGGCACTTGCGAAGCCCTGGGGATACAAATACAGGCACATATATGCATTGGACTGGGGACACTGGGTAGTGATGAAATCATATGATCACAGTGTAATGCCCCCTCTGGGCTCTTTCCCCGAAACTCACACTTAACTGGTAAAGTGGGTCCCCAAAAGAGTGACTACTACTACTTTCAGAGTTCTTGGAGTAACTCTGCAGGTGACTATTAGGGATGCTAACAAGTGTTTAATGACTGAAAATTCACACTTTTAAGTTAAATCAGAATTATTAACATTTTATCACTTTCTAAAGTCTCGACAATTAACAAAACAATAAATCAAACTGTGATTTATAGAATTTGCTGATTTCCAAAATGTAAATGCTCAAACTGAAAATGTGCTGACTCCAACATATCCTTGGTGGCCATCTCCCTAACACTAGCTTCTAAGTTCCCACCTGTGTGCTTCTTTTAATAATCAACAAATAAACTGTCACAGGGAGAATAATAGTTACAAAATATTTCCCCCTAAACCAGGGGCACATCTTCCCACAAATACACAAAGAGTCTGGGGGTCATAGTGGAGAGACTGGCTACAAATGTGAAGTACAACAGTAGGGAAGCACATGTCTAAGGAACATACATGGCCAAAAGAACTCACAACTCTGGAACTGCAGGGCCTTGATAGCCTTTCTTTTTTCTGGAGGCCTTTTGAATGTTTTCTACAGGGTGAGATGTTGGTGATGGATGAGCCAACCTGGTTAGCGGGGCTGGTTCCTTACTGAACATGACAGCTCTGTTGTTTGGGTTCCTTAGCTAAGCTTGCACCTCACAGGGCACAGCATCTTGGCTAGATGAGACAATCTGCTTCTTGTCTGGGCTAAGCAAGTCTCTAGGCTATTGAGCTGGTTCCCCATTGGGATAGGCCATTGGGTAGTTTCTGTGGGGATAGGCTAGGCAGGTTGCTTGGCTGCTGGCCTATCTCTACACTGGGCTAGGAAGTCATTTGGCCACTGGACAGCTGCTTCTAGACTGGGCAAGGCAGGTTGTACAGCCTCTAGGTTTTTCTCTGTTGGACTGGTTAATATGCTGGACTTCCTGGGCTCACTCTTCAATGGACAGCTGCAGTCTTTCACCACCTTCATCCATTGGCTTGGCTGAGTACTATTGTGCTCTCTTCGACTGAAATGTTACAGTCCTCTTTTCAGCTGGTGTGTTACTGTGCTCTGTCCACTAGGGCAGTGACCCTCAGCATAGGCCTGGCAGAACCACTACTCTTTGCCCCCTTAGAGCCTTGCCTCTGAGGTTTGTCATCTCCTGTTTGACAGTCCTTCCTGTTTCAAAGCCACTTCTTTCAGTAAAGTTCCAGCTTATAATCATCAGGTCTAATTGAGTCAGTCACCCTTCCCAGACGTTTTTTAAAGTTTTATGAAGATGAATGGCTGGGGACCAAGGTAGGAATGCAATCTCTAGACTGCACTCCTAGAGGTAATTTCATTGTCTTTGCTGACCTCTTCATATGCAATTAAGCCACTAAAGCTTCAAACCCTTTTTAATGTGTAGAATATTTATTTGGTGTCAGAAGGCCTTCCCCTTAATAGTTCAGTGTCTCTGTCTTCCATACTGTCCTCTCTAACTTTTTAAGCTTTACTGAAGTACCATGGGGTACAAATTCTTACAATAAATCTAGAGTTGGAAGAGACCTCAGAGGCTACCTAGTCTAGCCATCTCATTTTGTAGATGAGGAAACTGAGGCCCAGGGAAGCTAATTGAGTCATCTAAGTTCAAAAAGGTAGTAAAAATCAGAGGCGGGTTTTGAAGCCAGATACTATAAATTCAGGGTCAGTGCACTTACCACTGTTGTTGTTGTTCAGTCATTTTTCAGTTATGTCTGACTCTTCATGACCCCATTTGGAATTTTCTTGGCAAAGGCACTGGAATGGTTTGCCATTTCCTTCTCCAGACCGTTTTATAGATGAGGAAACTGAGGCAGAATTAAACAACTCTCCCAGGGTCACACAGTTAGTAAGTATATGAGGCCAAATTTGAACTCAGGCCTGACTCCAGGTCCAGTATTCTATCCACTGTGCCACCTAGCTACCCATCTGACCACTGTACCAAGCTTGATATTGAGGGTTGGGATAAAAGAGATATAGTTCATATTGTAAATAATTTCCATTTGTACAGAGTTCATTTTTATACCTGGAGTAGTAGCAGGAGTGATGATGATGATGATGATGATGATGATGATGATGATGATGATAGTAATTGTATAGCACTCTGAGGTTTATAATGAAT
The DNA here is from genome assembly GCF_003287225.1 of Phascolarctos cinereus. Taxonomy (NCBI): domain Eukaryota; kingdom Metazoa; phylum Chordata; class Mammalia; order Diprotodontia; family Phascolarctidae; genus Phascolarctos; species Phascolarctos cinereus. Next base: position 216,913,730 of record NW_027555625.1, read on the forward strand.
TTTACAACTGTTATCTCATTTTATTTTCATAACAACCCTAACAGGTAGATGCTTTTATCATCCTTATTTTACAGTTGAAGAAACTGAAGGAGACAGAGGTCACATAGTCTGCCCAGGGTCACATAGCTAGAAAGTGTCTGAGGTCACATTTGAATTCAGGTCTTCCTAACTCCCAATCTAGTGCTCTATCCACGGTACCGCCTAGATCAAGCCATCAGGACCATGCCAAATCTTTGGTCATCCTTTGGGGGTAGTTGGATGAAACTGTTGTACCTGTGGTATAAAGAGTGGATACCAGAACTGCAGGTGTAGTAGAAAGGACATACATCAGATCTGAAATCAGAAGGCCACGGGTTAGAATCCTAGTTCTGCTTTCTCATTGTTTCCCCAGAGCCATGATCATAATAAGTCCTTAAAGGTTGTTGAATTTAATTATTACTTGCTCCCTCTGTGACCTTGAGCCAGTCACCTCTCTGGGCCTCAGTTTCTTTATCTAGAAAAGAAAGAGGGTGGACTAGATGATCTCTAACATCTCTTCCAGCTTGATGTCTGTAATCTAGGAATTCTTTGTGTCTTGACTTCTCCCAGCTCTCTGCTGTATGTACAGGGAGAAATGTTGAGTCAGCTGATGCTCTGCTGGGTGAGTGTGAAGGCTTTGCCGATGGCACAAGGAGGGGGAGTTTCTGTCTCTGCCGGAAGAATGTGGACACCCACCTCAACCTTAGTACAGAGGAGTTGGCAAATTTACAGAGATTATAGTGCCTGGGTATCGCAGGTGTGCCCTTTACACAAGCTCTGGGAGATTAGCCTAACCTTTTAGTTACAGAATTGTGTTTTGTTCAATCTTATTTGAAATAGTAATCTTTCTGTTCTGGCACAGTGGCTCACTATCTTCGAGCCAGGCTGGCTGTATTTCTTCCTCAGGGTTCTAGGGCTACCCTGCAGATTTGAGGTGTCTCTCTGACACTGTCATTAGCTTAAACTCCAATTGGTTTTGCCTGCCTCATTGTTAACTGCCAGTGGATAATGCTGTAGTTCATTTAACCATTTAATATCAATGGGCTTTTATGAAAGAATGGATACTTTGAAGAAATAGCAAGAAGAAATACCAACATTTCTCTTCATCTTCTTGGGGACACATTCCCCCTATACCACCTTGATCTCTAGGGACAGTAGGTGCAAATTTAGCAGAGATTCTACACAACATTGATCTCACCAAGTTCATATCCAGATAAGATATTGCCGCTGGATAAGTGCTGTCTCAGCTACTGCTGGGCTCAGTCCCTAAGGTTATTTACTGTGGAACTTCAGTGGTGGGCTGGCTAAAAACCAGCATGGACTTTATTCTTAGGGTCTCCAGATTCATAGGCTCTCTGGACTCCCAGATGCTTGAAGGTCTAGACTTCCAGTTTATGCAATACCCTATTCTCTTGACCTTTCTAAATGCAAAAGAGTACAGCCTCCAATTCCCCCTCTTTTGCAAGGCAAAGGAGCAAGGCTATTTTCACTAGATCCCATATTACATTGTAAGAAGAGAGTCCAAGGTCTCTCTCTTTAAAGCACTGTCTCTCACCAGACACCACCAGTGAAGGAGTCAAACCAAGAGGAAAGAGGGGTGGGGGGAGGAGGAAGGGGACAAGGCTGACTGAGGTCTTTTGCAGGCACCCCTAATTCCAGTTCCACAGCCAATCAAAGAGGCTGCTGTCTAGTATGTGGTTAATAAACCAGAACCAGTTATGGAATGTCTACACATTCTCCAAAGTCTCTCCAAGGCATTTCTGTTACATATCATCATGATGCTCCAGAAAGCAGGCTCCCTAGCCTCTTTCATGTGAGGCAGGAGAGATGCTCTGCACATGCGTGAGCCCTGTTACATAATAAATGAATCAAGTCACTTATTAATATGCCCAGCACTGCAGCAATATGCTGGGCAATACAGAAAAATTAGACATTGTCCCTGCCCTCAGGGAGCTTTTAGTCTAGTTGGGGAGAAGACACTGACATGCATGAAATGATTTAAGAACAGTTCACAGCTGTGTGTAATGAAGGGCTAAGCCACAGATAATGGCCTTTGGGGGACACAGGGGAATCAGAAAGGAGGGAGTAATGCAGATGTATAGATGTCATAGTTGTTGAAATGATGTGTTTTATAGCCAAGTTGATGTTGGTCAAAGGTTAAGAACAGGCAGTTCTCAAGGGAAGAAAGACAACATATATATAGTCAACAGAAAAATGATCCACTCATAATTAGAGAAAAATTAAAGCAACTCTGAAGTTCCACCTCATATTTATCAAACTGGTAAAGTTGACAAAAAAGGAAGATGACAGGCGTTAAAAGGCTATGGGAAAATGAGTGAATTAATGTGCTGTTGGTGGAGCCATTCTGCAAAGCTATTTGGAAATATGCTTTAAAAGTTACTAAACTATGTGTTCCCTTTGACCCAGCAATACCAGTACTAGGTCTGTACTCCAAAGAGATCAAAGAAAGATGAAAAATGGTCGCATAACAGCTAATATTTATATAATGTTTACCATGTGCGGGCACTGTGCTAAGAGCTTTATAATTAACATCTCATTTGATCCTGGAAACAACAACTCTGGAAAGTAGGTGCTATTATTATCCCCTTTTTATATATGAAGAAACTGAGGCAAAGAAGTTAAGTGACTTGTCCAGGGTCACTTAGTTAGGCTGTATCTGAGTCTGGATTTGAACTCAGGTCTTCCTGACTCCAGGCTCACTGCACCACCTAGGTAACCCTATTTAACATGAAGAAAAAATATTTGTAGCAGTAATTTTTGTAGTGGCAAAGAACTGAAAACTAAAGGGTGGTATCCATTAATTGGAGACTGACTAAAAAAAAATTATGATATACAAATGCATTAGAACATTATTGTGCTAGAACAATGATTAAAGGGATGGTTTCAGAAAAATTTGGAAAGACTTGTCTGAACCAAAGTAGAGTGAAGTGAGCAGAACCAGGAGAACAACTTATACTTTAATAACAACATTATAAAGATGAACAATTTTAAAAGGCTTAAGAACTTTAATCAATGTAATAATCACCTATGACTACAGAGGCAGTCTGAAGGACGAAGAGCCTATGGACCCCTTCTCAGAATAATAATTTTAAATGTATAAAATAAAATATACAGGATAATGAAGGAAGCCAATTATATTGAAATATAGTTTTCAAAATAGTTTTTTTTTTAAGTTCACTGAGCTGAAGAACCCCTGTCTTAGAAAGTTTCCTGGGGGCGATGAGATGTTAAGTGACTTGCCCAGGGTTTCACGGCCTGGTATGCATTGGTCGCAACCATATGACAAGTTACTTATATGGATTTAACTCAAGAAACATGTATTAAGTACCCACTGTAAGGAAACACTGTGTTTGGGGTTGGGGATAAAAATACACAAATAAAACCATCTCTGCCTTCCTGAAGCATCTTTTCTACTGTAAGGATGCAACATAAACACACATAAATATGATACAGATTAAGAAATGAGAGGGACAAAGAAAAGACTGGACATGAAATCTCACATTATTTAAGAAGGGAAAGAACATTTTCAGTTGAGGGGAACTGGGGAAATGGAAGGTTGTGGGTCCCTCATCCATGGAGGTCTTCAAATGAAGGCTAGAGGTTTTGTGTACACACACACACACACACACACACACACACACACACACACGACTTTTCATCACTTTGACAAAATGGTCTCTAATATTTCAAAGATATAAAACTAGAAGGAATTTAATGGCTATCTACTCTGAAGAACAGGGAAATTAAGGGATTTACCCAAGGTCACACAAATAGTAAATGGCAGATCTGGATTTGAACTCAGGTCCTCTGATTCCAAATCCAGCGTTCTATGATATCTGTGGAAGCTTCACAGAGAAGGAGGAGGCACCCTGACCTGAGCCTTGAAGGAAAGGAAGGATTCTTCAAGACAGAGATGAAAGGTCGTGCATTCCAAGCACATGGCTTATGTGAATGTACTTAGGCAGGACATATGGCTTATGGAGCTGATAAACAATATTTATATTTATGCTGATCAATTTTTGAAGAGTGATCAATCAATCTGAACAATGGTGACATGTAATGCCTGTGGTTTATACGTCAAAAGATGCTTGATTTTATCTATGGGCGTTCTCCCTTCTCTGGTGCTGATCGCAAGCCTCCACACCTTCAGACAGTTTCAAGAATTGCTGCAACCAAAGCCTCCAGCTCTCCTCTTGGTGGCTAACCTTCTACAGTTGAGCAAGTCCAAGCACAGTTTAGCTGCACATCCAGAGGCAGTCTGTCCCCAGGCCTGTGCTCTCAGTTTTTCCAGTTTAGTAGAGCTTGCCAGAGCTTGTACTCTGATGGCATAACTTTTTGACTATATGGCATCACCTTCAGGCCTCAGTAAGGCAGCAGAACGGGACATCAGCCATTCAGCCATCAGTCAAAAAGCATTTCTTAAGTACCTATTACATGGCATGCACTGTGCTGAGTCCTGGGGACAGAGAGACAAAATGGAGGCCTTCTCTGCCCTCCAGGAGACTAACAGGAGAGACAACAGGCACAATATGAACGTTATCAGAATATATACAAAATAAACGTGGCAGTTTGGGGAGGGAGACCAGTAGGGCTGGGTGGGTGAGGAAACTAGGAAAGGCTTCATGTAGCAGATGACACTTTGGTGGAACCTTGAAGGAAACAAAGGACTCAAAGATGTGGAATTGAGGGGGGGAGCATTCCAGGATGAGGAAAACCATCATACCAAAGGGACAAGAGGGAAGACACGGGCTGCCTTGTGGGAGGAACATTACGCGAGCCAGGATGGCTGGACCAGAGGGTGCATGGAAAGGAGTAAGATATAAGAGGTCTGGAAAGGGGAATGGGGCCAGCTTGGAAAGAGATTCCAACCAAAAACAGAGGAGTTTCTACTTTATCGTATAGCTAGTAGAGAGCTAGTGGAGTTCATTGAGTTGGGGGAATGACACAATAAGACCCATACTTTAGAATGGTAGTTTTTGACATCAAAAGCTACCCATCAAAAAAATGCATCCTCGGTCCTCACGAGTCCATTTGTGCTACATCCTGTGTCTCAGAAGTCACTGAATTGAGTTCTGTTCAGCTGACTTGATAAACACGTATTTGGCTTCTCTGTCTGCAAGGTACTCTGCTTTATTCTGGGGAGACAAAGATGAAAAACTACCTATCGGTAGCATTGCATAGTGGAATTTGTGCTAGGCTTAACGTTAGGGATCCAGGTTCTAAGATGGGCTCTGCTGATCATTACCTCTGTTACCCAGTGCAAATCACTTCCCCTTTCTAGCCCTGATTTTTCTCATCTACAAAATGAGCCAGATAGCTCGAGATCTATGATTAGATGATACAAGGTAGAGTGTGTGATGGAGGCAAAGGAGAGACTGACACATATTAGTCTAGGAAAACTGGGGTGGGAGGAGGGAGAAACAGAGGTGAGAAGGAAGAAAGAGTGGGGAGCAAGAGAAAGAAAGAAAGAAAGAAAAAAGGAAGGAAAGAAGGAAGGAAGAAATGGAAATGCAGGTGGTATGTGATCTGACCCTTTAAGGAAGAAAAGGATTCTGGAAGGCAAAGATGGTGAGAGAGCACATTCTAGGCATGGGGGGACAATCTGGGCAAATGCATGGAGGTGGGAAAAAGACAGAAATTCTCTTAAAGTTGGCTATTAGGTATTTCCAGTGCCAGGATTGCATTCTAGATTTCAACCCAGGTCTTTGGGATACTATTGTCTTACTCTGGGATCTTATCAATTACTTATATCTAGATTGGGGAAACCTATCCAGGAAAATTCAAGACCAACCAGCCAATCACTAGACAGACAAATTCAGGAAGAACAGAATAAACCGATCAAATCAAATATACGTACATCTTAATATATGCACATACATATATGTATATACATGCATGTATACATATATGTATATGCATGCACATCTATATTTCGTATGTGTGAATGTATATGAAAATTTATAGAGGAGGCAAGATAATTTTAAAGGCACTCTAGATTTGATCTTTATGATCTGTCTCTCAAAGGGGAGAATATTTAAAAGAATGGAAAAGGTACTTTTGCAAAAATAAAAAGTGACAGGGAAATTATTAGCAAACTAATAATTCCTAAGCCCATTAAGTTTTCTATAATGTCTTTGAAAGGCAACATGGCCCCATGTATTAGAGAGCTGACCTCAAAGTCAGGGACACCTGGGTTTAAATTCTGACTTTGACCTATGATGGCTGTGTGATTTCCCTGGGGAAATCACTGTAAGATCTGTTTGCCTTGGTTCCCTCAACTGTAAAATGAGTATAGTAATAACACCTACCTGCCTGTGCCCCAGCCACAGGAACTTTTACCCTAGGGTCAGTGGGGGGAGTTGGGTATCTGACCTGGGGAAAATTAAAGGACCTCTGCCGACAAAGAATGCCAGACCCAGTTGTGCGGGGAAAAGTGGTGGTGAAAAGAAAGAACTAGCACATATGCTGGGTGAGTGCAGAAACAGTAGGGAGGGATACTGCTGGCTGTGGGTACTTACAGGAAGCTAGAGGTCTTGGTTTGAGTTCAAGGTCAGAAGGGAGAACTGAAGAGGATCAGAGGGCCAGAGGCACCATCCCCTATACCCCAGGACTAGAGGCAATAATAAAAACGAAACTATTCAAAAAAACCCCCAAAAAACAAAAACAAAAACCACAGGCAAAGGAGAAAGAATCCAACCATAGAGAGCTACTATGGGAATAGAGAAGATCAGGGTTTGTCTTCAGAGGAGGATACTGAAGCAAAGAAACCCTCTTCTAACCCAGAGTAATGTCAAATGGTCACCTGCCTGAAAAGAATTCATTGAAGAACTTAAAAAAGACTTTAAAAATCAAATGAGAGAGACTGAGGAAAACTAAAAACAAAAATAAGTATACAAGAAAAACAAGAAGATCACGAAAAGAAAGTCAACCAATTAGAAAAGGAGATCCAGAATCATAAGGAAGAAAATGGCTCCTTGAAAATCATAATTGGGCAAGGGGAAGCCAGCAAAGTTATAAGAGGTGAAGAAATTAAAAATATATATAAAGAATGAGAAAAATAGAAGAGAATGTGAAACATCTCATAAGAAACACAATATATCTAGAGAACAGATCAAGAAGAGCAAACATAAAAATAATTGGACTAACTGAAAGTTCTGATCAAAAAAAGAATCTTGATACCATAATACAAGAAATAATTAAAGAAAATTGTTTAAGAAGGGAAAGTAGAAATAGAAAAAAAATCCTGTGATCACAACCTGAAAGAGATCCTATGAGGAAAACTCACAAGAATAGTGTAGTCAAATTTCAAAACCCCCAAATCAAGGACAAATATTATGAGCAACAAGAAAAAGAGCAATTTATATATGGTGGTACAACAATTATAATTACACAAGACTGGGGCAGCTAGGTGGTGCAGTGGATAGAGCACCAGCCCTGAAGTCAGGAGGACCTGAGTTCAAATCCGGCCTCAGACCAAACATATGACACTTACTAGCTGTGTGACCTGGGGCAAGTCACTTAACCTCAATTGCCAAAAAAAAAAAAAAGAAAAAGAAAGAGTTACACAAGACCCAGCAATGGTGATACTAAAAGATCGCAGGTCTTGGAATATTATATATTGAAGAGCAAAAGAACTGAGCTTCTGGCCAAAAATATCATACCCAGCAAAGCTAAGCGTAATTTTGAATGAAAAAAAGGGATATTTAATCAATTGTCAGACTTTCAGGACTTTGTTAAAAAAAACAGCAAATAAACAAACAAACCCTGAACTCAATAGGAAATTTGATATACCAATTACAAGGGACTAAATAAGGATAGAATGTTTACCTTTTATGTGTGGAGAATGTAAAATCTGTATCTAAGATTGTTATAGTAATTAGGTGATTTATAAGAAAGAGTGGGGTACAAAGAGATCATAAAAATGGAAAAAGGACTCACATGTACAAAAATATTTATAGCAGCTCTTTCTGTGGTGGCAAAGAGTTGGAAATTGAGAGGATGCCCATCCATTGGGGAATGGCTGAACAAGTTGTGGTGTATGAGTGTAATGGAATATTATTATGCCATAAGAAATGATGAGCAGGCAGACTTCAGAAAAACCTGGAAAGAACTGTATAGTATGATGCTGAGTGAAGTGAGGAGAACCAGGAGAATATTATACACAGTAACAGCCACGTTGTGGAATGACTGACTTTGATAGGCTTAGCTCTTCTCAGCAATGCAAGGATCTAAGATATCTCCAAAAGTCTCGTGATAGAAAATGCTATCCACATCCAGATGAAGAACTATGGAGTTTGAATGCAGATCGAAGCATACTATTTCCTTTTTTTTCCTTCCATTTTGTTTTGTTTCCTCTTTCTTGTAGCTCCTCCTATTGGTTCTAATTCTTCCCTATAACATGACTAATGTGAAAATATGTTTAATAGGAATGTACATGTAGAGCCTGGATCAGATTGCACTCTGGCTTGGGGAAGAAGGCAGGAAAGGAGGGCGAGAAAAATTAAAACTCAAAAGCACATGGAAGTGATTGTTGAAAACTATAAATAATAAAAACATTTTTGAAAAAAAAAGAATGGGGTAAACCTGAATATATGACTTCAAAATGTAAAACCATTCAACAACAACTAGTAGAATAATTATAATTTTACAAATGAAGTCCAAGAGGAAGAACCTATACAGAGGAATTAGATGGGGGAGGGGGCTGTTAGTTCTGGAAACCTGCTTTCATTGGGAATGGGTTTAAGAGGGGAAAATACATACACATTTAGAAGAGTATAAAAGTCTTCTGAATTTAGAAAGAAATAAAACTCTAAGGGGATAGAGAGGATAAAGGAGGGATCTTTAGATGGGAGGGTGAGAGAATAGGTTAAAAGGGGGATGAAGAAGGGGTTTAGATTTAGGGAAATGGGAGGATAAGGGAGGGATTGTTGGTATGGGGGTAGATTAAGTAATAGGAGGGTAAGGTAGCAGGTAAAAGGAAAGTAGAGGATTTAGGAGAGATAGGAAAGATATGCACAAACATAAAAACAAGGATTAGGAATAAAATCTCTTAGGAAAAACATATGTTTATATATGTATGTATATATCAATACCTATATATAAATATATCCACACTCAGTTGTAGCCTTGGGGTGGTGGGTAGGAGGGAGGAAAGGGTGAAAATAACAAAGTAAAAAGTGTACAGCAGAGAATAAAAGAAAACCTACAAGGAAGCAAAGAAAAAATGGACAGCTTTCAACATAATGCACAGTATTTCATATATAGGCTTTCTTGAAAAGTTATTGCTATATATTTTGAATCCTCTCCTATGTTCTGCTGTGCACATGACATGCTTTTTTCTTTTCTTATTTTATATTTAAGTTTATAATGTTTCTTTTCTTATTATGGATTTAAGTTTTAGCATTTGTCTAAAATTTTTTAAAAATTCACACTGAGAGAAAAAATATAGATGTGCTAAGATTTGCATCTGTGGAATGAGTATCCATACTACAAGACCCTGTAGGAATATGAAAGAAGGATTATATATATAATGTGGAGCCTCTTTAGCTTGGTACAGTAGAAAAAATCACTGGCTTTCGAGTCTGAGCACCTAGGTCCTATTTCCACCTCTGATGAGGTGTAACCAGCGCTTTTTTTTTTTTTTGGTGAGGGCAGTTAGGGCTAAGTGATTTGCCCAGAGTCACACAGGTAGTAAGTGTTATGTGTCTGAGGTCGGATTTGAACTCAGGTCCTCCTGACTCCAGGGCCTGTGCTCTATCCACTGCGACGGCTAGCTGCCCCTAGCCAATGCATTTAAACTCCCTAGGCCTCAGCTTCTTTATCTGCAGAATGAAGAGGTTGAATTAGATGACCTCAGAATTCTCTTCCAGCCCTGGACATTAAGGTCATCCGTTTATGTTATAATCCCCCCTGAACCCTACTATTTATTTGGGAAGGAAAGATACAGTGATAAACAAAAATAAGTAAAGACCCTTAGTAAAAAACCAGGATGTTCTTTCTTTTTTCCCATTTTCATTTCTTTTTAAAAATAATTATACCTTATTTATTTTAACACTGATTTTTTAAAATCCATCTTGAATTCCAAATTCTTTCTTCCCTCCCTCATTCATTGAGAAGGCAAACAATAGAATATCAATTATACATGTGAAATCATGCAAAACATATTTCCATATTAGCTGTGTTTTTTGTCCCTTTTCAATTACTCACTCTGATTAACTGAAAATGACCTGTAAAAGCCTTCTTTGAGATGTCATTCAGCTGTTACTTGTCATTTTCCAGCAGTTAGCCATACTTTTATCTTATTGACAACTTAGCCCTGCCATCTTGTGGTGATGAAGGCAATGGCCGACTTAAAAGCAACTTTTTCTAACCGTGTAAAGGCATGGGGAGAAAAGCTATTTGTGTGTGTGTGTGTGTGTGTGTGTGTGTGTGGTTTTACTAGGAATATCCTTAGCATATTCCAAGAATAACTTGCAGTGAAAGTTAATGTTATTGCAGTGAAAAAACTTGCAGAGACTCCCTGTACAAAGCAGTGTGCTCTAAGTTTGGTTAGGGCAATAAATGTTTTAAGGATTCACAGAAGGGTAAGTGTGGTAATTCCTTCTCCCTCCTCTTTCCTCTGAAATATAGATGAATGTAGCAGTAATAGAACTCTGGCTGAGGTATTATTCCTGTTGCAAGATTAATAATAGAATTGGCTTGTAGCTATATGCAGCATATCATATGTTAATGGGTTTACTAGGAAATGAATTTGGATGGGGTTATGGAATAGAAACATTCAGAATGTTTTTTGCCTCCTGACCAAATTCTCTCTCTCTCTCCCTCCCTTTCTCCCTTTCTTCCTCTCCCCCTTAGAAGAGAAGAGTATAGAAGATAGAAAGCATTTAAAAAATCAACCAAAACATTTTCCTCTAAGTTTTCTACTTTTTTCTGTTTTTTTTTTCTTTTGAGATTTCGTATCTCTAATTCCACTTTAAAAAATGAAGCCTGGATATATGGGCACAAGCTCTGTGCCACTCAGTTGGACTCCTGTCTTTGGAGAGGTGTAGGAGGGGTGAGTGAGAGGAAACTTTGGGCTTGTAGAGAAAATGAATTAAGAAATGAGAAACCTGGAGAAGTATAAGCATAAAAGTTGAACATGAGAGAGCAGAGACGCCTCTCTTGAACATTTATCCTGGAGTGTATGCCAGGAAATTGTAAAAACAGAATTTAGGGAAGTTTCTGAGGTTCAGGTGACTGTAAAGAGAGCAGTTTGACTTGACATAGAGGGGGTGAATCTAGGGATTAGGCTTTAAAATCTTGCTTTTACTGCTATCAGAAAAGTTGAATTCTGTATAATATATACAGGAGACTTCTATAGTAGGTTATCGTAATATATTTGATGCATATTAGCACATTAATCTGGTTTTTGACAGGCTGTCACTTTATGTCATATGCCCAGGTTTAAAGACACATTTCTATGGTCCCGGTCTTTGGGGTTACTTTGTCCTTTCTTACAGGGTGATATAGTGTATAGAGCTTTGCACTTGGCAGCAAAAGATATAGATTCAAATCCAGACCTTGTCATTTGTAATCTATGTGACTTTGGGCAAATTACTTTGCCTCACTGATCTTCAGTTTTTTCATCAATAGAATGGAGATAATGACTGTCATCACTCTTTTTGAAAAGATCAAATGAGAAAATGTATGTGGAAGTGTGTTGTAACCCTGAATGCTTCAGTCAACCTTTAGATATCAAGTCAGTACAGTCCTACCTCCTTGAAATCTAGTCATACCTTTTCATCTGAAGTGATTCTTGGCAATATCTTTCAATAAATACTCCATAGAGGATCTTCTCAATGCCCTGGAGGGCTTCCTTTGGCTCTTTTTACATATTCATGCTTGCCAGTGTGGCAACCAGGACATCTACATGTTATTTCTCTCTCTCTTTACTTCCAATTCGATTCAACTTGACAAACATCATAGAGTCAAGAGATAGTGGGAAAATATCTGGAATTGGAGTCAGAGGGACTGGGTTTGAATCTCGTTTCTTCCACTTACTATCTGTGAGATCTTGAGCAAGTCATTTAACCCCTCAGAGCCTCAGTTACAACCCTCTCTGTAAAATGAGGAAGTTGGTTTCAATGACCTCTAAGGTCCCCTACAGTTCTAAATCTATGATCCTATAATTACTTAGTCTTGACTAGGTACAGCTTACTCTCTACTAATATCACCTGTCCAAGATGGCCAAATGCAATGGTTTGCCCCTTGAATTATGTGTTGTAATCTGGGCACTATGGGCTATTCATCTATTTTGTTGTTCCAGTGTGAATGTTTAGACCAGCCTTTTTTTTAAAGAGTATGGATTTTACCGACAAGGCCTTGTGATATGCTCAGGCTCAATTCAATCAAGACAATTGTGGCTGCAAATAGAAGCACCTAGACATCTTCCCCATCAGTACAGAATCTTTCTTCTATTTGGACTTTGTACAGGACATTATATGTAGGGCAGCTAGGTGGTGCGGTGGATAGAGAGCTGGGCCTGGAGTGAGGAAGACTCATCTTCCTGAGCTCAAATTTGGCCTCAAACACTTACTAGCTGTGTGACCCTAGGTGAGTCACTTAACCCTGTTTGCCTCAGGTTCCTCATCTGTAAAATGAGCTGGAGAAGGAAATGACAAATCACTCCAGTATGCTTGCCAAGAAAACTGCAAATGGGGTCACGAAGAGTCAGACACGACTGAAACAACTTAACAACAACAGGACATTATCCAAGACACTGGTGAATATCACTGCAACCCTAAAGCACCTTAAAAGCTCCTTTAATCAGGAATAAAATTCTATCATGATGCTATGATAAGTAATAGCAACTCATATTTATATAGAGTTTAAGCATTTCTTTCCCTAGGTTGCTAGTAACTAGTCTAAGTATTATCATCCCTATTTTACAGATGAAGAAACTGAAGCTCAGAGAGTTTTTAAATGACTTTCCCATGACCACAACTAACTATCTAAGGCGGGAATTGAACACAGGTTGACTGACCCTAAGGCCAGCACTCTGTCTACTAGGTTATACTACACTGTCTCAATAAAAGTGTCTCCTTAAATGACAACAAAGGAAAGTGTGACGAATACTAGCTGGGAGGCTTTAACAGTTATAGGATAATAGATCTGGAGCTTGAAAGGATTTCAGAGGTCATTTAGTTCAACCTCCTCATTTTACAGATGAAGACACTGAGACCAAGGGAAAGTAAGTCACTTAGTATCACACGTGCAGTAAGCATCAAAGCTAAAGTTCTAACCTGGGCTCTGACTCCAAAACCAGTATTCTTTTTTTTTTTTTGTTCACTTTGCTGTCCTATAACATAGACACTAATTCACTTAATAAATATCTGGGTTTTTACAAATTGATTGATATATTTGTGATTTTAAAATCACCTTAATTCTCCACCCTGAGAATGAAAGAGAAATCAGTTTAGCAAAATTAACCATCAACACTTCAACTGAATTTGACAGTGTATACAATGTTCCACACTTATAATCTCCTGCCTCTGCAAGGAAGGGAAGAAGGTGCATCAATAAATGATTGTGGAATTGGATTTCACTAATGGCCTCCAATGGCTTAAAACCCTTGGACGCTGACACTCTGAGAGCAAGAATAGTGAAATTAGATGTGCTACAATCAAAAGAAGCACTAGGTGAAGGAGATGAATCACTGGATTGGGAATCAGAAAATTCCCTAGCTCTGTCATTTGTCAACTGTGTGACATCAGACAGGTCATTTTGTCTCTCTCAGCTTTGATTTTACAAACTATAAAATAAAAATAAAATAATTTGTAATATATCCTGCACTGAGTTTGCGATAGGAGCAACATCTACCATCTACCCCACATAAGCTGGGTTGTTTTTTGGTTTTTTTGTTGTTGTTTTTTTCCCTAAAAGACAATGAAACCATCTTTGAAGCTTAATTGGTACAGGACTAAAGCTTGGATTGTTAATATTTTCCTATTTACCTAAGAATAAAAGCTTAGCTCACAAGAAGTTGTGGACTCCTCAGGCTTGATAAACACTGCTGAAAGGGTGAAACACATTGGCAAATATGTAGGCAGGGGAATAGTACACAAAGAAATTAATTCTGTATTCTTGCCAAATATCCTTTCCATGCTATTTTTTTTGGTAAATGTTTTATTTTATACTTAAATGCAAAATGAGGAAAAAAACCATTGCCATATACAACAGACTATGAGAGAAGATTTAATACAAAACAATAAATTTCCATTTCAAGAAAACCTATATAATAAATACTACACATTGTTTTCAAACCTGCCTAGCTTTCCTTTGCTTCCTTGTTGGTTTTCCTTTGTTCTCTGCTGTGCACTTTTTATTTTTCCCCTCCCTACCCTAAAGAAGGCTACAATTAAGTGTGGATATATATATATATATATATATATATATATATATATATATACATGTAGATATCTATAAACATAGACACATATATACATATATACCCATACACATGTATGTAAGACCATACTATGCTTATTTTGTCCTATCACCTGGATCTCTGAAAGTGGATAGCATCTTCCTTCATAAGTCCCAGTCTTTTCGTGTTTTTCTAAATCAACCAGCTCATCATTTCCTACACCACAGCGACATTCCTTTCTGTATTCAAACAGCACCTTCCTTCATTGGATCTTTGAGGTTAATTTGGGTATTTATGATAGTCAGAATGACTTGGTTGCTCAAAGTTGTTTTTAAAACAATACTGCTGTTACTGTATACAATGTTCTCCTGGTCCTGCTCATTTTGATCTTCCTTATTTCACGGAGGTCTCTCCATACTTTTCCAAAATCATTGAGCTCATCACTTCTCATAACGAGTAATATTACATCATGAACATATACCACAATTTGTTTAGCCATTCGCCAGCTGATGGGCATCCTTGCAATTTCCAGTTCTTTGTTACCACAAAGAGAGCTGCTATAAATATATTAGAACATGCAGGTGAATGTGCTATTGTTAAGTAAACTTCATTTGTAAATATTATATGGTTTATGAGCCTGTTAATTATTTTAATCCCAAGCTTGAACCTCCAGACCAGCCTGAGTTAGGCCTGGCCCACATCAGGTCTGTTATTAAAAAAAAAGCACTTCCCAAGCCTTAAAAAGCTATAGAAATGTGAATTTTTATCCTGATATGCCTCCTTTCTCTGGTTAAAAGCCAGTAAAGGAGAACGGGTTCCATTCATCCAACAACCGCTTATTAAGTGCATACCATGCACGTAAGCTTTACAAAACATTTTCTTTACAGCAAACCTAGGTTGCTAGTACCTAGTCCAAGTATTGTTGTCCCTATTTTATAGATGAAAAAAATGGAAACTCAGAGTTTAAATGACTTTCTCACGACCACACTTCTAGTAAGTATCTAAGACAGGAACTGAACACAGGTTGACTGACTTCGAGACCAACACTCTATCCACTAAGTTATACTACAGTATGGTCTCAGTGAAGGCACCTCCTTAACTGACAACAAAGGAAAGTTTGACGAATACTGGCTGCAAGGCTTTAACAGTTACAGGATACTAGTACAAAAACAAAAATCTCTGCCTTCAAGAAGCTTGTATTATCTTGTGGAGAAACAGCATGTGCACAAATAATTAAATAAAAAACATATACAGAGTAAACAAGAAGTAATAAAATAGCAAGAGGAGAGGGTTGGAAGTACATTAGCCATCGGGGGTGGGGGAATCAGGATAAGCTTTGTGTAGGAGGTGATCCTTGCAGGAAAGTAGGGATTCTAAGAAGCAGAGGTGGAAGAGTGCATTCCAAATATGGGGGGGGCAACCATTGCAAGGGCACAGGACTGGAAAGTAGAGTTCTGAGTTCAGAGGATGGCATATTGCCCAGTCTGGCTGAAACATGATGCTGTGAAAAGGTATGTGCTAGGAGGTGGAATGTCACGAATGAAGAACAGCAATGGACCAGAATCATAAGAAGACAAGAGACAAGGAGAAACACTTTCTCTTTCCCCTCAGCTCTACTTTTGGTATGTGTAGACTTTATTTAAAATGTACTTGAAAAAATAAAATCTTCAGTTTTGAAGTCAGGAGAGCCCAGACTTTCTGCCCTTTTTATAGGGCTCCTGAGTTGACCAGTAGAAAAATATTTACATTTTTTAAAATTTTTAAACATTTTCATTCATTTTGAACTTAAACACAAAAAGACAAATAAAAGAACATTTCCATGTACACAGCACAGACAAAAAGGACATTTCCATGTACATAGCACAGCATAAAAAGAGGATTTAATATAAAACCATGAATTTCCATTTCACACTGTTTACTCTTTTGAAAAACTTTACAATAAGCACTACACATGATTTTTAAAGCTATCCTGCTTGTCTGTGTTTCCTTCTAAATTATCTTTTGTTTTCTTCTGTGTACTTTGTATTTTTTCTCCTTCCGTCCCCACCCTGCCCTAGAGAAGGTTATTATTAGACACAAATATATATATATATAAAATATATATAATATATATAAATATATATATACATACACATATATATGTATGTATGTATTACATATATATATGTATATATATATGTATATATATATGTATGTATATATATATATATATATATATATATATATGTAAAATCATACTATACATTTATTTATCAGTTCTTTCTCTGGATGTGTATAGCCTCTTCCTTCATAGGTCCTTTGCAGTTGATTTGAGTATTCCTAATACTGAAAATGACTTAGATCTTCAAAGTTGTCCTTAGAACAATATTGCTGTTACTGTATGCAATGTTCTCTTGGTTCTGCTCATTTCAGTTTTCATTATTTTATACAAGTCTTTCCATGTTTTTCTAAAATCAACCAGCTCATCATTTCTTATAGGATAGTAGTATTCTATCATAATAATATGCCACAACTTATTTAGCCATTCCCCAGTTGATGGGTATTCCCTCAATTTCCAGTTCTTTGCCACACAAAGAGAGTGGCTATAAAAAATATTTATATTTTAAGCTGATTTCCAGGCCCCAAAAGGTAATCTGAGCTGGAAAACTTAGAATTCTTTCCTTCCGCTTAATTCAGGTGCAGGAAGAAGACTGAAAAGAACTCTGGGAAGATTCTTTTCTCTCTGACTTGGCAGGTTAAAGAAGACAGCAGCTTTACTTTGTCTCTGTTGTCCTCATGGTTCTGTTATTTGCCCTACCTCTCCCAGGGGTGGGGAAAGCCATATGTGGCTTTCTAGGTCCTTGGGTGAGGCCTTTTGACTGAGTCTAAGTTTTACAGAACAAATCCCTTTATTAAGGGGATTTGTTCTGTGAAGTTTGAAGTTTGAAGTTAGACTCTAACCGATAGACTAAACATGTTTCAGGGTGACAGGTCTACCACCTTAGAATCAAGATTAAGTTATTAAGGCAAAACTATAAAATAAACAAGCACACCGGGTAACCTAAAAGCCAAATAACTCCCTGACCTCAAAAAAAAATAAGGCTTCAATGTCCTGCCTCTAGCCTGAGTGGATGTGCTCATACAACTGCTGCTGATGGACTGAAGTTACCTACTGTTATAGACTAGAGTAGGAAACTGCTCTGTGATGGACTTATTTTGCAACAAAGAGCCCCCATGGTCATTCCCCCTACACAAATCATCCAACCTTATTGCCTAGTGTAACTCTCTCTGTGGGAAGCAGCAGCTGGCTTAGAGCTGGATGTTGAGACGTGTTCCTAAGTAAGCCCATCTGCAAACTGGATGTTGGAAGGAGGAGCAGATCTTTCTCCAACAGGTGGGTTAGACTAAGCACCTACTATGTGCCAGGCACTGTGCTAAGTTCAGTATCCAAGGGCCAGTGATAAGCAACAGGTTCTTCCTCTGCTCCCTCTTTTGTAATAACTGTTGTCCTTTACCACTTTCTTTGCTGAGCCTGAGAGTATACAGGTGGATATAGATGAGGGTCTGCCCCAGAGAAATTTCAGTCAGGAGGTCAGTTATTAGCCATGAAAGAGAAGGCTTAGAACTCGCTCAGCTTGGCCTTATTTTCCAGCTCCTCTACTTATCTGTATGACCAGACTGGTAGAGCCATTGAGTTAAGACCCAGAAGATCTTCTACATATTATTCTAGTACACAACTTGGCTCTGGATCAGTGACCCCAAAACTTGGTTGTAGAAACCAGACATCATTGTTTTTGGATTCAAAGTCAGCCTTCACAGACCAAAACTCTGTCTGTATCTGGTGGAATTTGGCCAGTACTGATCCTGACTTTTCTTTCTTCTGATATTTCTCCTCCCTGTCCCAAACCTCCTAGAGACCTGCTATTTCACTGCCATGTTGAAAGTGAGGGAGATACTGCCAGTTTTTTAAAAGAGCTCAGGCATGGTCTTATGGATCTGGTTCACCTTTTCCTAATTAAAGGCATCTTTATGTTTCACAATACATGACTGTATTTAGGGCTGTTGTCATGTTAAAAAATTCCTGGTCTTGCTCACAGAATAGATTGGACAGGCTATCAGAAGAGATCTTCATAAGATATGGCCAGATGGACATGAGATGGACACGGCCAGACCAGCATCAGTGTTTTCCATTATGGCTTTCTGCTGCTTCTTGGCCTTATCTTCCAGCTGCTGGAGATTTCCATTTTCCCTTTCTACTGCCCTGGGGACAATTTGTTCTTTAGGCTGCATGATATTTTTTCTAGGCTTTACTTTGGAAAAAAAAATTATTTGTGGTTTTTTTTCGCAATAACAAGCATTTATGTTCTCTCTCCCATTCCTCTCCACATAATTGAACAATACAAAAAAAAAAAAGGAAAAAATCTTATAACAAATATGCATAGTCAAATAAAATAAATTCCCACATAGTTCATGTCAAAAAATGTGTTTCAAAGTAATTTTTAATAGTATTGTTCTCATTGTAATAATTGCTCTAGTTCTGCTCCTTTAACTCTGAATCAAGTTATAGAGGTCTTCACATTTTCCTTGGAAACTCCATTTAATCTTTGGGCTTTCCAATCTTAAATAGATCCAGCTCATGTCTGAAGCACTGGTGGTGTTCATGCTGTTATCATGGTCTCAGTATTAACCCAATTCAGCATCAGTCCTGCCTACTGGGCCACGTCTGAATTTGGGCCACCTCTAGATTCCCCCAGCACTCTTTATGAATCTGTGTCTTTAGTCTAATTGGCTGAATGGAAATAACTGGAGTCTTTTGCTCCAGATTCACTGTTTGAAACATCTTTGACTTTTCAATGATTTCCCTGGAACAGCACATCCCATCTGCAAAGGCAAACTCAAACCTAGGACACCATTCAACCATAGTAGGTGCTCTGGAAATAGCCACTGGCTGGTTAAGAAGAGGGCAGTGGGAGGCATCCCAAATGAAATCACTTCATTTACTTGACAGTTTTAAGTAGGTTTGGACATATGCCCAACAGTGTGCTAGGGATGGTGGAGATAGGACAATTATATGACATAGTCCATTAACATTTCACTAAGAAGACTGTGCTCTTTGTACATGAGGCTTTGGAAGAAGACATTTCCCAGTTCAATCACCGCATTCTGAACCAAAAAATCAGGAAATATGGACTGACAAAAGACATAATACCATATAACAAACATTTATTTATGAAGCTCCCACTAGGTATGGAGAATTGTGCTATGTACTAGGGAGACACAGAGTTTTGATAAGACATGCTCTCAAGGACTGATTGGATGATACAGTCGGGGGGATGAGATATTAATACAGAGAGCTAAAATACACATCATTATAGGATAAATTAATCAAAGTGCTACAAAACAAAGTACTATGTAAGATCTGAGGGATGACAGGCTTTTACTAATAGAGGAAAAAGGTGGATCATAGGTTTCCTGGAGGAAATGACAATTCAATTAGTAAAGAATAGTGAAAACTGAAATTTACATAGTATTTTAAGGTTTTCAAAGGGGAGGGAAGGGAACAAGCATTTATAAAGCCCCTACTATGTGCTAAGAGCTTTGATCGGCACAATGACCCTGGGAGTAGATGATATGTTGGTCTCCATTTTATAGATAAGGAAACTGAGGAAGGCAAAGGTTAAGTGACTTACCTAGAGTCGCATAGATAATACAAGTCTGAGACCAGATTTGAACTCTCCATTATGCCACCTACCCACCTAGATAATAACAATTATAATAATAATAACTAACACTTAACATAGCAATTATAGCTTCCTGATTCTAGGCTTGACACTTTATCCACCACGCCACCTAACTATGTTTATATAATCTACATTATCTCCTTTGAGCCTCGCAACAACCTGTGAAATAAATACTATGGGTATTTTAAATTTCTATTTTATTGATGAAGAACCTGAAACTCAAAGGTTAAATAACTTGCTCTGGGTCACATAACTATTAAATGTTAGACATTAGATTTGAACCTCGATATTAGTAATATTAAGTCTAGCACTGTAGCCATTATTCCATGCTATCATCTAAAGATGGGGAAAGAGAGGACATCCCTGTATAGGGAGCATCGTGACCAAAGTCATGATGCTGTGAGAATGTGTTAGGTATTCTAGAGACAGGCAGCTAGGTGGCACAGTGGATATCAGGAAGACTTATCTTTCTGAGTTCAAATAACCTTAACTTTGCCTCCATTTTCTCATCTGCAAAATGAGCTGGAGAAATAAATGGCAAAGCACTCCAGTATCTCTGCCAAGAAAAGCCCAAATGGGGTCACGAAGAGTCAGGCATGACTGAACAGCAGCAATGACAAATTCAAGAGACAGGGAGTTGCCTTGATTTGGCCCCAGCATATAGCACGCAAATGGAAGAAATAAGAGTGACACCAGTTTGTAGGGAGATTTGAAGGAGTTTGAACTTTACTTAGGAAACACTAAGGTGGGGCAGCTGGTGGGGCAGCTGGCGCAGTGGTTAGAGTTCCAGCCTTGGAGTCAGGAGGACCTGAGTTCAAATCTGGCCTCAGATACTTGACCCTTACTAGCTTTGTGACCCTGGGCAAGTCGCTTAACCCCAGTTGCCTCACCAAAAAAAAAAAAAAAAAAGAAAAAAAAAAGAAGCACTAAGGAGTCATTGGGGATTTTTGAGCAAAGGAGTGAAATAATCAGATCTATGGATAAGAAAAATATTTTCTGGAATCAGTATGAAGAATGGATAAGGAGAGAGAGAATAGAGGTTGGGAATGTTTATAAGGAATTTATCACAACAGTCCCGGCAAATGGTAAGAAAAGCTTATCTAAGAATGGTAGGAATAAAAAGGAGAGAACAGATTTGAGGGATGCTTATGGAGGTGGAATTGTCAGGAGCTGACAACTGATTGATTATAAGTGAAGGTGAAGGATGACATGAAGGACCAGGTAAATGGTAGTGCAATCGACAGAAATAGTGGAGTCAGAAAGGAAAACAAGTATGAGGGAGAGATAAATAGCTTAGTTTTAGACACATGCCAATTGGATGTCTCTGGGGTGATGTCATATGCAGAAGAAAGGTCAGTATTCCCAAGTCCACTTTTGTACAGTCCAAATGTTTTGATTTGCTTTTGCCCTATTATTAGTGATTTGGAGCATTCTTTTAAATGGTTATTAATCATTTGAAATTCCTTTGAGAATTGTTTGTTCATATCATTTGACCACTTCTCTATTGGCTTTTGGTCTTAGATATTTATGCTAATTATCTATATAGTCTGGATAGCAAACCCTTATCAGTGATATTTGATGCAAAGAATTTTCCCAGTCATAGATGCTTTCTTACTGATTTTTAAGTCCTAATAACTTTTAAAAAAATTTTGTCTTTTCCAGTCCAAAAATCATTCTCATCAGCTGAAAAAAATACAAATCCAAAACAAAACTAAAAAATAAGAGCTCTGCAGCTATGTATCTATACTCTTTTACTATCATCCCATCCACATTCACCCTAAGCAAGGTTTCTGTCCCTTCTTTGAAGGGAAGGTGCCTGGAATTAGGGCACTTTAATTCATCTAACCCTTTCCTTTTACAGATGAAATGATAGAGGCCCACAAATTTTAAGTGACTTGTCCAAGGTCACACAGATAATAAGTAGCAGTGTTAAGACTCACACCTGGTTCCTCTGACTTCATGGCTAGCCAGTGTTTTTTACTCTACATCATGTCCTGTCATATAAAGACTTCCATGACTTTTGTTTCCTTTGTCCAATAGCAATGAAGGTGTGTTGTAGCTACCAATGGGGACTTTTCTCTGTGCCTTCTCTCTGCAGGTACTACATACTTAGGCTTAATTCTTATAAGATAGTGAGATACAGTCAACATTGAGAGGTAATTTCTCCACAAAATAAGTACAAATATGTTCAACTCTTAATTACCTGAACCAATGGAGGGAAAACAGGATACAGAGCAATAGGTCATCGGTTCATAAGATCAGACTTAGAGCTGGACTTTCAGGGCTAAGGCATAGAGATGTTAAGTAGACTTTTCCAAGATCTTAGAAATATTAAATGATGGAGGCAAGATTTGAACAAGCTCCTCCTAGCGCGCTGTCCGCTGTACTCTGCTGACCACATAATCTGGTCATGGCTCCCAGTGGATAGTGGCTGCTACATATGAATGGGAATTTGTCCTTTTGGCTTCTCCTACTGCAGACTATGGTACTATATAGACCTGGTTGATCCCTATTACATAGCAAATCTAGACTCTGGCTGGGCAGCCATGAGAAAGACAACTCATTTCTTCTATATGGAAAATTGGCTACCATTCTGTATTCAGGAATGAAAGAAAAACTTGAATACCATGATTCCTTCTGCTCACTAGATGTCACTCTTGGAGTTAAGAATTTTTTTTAGCCACTATTCTACCATACTAAAATATACTTAAGGCACAACAAAAGAATGAATATTTGGAAATTCAAGACCAAATGAAAGTGATTTAAAAAAATAAATCACCTGTTTGACATATTTTATGACCCCTTTGATCATGATTACTTTAGAGCCAGGGTTCTTTACCTGGGATCCACAAATCCCTGAGGGTCCATGCATGTATTTTAAGGGATATTTTGCTCACTATATTTCAATAAAATTGGGGTTTTAATCCTATTTTGAGAAGGGGTCTATAGGCATCACCAGACTGACAGAGGGGCCCATGGCACATAAAAATAGTAGTGAACCCCTTCCTCAAACAATTCAAAATTGTTTACATGTGCATATTGTCTCAGATGCTACAGCTAGACTTAGACGTAAGAAAATCAAACTCACTTAAAAGATGCGTGTAAAAGACTTGGAAGTGAGAAAAGGAGGAAGGGGAAGGAAGCTTTTGTTCAAGAATCTGTTAGTTTGGAGGGCAGGAACTACCTTGTTTGTCCACCTTGATAACCTCATGGTCTGGCATGGCATCCTGCACTTAGTAAGCAGCTAATACATGTTTGAAGAATTGAATTGGACTGATTCTAGTCTCCAGGTTTGGTACTGTAAGAGTAAAGTGCTCCAGGGCCTGGTGCTAAGGAAATGTACATTGAACATTGCTGAATGAATGAACTTATTTATTGGTTTAATGGTTGGTTTTGGAATGGTGTCTCCTGCACAGGAATACAAAATGGGGCTGTTGAGCCTTGTCCGGTGCCTGGCACAGCACTGAACATACAACGGCCACTCGATAAAGACATGTGGAATAATTGATTTGTTTGCCTACCAACAACTGGCAACCCAATGGGAGAGCAAACATGCTGAGAGAAGCCAGGGTAGAGTATGGGATTGTGGGAATGTGGACAGGCATGTAAGTGTACAGGCTTGACCTAAACCCTGGAACATCTCTGGAATTTTTCCTCTTCTCGCCACTCCCACAATCCCTGTTGCAGTTCAGGCCTTCATCATCATTTACCTGGACTATTGCATAGCCTCATAAATGACCTTCCAGTTTCCTCAAATTCCTCATCGATCTGGATTCCACACGTACACTAAAATATTTCCTATGGCATAGGAAAATATCTTAGAATTACATTGTGTAATGAACAGAAAGCTTGCCTTAGAGTCCAGAAGTCCTAAGGGTTCCCTGGTTAAAAAAACAAAAAAACAAACAAAAAAACCTTTCAGTGATTCCCTATTGTCCCTCAAATAAAATACAGACTATTTGTTTTCACCTTTAAGGCCCTCCATAATCTGGTTACAACCTATAATTCCCATCCTAGGGCTAGGAAAATGTATTGGACCTATGATTTCATTCCTTATTATTTCCCTTTACTCTATATTCCAGCCAAACTGGACTACTAGTTATTCCCTGAACTCACAGTTATCTTCCACACGCCTCTGGTATGCACTCAGTCCTTTCCTCCCCTCAAAGAAACCCTGGCTTCCTTCTAATTACAGCTCAGGTGTTAATTCTTATTCTAGGTATTCCTGGTCACCTCCCTATTTAAAAAAAATAATGAAACTAAATCTATTTTCTCTCCTCACCTCCCACCCCATTGAGGAATAAAAAGAGAAAATAAAAACGTATTCCTTGCAACAAATATACATAGTAAAGCAAAACGAACTCTCTCATTGGCTGTATACAAAAATATTCATCTCATTCTGTGCTCTAAATCTGTCAATAGGTAGATAGGATATTTCAGCATCATTCTTTGGACTCAGGGATGGCCATCATATTGATCCTATTTCTCAGAGTTTTCCAAGTTATTTGTCTTTACAGTGTGGTTGTGATTGTATAAATTGTTCTCCTGGTTCTGCTCATTTCAATCCTCATCAGTTTGAAAAATCTTCATATCACTCAATAAATACTTGTTGAATGAATGAATGAGTAAATGGGTGAATTATAGTGCAATGTTCTTCCTCCAGACCACCCTGCTGCTCAATAACAATAATACTAGATTATATTTGTATAGTTCTTTATAGTTCTTCTCAAAGCACCTTTATATACATTATCCCATTTGAAGGGAGGACAGTTATTTATTATCCCTACTTTAAAAATGAGGAAAATAAAGCTCAAAGAGATTAAACATCTTGCTCAAACCTGATATTATAGGATCAGAGTCAGAGCTAGAAGGGCCCTTAGAGGCTATCATTTAGTCTAAGCCTTCCATTTTAAAGATGAGTAAACTGAGGCTCATTGAAGTTAAATGATTTGCCCAAGGACATATAGGTGGTAAGTGACATAGGTTGGATTTGAACCCAGATGCTCAGACTCCAAAACCAATGTTGTTTCTCCAATACTATTCCATAACAAATATTCTGCTTTATGGTGTTAGTCTCTTATCACCAACCAGATTATCAGTATCTAGTAAATAGAGGAGCCAAGACTCAAACCCAGTTCTTTTAACTCATTGCAGTTCAGAGCTCCTTCTGTGACATTTTGCTGCTTTTACTTTGTGTAAATGACAATAACTGTGACATCATGGCGCTAGAGCCAAGTCCTGTGGACATTGAAGGGCAACCAATTCTGATAGTGCCTGGGGACACAGAAGAGTTGCGATATCAGATTAGGGAAGCATCATTGGTTGGACTACAGTTTCTGAATAAATTGGGAGTTTAGAGTTCAAACATTGTGGTACAATGGAAAGAAGGAGGAGCTTAACATTTAGGACATCTGGACTGGAAGCTGGCCTCACCTGTTGACTATGTGTATGACCTTGGGCAAGTCATAGAATAACAATAAAGGATAGCATTTACATAGTGTTTTAAGATTTGCAAAGCACTTTCCAAATTAATCTGATTTGATCCTTACAAAACCCCTATAGGTGCAATCCTATTTTACAGTTGAGGAAAACTGAGGCAGACAGAAGTCTGTCACACAGGTCACACAGCTAGTAAGTGAGGCCAGATTTGAACTTATGACTTTCTGATTCCCAGCACCTTATCCATTGTGCCACCTAGTTGCCTAGATAATAATGATCATAGTGATAATGGTAACAATCATGACTTTTTATAGCACTTACTTCGGCTAGGCATTTTGCTAAGTGCTTTACAATATTATCTATTTAATCCTTGCAACAACCCTGGAAGGTAAATGCTATTATTATTATCCCCATTTTACAGATGAGGAAACAGAGGCAGGCAGAAAGTAAGTGATTTGCCCAGGATCACGTGGCAAGTAAGGGTCTGAGGCCAGACTTAAAGAGCTCTTCTTGACTCTAGGCTCCTGCACTATTGTGCTCTATGGCGCCTCCTACTTGCTTTTTGCCTCCATTTCATCATCTTTGAGTTAGTGGTAATAATACATAGCTCCTCTTGTCTCACTGGGGGTTTTGGGTTTTTTAAGATTAAATGAAAAATAAGAAAGTGCAAAACACTTCGCAAAACTTAAAGTGATATACAAGAAGCCCCAGTTACTTGAATTCTTCAAGCATCCCTGACTTCCGTGGTATGAGCTCTACATCCACTGCTGCAGATTATAACACTTTCATTGACCTTAATGGAGAGTGAGGTGCTGCTGTTTTAAAAGTGTACCACATTGGCTCACACCCCTGGGGATGAGGCTTTTTGCACTTATCTCAACTCGATTTTTGACAAAGTCACATAGTCCATAACTGGGATCATCCTGGAAATCAGTCAGAGGATCATAGATTCAGAGCTGGAAGGGACTTTCAGGGTCATCTAGTCCAATGGCCTCACTGAAGAAGCCAAGGCCCAGAGACGTGAGGTAACTTGCCTATGGTACCCGGGTAGTAAGTCACAGAGCAAGAATTAGAACCCAGGTCCCCTGGCTCCCCCATCTAGCCCTCTTTACATTGCACCATGTTACCTTTCCAGCTTTGAGTAGAAACTGGGAGAGCCTGAGTTCCAAGAACCCAGGGTCACCTTCATGCCAGAATGAAGCATTGAAGTATTAGGGTGGTGGAGGAAATGTAAGCTGCTTTTCTAATGAACAAGGAATTTTAAGAAAAATTTAATATGGATTAACAGGAAATGTGTGATTTCCCTAAACTGAAGCCTGGCCTCTTGAGCATCTGCCTCCCTTTTACACAACAGGGGCAGTTGGCCAAGGATAAATTTCTAATCAGCTGGCTCTTTAGGGGATGATACATTCCCTATGACAGTGGTTTTATCACAAAGGAAAGAAATAGGATTTCTGTAACTGAGGAAAGAAGGATGGCGCTGAGGGATCATTTTTCTTTCCTTGCTTTAATAGATGCTCTTCTCTTAAATGATGCAGTCACAATACTCCAGAATTATGGATTATAGCCCAAATGGTTGTTCTGGTTTTTTGGTGTTCTTTTCCTCTTGTTTTGAAAAAGAAAAGAGACAATAATTCAGTCTTATTAATAATTTTAAATTTTTTTATTAATAATAGTGGGTATGACAGTGCTTTGAAAATTAAACATGCCTTTTGACCCAGCAATACCACTACTTGGTCTATTGCCAAAGATGGTTAGGGGAAAAAGGAAAAGAACCTATATATTCTAAAATATTTATACCAGTTCTCTTTGTTGTGGCAAAGAACTGGAAATTGCAGGGATGCCCGTCAATTGGGGAATGGTTGAACAAGTTGTGGTATATGATTGTGATGGAATACTATGGTGAAATAAAAAATGATGAGCTCAATGATTTTAGAAAAACATGGAAAGACTTGCATGAAATAATGAAGAGCAAAATGAGCAGAACCAAAAGAACATTACATGTAGTAACAGCAATATTGTTTTAAGAACAACTTTGAGTGAATACATTATTTTGACTATTACAAATACCCAAATTAACCATAAATGACATATGAAGAAAGATGCTATCTGCATCTAAATAGAACAACTAAATAGAAGTATGTATAGAACAATTTTACATGCATATACTTATTTGTGCCTAATGGTAGCCATCTCTAGGGAGGGAAGGAGAAGAAAGGGAAGAAAAAAAAAGGAAAAAGAAAAGAAATTTACGTGGGTTTTTTTTGTATGTTTGAAAGGGATAGCAAATTGTGCATAGTAGAGCTGCAGTTTCATATGCAATCATCTTTTTATTATATTATTTTATGGAAATGCTTATTTTATCCCATTAATTAAAAATTAATAATGCTTTAGAAATATTATATTAACAAATATAATAAATATTTTCTATTTTGTAAGTATATAGCACCTTCAAATTAACAGACTATTTTTCAGATCTGTTGTGGCAAACTTATTCAAGGACATGGGCAAGAGCCATGGGTGGGTTGGGACCAGCATCATTGAAGGGAAAATCCGAATATCCAAATCAATTAGATTATATTTATATGTGAGTATGTGTTTTAAATCTCTTTTATTAAAAACAATAAGTTACACTGCTTTGTAGTTGTATAGCACTTGGAAAAATTTTCAAAACACTTTCACATTGATTATATCTTACAAACTTCAAATGAGAAAATAGATATTAAACACTTTGAAAGTATTGAAACATTGTAGATAAATTCCTTCTTTCCATTTTCTGCCTTAATCTTGATCTTCACCCTTCTTCTTTGGCAGAATGGGTAGTCTCATGCTACTTTACAGATGAGGAACCTGAGGTCTGGAGTAATTGTGACAAACATAGGTAGACAGTGAGTGGCAAAATGATACTCTAATCAACCTCTTAGGACTTCTAACACAAGGCTCTTTGTACTAGACTAGAGCTCTGTTAGTAGAGAGTGAGGTATCTGAAAATTATTGTCAAGGTATGTGGAATAAAAATCTTTGGAATCCCAAATATTGGGAGTCCATCTTTGTGTGGTGCCTACTCTACTGGATTTTTATCCAGTCAGCCATAAGATACATCTGGGTTTCTTTTTTTTTTTCCTTAAAAATGTTTCTTACCAATCAAATCACAAGTCCAGTCTTTATATGGATTTTTCTCTCTTCACTGCCAGCACCCTAGTGCAGGCCCTCATCATGTCATAGAATTACTTTAATAGCTGCCTACCTGGCCTTCATGACTACAACATCTTGTATTCTATCCATCTAGCATACCAATGGCAGACCACTGTTTTAAAAAACTGCTTTCTTCATGTTATTCTCCTTTGCAAAAGCCATTATATGGCTCTGGCATTAAAACAATTGCTCTCCACATCAGATTTAAAGTTCTCTGCTTGATTTTTGAGGTCCTGCTTATCCTGGCCCTATTCCACCTATCTAATCTTATCACTCAGTCCTCCATGCCCAATTTGCCATTCCAGTTAGGGTATTCTCTCTGCTGTCTCATGAACAGGCCATATTCATTCTTATTCCCATGTGTTTCTTGAGTCCCAAAAGTCAAGCAAAGAAATTTAAATTTGATGTGGAAGGCACAAAGAAAATCATCACAGAGATATGAGATTGGAATGGAGGGTGGAATAGGCATGTAGCAATGAATTATCAGTAGAAAACCCATACACTCCTCTTATATTCACATGATCTCAAGGGAGCTAGAGCTTTCCTGCAGCAGACTATAGGTCTTTCTGTGGAGCCTCTATGGAAGGATGTGGATAAGAGTCACTAGAAGAAGAGAAAGTGTGGTTAGGTTTTGATTTGCACCATTGGAGGGCTGAGAATGAGATCACTATCTAAAATTTGTTCCTCTTCACAAAGATTTGCTCATGCATTTACATATTGGTTTGAACAAAGGGACAAAGGACTGTAGAATATGACCTTGAGGGTTATCTTTCTCATAGAATCATGAAATTGATTTACCCAAGGTTGCCGAGAGGCAGATACCTGGGGCTATACTCCAGGTCTTCTTATTTTCCAGTCCAGTGTTCCAAAATACATGTGTTTAGTTTGAGATTCTTTCCAGTCTGAGTTCTCTAATGCTCACTTCTTTGCTCCTTCTAGCTTTTCCCAACTTGCCCCCCTTACTGACCATCTCACACAGGTTAACTGTTCCAATAGTTCTGACCAGTCCGTATTGAGGCTTGGCATACAACCTGATCTTTTGCATTTGGCCAAGATATTAAGGAAAAGGTCACTTCACCCCATACCCATTATCTGTGATTAAGCTAATGCTGCCAAGTGAGCTGGCATGAGTAGACACTGGGGACTGGCAATCTAAGGAGATTGTTCTGAGCCTTAGAGATATGACTGTCCCTGATGAGATAAAGAAATACTTGTGATCCCAGAAGCAGGTTAAAGGGGAGAAGGAAAACAAAGGCATTGGGAAAAGAGATAGGAAGGAGAGAGAAAGAATAGAAGACAAGAGAAATGGGTGGGGATAAGGATGCAGATAGTAGATAATAAAGAAGAGCTACTAATGATAACTAGTGCCTCCCAGTGAAGCTTGTGTATGCGTTGTATCCACTGTGAAGCTAACATGGTGTAGTAGAAAGAATATTGGATTTGGAGTCAGGAGACTAGGGTTCAAATCTGTTCTGATGCTTACAAGCTGCGAGGTCTTCATCAAGATAAATTCCTCTGACCCTTAGATCCTTTTCCTGAACAAAGGGAAGAATGACATTTTCATTGTCTTCCTCCCAAGGTGGTTATAAGGAAAGAGATTTATGGACCTTAGATCTCAAGACTTCAAAGGATCAAAAAGCTCATCAGTATTGGTACCCTTATGTTAGCAGGGCACATAGGATATACGTAAAATAGGGTCAATAGTAGTATTTGCCTTTCCAAGGTTATTGTGAAGATCAAATGAGTTAATATTTGTAAAGTGCTTTGCAAACCTTAAAGTGCTAGCTATTTATTATTCCCTCCAATAGCCTAGAGCACAGTCCATCTATGCCTTCATATCCTGTACAAGTTGTAAATACACAAGAGTATACCTCATTTGTTGGAAATCTTCTTTTTATAGGTCTTTGGATCTATGAGTACCAATGCTGTGTTCACATTGTTCATGGGCTTCCTTTCCTTCTTACTACATGACCAGCCCACCTATCTCCTTTACCTTTCTTTGATGATATCCTTTATTCCACTTCTCGGACACAATTCTTTTTAGCTAATATCTTGCAGCCTATTCATGTTCACCATAAACCTCTTTGTTTTCCTTTGTGTGAAGTTTTATTAAGATTCTCTGGAGACTGTGGTATTCCATGATTCATAGACTCATGGTATTCCTGGGTGAATATTGGTGTTTAAAAGTTGGGTTTCTGTTTCAGACAAATATCTGAGGTCATTAAAATGCCCAATTTCCTAAATTCAATCTAGCCTGCCCTTTTAATGCTATTTCATGCTAGACTCCAATAGATATTGTCTGTCTGTAGCTCAAAATAACCCTCAATGGTCCAGCTGTGTATCTTAGTCTGGACCATCTTCATCCACTTGGTGTTTCCTTGATTGAGTTCTTTTGAGTTATAATGGGTCCTATAGGGGAATTGATAAGGAAGTAAGGATCTAGGCTTGATACAATTTGCATAATGTCATTCAATAATAGGAACACATGGAAGATCTTATCACTTTTGAGGAATCCCTCTTCCATTATGCTATGGGCATCCTCCATGACAATGTCAAATGCCTTTGGCCAACATGTACTCCCTGTTTCATGTCTTTTTTATATTTAGAAGGCTGTCAAATGAAGTTATCTCTGTTATTGCTTCTACCAAGGAATATTGTTTGATCTAAATGTAGTATCCCTTACCTCTTCTACCTAGATAAGAGGCAGCTAGACAATGCAGTAGATAGAGCACTGGGGTTAGAGTCAGGAAGACCTGAGTTCAAATCTGGTCTTAGACACATAATAGCTATATAACTGGGCAAGTCACTTAATCTCTGTCTGCCTCAGTTTTTTCAATTGTAAAATAGGGATGATAATAGCACCTACCTCCTAGGGTCATTGCAAGGATCAAATGAAATAATGTTTATAAAATGCTTAGTAAAATGCCTGGCACATAGTAGGTGCTTAATAAGTGGTTGTTCCTTTCCCCTTGTAGCATATTCAGTAAGCATTTTAGTCAAGGGAATAGAGGTTTGTGATGGGTTTATAATCATTTGTATGAAGGATCCTCTCACCACTCCCAGTTGTAGAGAATATTGGGATATTCTCTGACTTCTTCCTTTTGGTTATGACTAAGGGGTTCATACTATGTGGGAAGGAAAACTCTTTTCATGGGCTTTTGAGCTAGAACTCTGTTGATACATTAAAGGGGCAACCCTGCCCCTCAGACCTTTTCTTCTCGTTGGCCTTGAAGTGTCAGGATGACTCTCTGAGCTGTGGAATGTTGGGTGGCGGCAGGGGTGCCCTTTTTCCTACCCAACATCAAGTACTGATCTAATGGGCTTCTAGGCAAGTCAGTGTCTGTGATGGGGCTGCTTGTTTTTTGTGTCTTTTTTTCCTTTGGTGTAAGGCCTTGTGAGATCTTAAAAGGCAGCTGTCATCCTCTTCTTCCAAGGTACTCAGGCAGCAGAATAGCAGCTACCAAAGCACTTGGGGTAGAGGGAGGAGGGAGAAAGAGAGGAAGGGAGAAGGGAAGGCGATATAAAAAAGAAGAAGGAGAGGGAGAAAGAATTGGAAAGAAGGTGTCCACTTGGTATTGATTGGGGCGTACTCAATGGAAGTGAAATATAAAACGCAGAAATTCCTTGTAAATGACCCAATGAAACTTGTATATTATCCTCTCAACTGATTGTAATCGTTCTATGATTCTTTGTTGTTTGGCTTCCCTTTTTGTGGGGGAATAAAACTACCTGCAGTACTTGACAGATTTTTTTTTTTACTCTGGGTAACTTTTCTTACCCCTTCCTTCTTTCCTGGAGAGGACACTTAGAGCAGAGGTTCTTAACCTTTATTTGAATCATGGACACCTCTGGTAGTCTGGTGAAACTCGTGGACACTTTTCAGAAAAAAATGTGTTTGAAAGTATAATATAAAATATGTAGGATTATGAAAGAAATCAATTCTATTGAATTACACTTATCAAAACATTAAACAAACAAACAGTAAGTTCACAGGCCCCAAGTTAAGAACTCCTACCTCAGGTTATAACCAAAAATAGAATTGCTCTTCAGGAATCTGAGGTGGGAGTGGAATTGAATTACAGGAAAGCTTAGTTCCCTGTTGAGAAGGCTGGTAACCTAGGAGCAATGAGTCTAGGCAAACCTTGAGGGCAGGCAGAGGGTCAGGGACTGATGAATATCTGAAGCCCCTGTGGCTTCAGCCTAGCAGTACCTGGCTGGCTGCTGTGACTAGATGAAGACCCACAGGAGACAACTCGTTGGAGAAGAGCCTGTAAGAAAGCATTTTACTCCATCAAGTCAAATGCCCTTTTTCATAGAGCACAGTCAGATTCTGTATTCTTTGCACCTTTCAGTCAATTTTGTGACTATAAAGATACATAGTCTGTTGTATAGTATTTGTTACAAAAGCCTACCTATTCCCTTCTCATACTTTGATCAAAGATGGCCTCAATATATGTGTAAATTTTCTCAAAAAGATTTTTTAAGTGTAGGAAAAATAGGTATATCTGTCAGTACTTATTGCTATTTCCTCAATCACCTTGTTTTGGGGGAACAAGGTTATTCGCATCTTTGATTTTCCCCCCAAACATCTGATGTCGGTTCATCTTAGAGGTAGTTTGAGATCCGTCAATGCCCTCCAAATAGTATCAGCCCCACGATGGATTTTCCGTTCTAACTGATGTTGTCCTTGGATGCCATATCTCTTTGCTTGGCCGGGAGATCACGTTTGTGCTGCTGGCTGAGGTGGTTTCTAGGCTTCCTTACTTTTGGCTCCCTCACAGTGGCAGCTGATTTACCGTACACCTTAAATTGCTGTAGATAAGCTATGGGCAATAAGAGTTCATCTTATTGTTTATTCTTGCTTCATTTATTCTTATCCTTGAGGACCTGCTGGAAGAGATCAGTTTGTGAACTCTAAGACATATCTCTTGGCCCCACACCCCACCCCATCTATCCCCATTCTGATTGCTTAATTCAGCCTTTCAGTCTTTTTTCCCCACTGCTATCTAATTGCAAACCTCTACTTCAGCAAAACTGGGTGATCTCCTCATAGTTCTGTGGATATACTTAGTGCATCTCGGCCTCCTTTCTGCTTCTTTGCCGGCTGTTCTCCTCAATCCAATTCAATATTTATTGAATACTGACTTTGTTCAAGGCACCAAGCAATAAATCAAGCCCAATTGGTAGCAATTGCCGACTTCTGGGGTATAAATGTCCACACTGAAAATTTAACAATCAGCTCTTACTAGACCCTCTAAGTTGGCTCCAGTATACGCTGATTAGCAGTAAGCTTTTAGGCATATCTCTGAACCTTAATTACCTCTTACTAAAATAATGATCAGGGGCAGCTAGGTGGCACAGTGGATAGAGCACTGGCCCTGGATTCAGGAGGGCCTGAGTTCAAATCCAACCTCAGGCACATAACACTTACTAGCTGTGTGACCGTAGGCAAGTCACTTAATCCCAATGCCTAGCCAAAAATCAGCAACAACAAAAACAAAAGGGAAGATAAAATAAAATAAAATAATGATCAGTTTAACAGAGGGGCTAAAGATTTGATAGTCCTTAAAGTGCCTTCCTGTTCTAATATGCTAGGATTCTTGAGATAAGGTAGTCAAGTAAAGCTAACCAATGCAAAGGGACCAGCCTTTGGTTCTTCCATCAAGTCATATTTTCTGTCCTGCAGGAAGTCTGGGAGATGATTTATTTCTCCTCTGTTGCTGTCTGGTAAAGCAGCTGGATGGCACATTAGCTAGAGCTCTGGGCCTGGAGTCGGGAAGACTTATCTTCATGAGTTCAAATCTGGCCTCAGACACTTACTAGCTGGGTGACCCTTGGTAAGTCACATTATCCTGTTTTCCTCAGTGTCCTCATCTGCAAAATGAGCTGGAGAAGGAAATGGTAAACCACTCCAGTGTCTTTGCCATGAAAACAAGAAAACTGCCAATGGTGTCATGAAGAGTTGAACGCAACTGAACCACAGCAAAAAGCACAGACTTTAGCTTTTGCTTTATTTGATGTTGCCCTGAGTGTTGGTCACTGTGGTTCAGAGACTTAGTGTGGCCGTTGGATTTGTGGCTGCCTGGTCAATAATTGCATAAAGGCAGAAGTGATGATTTTTATGTTGTCTGCCCTGTTAGAATGTGTGTTCCTTGAGAGGAGTGACCATTATTTTCCTTCATATCTCTAGCACTTAGCCTTAGTCCCTGGCACTTAGTGCCTTATGCTTGTCACCCAGGTGATGAGCTTAAGGTGACTATTAAGATTACATTCATTCTTTCAGATAGCTAGATGGCTCAGTGGATAGAGGAGAAGGAGATATGGAGTTAGGAGGATTTGAGTTTGAATCCTACCTCAGACACTTACAGGCAAGTCACTTAACCTTGTTCTCCTCAGTTTCCTCATCTTTGAAATATAGATAATAATAGCCCTTACCTTCACAGAATTGTTTTGAGAATCAATTGAAATAACATGTAAAGTGCCACATAAATGCTAGCATGATTATTCTTTTAGGCCGAGGTATGTGAGGACTGGCCAGGAATATGGGGCTGTGGAATGGCAGGAAGACATGATAATGCTTACCAGCCGCTGTGACTGGCTTCCTTTCCCACCAGGCTGATAAAAATCATGTAGGCTAATTTCACTCAAAGTGATGCTTAGAATTCCTAGATTCATAGGATGCTATTGCCAGAAGGAGCCTCATGTTACAGGTGACAAAATGGAGGCCCCAAGAAAGGAAGTAATTTGCCTGAGCTCCCACAGCCAGTCAAGAGGCAAAGCCAGAACTTGAGGCCAGGTCTCCTCTTTCTACTATATGATACTGCCTTCAGCATCATTCTCTGGGCTCCTCTCTCACAGAGCTTCTGACAAATACAAAGGGATAGAAATGAGTGTCAGCAGCACAGAGAAATCATAATGCATCCCGACACCTCCCCTCTTCCCCTTTTCTTGGATTAGCTTGATGTATTTTCATTTCCTTTTTGTTCTAGGTTTATAGGGGATGCTGATTACTGCCATCATCATCACCGTCAACAGACAGTGGGTGGTTGGCTCAGGACTGTAAGCCATCCGATGCGCCCTGATGCCCCCAAGCTATCTATCCAAACTATGAAGCTGATAGTTAGCTGATCTTTGGGGGAAAGAAACCAGTGTTTCCTACTAGACACAGAGAAGCTATTGCCTGTACGTATCAGTGTGTAGGTGTGTAATGAGCACCCTTCATCAAAGGATCTCCAAGCACTTTACTAATAGCCTACCCTATCCTTTTGGGGATATCAACAGGAAATAACAGCAAATTTCATCAAAACTGTGCAATTTCTGTTTTGCAGAATTTAAAGGGGGAAGCTAGGTGGTACAGCGGATAGAGTGCCAGGCCTGAAGTCAGAAAGACTTATCTGCCTGAGTTCAAATTTGGCCTCAGACACTCAGCTGAGTAACCCTGGGCAAGTCACTTACCCATGTTTGCCCCAATTCCTCATCTGTAAAATGAGCTGGAGAAGGAAATGGCAAACCACTCCAGTGTCTTTGCCAAGAAAACCCCAAATGGGGTCACAAAGAGTTGGACATGACTGAAATGACTGAACAACAACACAAATACGATGATAACTAGGTAGATAGATGATAGACATACACATTTTCAAAACTGGGCCATTGATTTAATTGGTTGAGGGAGGTTCTCGCTATGAATGCAGATCAGCTCCTGTTCTGCATTTTATAGTCTTGGAGATGTGTGTGGGACACTAAGAAGTTAAATGACTTGTCTGAGGTCATAAAAACAATAGTGTCAGAGATAAGACTTGAACCCAAGGTCTTGCTGACACTGAAGTTACTTCTCTATGTATTGTGCTATACTATTTATCAGAAGGATATACACATCAGCTATTCTTATTAAATTATCATTATCATCACCATCATCACCATCATCATCATCACTTGTCATTGTTTCTCTTAGCAAAGAGGATCATGTATAACGAGAAGTGAAAGTATCCAGTTTAAGGATAAAAATAGGACATTTAAAACACACACACACACACACACACACGCAGGTATACCACCTTGGATTCTAATCTTCAGGAGAAAGAGAATATATTCTTTCTAATTGAGATGTTCAGATGATTTAGAACAAATCAAAAATGGAATGGGTTCCCAGTGCCTTGGAGGGCTTCTCCCAGAGGCTGGGAGGAACTTTCAGAGGAACTATAAAGAGGATGTCTACAGTGGGTGAGTTGATGGACTGGATAACCTCTAAGGGCCCTTCTCTCTTTCCAATTCCAATTCTGCATCTCAGTTTCTATGTGTGCCTAGTGTGGTTCTATTATTTTTATTACATCCAAAAAGCTGTTGCTTTTCATTGGTCTGAGTTCAGCATTTCCCTTAGATGATTTGCCTGTCTTCAAAGTGATTATAAATGCTTTCTGGAAAACCAGTGCTAGCTAGAAGAAAAACACTGCTCCTGTAGAAACTCAACTGACTGGCAAATATGGTATGAGAATTTTGAGTATAATGATTGTTCAGCCAACTAGATCAAATCTTATTTCTGAAAGCTGTTTCCTCACTGAGCTGATATATTTGTTCCTGACTCATTCTGATCAGTGGGGCATTGAGTCATAAGGAGCAGATTGGAAATTATTTTATTGATTTTTTTTCTTTCTTTTTTATTTACCAAAGGTGAGAGAGAATTTCTCTTTGCTGAGCTTGATTTAGCTGCAAGCAATGTGAAGAACTTTCAGAAGACTCCATTGGAAGCAATCAAAGGGCAGCTACTTGGTCCTGGAATGGAAATGCTCAGTGAAACCTGTTCTGGCCTTGGGAAAATGAAGGTTTGTTTTGATTTGTCTAGTAAATAAGTTATTATTATTATTATTATTATTATTATTATTATTTTTGCTACTCTGTAAATAGTGATACTGGGGAGGCTAACAACCAGGAAAACAAGTCCAATATGGATGGGTGGCTTAGTGTAAGGCCATGGAGTGTCACTAATTCCTCCAAGAGTTTATGATTTGGGGGCAGCTAGGTGGTATAGTAGATAGAGCATCAGCCCTGGAGGCAGAAGATCCTGAGTTCAAATCTGACCTCATACACTAGCTATGTGAATGTGGGCAAGTCACTGAATCCTGATTGCCTCCTACACCCCCCCCAAAAAAAAGTTTATGATTTGGTTAATATAAAGGTCAAGTGATCTGGTTTATAGTTTTGAGGTACTGAAGGCAATGTGGTACAGTGAAATAGAGGTCCAGTGAAAAGAAAGAAGATTCTAAGGATCTGGGTTCACATTCTACCTTTACTATT
This sequence comes from Phascolarctos cinereus, assembly GCF_003287225.1. Classification (NCBI taxonomy): domain Eukaryota; kingdom Metazoa; phylum Chordata; class Mammalia; order Diprotodontia; family Phascolarctidae; genus Phascolarctos; species Phascolarctos cinereus. The sequence continues at coordinate 216,951,818 of NW_027555625.1, forward strand.
TTCTACCTATGAGATCTTGGGCAAATCACTTAACCTCTTTGATTCGTCAATTTTCTCACCTATAAAATGAACAAGTTGGACCGCATGACTTCTGAGATCCCCTCAAGCTCTAAATCTATAATTCTATAGTTGCCAGATTCAGAACTTGGGCTTAATTAGGGAAGGAGACCTTGGTAGTAGGACTTCCTTAAGCACATGTGAAAAGCTTGGTTCTAAATAGGCAAGGTCCCTCCCTTGCTCCTGAAATAAAAATTTAGCAGGTAGGGGTGGGAGAGGGGCAGGCAGAAAGGGGGCGATTGGTGAGAAAGGGTGGATGGTGAGGAGGGGAGGAAATTTTTCTTTCTTCTGAAGGCCTTTTTTGGGGGGAGGTGTGGAAATTAAGGAAAAATGAAAATACTTTATGTTAACAGTATTTTCTTCATATCATGGGAACTCAGAGGCTATCTATTTTTGGGGGCAGGGGAGGCATGGTATGGTAAAAAGGGCTTTGAAAATGTAGTCAAGGTACAGTTAGGTTTGCATGATGCCCCTGACAAATGGCAGCCCAGTGACCATGAGCAAAGGTCTGAGCCTTCATTTATCTGTAAAATAGTGATAATAATACCTATAGCATGTTCTCTGTTGAAGTCTACCATGCTACCCTTCTTTCTTCAACTATTTCAGTCTCTGGTTTATAATCTTTCTCTCCGCCCCAACTCTTTCCCTCATATCAGAGGCTTCAACGTATATATTAATGACCCCTAAAATACCCTAACTTCCCAGTTACTCAATGCATTCAATTCCTATGACCTATTCCACTTAATCTCCGCTACCTACAGAGATGGTCATCACCTTGATTTGCCATCATGCACAAATGTTCCACTTCCATGTTCATAAACTCTGAAATGCCTTTATCTGATTATAATCTTTTATCATTCCATCTGCCCATATTCTTTACTTCTGCCATGAATACCATTGTCTGCGTTCCTCAGGTCTTTCCTAAGCCATCACTCCTGCACTGACTAGACTCTCCTTTCTTCCAACCTATTGAACCAACTCAGCTCTGATCTATACTCCACTCTAACAGCCCTTTCCCCCTTGTCTTAAAATTGATCACACTCTAACAACCCCCAACCCTGGATTACTCTGGCCTCCTTCACTCCTATTTACATGCTGTTGAACACAGCTACGGGAAATGTGAAATCATGCTAATTGGGTCCACTACAAATTAATGTGACTAATCTCAACTAAGCGCTTACTGAAGCAATGAAATTATTCAACTCCTCCATAATTGATTAATTATCCCACTCTATACAGTGGTTATTCCAAACCTCCTCATATCTCCTCAAGCCTCATGGTACCCTCAACCCTCACCCTCTCAGATGAGGACCTCAATTCATATTGCAGTGAAAAAATTGAGACCATTAGCTAAGAATTCCTTCTTCTCCCCTCCCCTTTTTCATCTCATATCACTCGGACATTTTCTGCCATTATTTTCTTCACTCTTGTCTCACATGAAGAGGAGGCCCTTCTCTTTGCCAGTGAAAAGACTGTACAAATGCCCTTGGTCTCATTCCCTCTGGTCTTTTTTTATGTTCCAAATGTGATTAATTTATTTTACTCTAATGTAAAACCAAAGCTTTCACTATAGCACAGAGACCAATTTGATGAAAGGTCATGGAAAAGTGGTAGAGGACATGTAGGACATGATGTACAAATTGGAGAGTCAGGCCATTTCCTTTATAACGTGTGAAGAACAAATTTAAAATAATACTTAGAAACTCAACTCAAATGTGGCACAAACATTACAACTTCCATGCATGCCTTCAAGTATCTCTCCTTATAATGGACTCAAAATCCTCTAGACTTCAGCATAGTAGCACTACAACAATTCCTTGGAAGAATAAAAAGTTCACATTGTTGAAATTTCACAGAAGAATATTATAAGTAAAGCAGAGTGGATTCATTTCTCATCATTTCCAAGGATAGATTTGATACTTTACTTTAAAACTATACTAAGCTTCCAATTCAAATCCCACCCAACATGACCTAGATTGAAGTTTTTTCTATCAATTAAAGGTGAGAGCATCAGTTTTGCACCTGATCATAGTGTCTGAGTATATTCCAGTCTAGCAAGGCTGGCATTATTCACTTTACCAGATAACAGAAATGTTTTGGCTCCAACTTGTACTTAGTAGCAATGTCAAAACAGATGTTACTACTGCCAGCTGTCCAAGCAAGATTTATTGAAGTTTCAATCTTTCTTATTAAGCTTTTGATAGATTGACCCTCCAAATCAGTGCCATCATTAACATGTGTGTGCAGCTGGATGGCAGCAGCCTTGTAATCCAGGGAAAAATTATTGATACTGTTTGGATTTGAACATGTTGAAACTCATCTGATAGCCAGCAAGCCAACCTTCATAAGCCAATACAGCCCAACAGTAGATGGTTGAACAAGAAATCAATGTCAGCATTTCCGCCAAGCCTGAAACAGTCCCATTTATAGAAGGCCTTTAATTTCCTTCTCTTTTCTCTTGTGTTTGGTCCAAATTTAGTGTTGAGTCACCTTCAAAACATCAGCTGACTTATTCTCCATGCTGATTTCTGCCCCCAGGATATTTTCTGTATTCCATTTTTGAATGAAGGCAAGCCCATAGTCACAGATCTTATACTTGGTTTCCAAATTATCTGAAACGTACCTGTGTCCAGGTAAATAAATGACCAGAAGTGGAAAATTCCACTCCCCGGAAGACTTAGTTTTAAGATCTATTTTAAACATATCAAACCCATATCCTTTGTTGAAGACATCCATGGTAGCCTTTCCCAGGTCATAGTAAGTTGGTGTGTTACACATTTCTTTCACACATTACATCTACTCAGGAAGGATCTGTGACACAAAGAGTAGCCAGGGAGGGTACAGGAGTGAGGGAGTGCCAATATCCCTGAAGGTTCCAACTCTCCCCTTCTGATCTTCTGCAGCAGATTGGCCCCAATATACCCCCTCACGCCTTTTCTTCAATTTCTCCATATTTACTGGGTCATTCCCTGCTGTTTACAAATACACTCATATCTCACCCATCCTTAAAACAACAACAACAAAACCTTTACTTGATCCTACCATCTCCTATAGCTATTGTCCTGTATCTGTCCTATATCTTTTTGGCTAGACCCTTTTAAAAATCCATTTGTTCAAGATGCCTCTACTTCCTCTCCTCGCTCTCTTTTAAACCCACTGAAATCCAGTTTATGATGTCATAATTCAACGGAAATTGCTCTCTCCAAAGTTATTTAATTGGCAAATCTAATGGCCTTTTCTCAATCCTCATCTTTGAAGACCTGAGTGCAGAATTTGACCCTGTTGATCACTTCTCCCTGGATACTCTCTCCCTCCTATGTTTTTGTAGTCCTGTTTGTCCTATTCTCCTTCTATGTGAATCCTCAGGCTCCTTTGCTATATTTTCATCCATGTCATGCCCACTAACCATAGGTGTCCCCTGAGACTCCATCTCTTTTTCTTTTCTCCCTGAGAGCCCCCTACATGAAAGGACAGGTCTAGTTAAATTTTTTTTTATAATTATAAAATGTATACACATGCTAATATTACGTATATGTACATATATGACATGCATGTATATATGTATGTTTATATCCCTTTAAGATTACCACAACACTTTATATATGTTATTTGGTTTGTGTCATGCTTCTGACAACATACACTTTCTCATTTGGGGAATCTCATTAGTTTCTATGGATTTGATCATTTCAGTGCAGATTATTCACAGATCTATATAGTCGATCTCCTGAGTTTCAGTCAAATATGGCCAGCTGTTCTTTGGATGTCCTATAGACATTTCAAATTCAGCACATCCAAAACAGACCTCATTTTCTTTCCTCCCAAGCCCATACTTCTATCTAACTTACCTATTCCTTTTAAGTGCCATACTACCATCCTCCTGTGTCATTTCTTATTCCTCACTCACGTTCACTTCACATATTGAATCTGTTGCCAATCTCATTGTTTCTGCCATTACAAAGTCTAGTATACATCTCCTTTCCACTAAAACAGTTCCTACTCTGCTTCAAGTCCTCATCACCTCTCACCTGGATTATTGTAATAACTTAATTAGTCTCTTTGCCTCAGCTCTCTCCCCATTCCAATCCATTGACCACTTAGTTACCAAAAAGATTTTTCTAAAGGGTAGGTCTGATCATGTCAGTCTCCCCTCATCCTCACTCATCAACTCCACTGGCTTCCTATCACCTCTAGGATCAATATATATATATAAAGACCTCTGCTTGGAATTTAAAGCTTTTCATTACCTGGCGTCTTCCTTCCTTTCCAGTCTTTTTTATACAGCACTCCTCTCCAAGCATTCTGAAAACACTAACCTATTTCCTATTCCTCAAACATTGCACATTATTCTGGTCATCCCCCATGCCTGCAGTACTTTCTGTCTTTGCTGTCTCTTAGGTTTCCTGCTACTCTCCAAGATGCAGTTTAAATCTCACTCTCTGTAGGGACCTTTCGTAATCCTTCCAGCTACTAATGCATTCACCTCTCAGATGAGCTGTCTTCTATTCTCTCAAAATCTTATATGTACCTATTTCCCCAATTAGAATATTCACTCCCTCAGGGCAGAGATTGTTTTTGCTTTTATTTGTGCTCCAGTGTTCAGCACTAGGCCTCCTACATAGTAAATGCTTATTGCCCAATATCTATCTCACTCAGTTGTTGAGGATTAAATTGAGATAGTGCTTTGCAAATCATTTTATAAATGTCAGCTGTTCCTGAGTAGGATTCCTTATCTGGAAAGTGAAGGCATTGGACTAGATGGCCTCTTAGATCACTTCCAGCCTCAGATCTTCGAGGCTTTCATCTTCATGGCAGAACAAGGCAGTCTCAGTTCCTGGTTGGATCATCCCCTTGCTGGTGTGTTCCTGGGCAAGTCCTGTATGGCAGACTGCAGGCAAAGAGAACCTTGAAGCTCTTGTCTACTCTGTTTTGTCATGCCTGTGTCAGAGGTTTGGGGATCCTGACCCCATGGGTCCCAAAAGAAAAGTCTAAGGAAAATAGGGATCAATCAATTAATCAATAAGTATTTAAGAGAAGGCAGTGTGGTACAGTGGATAGTCTTTGCCTCAGAATCCAGAAGACTTAGTCATCATTCTTTACTTCTAACACATGTGTGACCTTAGACAAATTGCTGAGCTTCTCAGTGTACTATGTGTAGTACCCCTTCTGAAGGACCCCCACAATTTGTACTTATAATTTAGATCTACTGAGGGATGACAATCCCAGCTCCAAGGTAATATGTTAGTCCATAATAGTGGAAAGGCATATACATAAGGAGCCCACATGGTCCCCTGCAACTGAAGGATCCCATTCCTTTCTCTTTGAGTTCTGAAAAATGTTTAACAAGCAGCTTGGGGAGGGAAATGTGTGTAATGCATACATGATACACTTTTAAGTTTAATCTGCATTATCAATATTTTTTCCATCACTTCGTTTACTCTAGACAATCAATAATGCAATAAATCAAGCACTGATTGGGAGCATTTACTGATTTCTGAAATAAAAATGTTCATGCTGAAAATTTAACAATTAGCTTTTTCAAGCTAGTACATGATGAATCCAGCACACCATTGTCCCTGCTGGGCAGATCCTTCAGCTGGCTTTCCTTGACCTGGTTTTCTCTTCAGCTTGACCATCTCTTAGGGCTAGCTCTCAGCTTCCCAAACTCCTGTCTTGTGCCTTGACTTAGTCCCTAGAGTCCTTTGATTTATAAAGGGCCAGCAGAGTACATGGCTAGCTACCCTCTTATTCCATCAAAGTTTGACCAAAGACCCTCCTCACACCTCTCAGAGGCATAAAAAACATTTAAGTACTTCCCTACACTTCTTATCATTACAGTGGAACTTTGGGGAAATCAATTGGCCAAGAATGTCTAGAATGTCTTCCCCCCAATATAATTAGAAGGTTTTGATGTTAAACTATCTACAAGTATCAAATATCTAGCTATGTATAGCTATCAGGTCAATTGTAATTCTTGTACACTGAGGGCAAGCCATAATATACATTAGTGTGCAATCATGAGATATGGTTTGCTTCCAAGGGACACTTCCAATGGGGAAAGGGGAATATATTCCGACTTTTTTGCCTCTAAATCTGTTGCTGACTTTTAATCTTGTTGTTCATCCTTTGTTCTTGAAGAGTACCAATGAGGGTGATGTATTGACTTGTTCATGAATTGGATTTAAGTGAGGCAGAGTTGTGCAAAGTTATGCTCTCTCCTCCAGGATCAGCTGAATACAGTGGCAAGACAAAAGTCAAGATGACTGATGATGACCCAGGTTATAGTGGATGACCATGGCCTTTCTAAATTAAGGTCTTTCCCAGGTCTCAGTTTGTCTGAGGCAATACCCATTCAAAGATTGAGGGGTAGTTAAAAATTGAGATAAAAGATGGTCTAGTTTACCATCACAAAAATATCAATCTGGGAGGGGAAGACCCTCTAAGTTTCTGGCACCACAGAAAATAATTGCTTTTTATACTCATTCTAAGCCATCAAATCTAAACAATGAGCCAGGGAGGCCTGGGCTGGGACTATTAGTTCAACGAATGCCAGAGTAATTTGAGTTTAAAGGCATAGTTAAGTAACTCCATTTGAAACACAATACACTTTTTAAAAGCCTGTTGTTGTTGTTTTCAGAGCTATGTTTCAAGAAATCATAAATGAAAACTGCACAGGGCAAAAATTAAAATGTTCTAGCTTTTTTAAAACATAAATTAAAATTAAAATCTAGCCCTCAAACCCCAAAATTTTTATGAAAAATATGCAACCAAAATTATATTCCTGTGGACAAAGCACCCACATGTAAGGATAGTGTGCCTGGATTGAAGAGAGGAACCACATATGAGGGAAGAAGAAGGAGGAAGAGAGGAGGAGGAAGGAAAGGAGGAAAAGTAGGAAGAAGAGAAATAAGAGGAAGAACAAGAAGGAAGAGGAGGATGAGAGTTTCCTCAACTATAAAATGGAAATAATAACAGTACCTACTTCCCAGGGTTGTCGTAAGAATCAAATGAGCTAATATTTGTAAAGAGCTTAGCACAGTGCCTAGTACATGATAGGCACTAAATAAATGCTTATTCCCTCACTCTATAGGGTTCAATGACTGGAATACTAGACACTGACTGAGGAAGATTTAAGTTCAAATCTGGCCTCAGACAATTACTAGTTATGTGTCCCTGGACCAGTCATTTAACCCCTGTCTTCCTTAGCTTCCTCAGTTGTAGAATGGGGATAATAATAGTGCCTACCTCCTAGGGTTGTGGTAAAAATAAAATGAGAATATAGGATGTCCCAAAAATCTTACTGCTATTTTAAGCTACAAAAAGTGTTTGCAAATTTTAAAGTGCTATTATATATACTAGGTGCTATTATTATATTATTATTAATCTACTCAGCTTTAGTAGTAAGTGAGGAAAGAACTTACCTAGCCTCCTGGCTAAAAAGTTAAGAATAAAGGTATACATTTGGTATTTTGGTGCTTATATGTAAACTAACCAGGATGCTATAGACTTCTCTTTTGTTCCCTTTAGCAAAGGGGTGGGGCTAGGGTTATGGGGAGGACAAGGAAAGGACAGAGCTATTCATCCTCTCTAGAACATTGGATTTGGACTCATAAGACCTGAGTTTGAATGCCACCACTGAGATTGTTGAGGTTTAGGGGTGCTGAGACCCCAAAATCACGATATGTGGGTCCTGCTTGAATGAATTCAACACAAGCCTTCTTTCAGACAAAGACAAGGCTTATTAAAGATCCACCATATTGGCCAGACTCATAAGGAATCTAAGCATTTGTATCATTAATGCAAGTGGGCCAGATCTTAAGAATCTGAACACCTCAGATGGACCTTATATACAGAAAGACTGTGCGAGGGATTTAGGAGTGACCAAGTAGTCTGGGGTGAATACCAAGGACCTGGACCAGGTGTCCAAGGGAGAATGGAGCCTAGATAGGATTAAGGGTGGGAAGCGTGGGGGAGGGGGGCATAGGGAGGTAAAACAATGAAGAGCTAGGCTAGGTTAAGGATAACCTAGAATTGGGAGATTGGGCATACTATAATGAAAGGCCAGTTGATAGGACTACAGCCTTAGGCAAATGCCAGAGATTTGGTCATGTGGGAAAGTCCAGGGCTTTTCCTTTTAGGGGTTCAGATCCCATTCCCATCAACACTTTCTGGCTGTGTGACCTTGCGCAAGGAAGGTACTTCTCCACTGTGAGCCTCAATGAGGGGTTTGGATAGAGGACCTCTGCTAAGGCTGAGGCCCCTTCCAATATGACACGACATCTATGGGTCCTATGATCATGACCATTTGACTGAGACTAGGGTTCTGGCTTGGGGTGTGGGAGGAGGAGACTCATACTGGTGGGGATGATTCCCACTGTCCCTACAGCTGACAAGGATAAACACTCTCAAGATGGATCAGCAAGAAGTGCCCCAGCTTCTGTCTTTGATCCAGGCAGGGCCTTGTGTTGGCCTCCAGTTGCACCAAATTCAGCTAGATGGGGAGGGAAGCACCTGTCACGAGGGCACAAGTGATGGGCTGATGTAAGTGCTCAGCCATTTCCCTCACTATGGCTGCATACTAGGCTCTGGGGCAGCATTCCATTGCCTGCAGCTTCCTGTGATTCACGGTCACTGGAGGCTGTTGTTGAATCATTGTCCTGATGAAGACATAATAATTCTTGGCATGGACATTTAATAACTGCCCATGTCTAAATCTTCCTTAACTGTAGAAAAAAAAAACTGGTGAGCCTGGTTGGAAACCACCCAGGACTTCCAACACTCACCCCACAAAGCTGGGTGATCCAAGAGTGAGCCCTGCTGTTACCTTGGGACTAATATTTTCAGGGTCAAATTTTCTCTTTACTTTTACCCATCCTGGGTGTCTATACTCTCTTCTTGGGCCTCCCAGGCAGAACGGCTTTACATTGGTCTTTGAAGAAAAATAGGTAGCATTGATCACGTGGTTAAGAACACTTGGGAAGGTCTACCTTTGGTAAGTTAATCTCCTTAATATGGCTATGGTTCTTAATCCATCTTTGGGGCAAGTTCCACTGGTTTTCAGGTTTAGCATTATGATTCTCTTCAGGCTTCTTTAATTGCATTCCTGGGTAGACAAATGGAAAATACATACCAGCGATCCTGAAGTGTTTTTTTAATTATGGATGCCCTAGAAATCAGTCTGGTGATGCCTATGGACCCCTTCTCAGAAGAATGTTTTTAAGTGAGGCAGCTCAAATATGTGATTACATAGGAAACCAATTACATTAAAATATAGTTATCAAAATATTATAAAAATGAATTTGGGGATTCCCTGAAACCTATTTACAAACCCCTTGAGGATGTGGGGGCCCTAGAGTAAGAATCCCAGGCTATACTGAGCACAAGGAGGTTCTCCTTTACCTTCAGGAAACCCCTTTGACAGTCAGTCAATACACATTTATTAAGCCAGGAACTATGGTAAGTACAGCTGAGTAGTTTTTTTTCCCCTTTAATCCTGCTTGATCTTATCCCATACCTTAAAAAACAAAACAAACAACAAACAAAAACCAAAAAAAAACCCTCTCCTAGGTAAGAACTCTCCTATAATTGTAGTTGTTTGTCCTTTGTACTCAAAGAGGACCAATGACATCACAATGTTGGGGTCAAACACACATGGACTGTGACTGATCAGTCCCATAGGAGCTTGGAAGGCTGTACCTCAGATTGGGCACAAATGGTCAGTTTGAACATTTGGGATGAAGATGTCTTTAGATTTGTACATCTTATGTTTCCTTGTACTGTTGCCATTCTTCATTATAAAAACACTGGCTTCTCTCCTGTTCCATTTGCTCTTTTTTGGGTTTTGATCTCAGAAGTCAAGTTAGAGGGATGACATAGTAAAAAACTAGATTTGATCCAGCTTCCTTCCCAAAGTACCTATGTCATCATTTTACTCATTGACCCAATCAGGGAGGCAGGGCAATTGAGTTTTGGGAGCTGGAAGTCAGTGACTACTGTCAGTGTCACTAATGAGAGCAGTCAGCCTATTTTCCACTCTGAGTCTGCCTGCAGGCTATACAAAAGGCAGGGCAACCCAGAGCCTCTGTGCTGTTTGTTGAACTGATTGTGCTGATCTGGAAAGAAATTTTAAAAAAGAAAAAAAGCAAGAGACCCAGACTAGACTTGGTGGTGGTATGGAGTTCTAAAATGACTTTGCTTATGATATCTGTGTCACGTGTGCCCTGGGGGAAGTCTGTGGCATCCATCTGTGGGCTGTAAGCGTCCTGAGATCCTTGGAGCAGAAAACAAGCCAAGCTTTGGTTGATGACTTTTTGTTACAAGATCTGAGTCCTTGACTAATAACTTAGGTGGGCTGCTTCCTGAGTTCACAGAATCCTGGCCATCAGAGCTCATAGTACCTTGACATGATTTTTGATTTGTTTTCCTTTTTCCTGTCTTTGATAGCAATTGCGAGCTAGACTCTTCAACATTTCTTTGCATCAAAGACTATTGCCCTCAGAAATGAAATCCTACTATCTAAATTCAGTTCCAGGGGATACTTCTTCCCAACAACCTCCCTAAAGGATTGCTCCCTCCTTGAACGTTTCTTAGTACTTACACTTATTTTATTGTTCTTTGTGTACCCATCTTATACCCCTCTACCAATCCCTTTAGTACAGGGACTGTGTTTTATTGATCTTTGTATACTTAACACATAGCACAGTGACTGAACTTCATTCATTCAACAATCACTTATTAAATGTCTCCTATGTAATAGGCACTGTATGGACTCCATACGAGGGACACAAAGACAGAAGCAATGCCTACCCTTGAAGCGCTTACATTTTAAAGGAAGAGACAAGAAATGAATGTATAAACATATACGGCATGAATATAAAGAAAATAAAGATGTATACAAATAGCTCATTACAAGATGCGAAGGAAGGCCCTAGCAATTCCAACTGGCATTGTGAGAAGTTCCTCATGGAGAACTCTCTATAGTCAGGAAATCATCCATTTAGTTTTGTTTTTGTTTTTGTTTTAGGATGGAGGAAGCATTTCATGATGATTGTTCTTCAGTGAAATCTCCTCCAAGGGGTCAGATGAGTTCCACAGCTCTTTCTTCTTTTCAAGTCCCCCCCTTTCCTTCTCGAATCATCCTTCTTCTTTTTCACATACTCACAGAATCTCAGACTTGGAAGGCAGGAAGAGACCTCCTCAGAGGCCATCTAGTCCAACCAGTGCCCAAACAAGACCAAGCAAGTGGCCATCTAGCTGGCATGGAGACCTCCAGTGAAGGGAAGTCTATTACCTCCCTCCACCAAGGTAGCCACTCATCCCACTTTTGCTTCAATCATTAGGAAGTTTTTATTTATTCAAATAACCTAGAACTGTAATCTCATCAACCTGAGTATTCTTTTGCTAATGCGGTTTCCTACCCAGCTATGCTTGATCATTCTGAGTAACTGTAGTCCATGTTCTACCATAAATTAACTTCAAAGCTCAGTACCAGTGCCACCTCTTACAGAAAACAGCTTAATCCCCAAGATGTTCTCCAGTGCACACCAATCAATGTCCTTTTCTAAACCATAAAAGAGGTAGACAAGTAGGTTGTTGTTGTTTAGTCATTCAGTTGTGCCTAACTCTTCATGACCCCATGAACCATAGCACACCAATCCCTTCTATCCTCAGTCTGTTCAAGCTCATGTTCATTGTTTCTATGACAGTATCTATCCATTTCATCCTCTGCTGTCCCCATCTTTTGCCTTCAATCTTTCCAAACGTGAGGGTCTTTTCCAATGAGTCCCATCTTCTCATTATGTAGCCAAAGTAAAGTAGAACTGCGTTAGAATTCTGGAATCTTGGAAAAATTCACCTTCAATTAAATTCAACAAATGTTCAATTAAAATTTTTTTGTTTAATTGTTTGGTTTATTGTCTAAACTTAGAAAGTGATAGAAGAAAATGTTAATAGGGCAGATTACACTTAAAAGTGTGTCCTGTATACATTTGTCCCCCCTCTGGAGAGCTAGTTATTAAACATTTACCCACCCATCCCTGTTTTCATTGCACCCCTTCCATTTTTTTCCATTCCTTTCATCTTACAGAGGAGGAAATGGACACCCAGAAAGGGAAGAAGTATGTCCAGATTCATTAAGTTACTAGGATGGTCAGAACTAGGAGTTCTGTTAAATGATCCCATATCCAGTGCTGTTTTTCAAGGCACTTTGCTGTGGATTTTGTCTCATCCACCATGCTATTTTTTTTTTAAATTATTAAGCCCTACTACATGCAAATCACTGTGCTAGGCGCTGAAGACATGAAGACAAAGCAAGATACAGTTTTTGGTTTTGCAGAGCTTAAAATGTAGTAGAGTGAGGGTAGGGATTAGACAAATAGAAAAGTAACCACAATAAAAGTTAGAGTACAGAAAGTGTTCATAGGAGAAGTCTGAGCAAGGTGATTTGAGAAATGATCACTGAGTAAAAATTAGGATGGGTGTCATGGAGATTAGGAATGGGAAACCTTTTATGGTAATATTTATCTGCTACCATTGGTATTAGCTGAGCATAATGGGATTAAGAAGTAGATCAGCCCATGCATACTGCCCATACGTGCCATTAGGCAGTTGGCAACACAATATAAATTGAGGAGGACTTCCTTATTAAGTGCCTACTATGTGCTGGGTACTAGAAGTAGTAAAAGGAATATCAAGAACTTTTTTTCCATGTGGGCTAGACTAGTTCTTTTCCTTAAAGGTATAGAAATAGTCTTGAAGATTTAATTCTCTCAGGGGACTAATGGCCTGGGCTGTGGTATTCCCAAATACAAAAAGCCATGAGGAGTCATGTTTGATTGACAGACAACCATGGGCAACACAGAGGGAGGGGAGCTGTTGCCCATCTGAGCCAATGGGATATTGAATAGAGTTGTTGCGTGTCCTTCCCCTGTTATGGTTAAGTAAATCTCCTTTTATTAACTGTCAGATTTTCTATTCATTTTTCCATTTCTTTCTGATATCAAACATGAACTACCTGGTTCTTGACCTACATCAAGCTTTTCCTATAGCACTGGGAATACAAATACAAAAATAAAAACAGTTATCTGCACTATAGGAACTTACACTCTATTGGGGTGAGACAATACATGAACTTATATAGGAAAAAATTACACTAAAATTTAGCATTTCCTTCAATTATTTAAAAACATTATTCTGAAAGGGGATCCATAGGCTTCACCAGACTGATAAAAGGGTCTATGACACAAAAAAGGTTAAGGCTCCCTATACAGACAGAAGAGACAGAGGTTTCTGATAAAGATAGAAGAGAAGACCCAGGACAGAAGTCTGGGGGACACCCACAGTTAGTAGACGTAAGATGGGTGATAGAGCAAAGGGGACTAAGAAGGAATGGTCAGATAAGTCAAGAAGCATTTATTAAGCACTTACTATATACCAAGGATTGTCTAAGCTCTGAGATCCTTTAGAGTTCTAAATCTATGATCCCTACTTTTAAGGATACATTAATTAAGACCATTAGGCACTTAGCAAGACTTAGTTTCTTATTACTTGACTTCCTAGATATGTGAGCCTTTTCTTCTCATTCACTATTTATTCATTCATCCATTCAACAAAGCCAATCCTGACATGGACTCCAGTTCCCAGACCTCTGGTAGCTAGCTGTTCTGACTCCGAAGCTCACAAGGTCATGGTCAACTCCCATATTCCTTCACTTAAAACAGGAAAGAAGAGGCACTATAGAGACAAAAGTAACAGCAGGACAGTGTACTCATGGGCCATGTTGTAGTCTGGTGGGGAGATAGAGGGCTGAAGTTTCTTATCACAGGAAAAGACCCTGGTAAGGAGGATGGAGCCAGACTCTCAGTTTGGCTGGTTAGTGCCTTTTGAATGCACCCTGATTCCTGCCCCATAGCCAACCAAAAAGCCTCCTCTTTACCACATAGTAGACTAGAGCCAGTCACAGAATGTCTATGAATTCCTCAAATCAGAGAGCCAAAGAGTAATCTTATGTATCAGTTGACTTTATGGAAGCAGGCTCCTGGTCTCTTCATGTGGGGATTGCATCAAATGATCATACCGTGCCTGCCCCCCAGCCCCCTGTAACATGTCACAGGGGTGGGGAACCTGCAGCCTCGAGGCCACATATGGCCCTCTAGGTCCTCAAGTGTGGCCCCATTGTATTCAGTCAAAGGGCTGCACTTGAGGACCTAGAAGGCCACATGTGGCCTCGAGGCTGCAGGTTCCCCACCCCAGATTCTTTAAGATGAAGTGGTTTCCCTTTATGATACTGTGTAATTTATGTGATTAATTACTTAAATATAGCTAAGAAAGGAGCAATAGGTGGTAAAGCACACAAAAAAAGTAGATTTTTAAACCGTGATATATATCATATATATGATATATACATATGTATATATGTATATATGTTTGTATATGTATATATGTGTATATATAAATATATATATATATATATATGTATATGTATATATATATGGCAGAGGAAAATTCTCTTTCCAAATTCTGGGAACTTTCAGGCTTGAGGATTCAAAACAAGGCAAAGGGGATACTTCATTGCTTCATATTTTTATAACACCACAGAGCAAAAAAAGAAAAATGTGGATCTGGGGTACTTTCAAGGCCTATACCTCAATTCACAATTTTCTTTGTATTTACTTATATGTAGAAATGTTGGTTCCCTGAGTAGAATAATGCTTCTTGAGAACAGGGATTATTTCATTTTTATCTTGGCATCCCCAGGGACTAAACCAGTACCTGGAACATAGCAGTTCTTAATAAAGGTTTGTTGATTGACTGATTAGCTGACCAAACTAAAAAAATAATGATAAAAATATTTATGGACCAACTACTACATGTAATGCATAAATAGACACTTTGGCAGCTAAAAAAATTTTATATATATATACATATACATATATGTATATATGATACATTATAGACTGCCTTTTGTATCATGGGAGTCCAGTGGAAATAATATAAGGCTCTTTCCATAATAAAATGCAATAGATAGTTCAATCACTTATTTGATATGTAAGTGTCTTGATTGCTCTGGGCCTTGGTTTCCTTGCTTATTACATAAGAGGGTTGGGCTATAAGATCACTACTGTTCCTTTCAGTTCTAGGGTCCTATTATCCCCATTCTTTTTTATGCCTGTATGTCCAACATCCCTACTCCTTGAGGACTGGAATTTGCCTTTTATTTTGTATAAGCCCTATATAGCAGAGTCTATGTTGAAGCTCAGTAGATAACTTTTGAACTGGATTTGTGCTATTCTATTGCAATTCTAGATTAATTTAACACTCTTTGAGAGTGTTACTAAAACATTCTCACAAGTGCTAATGAACAACTCATAAATACCTATGAGTCACTTCCTTTGAATCTTCAGTGAGTCAGCAGAGTAGAGTCAAGTGAACAAACGTTTATTAAGCACCTTCTATGTGTCAGACACTGTCCCAAGCACTGGGGATATAAAGTAAGGGGAAAGACAGCCTCTGCTCTCAAGGAGCTCACAGTCTAATGTACAAACAAGATAAATAGAAGACAAATTGGAGATAATCTTAGAGGGAAGGCATTAAGAATAGGGAGGACTGGGAAAGACTGTGTTGGAGGAGGCATTTTAGCTGGGAATTGAAGGAAGCCAGGGAATTTAGGAGGTTGAGATGAGGAGGGAGAGAATTCCAGGCCTGAGAGACAGCCAGTAAAAATAAGTCGGGAGATGGAGTGTCTAATTTGAGGAATGTGTGTGTGTGTGTGTGTGTGTGTGTGAGAGAGAGAGAGAGAGAGAGAGAGAGAGAGAGAGAGAGAGAGAGAGAGAGAGAGAGAGAGAGAGAGAGAGAGAGAGAGAGAGAGAGAGAGAGAGAAATAGAGAGAGAGAGAGAGAGAGAGAGAGAGAGAGAGAGAGAGAGAGAGAGAGAGAGAGAGAGAGAGAGGAAGGAGGAGGAGGAGGACTTATCTCTGTTGGTAATACTAGGAAAGAAGGAGGTGGGGGAAAATAGAATGAGTTCAGTTTTGGACACGTTAAATTTAATATATCTGTGGAACCTAAATCTAAGGTATCTAAAGTAAGGAGAAAGGTTAGGACTAGATAAGTACATCTGGGAATTATACACATAGAAATAACCATGGACTCCATGGGAGCTGGGGAGATCATCAAGTGAAAGTATAGAGGAAGAAGAAAAGACTTTTCAGGAAGGAACCTTGGGAGACAATGATTGTTATTAGGTCTGACCTGGAGGAGAATGCCATAAAGGACACAGAGAAGTGGTCAGATAGGTGAATGGAGAACTAGGATAGAAAAGTGTCGTGAAAACCTACACAGGAGTATAAATGAGAAGAGATCAATTGGCAATGTCAAAGGCTCGTCCCGAGGTCAGGAAGGATGACTGAGAAAAGGCCATTGGATTTGGCAATTAAGAGATTGTTAGTGAGGAAAAAGGGGGCAGGGAGGGGAGGGGAGGGAAAGGGAGGCTGGAGCTGCAGGCTCTCTGACTCCAAAGCTGGTACTTCCTAAGTGTGTCCACATTAAGCCTGTTTCTTGAATTTGACTGCCCTTTCCCAGCTCTCCCCGTGTCCACCTCTGTAAAATGAGCATCAGAGGGTTGAAATATATTATCTCAGATGTAACAGTGAAGTTCAGAGCAGAATGGACATTTGCAGGATTATAGAATAGGTGTGTGTGTGTTCAGTTTTTCAGTTATGTCCCACTCACTCTTTGTGACTCCATTTGGGGTTTACTTGGCAAAGACACTTCTCCTTTTCCTTCTCCAGCTCATTTTACAGATGAGGAAATTGAGGTCAATAGGGTTAAGTGACTTGCCCAGGGTTACATAGCTAGTAAGTGTTTAAGGCCAGATTTGAACTTGGGAAGATATCTTTGTGATTCCAGGACAGCACTCTATCCACTGTGCCACCTAACTGTCCCCAGGTTTATAGAATGCAGAACACTTACTATGTATAAGACGTTATGCTTAGCACTAAGGATATGAACAGAAAACGAAAAACAGTTTCAGCCCTAAAAAGCTTATATTCTACCAAGTTAGCTATTTCTTATGTAATCTGACTATTCTAAAAGGATGTTAAAGAATTTTAGAGATTTAGCCACCATATTCTATTCAGTAAAAAGGGCCTGTGAGAGAGAGGGAGAGAGGGAGGGAGAGGGGAGATAGGAGAGAGGGAGAGGAAGAGGAGAGATTCCATACTTACCCTGTTGGTAATAAGTACTACCTCACTGAAGTAGAAGTGCTGTCTCAGCAATCTGAGAGGTTTGATGAGTGTGGGTTTATCTAATCAGAAAGCTCTGAGCCCCCACCTACTGGCAACCACCACCTACTCCCAATATTTGCTATATTTCACTCAATCCCAGACTTGTCACCTTGACATAATGGAGTCAACTTCCTACAGAAATAGATAACCTTGCTTGGAAACTATATAAATTACTTTACCCTTTATTGGGACAATAATAGCAATAAAACAATATATAATAAAACATCTCTCCCATGGCTACAGCTTCTAGACCCAGGCAACCCCTATCCTGTACAAAGGATGCTCTGGGAATATACAGTCTGGTTTGTCTAATTCCTCAAAGTTACTATTCCTGTCAAAGGTGAATTGAAAATTAAGAAACAACCTCCAACTGATGTCTGACTCATACTTCCAGTAGGGCCAGTCTTTTCAATTTTATTTTATTTTCAGTTCTAGATTCTCCCCCTTCCCCACCCACTGAGAAGGCAAGAAATACAGAAGTCTTTACAAAAGGGCCAGTCTTTAGATGAAGACTCAAGAACTCTGAACAGTTTATCCTCAGGGTGTGGGAGCATGGACTAATAACCCATCATAGGTAGATGTTCCTAAAGACTGATCTTCTTCCATTCAGTGTTCTTCCTGTTGCTGCTTAGAACCTCTCATTACTCTTTTTTTTTTTTTGGTAAGTTTTAAAATTTATTTTAAACTTAAATACAAAATAAGAAGAGGAAAAAAAAACATTGCCCATATGCACAGCAGAACATTAGAGGATTCAATATAAAACAATAAATTTCCATTTCAAGAAAACCTATGTAATAAATACTACATATTATTTTCAAAGCTGTCCAGCTTTTCCTTGCTTCCTTGTAGTTTTTCTTTTGTTCTGTGCTATGCACTTTTTCCTTTATTTTTCCCCTCCTTCCCCCTCTCCCAAAGAAGGCTACAATTAAGCATATGCACATACATCTATGAACATATATATATGTAATACATATGCACTCATATGTAAGACCATACTATGGTAGTATGCTTATGTCTGCTTGTTACCTGTTTCTCTGAAGGTAGATAGCATCTTCCTTCATAAGTCCAAGTCTTTTATCTTTTTAAAATTTTTTTTATTTTTTGGCAATTGGGGTTAAGTGATTTGCCTAGGGTCACACAGCTAGTAAGTGTCAAGTGTTTGGTCTAAGGCCGGATTTGAACTCAGGTCCTCCTGACTTCAGGGCCAGTGCTCTATCCACTGTGCCATCTAGCTGCCCCTTTTTCCATCTTTTTCTCAACCAATCAGCTTGTTATTTTTGTACACCACAGCAAAATTCCAACCTAATCACATTCTATCTGGGAGATTATCTAGGAAAGTTCCCCCCCCCCAATTTTCTTTCTTCCTTCTATTCTTGGCTATATAGATTTTATTTATGCAAGAACATTTTAATTTAAAATAATCAAAATTATCCATTTCACACTTCAACAATGCTCTCATCTCATAATTTAAGGTCTGACACTACTGAATCTGCTTTCTTTACATCTTTTCCCCCCTGGTTTCTTTGAAGTTCCAGACCTTTTGTTCTTCCAAATGAACTTTGTTATTATTTTTTCTAACTCAGAAGGATAATTTTTTTAGTAGTTTAATTGGGATGGCACTACATAAATAGAGTAGTTAGACAAAATTGTCATTTTTTTTTGTTATATTGGTTTTACCTACCCATGAACAATAAGTAATTGCTTCAATTATTTAGATCTAACTTTATTTGCATAAAAAATGTTTTATGCTTTATATTCCTATAGTTCCTGCATCTGTTTTGGTAGTTATACTCTCAAGTATTTTATGTTGTCTGGTTATTTTAAATGGTCTAAAACAATATTGAATGATATTGCTGACACATAGTATAGTTTCCCAATTTTTCTCTTTTGATTAAATCTATTTTAGCTTTAATTTTGTCTGAAATCATGATTATCATTAATCTTTTTTAAAAATCTTACTTTTACTGATATCTTTTGTTTTTATATCACCTTCATTTTTTAATACATCCCTTCTCTTCCCCTGAAGTGAGTCATCTCTTGTAACAAAGAATTAAAAAGAAAGAAGAAAAGCAGAGATCAACAAAACCACCCAACATATCACATATGTCTAAAAGTATGTGTAATGTTCTATACCAACAGACCCTATACTTCTTCAAAGTAGGGAGGGAAGTACATTTTCTCAACTCTTCTCCCAGGTGGTCAATAGACTCATACAATTTTCAATTTCCTTTTCTTCTTTTTTGCTCTTTTCATTTGCAACATCATAGTCTTTGAATATATTGTTTTTCTGATTCTGCTTACTTCTCTTTGTATCCGTTCACATAAGGCTTCCTATATTTCTCTGAATTTTTCACATTCATCATTTCTTAGTATAGTAATATTCTATCACATCCATCATACACCACAATTTGTTTAGGCATTTCCCAACTGATGAGTATCTACCTTGTTTCTAGTTCTACTCTGTTTTCTAGTTCCAACCCCAAAAGTGATACTATGAATATTGTTGGCATACATAGGATCTTTCCCTGATTACTTACTGGAGTGAGTACCTCACTAGCAGAGCAGGGGAGAGTGGAGTGGTGGGCCATTCTAGGCTGCCATTCCTCTTACCTCCTCTTACTTCAGTCCAAATCTCCGGCAGTGAAGAAGTCTGTCAAATTCTCTCAATCCAAGACCATGGCCCATTTTTGTTGGCTGCCATGTTTTATCACCTTCTTTTGCGTATGTTTCTCTAAATACTAATTGGACAGCCAAAGCCCAGCTACTCTATGAAGAGGAAGAGGGGCCAAAGATGGAGAGGGACACTATATAGCCATAATGATATTTATATAGGTGAGCCAAACCTTGTCATTTTGGTTGAACCTCTCAATTAGCTGGAATCTTAAGCCCTTATCTCCAAGGGTCATTGGTAAGATCAAATGAGATGGTTTTGGTAATGCACTTAGCATAATGCTTGGCACATAGTGTGAACTTTATAAATGCTATTATTAAGATAATAAGACAGCCTACAGTGCTGATGGCTTCTCCCTAAATCTATATCAGAATTATGACTGTGTTTGATCCAGACTCCTGAGGGTTAAATAGCTGAGCTTGGTAGATGGGCATATTAAAACGCTGTCCACGGTTGGGCACCTCAGCTATTGTGGCAGCTACTGAGGCTTGGGATAGATATAATTTTGTAGCAGGGGAGGAGAGAAATAGCATAGCTGGGGCTTCTTATTTGTCTCCAACCCTTTATTTTGCCTTTGTGGGGCTGAGTCTATCATTAATTGGAATGTGAAAGAAAGGAAGTAAAGAACTTCCATATAAAGAACTCTCTTATTTATTAAAAGCCAAGAGGAGGCTCAAGTGACTTCCCAATATATTGAATTTGATTATCTGTCTGTGAAGGACAAGAGGACCAAAGACTCTGAAAATTAGGCCTGTGGTATTTGGAAAGTATGCTTGATGAATAAAACATTGTGGGAGGACATCTACTGATAGCAATGAGATTTCCTTACCAGGCCCATCAGAGGATCCCAAAGCACTTTAGAGTCATTTTTGCTAAGTGTCGCACCTTCTGGGTTGTTCCTAATACTGCCATTTAAAAGGAGGAGAAGAACTGGGGAGGAGGTCTCCTGATACATTGCCATTGTCTTGTGATTTAGAACAAGTTATTTCATTTGAGTCAATGAAGCCCCCAAGTCCCAATTCCCCATTGGAACCATTAGACCATCCTTCCTACTGCAGCTGAGTGTTTCAGTGAATCTGCTCTTGACTCTGATTGTAAGTATCAATCAGGAAAACAGCAATCATCCAATAAGGGGAAAAGACTAACACATCATTGAGAGATGTTAGTACAGAGTAGGGCATGGAGAGAAGCAAAGGATATTCGTACTATTCTCTGGGGCAGCTTATAGAGCAGAAAACCTGGAAATGTGTGCAGATGAAATTGTAGCTGTCAGACACAATCCCCACGATGTTCACAACGGAAAATACTGCTTAGTAGCATAAGTTTAAATAATTCAGCCTGGATTTCAAGAAGGGCTCATTAACTCTTTATGAACCAGGAAGTAGTTACTCAGAGAATGGAGCTCTTGGCTCCTTCCATGGACCCATTTCTGCCAGGAAAGGGCACCAAAAATCATAGACTATTAGGATTTGAAGGGCCTCTGGATATCATCTATATCAGAGGTTCTCAAAGTGTGGTCTGGTGATGCTGTGATGCTTTTAGGGGGTCCATGAGGTAAAAACTATTTTCATAATGACACAAAGATCTTTTAATTTGTAATCTGGTAAATATTAACAGATATAACCGGAGATATGGTGGAGTCAAGTTCTACAGGAGTCAGCTCCTACAGGTTCTCCTACCTATGTAGTACACATAAATTTTTTTCACCAAAAAAATTCATGTTAGGAAGCAAACATACATTTATTAAGTACTTACTGTGTGCCAGGCACTGTGCTGAGCACATTACAAGCACTTATTTCACTGGATCCTCATATCAACCCTGGGAGAGAGGTGCTGATATTACCCCCATTTTGTTTGTTGTTGTTGAGTTGTTTCAGGCATGACCGACTCTTTGTGGCCCACTTGGGGTTTTCTTGGCAAAAATACTGGAGTGGTTTGCCATTTCCTTTTCCAGCTCATTTTACAGATGAGGAAACTGAGGCAAACAAGGTTAAGTGACTTGACCAGAGACACACAGCTAGTAAATGTGTCTGAGGCCAGAATTTATCTCAGATCTTTTTGACTCCAGGCCCAATGTTCTATCCACTTGGCCATCTGGTGCAAGTCTCTTACCTCCTCTGTACCTTTACTGTGGGGGGAGGTAGTGTGCAATGCAAAGGACTATAGTCTTGTAGTCAGCAGCTTTTGAATCCTAGCTGTATTGCTTCATAGATGTGTGACCTTGGGTAAGTCCTTTTACTCTCTCTGGGGGGGCTGAACTAAGACGGTCTTTGGTGTCCCTTTCAACTCTTAACATTCTTCAGTTGTGTGAAAATGAAGGGAGTTAGACCTCGATCATTTCTGAGATCATAAGGTCATTGAGCTACAGCTGGAGGGGACTTCAGAAGCCATCTGGACTAGTCATTTTATAGACAAGGAGATGGTGATCTAGAAGGACAAGTTATGGTTATAGGCAGTAAAGGTCAGAGAGGATTTGAACCCTTCTCCTAGCTCCAAAGCCAATGCTGCTGCTTTTCCCTGTAACATACTCTCTCAAAGGTCACTTGATGATTCTAAAATTCTGTTTTTAAAATAGCTTGGTATCGTCTCCCTCCTCCTACCTCACCCCACATACCCTCCTCCATTTTTTCCCCTGTGGGGCAGCATGGAACAGTAGCAAGAGCATTACATCTGGAATCAGAATATCTGGGTTCAAATTCTATCTCTGGTATGAAATTAGGGAATCAGTTTATCAATAAACATATTAATTGCCTCCCTCCCTTAGCCTCAATCTCCTCATCTGTAAAATGAAGGGGTTGGATTGGATGGCCTCTGACGGGGTCCCTTCCCTCCCTAGATCTGTGATATGATTATGGGATCTTTGAAATTTTGCTGAAAGCAACTGAACTTTTAGCATTTGGAAAAAAAAACAGAGAAAAAGTCCCACTAAACCCAGTGATTTGATTACCAGAAGGTGGCAGTACTAGCTCAGATTATTTCCTCCTTTTTTTCCCCTAGCTACTTGCGGGGTTGTCACTTTGGCAGGGCTGGTGTGTAAATCACCTCCTGTTCCCATTTGTATCATTTAGCTGAATTCGACTGCAAGTTGTTTGTAATCTGCTGGGTCATTAGATGGATCCAGTCAACTCTGCCAAGGAAGTGTTTACTACTCCCTGCCTGCCTCCCTCTGACTCTACCTGCCTATGACACCCCAGGAAGTCCCAGGTCAGCTGCTTCCCATCGCTCAGAACCGACTCATTCAAAATGAGGCCCCTACGACTGCCTTGGCTGCAGTCCACAAGGCTCCCGGAAGCCAACCTGACGTAGGTATCAACACCTTCCCTGTCAAGGGTAAATGAACAACTTGGAAAAATGTATCCTGTGCTTACACGTCTGCTCTGGGGACAGGCTCCCTTCCCTCTGTCTGTTCTCAGCCTTGCTCGTACTTCTGCATCAGCTGTCTTTGCCGAGGGCAAAGCCAGATGGGTCTGGACTTCAGCAGCCGTTGATCCTAGCTGGGGGAGAGTTGATGATTAATTAGGGCTTGTCCATCAAGATGGCAGGTGACACTGGTAGTAAATAGAGATGTGCTCAGATGCTTAAAAATTTAACAGGTTGAAAAAAGTTCAGTTTCAATAATCTTTCCTTTTTCTACTTGTAGTTAGGAGCTGAAGAGCCAGAGGGCATTATCAGCCAGCACAAGGAGAAGCTCATTGATTTGGTTTGGTTCAATTTAATTCAATTGTTTCATTCCATTCAACTCAATGCAATTCAATTCGACTAAGCCAACATTTATTAAGCACCTACATTTTGCAAGCCCCATATTAGACACTAACAAAGATAAGTGACACAACCCATACACTAAAGGAGCCTTATAATCTTTTTTTAAAAATTCTTTAAAAAATTTTTTTATTAATTTATTTTGATTTATCAACAATCATTTCCATAAGCTTTTGAGTTTAAAATTTTTCTCCCTCTCCCTCCCTAAGACAGCACACAATCTGATATAGGCTTTACATATACATTCCTATTAAGCATATTTTCACATTAGTCATATTGTAAGGAAGAGAACCAATAGGAGAAACCACAAGAAAGAGGAAACAAAACAAAACAGAAGAAAAAAATAGCAAATAGTATGCTTCGATCTGCATTTAAACTCCATAGTTCTGAATTCTTTGGATATGGATAGCATTTTCCATCATGAAGCCTTTGGAGATGTTGCAGTGTGAGAGGTTGTGACCCCTCAAAGACTGAAGTACACAATGGGGTTGTCTGGAATGAATTCACAGACTCAAACATTCTTTAAGTCAAGGTGGCAAAAAGTTTATTGTTACGCTTTTCAGTGGGCAAGGATTCTTAAGGATCCTGCAACCTTTGAGTGGTACAGTTAAAGTTTATATAGGATAAAATACAATAAAACATGTGCCAAATATGCTAACAAGGTGATTCAGGGTGGGATTAAGGAGTGGTTAAGGAGTGGTCAGTTCTTAAAAGAACATGCACTTCTTGTACCTACTGCACCAGCATTTTACCCAGAGCTCACTGAGAAAAGCCCACAAGGGGGGCCACATGGAGGTGTGGTTTTAGGTCTGCTACATCACTAAGTTAAATAGAGTTCAGGGGTAACTGAGAGTTGTCCAGTCTGCCACCAATCAATGTCTTGTTTGACAAGATAGATGTAGGGAGTATACATATGTTTTAAGTCTAGAATACAGTTAATGAGGAGCCCAGGATGTAGATAATGAGGTAGGGCGGTAATATAGATAGTCCAGTGGATAAGAATGTCTTTATGACCCAGTGCAAAGCCAGTTCAAACTAATAATTCCTTCAGGTGCTATTTGTTACTGCACCAAGGAGAGAGATAAGGGTCTTGCTGGGGCCCACTCATGAGTAATTGCTAGGCACAGTGTCCTTGGGCTGAGGAGAAACTGTAAGGGATAGTGTTTCTGAGGCTAGGGAGAAATTGGGGTCCAAGCACAAGCACCCAAACCTAAGCACCCAAGCACCCCATAAGAGATGTCTTAGATCCTTGTATTGCTGAGAAGGATCAAGTCTATCAATATTAGTCATCACACAGCGTGGCTGTTACTATATATAACGTTCTCCTGATTCTGCTCACTTCACTCAGCATCAGTCCATACAAGTCTTTCCATGTTTTTCTGAAGTCTGCCTGCTCATCATTTCTTATAGCACAACAGTGTTCCATCACATTCATATATTCAGCTATTCCCCAATTGATTATCATCCTCTCAACTTCCAATTCTTTGCCACCACAGAAAGGACTGCTATAAATATTTTTGTATATGTGGGTCCTTTTCCCATTTTTATGATCTCTTTGGGATACAGGTCTAGAAGTGCTATTGCTGGGTCAAAGGGTATGCCTTATAATCTAATAGGGGAAATAAAATGTACTCAAATAATTGATACATAATAAAATAAAAATAAGGGTACAAAAGATACACATACAGAGTACAAAGAAGTCCAGGAGAAAGAGAAGGCAAGGAACACAAGGGGACCAGGGAGCTTCATGGAGGAGGTTGACATTTAAAGGATGGTTAGCTTTTAAACAAGTAGACGTGGGTTGGAGAAGGACATTCCACGCATGGGGGGAGAGTGTGAACAGAGTTACTAAGGAGGAAGAGTGTGGGACATATTCAAAGAATGGTCTGGCCACAGATGGAGTACATGACAGGAAGTAGTGAGACAGAAAGCTGAAAGGGTAGACTGAGGCCAGATTTTGGAGCATGTGAATGCCAAGCTAAGGAAGTTAGGCTGTTTTAGGTGGGCAATAGGGAGATGCTAAAAGCAGAATGATATGTTGGGATCTGTGCATTAGGAAGATGTCATTGTAGTTAAGATGGAAGTGGATGAAGTTCTGTGGCCTTCAGCAAAGGCACTGCCCAGGTATGGTCAAGGGAAGGAGCCATCAGATTTTTTCCAAGCTCTTTCTGTGCCTTCCCTCATCTGTATGACACTGCTGCCACCATGCAATCTGGGAGGGGTTCCTTGTGAACTAATTGTTTTGAATATACACTGGGAAAGAGAGTATTAAAGCAGACTGCTCACTCTAGAGAGTGATTATAACTCAAGGGATACATTGCCACCACACCAGGATCTCCCATGGCTGCTCTATTAACTCCAGGCCTGGGACCAGCCACTCCACAGGAATTCCAAGACATGTTCATTTGTTCTACCTGCCATCTGCTGCTCCCAAATGCCAAACAGTGACAAGTCATCAACTCAGGCTTCCCGTGTTTTACTTCCAAGGTTGCCATTTTGTCACCTGCCAGCCAAGTGTCCTAGTAAACACCTTTCATGAGAGAGCTTTCATATCATGTGCAGCAGGTTGGATATGGAAACCTCCAAGTCCCTTCCAACTCTAGCACTAGGGTTCTTTGGCCCAAACTAGCCCTGGATGTCAACTTATCAACTTGTCTGGAAGAGACCATGATTTTAAGCCTTCCCAAGTCCATTTTCTTGATAGTTTCTGTGAGTTATTATCAAGGGCAGCTCAGTGGTATACTGGATAGAACGTTGGACCTGAAGTCAGGAGGATTCATTTTACCGAGTTCAAATCTGGCCTCAGACACTAGCCATGTGACCCTAGGTAAGTCACTTAAGCCTGTTTACCTCAGTTTTATCGTCTATAAAATGAGATGGAGAAGGAAATGGCAAGCTACTGTAGTATCTTTGCCAAGAAAACACCAAAATGGGGCCATAGAAAGTCAGACATGACTGAAAGGACTGAACAATAGCCCCCAACAACATGAGTTATTCTCACTATCCTAGGGACTGCTCCTCCTTTCACATAGGCAGAGTTGGCTTTGAGACCCTTTCTTTTCACTTAAGGAAGACTGTACGTATGTTGGAGACAGTTCTGGTTCTGGGGTCAGAGGACCTGGGTTCAAATTCTGACTCTAATGCTTATCATGTATGTGAACTTGGGTAAGTCCCTTTTCATGGGCCTAAATTTTCTTATCTGTAAAGTGAGGGGATTGGATTAGGTGGCCTCTGAGGTTCCTTTCAAATCTAAATCTAAAGATCCACTCTCTAAAATCTGTGATCAATAAGCCATGTGCTTGGCCTGTGCTAGGTGGAGTTGGCAGTTACTTACATGGTGTGATTCACAGGACATTTCTTGTCTTGCCTAATGATGCCAGCCTGGTGCCTGGAATGTCACTGTTAAGCATCAGACAGCAGGTCTTTCCTGGAGACACTAGGCATAGGTTAGCAAAGGGGACCCTTTATGGAGAGCCATGGGAGCTCTAGGCTTCTGCATAATGGTTTAAGCTGGTAAAAGGGAGATGGGAGAGCACTAAAGGCAGTATTTGCCTTCCCAACTCTGCTTTAAGCCAGCTTCAGGTTAGGAAGGTTCTGTTCAACGTCTGTTGGGCTTCTTCCCATGTTGGCTGCCCATGAGAAAAATTTCTAAGAACTAAGAGCACTGCGGCTCCCTCCCCTTTCCCTTATGTAAATATATAAAGTACAGTCCCTCCAGAGTACCAGGCAAATAATCTGTGAGCAGAATCTTAGTGCGTTAGACCTGAAAGAAACCTTTGACAACGATCAGTCTAACCCCTTCATTTCACAGATGAGGAAACGGAGGCCAAAAGAGATGAAAGGCAAAGAATACTGAGGGACTCATGTGAGCACAGATGAACAGACTGTGGCATATAAATGTAATGGGACATTCTAGTGTCAAAAGGAATAAGAAATATGAAGAGTTCAGAGAAATATGGAAGAATTGAATGGATTGATTCAGATCCGAGAAAGCAGAGCCAAACAGACCTCACACACAGTGACTAGAATATTGTAAAGAAAGTTGATATTCAGAGGCAACAGAGCTTTGGCCAAAGAGAAGGTCAAAGTTGTCACCATACTATCCAAGCTAGAGAAGGTGTCCTTTTTTTAATCAATAAAATAAAACTTTGGAAAGTGACACATTATCACCAGAGTCATAGCTAGTGAATTCTGTGCCCAGGGCATTTCAATTTGTGAGGGAATAGGAATCATCTAGTCACAGTACTAATAGCTAACATTTACATAGTTCTTCTAATTAACAAACAGTACTAATAGCTAACATTTACAAAGCTCTTCTAATTAAGGAGGATTTTGTCTCACAGCTCCTGGAAATTATCTGGGGATAGGGAAGATGGAAACCCTGGAAACTGCAAGGCTGCTGCTGGGGAAGCCCATAGCCTTGGGGAGGAAGAATCTGAATAGGGTGGGGTGAGAATTGGAGGAACTCACCTATGTGGCAGCCTCAGCAGGGGAAGAAGTGTGCTTTCTGATAGCTTCACATTTTAATGAAGGATTCTTCCAAGTCTTGCCTCTGACCCATACCAGTTTATTGACACAGGACGCTGCCTCTCATCGATCCAGGGTAGCTTCCTAAGGCTTGCTGCATTGGTGGAGGGAGTTTTGTCACCAGGATCTCCCTGCACAGGTGAAATCACCTCTCTGGAGTTTTGTTTAAAGTTGCTAAGCTCAGCTGTTTCTTTACTATAGGCATTCAATGGCTGTGATCTCTGTATCTTAAGGGAAAATCCCAGCTGTACTTCTGGTTAACAGTCACATTCATGCTGCTTTTGCAGTTTTGGAGATATATACATTCACTGAACATACTTGGCAGGGGAGTTTGTTTGGGAGTTGTTGGGAAGCGTCTGTTGTGCCAAAACAAAATGTGTCAACCAAGTCTTACAAAAATAAAAATAAATCAAAAGTACCAGATTTGGAGTAAGAAGATCTGGATTCAAATTTCTGTTCTGTTGACTACTTCTCTTACTTTGGGCAAGTAATTTCACTTCTCTGGGACTCAATTTCTTTGTTTTCCTTTTGTATTTGTGTCCCCAGAGCCTTAGCATTGTTCCGAGCACATAATAGATGATTAATAAATTCTTATTTATTCACAACATCTCTCATATCCAATCCCTTCTCTCCACTCACAGAGGAACAACCATAGTTTAAGTGCTCATCACCTCTTGCCTAGGTACTTTGGAGAGCCTTCTCATTGGTTTCAAGTCATTCTCCTTTCTGGTCCACTCTCTGCAGAGCTGCTAAAATGATTTTTCTTAAACACACATATGCCATGAGACACCCCATTCAAACAGTCCTAATAGCTTCCTGTTGCCTCTGGGAATAAAATATAAGCTCCTCTGTTTAGCTTTTAATGCCCTGTACAACCTGACCCCCAACCAGTCTTTCCAGGCTTTTTAGACATTACTCCCCCTCTCCCAGGGATGTGCTGAAGTCAGTTCAGCCTGATTACAATAAAATTGTCACTGGGAGTATTTACACCTTGAAAATCAGCAGCTGAAAATCAGAGCTTTATTTATTGTTTTGCTGCTGATTGTCAAGACTTAAGAAACTTCTGTAGAAAATGATGATAATGCAGGTTAAATTTGTTTGTTTGTTTTTAATCTTAAACTTAAATACCAAATGAGAAAAGAAAAAAAAATTGTCATGTACAGAGTAGACCATAAGAGAAGATTCAGTTTTCTTTGCTGCCTTGTTGGTTTTCTTTGTTCTCTGCTGTGTACTTTTTCCTTTATTTTTTCCCTCCCTCCCCCACCACCCAAAGAAGACTACAATTGTGTGTATATATATATATATATATATATATGTGTGTGTCTCTCTCTATATATATATAGAGAGAGACACACACACACATATACACATATATGCATAGATATTTATAAACATAAACATATAGACATATATATATATAGACATATATACCTATACACTCATACCCATATATGTAAGAGTGTAATGTGCTTATTTCCTCCTATCATCTGTATCTCTTTTTTCACATACTAAATTCTACTCTTGCCCTTTATTTTATCTTTGTGTGTAACTCTCATTTTTGTGTTTCCTGAAAGCAACATATTATTGAATTCAAATTTTTGATCTGCTATTCATTTGCATTTTATGGGTAAATTCAGCCCCTTTACATTCTAAGCTACCATTATTTGTTGTGTATTTTCCTCCTTCCTATTTTCCCTCAGTATCTTTCTCATCCTATTTACCCTATCCCGCCTCATGCTTCTGCTTTACTTCTACCTACTACCTTGCCCTCCTATTCCTTAACCTACCCACCCCTCTATGAGTCCCTTATCCTCTCCTCTACTCCCTCCTAAATCTTAATCTACACAGCCTTCTATACCCTGCCCCATCCTGTTCCCTCACCTTGTTTCTTTATGAATTTAGAAGACTTTTATACCCTTCTAAATGTATATGTTCTCTCTTTAACCCAGATCTGATGTGAGTAGGGTTCCAGCACTACTAGCCCTCCTCCACCATCTGATTCTTTTGTATCAGTTCTTCCTCTTGTGCCTCATTTGTAGGAGACAATTACTCTTTTTTGCCTTTTCCTCCATAATTTTGCTTTTTAGGATCACATCATACTCAGCTCTACCCCAGTCTTTCTTTTGAACTACCCATTTACTAATGACAACCTTAGGCATATAGTTTACATTTCCACATATAAAAAGTAAACATTTTCTCCTTTTTGAGTCCCTTGTATTTGATCTGTGATGTTTACTTGACATTTCTCCTGGATCCTGTATGTCAAATTTTCTATTGAGTTCTGGTCTTTTTGTGACAAAATCCTAAAAGTCTGTCAATTCATCAAATATCCATTTTTCCCATTAAGGATTATGTTTAACTTTACTGGGTGATATTTTTGTCTACAATCCCAGTTCTTTTTCTTTTGCTCTTCAATATATAGTGTTCCAAGACCTGCAATCTTTTAGTGTAGCCACTGCTAGGTCTTGTGTAATTCTTCTTGGGTTTTTTTTGGGGGGGATTGTTCTTATTTTTTTTTTTTAATTTTTCCTCAATCTCTCTTATTTAGTCTTTTTTTTAGTTCTTCTAAGACTTCTTTTTGGGCAGGTAACCATTTGATGTTACTCTTTGGGGTCGGAGAGGCTTTTATTGCTTCAGTATCCTCCTTTGAAGATGAATCCCAATCTTCTCCATTCCCACAGTAACTGTCTATGGTTGAATTCTTTCTTCTTTGCTTGCTCATTTTTGTTTTGTTTTGCTTTATTTTTAGCAGCTTGTTATTATAATCATCTCTAGTCCTGGGGTGTGGGAAAGGTGCCTCTGGCCTCAGTTCCTTCTTACTGTTATTTTTTGAACTTTTTCCTGGGCCCAACCTCTGCACTCATTTCCACCTCCAAGCTACAGGTAGTCTCCCCCACCTACACCCACACACTATGCTGGAAATGCACTTGCTCCCTGAGGACGCTCCAGTGTCTGTAACCTTCAGTTCTCCCCTATGTCCTGGAATGGAAACCAAGAAGTCAGCTCTCCTGTAAGTGCCCACAGTCAGTAGTGTGTCTGTCCCACTGCTTCTGCACTCATGGGGTATGTATAGGTTTCTTCTCACCTTCTCCGCAGCTCAGAACCACATCTTGGCAGCACAGCTGGGCCTGGCATCCCTCAGCAGGAGAGGGGTTCCATTTTCCCCTGCTCAGATGTCTGACCGCCCCCCTACCCCGCCCCAGTCTGTGAGGTGAGAATTCCTGTAGCTGAGGCTGAGGCTGCCTCCCAACCCAGCTGCCCCCAGAGCTTCTTGTTTGTTGTTTCAGGGGAGATAGCCTGCAGGTGTTTGCAATTTACTCAGTCTGAACCTCCATCCTGAGGTCTTTCTTCAGATCTTCTCCAGTCATTGCAGGAGGACCACTGCTCTGCCCCAACTCTTGTTTATTTTTGTACCTCTATGTTCACCCTGAGGTGCTGTTTCATCTTGTTTGTGGAGGAAATCTGGAGAGTTTGGAATTTTGAGACCTACTCTGCCATCTTCCCAAAGTCCTCTAATGCAGGCTAAATTTGAAAGTATGTCATATGCATTTCATTTTTAGAGAGCCTGTTGTTAAACATTTAATGGCTCACATGTCACACTCACACACACACATACTTCAGCCCCTCCTTGATCTGTGTTCAAGTCAAATATGCCTTCTCTCTCTTTCCCTCACACACAATACTCCCTCTTCCTGCTCAGCACCTTGGATTGGCTGCCCTAGGTGCCTGGAATACTTGGCCACCTCATGGAGACCCTCTTTACCTTTAAGACAAAGCTTATGAATGATGTTCTTCATAAAGTCTTTCTTCATCCTCCTAACTGCTAATGGCCTCATTTCTAAGCTACCTGGTATTTAACTACTTTGGGTATATTTGTATTTATTCACTTTATATTAATGCTGTATATATTTATATATGTGCTTGTCTCATTTATTAGAATGGAGCTCTTTGGGAATAGGAATGGCTCCATTCTTTGACCTATTACTTCGGCACCTACCTAGCACAGTATCTGGCACAGAGTAGATGCTTAATAATGAATTGGAGGTTAGTTTGTTTATTTGGAAAAGAAAATATAGAATAATTGATCTCTGATTTTTTTTTTTAGCTCTAAATACTTTAAGTGACTTGCTCAAGTTTCCATAGCTATATAGTATTCTGGCCAAAGCTGGGGCTCAGGTTGAATGAGTACAAGTCAGTCTCATGAATCCTACCTCGTTCTCTACAATCCCCTGTGGGTCACAGATCCTGCAGCTCAGTCTCTGGATTCAAGCATCTCATAGCCAGAGCAGGCTGGTATTTCTAAGGAGTTCTGTTGTCATGGTGACTTCTTTATGTTATTTGTCACTGGTCCTCAGAAGAGCTCAGGCAAAAACCAGCAAATGAGATTCTTAAACAGCTCCTAAATAAAAACCATAAAGGGAGATCAGAAGCAGACAAGCAACCTGTTCATCAGGTGGAGAATCAATATCATCAGTGCCATCCATAAACATTTATTGAGCACTTATCATTTGCTGGGCACTGGGCTAGGTGCTGGTAGAAGGAAAATGATTAAAATGTGGTTTCTGCCCTCTGGGGGCTTGCAGTCTAACTGCTTGCTCTGGGCATGGACATAAAAACACTCTCAGCCAAGGAAGCAGGTGCTCCATGCCAAATGAAGAGTAAGACAGTGAGTGCTAGTGGAATTTAGAGCAGGGTTTCTGCTAGTGAGGATTGTCAAAGAAGTTTTTATCAAGGATGTAGGGTATGAAGAAAGGATGGGCGGGACTTCAGTCAGTAGAAAGGAGGAGACAGAGCATTCCAGATAAGGGAAATGGTGTGAATAAAGGTAACAAGGAAATTGTTCATAGCATGTTCAAGGGAATGCCAGCTCTGATGCCACCTGGGTGACTTTGGGTTTCCTCCTTTACCACTCTGGGCCTCAGTTTCCTCATCTGTAAAATGATAGGATTGGATTAGACCAAATGAGAATTTCTGTAAGGCAAAGCTTAAGATGCTATGTAAGTGTTAGCTCTTATTAGTATTATTACTAGATGATTCCTGTTCCCTTTCAACTCTATATATGTGTTCTTATGAATTGAACAATTTGGTCTGAGGAGGGCGCTCCCTTATCAGGATGGTAGTAGAATTTTGGAGCAGGATAGTAATGTATTCAAGATAGAGTTTTAGAAAGATTAAGAGCAGAATGCAAAGAAAAGATTGGGAATGGGGAAAGACTTGAAGTGGGGGTGGGGAGGACAATTAGGAGGGTACAATGGTGCAGGTATGAGGAAATGAGAACCTAACTTGGGTGAAGAGAATAATAGCTTGTATTTAAACAAGACTTTAAAGTTTAACATTCTTCACAACAACCTCTATGAAGGAGGTAGTACAGGTAGCATTGAGTCCATCTTATAGTTGAGGAAAATGAGGTTCAGAAAGGTTGAAATGCTTTAGGCCTCACAACTGAGTGTCAAAGCTAGGATCTGAAGATAGGTCTTGAGTTCAGAACTTTTGAAGGAGTAGAAAGGGAGTGGGGCAGATATGAGAGAATCAGTAGGATCTGATATCTGACAAGATGTATATACATACATACATACATATATATATATATATATATATACACACACACACACACACACACACACACACACATAGATGTATATATATGTATATCTCTTCCCTAACCAATTTTTATTTTTAAAACAACTGATGCTTTTTGTTGTCACATCAATTTATTTCTAAATGTATACTCTATTCTTCCATCCAGAGAGTCATATCTTGTAACAAATATTTTTACAAAAAAAGGAAAGAAAAGCAATTTCACAAAACCAGTACATTGCCCCTGTCTGACAATACATTATTCCACTCCCATAGGCCCCCCCACCCCACCCCTGCAAGGAAGGGAAGAAGGTATATTTTTGAAACTATTCTTTCAGTGCAAGCTTGGTCAAAATTATGCGAT
The DNA here is from genome assembly GCF_003287225.1 of Phascolarctos cinereus. Lineage (NCBI taxonomy): Eukaryota > Metazoa > Chordata > Mammalia > Diprotodontia > Phascolarctidae > Phascolarctos > Phascolarctos cinereus. Next base: position 216,986,048 of record NW_027555625.1, read on the forward strand.
GCTCAGTTTCATTTTATTACTTACTATTCTTTCCATTTTAATTGTAGTAATTGTACATATCATTTTCTTGGTTTTGCTTACTATACTCTGTATCAATTCATGTAATTCTTTTTAATGCTTTTCTGATCTCTTCATATTTGTTTTTCTTATAGTGAAGTAATACTCCTTTGCATTCATGACCATTCCCTTGTGGGTGCCCTGCCCAGGCTTCAAGTGAGACTTTTTCAAATTAAGGGAGTGACTTAGCACATGACACCATGTCTACTGCTAGGACTTGTTTTCTATAGGACAGGGACACCATTGTAATAAGACCCTGGAAGAGTTTGCCCAGGGTTTGGACAAGAAAGTGGAGTCAATGCAGATTAAAGCATACTATTTGATCTCTTTTTTTCTTTTGTTGTTTTGTTTTATTTCTTCTTTCTTGTGGTTCCTCCCATTGGTTCTAATACTTCCATGACTAATGTGAAAATATGTTTAGTATGAATGTATATGTAGAGCCAGATGAGAATGCATGCTGTCTTGGGGAGGGGGGAGGGAAGGAAGGGGAAGAAAATTGAAAACTCAAAAGCTTATGGAAGTGAATGTTGAAAACTAAAGATAAATAAAATTTTAAAAAGTGGGATCATGTTGCAAGGCATATGTTGCAAGGCATATGCTAGTGAAAGACCTTTAGGCACAAAGTATTGGGATGATAGTTTCTATACCATCACAGGAAGGAAGTATCCTCCCTCTGCCCTTGACAGATGTTGGTATATTGGCTCATAGACTAAATTATCCTGCCTTAGGTACACTCTACTGTGCAGGAGAGCAATAACATCCCTAAGACCAAAAGACCTACATCTCCTGGGTGATTGGGCTGTGAAGCATGTGGGCAGGCAGTATTGTAGCATTCTTCTCTAGTTACATGTCAAATAGTAGAATCTCTACGTCAAAAGGGATGAACAATTTAATGACTTTTTCCTCTTAATTCCAAATTGCTTTTAGGATAGTTGTCCCAATTTTCAGCACTACCAAGACTGAGTTCATGTACTCATCTTTCCATAAGCCCTCCAATGAGGACTATTCCTGTCTCTAAAACAATATATTGCCATTGGTATTTTTGTTTTTTATTGCCTACACTTGCCCTATATGTCTCCCTCTCCCAGACAGCCATCTCTTATAATCAAATAATTTTTTAAAAGGAAAAAGAGAAAAAAATCAGTAAAACCAATCAATAATAACAAAAAAGGCACTATATTCAATGCTCTATAACCACGGACCCCCACATCTGCAAAGAAACAAAGGGAGGTATCTTCTCATATTGCTACTTTGAGACCAAGTTCCATCATAATTTTTTTAACATTTAGCTTAGATTATTTTTATTGTTGTTGTTCTTTCCCTTTAAATTGTTGTAGTCTTTGTACATATTATTTTCCTGGCTCTGCTTACTATACTTTGAATCAATTCATATAAATATATCTGTGTTTCTCTGTATTCATCAGTTTGATTGTTTCTTGCAACACAGTAATATCCTATTACACTGGAGTAGCACAATTGTTTAGTTGCTCCCCAGATGATGTACATCCACTTTTACTTCCTTTTCTTTGCTACCACAAAAAGTGCTGCTATAAATATTTTGCTGTTTATGGAACCTGTCTTTTTGTCAGTGACCTCCTTGAGGTTTCTGCCTAGCAGCGGAATCTTTCCATCAAAAGGTTTGGATATTTTTGCCACTTTACTTGCATAATTCCAAATTGTTTTCCAAATCAAGTTGTACCAATTCACAATTCCACCAACAATGTTTTAGTGTCTCCATATTTCTATATTCCTTTAAATATTGACAGTCTTTTCTTATCTGTGCTAAGTTGCTTTGCATAGGTGAAACTTCAGAGATATTTTGATTTGTGATTTAGAGTACTGTTTTATATTGTTGTTAATACCTTGCAGTTCTTTTGAGAATTTTTCATATCTTTTGGTCACATAAATATTGGCTATTGGCTTTTGGTCTTATATGTTTCTGTTGGTTGTTTATATACCTTGGAGAGCAAAACTTTGATAGAAATATTTTATATGAATATTTTCCCTCATTTGATTGTTTCATCTTATCCTAGTTGTAGTTATTTTGTTCAAACAAAAGCTTTTTATTTTCATGTAATCAAAATATTTTAGTTTTGTAATAGCCTGTCCCTTGTTTGATTAATAATTCATTGCCTCATTATTTGTGGGAAAGGTACCCGGTTTAATTATCTCTTCAATATTTAGGTCACTATCCACAGTAAGTGTGGTGGTAAGTGTGTGGTAAGACAACGTTTAATCTTAATTCTGCTTTACTGCTTTCTATTTTTAACAGCAATTCTTGCTACTACTGAAGTTCATTCCTAGGTAATTTAGGTTTTGAAGTTTATCAAACACTCCATTATTGAGTTGAATTATTTCTGATTCTTCCTTGTGTAATCTGTTCCATTGATCTACTTTTCAATTTTTAACTAGATCCAAATATAATTTTAATGTTTATTGATTTATGATGTAGTTGGATATCTGGTAGTGCTATTTTCCCTTTATTATTAACTTTTCATTATATCCTTTGATATTCTCGGCATTTTGTTCCTCCAAATGAATTTATTATATCTAGTTCTGGAAAATATCCCTTAGTAGTTTCATTTGCATAAGAGTACATCAGTAAATGACTTCTGGTAGTATTGTGATTTTATTTTATTATCATGGTCTTACCTATAAGCATTGAATATCCCTGCAATTACTGAATTTGGGTTTTTTTAAATAGTGTATCTCTACAGATATTGAATGTGCTTTGCTAAACTGAGTCCCAAATATTATTTTTTGCATTCTGTAGTTATTTCTTTCTTTTATTTTAAAGAAAGAAATTTTTTTGTTTCTTTTTAAAATGTATTCGTTTATTTTTAGTTTTCAACATTCACTTCCATAATATTTTGAGTTCTAAATTTTCTCCTCCTCCCTCTCCTCCCCTTTCTTTTTGTAGTTATTTCAAATGGAACTTTCATTCCTATATTTGGCTTCTGCATTTTATTATTGCTATCTAGAAATGCTATTTATTTGGGTGAGTTTATTTTGTAACTTGATACTTAACTGAAGCTATTAATTATTTCAGGGTTTTGTTTTGGTTTGTTTTTGTTGCTGCCAAATCTCTCTTATTTCCTAATTAAGCCATCATATCATCTGTAAATAAAAATTGTTTTGCCTACCCTGCCTATCTGTCTGAATTTAATTCTTGTTTTCTTGTCTTACTGCTAGTGTTAGCATTTCTAGAATTATATCAAATAAAAGCAGAGAAAAGAGGCAACTTTATTTTGCTCCTGTGTTTCTTGGAAAAGCTTCTAGTGTTTCGTCATTGTATATAATACTAGATTTTGGTTTTAGATAGTTACTTCTTGTATTTAAAAAAGATCTTCTAACAAATATAAATTTGTGAGAAAAGCAATATTGAATAGAAGTACTGTATGTTAGAAACTATTCTATTTCCCAAATCATATAATCCAATTCTACCCCCTGCTCTTGACCACCACTACCATTATGATTATTTTCTTTCCCAATGGCAAGAAGCCTTGTATGCTTCCTCACCCCACCTCGGCTCTTTCTCTTTCCTTCTTATAGCTATATTGAATCAATATCTGACACTATTTGAGGGACAAACGGAGGGTGTTCCAGTTAGAGTCTCTGAAGCATTGGGGTTCTTCATCTAAGCCTGGGCGCTAGTTGGAAGGCAGCACATTTTCATCTTCTTTCTTCCTTGCTTTGTACAAAGTCAGTGCCTGTCACTTATTGCTGAGAAGATAGAGGCTGCCTCTGCAGGCAGAGTCATGGATGGGGCTCGAGCACAAGCCTATGATTTAGCTTTTATCTTTGCTACAATAATGTGTGCAATGGCTGAGCACTCTGAGGAATATAGTTCTTTTGTGTTAATTCATAAAGATTTTACTTTGTAAGAGTTCTCTCTTTGTTCTGTGGATTCAGCTATAATTACTCTGCCTTTTATACATAATTTTTCTTTTTTTTTAAGGGTTAGAAAGTTTAAGTGGCAAGGAGAAAATAACTAACCTGCTATATTGCTGGTCACATTACTTTGCCACAGTTCTAGTTTAACAATGATCTTTCAAAGACAACATCGCTGCCTGAATGAATCAGTGAAAAAGTACTGAAATTGGAGCCAGATACCTGAGTTCAAATCACTAGCCTTATTATACATTTGCTATGTGACCATGGGCAAATTATTTAACTTCTCCAGGCCTCAGTTTCCTCAACTGTAAAATAGAAGAATGTGACTAACTGAAATCTAAAGTCCTTTGGAGCTTTAAAATTATGATCCTCATTTGACAGGTGAAGACACTAAGGGCCCTATGATTTGCTTAACATCAAACTGCTGGTAGGCAATAGATCTAAGACTTGCAAAAGCACAAAATGTCAAACATGGAAGGGGCCTTGGCAGGTTATGTATTTGGCCCCATTCTTTTCTTGTTTTGAAAGAATTTATTCTTAATTCGTAACCACAGGCAAAAACACATATACAAGCAACAATAAAAATAATTGTACATAAATTGATAAATTTTGCTATCTTTAATTTTTTAATGTTTATATCACTGTTTATCAGGAAATTGAATGTCCAGTTACAAATAGAACTTTAATATCCTCAAGAAATGATAGAGTGGGCTCTAGTGACTGCGTAGTGAGCCTTTGGCCCAGTTCTGACCTTGGCATGTCCTATGACCACTCAGGGCTTCAATTTTTCCGGTTTGCAAAGTAAGAATGACCTCAGGAACATTGCCCAGAATTACAGGGGCAGTAAAAGGATTTAAAAAGTGTTATGGATGATGGTAATATGGCAAAGTCTTAGAGAGTCACTCATGTCTCAGCTTGAAGGAAAGGCTTTCTACATAGGGAATAGTTGCATGCTTTGGAAAGATATGAATCAAGAAGGAGTGTGGCTGTTGTCTCAGATGAGCAAACTGCTTGTTACTCCCAAGACAGCCTCAGTGGCACTGTCAAGCCAAGAGACCAGAATGTGTTCCACACAATAGATGAGTGCTGGCTTCCCAGGCAGAGGGAACAAGGTCATCTCAGAGCTGACTGAGGGTACTGTGAAGGTGACTCTCCCCCCTAGGCACTCCTCCCATGCTCCCTGCCTAATCAAGCAGAAGGTTGGGGACACAATCAGTTCAGGTACCTCAGTCAGGAAATCAAGTCTCTTTTCCTGCTATACCATCAGGAAATGGAGCGACATCAATGGAGATATGAGTAGAGTGAGTGTTCTATTCTACTGAATAGAAAAGAGAGTAATGACAATAATAATAAATGATGATGATAATGATAATTAGCATTTATACAGCACTTTAAGTTTTGCAAAGCACTTTTTAAGTATTATCATATTTGATCCTCACAACAATAGATATTATCCCCATTTTACAGATGAGGAAACCTAGGCAGACAGAAATTAATAGACTTGCCTAGGGTCACATAGTCAGTAAGTGTCTGAGAAAGAATTTGAACTTGGGTGTCTCTGACTCCAGGGCCAGTGCTCTATTTACTGGGCCACCTAGCTGCTTCTATTTTCAATTAGTAATTTCTAGGGAATAGGCAATTTATGGAGCCCTAAGGGGCAGAGGTCATTGAAGAGAGAAGCCCAGTCCTTTTGTTAATTTTCCTTACCAGGGTTAATGAATGTGGTGAATGGTGCTAAATTTGTGGCCTATGGATGCAGGGACAATAGTGCTGTAAAAAATATTCCCTCTCCCCTTGTACCCTCCTCCCCCCAAAAAAACCAGATTGCTGACTTCCTAACTCTCTTCTCTAGATGTTATCCTGAGGATGTCCATGCAGGAGGAGGCACACATATGTCTTTGAAATGCTTTGTTCTAGTCCACTCTTAGCCCAGGCCTAAAAGGGCCAGACGATCTGTCTGTCACATTCCTATGCTGTTACTGCCACCACCAGGAAGCACCTCTATAATCCTCTTCCCCCTAAACAGTTTCATTTATTCCCTGACGCTGTGTAAATTAATCCCTCCTACTTCAAGTATAACAAAATATAACCTTCCCTACCGGATTCAGAGTCTCTGAAGAAAGATGTGGTTGTCCAGGGGTCTTAAATTTAGTTTCTTTTTTTTTTCTTTTTGGTGAGGCAATCGGGGTTAAATGACTTAAATTTAGTTTTTTTAGGGACAGAAGCTTAGTTGCTGTGGCCGTGTGGCTGGAAGCCCTGGAGAGGCTTCTCAGGGCAGATGATTTTTTAAAAAGCCAATCAAATAGGTTATTGTAGTTTGGGTTTTTTGGGTTTTTTGCTAAGCTTTTTTTCACTAGTCTAGTTTTTCCATCTAAGACATATTCAGAAAACATATGTATATATGTACATGTGTGTGTTAGTTTCTGTGAGTTACCCATGTGTCAGATGCTTCCTCTAGAAATGAAGGGTCCAGTTAAAACTCTTCTCTGACTTGTTCCCACCCAGATAATTGGGGAATAAAGCATTTAACACTTTCTGTGTTTCCCATTGCTCTGGTATAATAACTAGCACTTTCTTGGGGCAGCTAGGTGGTACAGTAGATAGAGCTCTGGCCTTGGAGTCAGAAGGACCTGAGTTCAAATCTAGCCTCAGACACTTGGTACTTACTAGCTGTGTGACCCTGGGCAAGTCACTTAATTCAAATTGCCTCACCAAAAATAAAAAAGAAAAAGAAAAAAGAAAAAAAAAGAACTAGCCCTCCCTATAAGCACACAGGGTGTCAAGGCTCAGAGCATGAACAGACTTATTTTCAGTTGAAGAGAAACAAATAAATCTTGTATCTGAGCTTATACAAAATAAAAACTATCCTATGTAAGAAGATCCTATAAGAAAATTTAAAAAGAAACTATAAAAACAACAATAAACAGTTGTCTTCCAGAAACCTGTCTTGTCTTAGTCACTGACAGTAGAGGTATCAAACATACACCCCATGGTAACATGCTAATATTAAAATGTAATTAGAAAGTATTTAACAAAATAAAGAATACTATAATAAAAGTTGATAATATTAACTTGTAGTTTTGTAAGACATTATGCAGCCCAGAGGGATCATTACGGAGGGCGGAGGGCTTAGTGGCCTCTGTTTAATTGGGTTAGACAGGTTAATTGACTTGCCCAGGGTCATATAGCTAGTGACTATCTGAGATGGGATTTGGACTTAGGTCTTTCTAACTCTAGGTCTAGCACTCTATTCACTGTGCCCCCTAGTTGTTGTATATATGTGTTTGCCTGTGTGTGTGTGTGTGTGTGTGTGTGTGTGTGTGTGTGTATGCCAAGCTCATTATTGTAATTTCATTTGCACAAGTTATATATAACTAGAAAAGGATCTGTGCTAATCATGTAGTAAGAATGAGTAGTACTCCATGGACAGACTAGCACTAGCATTTGTAAAACATTAAAGGACCTAGAGAAAGGCCTCCAGTGAACTGGGTAGACCTCCAGGAAAAATTCGTGGAAGGATATAGACAAAAATTGCACAGGATGAGGGTTGCGGGATTTAGAGTTTGAAGGGACCTTACCAGATGGCTAGTCCAACCCATGGAGAAGTCACCACTACAACATGCCCAGTAAATTGTTATCTAATATCTACCCAAAGGCCTCCAATGGGGAGGGGGAGACAGGAACCAACTATCTTTTGAGGCAGATACTCCATTTATTGATAACTGTAATTATTAAAAAGCCTTTACTTACATCAAGCCTAAATTTACATCTTTTCACCCTCTGTTCATTGTTCCTAGTCCTGCCCTGTGGAGCCAAACAGAACACATCTATTATAGTCCATAGCTAGGCATGTGCACATTCCCTGGGTTTGAACAGACTCTATGGTTCAAAGGCAGTCTCAAGCGGCTGGCCCTAGGCTGTGGAGGGGATAGGATTCCCCATGTGGCAATCGGAGGATACTGCTCACCAATAGCCCCTGCCACATACACAGCTAGATCAGAAAGTTTTCTTTGCTTCATGCAAAAAGAAGGTTTTGTACACTGCCGATGTAGTCCCTGGCATTCCTCTGGTCCTATAAAAAGTACCCGCTAAGCTAGATTCCTGCCGTCTCACACCTAGTGGATTCTCCACACTGCTGGCTACATTTGTCACAGTTCAATGATCATCTGCAAAGAAAACGTTAGTCAAGGCAAAGTCTTGGTACTAAACCAGGATAACCAACGTGTAGTTGAGATCCATTTATGAGCTAACTGAAGTTTCTTTTATACCCTCTTACTAATGTTGAGTTAGTCATTTACATCCTCTCTGATACCTACTTATTACCTGTGTGACCTCAGGCAAGTCACTCTCTAGGCCTCAAGTTACTCATCTGTAAAATGGGGGAGTCAGACCAAATGGCCTCTAAAGGCCCTTCTGGTTTTAAAACTATGATCCTATGATGGTACCTGATAGCATATGCAGTGATCTATACTGAAGGACAGAAGGAGCTACAATTTTCTCAACGTTTCTCTAAGGCCAAACTTGATTGTGGTTGTGGTTATTATTATTGATAATAACATTAATTATCATTATCATTATTAATAATAATAAATTGTATTCATTTTTGTTTTGTTTTCCATCACCTTCATTTCCCAATATATTGCTCCCCCACTAAGCTAGGTCATTATAGTAATACTGTGTTTTTTGTTGCTGTTGTTATTGTTTGTATATGTCCCTGATATATGTCCCTCCAGTGATTCAGATTGCAACTGTGCTATACATAGTAGACTGTTCTGGTATTACTGTGGTAAAAACAAACAAACAAATAAAGTCATCTGGGGGCCACTCTTATGGTACTGAGTCTACCCAAACTTGGGCTAATACCTCGGTGAGTTAGGGGAATGTCTACCCCAAGCATGTGAGAGACCTTCCCTGGTGGAATGGGCAGATGAGAACTATTTGTTCAAATGACCACAAAGGCGGCTGAAGCAAGACCTGTGGATTGCTTACAGCTTTGTCAGAATTGATGTACCCAAGGTCATCCACTGCATCCCAGAACATTGCCAGTTGTCTTGACTTTTGTCTTGTCACTGGACTTTGATGGCTCTTGAAGAGAGAGTGAGGCTGATGACTGTGCAACCCTGTCTCGTTTAAATCCATTCACATGCAAGTTGAGACATCACCCCATGATGTCATTGGTCCACTTCAGAAATGGCTAATCCCTAGACAACACTCATACAAAACATCTCTGGGCCCTCACTTGAAGCTCTTCCACCTTGTTAAGACCCCCCAGAGCCTATACCCCCATTGGTCTACCCTTCAAGACCCCAGGTCACTTCCATACCATGAAGTGGTATTGTAGTGGGAGAGTAATAGTAATTAAAAGAGCTATTCCTTGAAAAAATTTAAAGACGCTTTGGTAGCTGCCAAAGGTATCAACAGGAGCATTGCTATGGACTGCCCTCTAGAGTTAGTGCTGACAGAGTAGGATTGAATCATTTATTACCCATGGGCCTTGCAGATATCTGTGAGGAATAAGAAATACCACTAATCCTATGGGACACTGACATGTCAGTTTGCTGCTGCTGTGTGAATCAGTATAGGATGGAAATCTGGATATTCTGCAAAAAAAGCTGGAGCAAACTAGAGATATTTTATACAGTAACCCAGGGCTCATATTCTCAGCTGGAAATGTGTAGAAGGCCCTCCTGTCTCTCTCAGTATATATATATATATATATATATATATATATATATATATATATATATATATAATATATATACACATATATACATATATATGTATATATAAGTATGTATATACACATATATATGTATGTATACACACATATCCATAAGTATGCATATGTGCTATCTATGTATACATATGTATGCCTCAACAAAATCCTACCCCAATTTCTTACTATATCATAGATGTAACTCAGAGTTCTTTAACATTATGCCAGTGGAACACAAGTTCTGGAATATTCTATCATGCTGTAAAGGCTTTTAGTTCATTTCTCACAACAGTTGGCCAATAACTATTTATTAAGTGCTTAATATGTGCCAGGCACTGTGCTAAGCATTGGGGAGACAAAGAAAGGCAAAAAACAGTGCCTGCTCTTAAGGATCTCATGAAGTAATGGGGGAGGCAAGAAAAAAAACTATGTGCAAACATGATAGATGCAGGATAAATTGTAAATAGTCAACAGAGACAATTAAGGGGGATTGGGAAAGATTTCCTGAAGAAGGTGGGATTTTAGCAGAGAATTAAAAGAAGCCAAGGAAGCTGGGAGATGGAGATGGGGAGAGACAGCATGCCAAGAATGGGAGACAGCCAGTGAAAATGCCCAGATGTGAGAGATGGAGTATTTTGTTTGAGTAACAGCAAGGAAAGCTCTTTTACTGAATCACAGAGAAAGGGCCTGGCTGAGGGGGAGAAGGAATGTAATATATAACAAGATTGGAAAGGTAGGAGAGGGGCCAGGTTATGAAGGTTTAAAACCAAACAGGTTTTTATATTTGATGCAGGAAGTAATAAGGAGTCACTGGAGTTCATTAAATTGAGATGGGAGGGGTGACATGGTCAGGAAGATCGTTTCTGATGGCAGAATGGAAGATGAAATGGAGTGGGGAAAGATTTGTGGCAGAAAGATCAACCAGCAGGCTATTGCAATAGTTCAGGCATGAGATGATGAGGGCCTGCACCAGGGTGGTGGCAGTGTCAGAGGAGATAAGGAGCAGTATTTGAGAGATGTTACAAAGTTAAAATCAACAAGCCTTGGCAACAGATTGGATATGGGGGATGAGAAAGGGTGAGGAATTGAGGATGACACCTGGATTGAGAGCCTGAGTAATTGGGAAGGTAGTGGTACCCTCAACAATAATAAGTAAGTTAGGATGAAGGGAGGCTTCAGTGGGGGGAAGAGAATACATTCAGTTTTGAATATGTTGAATTTAACATGCCTACAGGACCTCCAGTCTGAGATGTCCAATAAGCAAATGGAGATGTGAGACTGGATGTCATCAGGAATTAAATCTACTACCTATAGGATCTAGACTTACTCTCTCCACACTTTGCCTACACTTATAAATAGGGTCTTCAGAGCTCAGCTGGCTACATCTCCCCTCAAAGTTCTAAGGGATTCTGAGGGGATGGAAGTGCTTTTCTTTACTGCTATCACGATGAGCCTCATCTAATATGTCCCCCAATATCAATTGACAAGTCACCATCTCCCCCAATTAATATCTTTCCAATCCCCGGTTAATATCTTTCCAATATCAGTTAAACCCATTGAGATCTCTTCAATATGAATTAGCCAATTAGCATAAATTAGTTTTTTCAAAAGGGTATTGAAAATATATCAAATCAAAACTACAAAAACACCCTCCCTAACCAAAGCATACTTTCCTCTTTTCCACATCATGATCTCTGGGGAGAATGGGCTCAGACTGAAAGTAATTGCTACAAAACATCCTCCAGATCTCTTCTGGTTGGTGTATAGTTAATCAATAAGTCACATCTGGCTTGGAGGACACACTATCTCACCTGTCAAGTCAACTACCACTAAGGTGAGTCAAGCAGGTAACTTGTTGGGGTATGTTCTTCACCAGGTGTGGCTGCTGTGACTCTGGTATGCTTCACTATGGATTCCTTTTTTCCAGACCTATAGTGGCTCTTCTGATCTTTTGAAGCTCACAAGGTAGTCTTCTGGTTTTGTCTCTCTCTGCTACTCATTCACCTAACATCATGACAAAATAGACACAACAGAGATGGAAGATAGCTATGGGTTCATGGCCACATGTACCAGGTGGTGAATTTAAGGCAGTTGATGGCACTTGCTAATTCCTGCTGTTAGAGTGTATTACAGTATTTTTCCTCACTCCAAGCCACAAGGAAAGAGTGAACTTTGGTCTATTCATTCCTTTTGCATGCACACAATTGTGTCTCATCAGGTAATTATAAGACTTTTTGTTATCCCAATAATCCTGCAAGAAATAGGGTACCTGCATATGATTTGATTTGTGGGCAGGGCCCTTTCATTACATACCTCTATACCTTTCTGGAGAGAGACTCACCAAGCCTCCATGTGGGTTGACATCACAAAGAATATATGGGGTGGGGAGATCATTGTAGGGGCAATTTGAGGGAAGGTATTTGTAAGGGCTTTGGTGAGGTAGGGTGTCACCCTTTCATCAAAGAATTGAGTAAAGGAAGACAGAATGAGGGATGATATCAAAGGGTTTTGAGGTATGAAAAAGGAGAAAAGAGGAAACTCATGATAAATCATCTCTATTTTCTCAGCAAAATATTACCCAGGGTCCTCAGCTGAGAGAATCAGTAGAAATAATGGTTTTGGAGTCTTTGAAAAAAGAAGAGAAGGGTTAGAACAGCCTTTGTAGAGAATAGAATAGAAAATCAATTAAGAAGAAGTAAAACTATTGTCTTGCTGCAGTTGTAAGGCAGTCCAACTTTACTTATATAAATAGGCAGTTGATGCCCAAAGATGGAGAATGTATAAATGAACAGACGTTGAAAGAGAATATCATATCCTATGGAAGTTTAATGAATGTAAAATAATGACCACAATGAAGAGACCGAAAAAGATGAGAAAATGCCTTCATAAACAAGCATTCATTTGTTCTTGCTAAATGGAGAGGTGTTGCAATCAAAATTACACCAGTTTAGAGTGTAAACTCATTTGAAAAATCTTATGGGAGAGAATGATAAATATATACATATATATGCAATATTGCATCATAAAATCATGAGAAGCAATAGAAAGAAAAGGAAGTTTATAAAAAACTTGGCAAGAGAACCAGTTAAACCAGATTATCTTCAGGCTTTTAAGGATGAAACTGGGAGGATAACAACAAATGAATGAAAAATGGAAAGATTTGTTAAGATTTCTTATTACGTGATTATTTATGTGTAAGCTGAGTCAATATAATAACAACAATCCTCCCTAAGTTAATTTACTTATTCAGTGTCATATCAATCAAACTACCTAAGAATTATAGGGTTAGAAAAAAATAATGAATTTCATCTGGAAGAATAAAAGGTCAAGAATATCAAGAGAATCAACGAAAAAAATATGGAAGAAGGTAGCCTAGTAGTTTTGATTTAGAAGTGCATTACAAAGCAATAATCATGTAAATAATCTGGTACTGGTTAATAAATAGAGTGGTTGATCATTAGAATAGACTAGGTACATAATACACAGCAGTAAATGACTATAGTAATCTAATGTTTGACAAATCCAAAGATCCAAGCTTTTGGGGCAAGAACTCACCATTTGACAGAAATTGCTGGAAAAACTGGAAAGCAATTTGGCAAAAGCTGGATATAGACCAACATCTCACACCATATACCAAGGTAAAGTCAAAATGGTACATAATTTAGACATAAAGGGTGATATCATTAGTAAATTAGGGGAGGATGAAAAAAACGTACCTAGCATATCTATCAATGAGGGAAGAGCTAATGACCAGACAGGAGATAGAGAGGATCATGGTAAGTAAAATAGACAATTTTGATTACATGAAATTAAAAAAAATTTTGTAAAACAAAAAGAATGTAGCCAAAAATTAGAAGAAAACCAGGAAATGGGGAAAATATTATAACAAGTTTCTCTGATACAGGCCTAATTTCTCAAATATATAAGGAACTGAGCCAGATTTATAAAATTACAGCCATTCCCCAATTGATAAATGGTCAAAGGATATGAACAGGCAGTTTTCAGACAAAGAAATCAAAACTATCAATAGTCACATGAAGAAGTGCTTAAACCAGTATTGATTAGAGAAATACAAATTAAAACAAATCTGAGATACCACCTCACACCTATCAGATTGGCTAATATGACAGAAAAGGAAAATAGCTAATGTGGGAGGGAATATGGAAAAATAGGGCCACTAATGCATTATTGATGCAGTTGTGAACTAGTTCAATCATTCTGGAGAATACTTTGGAACTATGCACAAAGGGCTATAAAACTGTGCATACTTCTTTACCCAGCAATACCTCTACTAGGTCTGTATCCCAAAGAGATCAGAGAAAAGGGAAAAGGACTCACATGCACAAAAATATTTATAGCAGCTTGTTTTGTGATGCCAAAGAATTGAAAATTGAGAGAGTGCCCATCATTTAGGGAATGGGTGAACAAGTTGTGTATATGACTGTGATGGAATACTATTGTGCTGTAAGTAATGACAAGCAGGATGGTTTCAGAAAAACCAGGTAAGCCTTACTTCATGAACCCATGCAAAATGAAGTGAGCAGAATGGGGAGAACATTGTACACAGTAACACCAATACTGTAGGGATGATCAACTGTGAAATACTCAGCTAATCTGATCAGTACAATGTTTGAGACAATTACAAAGGACCCATGATGGAAAATGCTATCTACTTCTAGAGAGAGAACTGATGAACCCTGAATGCAGATTGAAGCATACCTTTTTACTTTAAAAAATAGATAAACCTCTAAGGGAAACATTTGAAAATAATTATTATTACAATCTTTTCTTCATCAATGACAATGCAGTTACCACATTTGGACCCTCACATCACACTCTGATGTGTGGCATTACAAGGAAAAAAAGATGGGAGGAGCATCTGGTCTTTGCCAAAAATACACAGAAGAGATCTGTCCTAGAGGCAACACAGTTTTAAGGGCACTGAAGGATCATCAGTTCTTGCGATATATGAAAGAGGGTAAGATGACGAATGCTTGGGGGGGAAATCAGACATCATTACTGGAAGAAATGGTTAAGAGAATATCAATAGCTACCAATCTATACTTCTATTTCCCCATCTACAAAATCATTATGAGCAAAGTCTCCTCATACAACTTTGTGGCATTTTTAATGAAGAGAAGGAACTAACAGGATTTGGTAAATGATATTCAATAGTAGACTACATCTTTATAGTCATGCAATTGAATGAAAGTTGTAGAGAATATACAATTCCACTGCCCTTATTGCTTTACTATAAAAAAAAATTCACTCTACATGGTTCTCTTTCAATAAGGAGTTTCACACGCATGTTAAATTCACACAAGATTCACCCTAAAATTACTTTGAAGAACAGAAATTACTTTGTTGGACAAACATCTGATTATTAATATCAAGTAAGGCCCCAAACAAGGAGAAGCAGGCTCACTAAAGGAACTTGCCACTGTTATGGAAGACAGTGCAGAATCCAGAACAAAAAGGGATTATTCAATATAGATGATAAAATCCTCCAGTAGCTCTTGATTATGGATGAAATTTTGCTAATTGTCTTAAGCCCTGAGACAACATAGTATCTCTTAAACAATGTACTTAATAATTCAAAAGAATTAAGCCTTTCTGCTTCCTCATCTGTAAAAAGAGGACAGTGTAATGAATAACCTCTGAGATTCCTTATGAGTCCAACTCCGTGATCCTATGATTGTTCTTTTCATAAAAGAAAATCCAAGTGGATGAAGTATACCTGTTGTCCATATGATGCAAATGGATGGGCAAAGCATAGAACCAATCCATAATTTTGCATAATTGGGCAGACACTACAGATGGCCAATCAATGGTTCCCAGAATTGAAAAGGAAAAGAGAAGGCTGAATTCCATTTAAAGAATTATACAGTATCTTTAAAGATCTCAAAGCCCTGAAACAAAGGCTTGTCAATATTCTTCCAATGATGCTATATGACTGTGAGTTTCTCAGTAATTAAAACTGTTGAACAACCCAAAGGCAACTGAGAGGTACATGGTAGGCAAGAGTCTCTAGACTATAGAGTATTAACAATGAAGAAATTTGCAGAAGGAGAAGAGTAAAAGATACCTCCAGGGAAATTTGTGCCTTGAAAAGAAGTTGAGTTAGGCATGTTCAGAGAGTGAAAAATAATAGTTAGAAAGCCTATATCCTTCATTGACATCTGTATAATGTCAAAGGTTTATAGGAAGACTTAAGCACATTGGACAGAAACACCTCACCTCAAACATACCAATGTTATTCTCTTTCTTTCTTCTTTCTTTCTTTCTTTCTTTCTTTCTTTCTTTCTTTCTTTCTTTCTTTCTTTCTTTCTTTCTTGGCAATTGGGGTTAAGTGACTTGCCCAGGGTCACACAGTTAGAGGCTGGATTTCAACTCAGGTCCTCCTAACTCCAAGACCAGAGCTCTATCCATTGCACCACCTAGCTGCCCCTAAACATACCGTTTTCTAGCTCTGGAAATCGACTGCCATTATTACTAGAAAGGATCTGTCAATCAATTCCCTTATGGTTCCACTCACAATACACATGACTTCTGACCAAATCCTTTCCTAGTCACTCTTCCCTTAGGTGTTGTCTCTCCCTTTTAGGACATAAGCTCCTTGGAATCAGGACTGTCTTAGTTTTGTATTAGAAACCTCAGTACTTTGCACAGTGTTTGGTACATAATAAGAACTTAATATATACTTTTCCACTCACCATCTCATCATGGATTGAGATGTTAGAGTATGCACATGTGCATTTATAAATGAATATTTAGAATAATGGAAATCTTAGAATGATAGAGCTAGAATGGATTTTAGATTTTATGTAGTTCAGCTCTTTATTATATGGATTTTTTTCCTTTTTTTAGGCATTTGAGGTTAAGTGACTTGCCCAGGGTCACACAGCTAGTACGTGTCAAGTGCTGGATTTGAGCTCAGGTCTTCCTGAGACCAGGGCCGGTGCTCTATCCATTGGGCCACCTACCTGACCCCCTATTATATGGATTAAGGAAGTTTACGTCATGTGAGATCAGATGATCTGCTCTTGCTCATAGTCACACAGATTAAAAAAAAGAATTAGGACTAGATCCCTCTCTCCCAACTCCTAGTCGAGTGGTTTTCTCTCTCCTTGATCATGTGGCCTCCATTCAAATGTATGATTTAATAACATCCATATTTTACCTTTCATTTTACCTCTCGCAGTTTGAGAAACTGAATTAGAGAGTCTCAAGTTCCTGTTGGAATTGGGAATGGCAGAGGAAGAGTGGAGTACCAATTGCCTCCTCAGGTCTGACGGTTTAATTCCTCAATATGCTGATTAGACCAGTTCAGGGATAGGTGGTGGGGACTGTCAGGAGGATGAATATGGAAGGTAAGCTTTTCAATGGCCAGTGACAAGCCTTTTATTCAGCTGTTGAGTATAGAGCCTTACAAGTCATTTTACAAACCTGGACCTATGTAACGCTGTTCTGAAACAACTTGATTAGGGTACTGGTACTTCATGGGGGGCAAGCATAGGCATGGAAAATGAATGGATAAAATAAAATAAGCCTGTGAAATATGATAAAGTGATATATGGTAGGCCTATAAGAATAACCATGAAAGGTTATAGCCTCCGAAGGGTATATCCAAAGGATAGTAGGAATGACTAATGTGAGAAGCTGATGGTTTTAAAGCTAGCCAAAAGACAAGTGAGGTGATACTGGAGAAACCCTACCTCCGACTAGGAAAAGCAGTAGCATGTTCCAAAGAAGACACTACTGGAAATAAGGGAACAAAATGATGGATGCTAAACTGAGCTACATGACCAACTATATATTTCCAAAGGAGAGAGGGAACTGGTTTTAGGTGGGCTTAAGGATTATGGCTACACTTAGGTGGAAGAATGATTTTTACATGGCCTCTGAATTGTTTCAGTGGCCAGACTGAAAGTAGGATTGTGAAGACTGATTGTTTTGCAGTTTGGAGTATGACCAACATGGCCCCACATCTTTTAGACTTTTGTGTAGACAGAAGTAGGGAAGACCTTGAGATTTGCCTGAATTGGGCTGTCCTGGACTGTGTCCTAGCACAAGATTAGAGAAGGTTCCTATTGGTAGTAATGGATTATTACACTCAGTGGGTCAAGGTGGTACTGTTCAGGGAAGATATAGCTCTGCATGACCTAACCTTGGTGACCCTCTTTTGTCAGTGAAGAATTCTTCAGATCATGGAGTTGGACCAAAGCCTGGCTATCAATAAGAAATTGTTGGAAAGCTTTTCAGAGGTGCTGGCTTAATTGGCAGCTTCATTTAGCCTAGTTCCTACTGTTCTATAGAGCAAGTTGGAGAATAAATGCTGAAGGGTGAGCATTGAAAGGGGAATGTATACTGGAACTAGATAAAGCTGGTCCAAGAACAGCTGTGTGTAAACAGAAGATGACATCTCCATGGTTTTCTAAATGTATGCCCAATGTATTATACATTTAAAATGTCTCTTTTCTTGGACCAAAATAGGAGGAGCTCTGTGTAGTCATATGTCAATTGGAGGTGAATGTTTTTGATCTGCAAAGGTTTAGGAGGGAAAATTTTGTGTGTGTATGTGCCACAACTTAAAAAGGGACTTTCATCCCCTATGGGAATATATTAATTATGTTATATTATATTTATATATTCTATCACATATACCGATATGTATGTTGTGTATGTACATATGTATGTGGTATATGTACATGTATATATAGTATATACATATATGCATATATACTAGATTTTAAAAAAATGTATTTATAATCCCAGTTCTTAGTAAAGTTTCTGACACATAGAAAGCACTTGACAAATGTGCTCTTTCTCCCTCCTTCTCCTTTTTTCTGTTTCTGTCTCTGTCTCCCTCTCTCTCTATATATAGATAGATAAAGCTTTATCCCTCTCTGTATATCTAGTTAAATTATATATGGGGGTGTGATTAATATCTTTTTACAGTGTAAATCTGTCAGTTCTGGTACCAATATAAAACAGACTCTCCTAGTGAAGAGAAGGATATAAATTGCTGAGAAATGGTGCCTTGCGGCCATTATTAAAGTAAATCACAATTTATTTCAATATATGCCGAAGATTAAATTGGAACAGTGTAACGGCTGCTAGCGTGTAAAGCTAGATATCGGCACTGTATAGTGCCAAAGGTATGAAGTCTGAAAATATGTCTGATGGCTTAAGGGAAAAGAAAGAACTGTATGTCTGTTTCCTCTTCAGTCCTGGGTCCTCAGGCTAGTAGACCAATGACGCCTCAGTGGCATTGACACTATATTAACTTTGTTAAGACAATATCATGTTCCCTTCTTTCTCATCCCATAATTCCCACAGGGGTATAAAATAGAAGGCACCCCTTAATAGCATTTGCAGTCATCATAGTGTTGTTCGGTTGTGCCTACTTGCTCATGACCCCATTTGGGGTTTTATTGACAGAGATAGCAGTGTGGTTTGCCATTTCCTTCTCCAGCTCATTTTACAGATGAGGAGCTAAGGCAAACAGGGTTAAGTGACTTGCCCAGGGTCACACAGCTACCAAGTGCCTGAGGTTGGAGTCTTTCTGACTCCAGGCTTGGCACTCTATCCATTGAGCCACCTAGCTGCCCAGTCATTATGATAGTCTGATTTTAAGACTATACTGTTGCAAGTATGCTATCTCAAGGATGAGTAAAAATGACATAGACAAAATTGTTTTTATATCTAATAGAGAAATTTTTTTAAAAGACATAGGCTGCTCTTCATTGAATAGAGAAATGCCAACAACCATGACCAGAAGATGTAACTAAATACAGAACTGTGATTTATATGGGAGACCCAGAAATGCCTAATATAGGGCATCTGAATGTGTTGCTAGGCTGTGCACACAAGAGCCCGGATATAGACAGAAGAACAGGACATTCGCAGGGGATGAGATAAAGTGACATTTGTGAGTCTCAGAGAAGAAAGATGAGGTTTTGAGAATTTAGTGAGCTGTAACCAAGGTATTAGCATACTTGAGCTATAGACATAAAGTAAGCTTCTCTCTGCCCCTAGGCTTCCTTTTTTTTTTTTTCTTCCCAGAGCAATTCAGGCTTATAAAGTACTTAATTAATTCCAGGTATCCATATGTTACTCTATGACCCCAGTGGCCACAATGGAAGGGAGCATCTGGGAACAGACTTAGGATATATGTAGCAATGAAAAATAAGGGCTGGGAGAAGGAAAGGATCCATGGACCAGATGTCACCAGTAACTAGGTTTAGGTACTCAGATCAAATTTATGCGGAAGTTTTTGAAGGCATTTATTAGGGCATTTCAGTAACGTGCAGTCTTTTCAGACAAGCCAGAGAATAGTTCTTTATGTCAGGCCACTAGACTGGTCATTAAAGAAGAAAATGATCTATTCTGCCTTCTGTAAAGCTGGCTTTTCCTGTCTTAGTAAGCACTATCAAAGGAAAATAATTTAATCTCTCTCCCTCTCCCTCCATCTCTTTCCCTCTCTCTCCTCCTGTCTGTCTGTGTCTCTCTCTGTCTCTGTGTGTCTCTCTGTCTGTCTCTCTCTCTTTCTTTCTCCCCCTTTCTCCCTCTCCCCCTCTCTCCCTCCCTAAATCCCTCCCTCCAGTGACTTAGAACCATTATTCTGAATATATTACAAAGTAATGAAACAGATTTTAAATTTGTTTTTGTTGTTCAGTCATTTCAGTCATGTCTGACTCTTTGTGATCCCATTTGGGATTTTCTTGGCAAAGATGCTAGAGTGATTTGCCATTTCCTTTTCCAGCTCATTTTACAGATGAGAAAACTGAGGCAAATAGGGTTAAATAACCCTATGTGCTCAGAGTCACACAGCTAGTAAGAGTTTGAGGCCGAATTTGAACTCAGGTCTTCCTGACTCCAGGACCAAGGCTCCATCCACTGTGCCACCTAGCTGCCCCTATAACAAGAACATGCAACAACAGATGAAACAGGTTTTAAATAAATATTCTAGAATTTCTAGATCAGATCCTGACGATTCTCATCAGAGTACATATTATTATTATTATTTTAAACTTGTTTTGCCTAAGCTCGAAGTGTGGGGACCACTTGTAGGCCAATTTCACTCTTGACTGATTAAAAGGGGAGTTTTGACCTTCTTGGTTTCTGAGTTGGAGTGGTTCATCCCTCCTTAGGCAAACCAGGGGTCCTCCCTTTGCTCCCAGGGGCCTACAGTGCCTCCCTTTGCACCAGCACCCAATCTGCATAGCCCAATGCAACTCAGAACTCTCAAACTCAATAACAGATCAGTGACAGCCTCTGTGGTAGCCAGGATTAGAGGTGTGTGAATCAGACCTGGCAAAGTCCTTGTCCAGAATGTTGGCTATACACTTATCCCGGTAATACTTACCATCGCTTCAAAGTATTTCTGGGCCTCGCCTTTGAGAACTGTCTTAAGATCTTGTAGCAGGACACTTTTTCTGTGTCTAATAGTAACCAATCTTTTTCCTTTGATGGGAGAATTTACCTTGGGAAGTAACAAGGCCTTCCAAGAAGACGTCAAAATGAGCTATTATAAGGGGGCTTACTTCTTTGATTTGTGTTTCATTTTCGGTGTGATTTCACTGGTGTGGAGTATTTTATGTATGTAAACTCTCTCTGTTGAGGCACAGTATCAATTCTTGCTTTCTTTTTGGTCTTAAAGAGTTTAATAGGGCACCGCAAGATTATATGATTTGCCCATGATTAGCTAATGTGTCACATGCAAAACTTGAACCCAACTTTTCCCATCTCCAAAAACAGCCCTCAGTTATGTCAGGATGACGCTCATCTTAATACCCTACTCAAAAATGTCAAAAACATAAACCCAGACATTTTCTCTCTCTCTCTCTCTCTCTCTCTCTCTCTCTCTCTCTCTCTCTCTCTCTCTCTCTCTCTCTCTCTCTCTCATTTTTGGTGAAGCAATTGGAGTTAAGTGACTTGTCCAGGGTCACACAGCTAATAAGTGTCAAGTGTCTGGTCTGAGGTCACATTTGAACTCAGGTCCTCCTGACTCCAGGCCTGGTACGCTATCCACTGGACTAACCTAGAAATTCTCAAAATATAATTGTAGCGTTTGCTCTGTATACTCCCTCTCGCAGTATACCGTCTCTCCCCCCACCCCCCTGCCCCAGGGTTGGGATGTCTTCTCCAATATCATTGGCCTGAGTCTTCATTTGAGTGTATTTTCCCCTATTATTAGTAGCCCCTGGTGTGACTAGCACTCCAATTACATTTAACCAATCAACATTGATTAGTTGTTATAAATGGGCATGTATTTTGAAGACGTAGCAAGAACAGAAGTACAAAATGTCCCCTCTATCTTAGTACCTAAGGGTACACTCTTCCCTATGCCATCTCAGTTTCTGGTGAGAGTGGGTTCAAATTTAACGTGTTTCCTCCCTAGCCCTGGTCCCACCAAGTTGAGGTCCAAATGCAGTGTCATTGCTGGATGAATCCCTGTCTCATCTACTGGTAGGCTGGGCATCAAATACCTCAGGGTATTGATGCTGAACTGGCTGCTCCCAGAGCTCCATATCCAGTCTCTTTCACTAAAATGCCTCCATGCAGGAAGAAGTCAGAATAAGAAAAGGCACAGATTCTGGTTGACTAGAGACTTAGGTTACTCAGGTTCTTTTCAAATGAGATAAAATTTGGAAAGCCCTTAGCATAGTGCTTGGCATACAGTTGGTGCTTAATAAATGCTTATTTCCTTCCTTCCTTCCTTCCCTCCCTCCTTCCTTTTCTTCCTCCTTTCCTCCCTTCCTGAGGGATCTACTTTTGTAGAAGTATTGTACATTTCACATTATCATACCTCTCTAAAATTAAAATCCCCAGACTCTCTCACATGGGAGGTTGCATCAGCCAAGCATGCTGCACATATTCATAAGGACTGGGGCACTGGCTAGTCTCTCATTGCCTTGTGTTCTTAGCTTCATGTTGGTTGAAGGTAAGAGAGGGCTTTTTGCTCATTATACAGTTAATAAAAGAAAAGTGATTTTTAAAGTAAGAGAAATGAAGAAATGAGAAATTTTATGAAATAGGGGAAAGCTGTGGATAAAAAAAAACGGGGTAAAAACGCTAAAGAAAATTTTTCTGAAATAATTACTTTTACCGAAATAATGTCCGTGTACCAAATGGCATAGCAAATAAATTGATAAAGCAGAAATTACTTGGTTTAAAAAAATCAGATTAAAAATTACTAAAAATAGCTTTTAAAAAAGTTCACTGATGGAAATTTATGTCTAACAAAAATGTAAACAAAAAAGAAGTGACAGACAAATAGAATTCTAAATAAATAAGATTTGATAAATATGTGACAAGAGTTTAATGGAAAAAATAGGGATTACACATTTACTTTTTCCTTAAACACATATGTAACATTTATAGAAATTGATAGCATTTTGAGACAAAAAGAAGAGGTAGATAAATTGAGAAAGGCACCAATAGGGAAAATATTATCAAAATATACAAGGAAGGCTATGTGGAGATTAAAAATAACTTGTTGGATAATGACTGGGTTAAGGAACAAATTATAGAAATGATGAAATATTATATTAAAGATAATGACAGTATAAATACAAGATCTCAAAACTTATGGGTAGTAGGCAAAGCAGTACTCAGAAATAAATTTATATCCTTGTACACATATTAGCAAGAAAAAAAAATGAGAACATTGATGAGCTCTTTGTAGTTAAAGAAATAAACAACTTCACTAAAAACAAGTACAAAGAAGGAAATTATGAAAATAAAAGAAGGCAAGTAAGTAGATGATAAATCACAGTTGAATTTATAACTAAAGCAAAAATGTGGGGGTTTGAAATCAGTAAGATTTATAAACAATTAGAAAATGTAATCTTAAAGAGAAAGAGAAAAATCAAATTATTGCAAACGGAAGTTAGAAAGTAGACATCAGATGCAGCTAGGTGGCATAGTGGATAGAGCACCAACCCTGGAGTCAGGAGGACCTGAGTTCAAATCTGGCCTCAGACCAAACACTTGTCACTTACTAGCTGTGTGACCCTAGGCAAGTCACTTAACCCCAATTGCCTAAAAAAAAAATAGAGATCACAATGAATATAGAAGAAACTTTTAAAAACTGCCAGAAACTATTATGCGCAGCTATATTCCTATAAAACTGGCACTATAAAATAGACAAAATTTAAAAAGAAATTTAAAATACATAAATTAATAAAAAGATAGGTAACCTAAATAAACCAGTTATAGGGAAAAAAACGAAATAGACCATTAATGAGTTGCTACATAGAAATGTATTAAAGATCAGATGGATTCACCAATGAACTCAACCCCAAAAACCGAATAATCCCTACACAATCTAAACTTTTTAAAAACAGAGATATATTGCATTCTATCTCAGTCTTTCTGAATGAATCAAACTTGCTTCTGATGCCAAAACCTGGCAGTGATAAAGGAAAATAAGAAAAGAATAAAGCAATAACATTGAAGAGTATCAATGACAAAGTATTAAATAAAATACTGGCAAATAGCATATAACAATTTATCCCAAGTTATTAATTATGAACAGGTAGGCTTTATACCACAAATGCTTTGTTGATTTAAAATAATCTATAAAATAAATCATATCAATTAGAGAAGCATTAAATCATAAGGTAATATTAATATATATTGAAATATCTTTGATGAAATACAATATCCAGTTACACTAAAAACACTTGACAACCTAAGAATGGAATACTTTTTTTCTTAATATGATAAATATTTGTTTGATAGCAAGATTAAAAAAGAATTTAAATAAAAAGGCACAGGCAAAGAAGATATTAAAATATCTCTATTTATAGATGATTTGATGATATGAATGAATGAATAGATGAATGAAAACGCATTTAAGTCTAGGCAAGCAAGGTGTTAAACCCTAGGGATACAGATACAAAATTAAGATAGTTCCTGCTTTCAAGGAGTTTTCATTCTAATAAGGAGAGAGAACACATATAGGTGGTAGTGATCAAAGAAAGGTGTTTGATTTGGGAAGACAATGATGACGAATAAAACAACTAGGCCGTAAGGTGACTTCCTCTTTCCTGAGGTTATAGTAGTATTGATTGAATAATGTTTGGAGGAGGCAGGTTGTATGGTTTGAGTAGGGTGGTAATGCTCTTAACTACCCAGATGAAAATCAGAAAGAAAATGCCTGGAATGAAGAAGTGTTGTTTTGGAGAATTACCAGCTGAGACTTAGTTCCCTTCAGATATAATCTCTGGAGGTCCATTTTACACCAGTTGCTTGGTGGAAATTGGCCTGGGGGTAGAAGCATGGACCCAAGGAGTTGAGAAAGGTATGGCATATTTAGAAAATTCAAGTAACAATAACAAAAAAAAGTAATTGAAATAATAAATTACTCTAGCAAGATACATCTACAAAAGTCATCATTGTCATCATCATGTGTGTGTGTGTATATATATATATAACATATATATATATATATATTTGTATGTGTGTGTGTATGAAATTAACAAATGCCAGAAAAGTGATAATAAAATACCAGTAATGGTTCATTGAAAAATATATGAAAATATTTAACAATGTTTCAACATACATACACAACCCATGTAACAATAATACCAAAATAATTTTCATAGAAAATGTAGAAAAACTTAGATGTTGGTGGAAATATTTAATGGTGTATAGGACAGTCAGGTGTGCAGTGAATATAGTGCTAGACTTGGAATCATGAAGCCCTGAATTCGAATCCTTCCTCAGACACTAGCTGTGTATTCTTGGAATGTCTCAACCTCTCTGTGCCTCAGTTTTCTTATCTGTAGAATTAGGAGCTAGGTTGCTCAGTGGATAAAGCACTGGATCTGAGGTCAAGAAGACCTGATTTCAAATCTGTCCTCAGACATTTACTAACTATATGACCCTGGGCAAATCATTTAACCTATGTTTGCCTTAATCTATTGGTGAAAGAAATGGCAAACCATTCCAGGATCTTTGCCAAGAAAACCCTATGAATAGTATTGGCATGCCATGACCCATGGGGTCATGAAGAGTTGGACACAACTGAACAATTGAATAAAAAGGGGATAATAATAGCACATAACTCCAAAGGGTATGGAAAGGATCAAGTGGGATAATATATGCAAAGTGCAAACCTTAACGTACTAAATAAATGCTAGTTATTAATATTATTAGCTATGTAGTCAGGCAGAGGCAACATAATAAAGATAAAAATATTACCCAAATTAATTTAATTCCAATATCAATTAAGATATCAACTGGCTATTTCATGTAATTAGATATAGAGATGAACATTTTTATATGAAAACAGGGATATTATAAGGAAGGAAAAAAAGTTTACGTTGCCTTGCACTGCTAGATTTCAAATTATACTATAATATGATACTTATCAAAATGATCTTGTACTAATTTAAAAAACTGGGGAAAACAGTTCAAAGAAACAGAGTTGATAATCCAGAATTAGAAACAAAGGTATAAAACAGAGTAGTGTTTAATAAATTCAACATTGTGAAACATTAGGGACAGATATTCAATAAAAGCCTTTGGGAAAATTGGATAGCAGCATGGTAAAGAAAAAATGGAATTAAATCTCTTACCATGTACTATAATGCATTACAAGTGAATCAATGATCTAAATCTGGAAAAGCACATCATAAATAGAGAAAATGGAGTGTTACTACAGTTGTGGAGAGGGAGCAAATTCTTATCAATAGGAAAACACAAGAAATTATTGGAAACAAAATAAATGTATTTAATTAGATTAAAAAATAGAGAGTTTTTGCACAATAACAAGCAATGCATCTAAAAGAGAAATGAAAGAAAAGGATTGGGAAAAACCCTGCCACAAATATCTTTGATAAAAATCTGTCTACCAGAATCTAAAAGGGATTCATGCAAATTTAGAGCAGTGACAGCCATTCCCCCAGGACTGAGTGGCTAAAAGATAAAAACAGGTAGTTCCCAGAGGATAAAAGCCAAATTATCAATAGCTCCCTGAAAAATTGTTTCAATAGTAACCATAGTAATGGTAAGCAATAGTAATAGAGAAATGCAAATGAAGACAACTCTGAGATATCATCTCATACCCATTAAATTGACAAAAACAGCTAAGAACAATAAAATGTATAGTAAGAGGAAGAAACAGACATGTTACTAGAATGTGGATGAGGCCATGAATTTATGCAGTTTTTAAAGAAAAATCTTAGGATGCTATACAATGAATTATAAAACTGATCATACTTTTTACCATTTGACCTAGTGATCCTGCTACTAGAATGGTGCCTTAAGGGTATCATGGGGGTGGGAGGTAGAGAGAAAAATCTATTTGTACAAATGGTCATAACAACTTCATTTGAATTGAGAAAAAAATTCAAAACAACCCCAATGATTGGGGAATGGCTGAATAAATCATGAATGTAAATGAATATCATTTTGTTATAAAAATTTGCAAATATAAAGAAAACAAAAATTTACATAAAATGATCCAGGAAAGAAAGTAGAATCCAAATAATATACATATGACCACAACTATGTTAACAATAATAGGAAGAAAATGACAACCAGAATGAAAAAAAAAACACAAAAGAGAAGAGATGCAAGCAAACAGGAATTTTTGTTATTGCATTAAAGTTAATGTATACATTCAACCAAATTATAAATAAGCTAAAATGTTTGGTTTTATGTACTTTTTTCCTTGCCTTATTTACTTGGGTATTTGCTTTTGTTGATGCAAATAAAGACAGCTTTGAGATACCATCTTCCTCCTAATTTTAAACATTGGAGAGCACAAAAAAGTAATTCATATCTTAGTTTGGTAAATAAGGTGAATGAACAAGTGAGACACTACTATTTTTAATCAGGACTGTTTTGCAGAAAATGTCTTATAAGTCAGAACAGGGTCATATTGAGTCAAACAAGTTTGAATCAAGAAAGATCCATTTCTTCAGAAAGCATTTCCATGACAATCCTTTCCTCTCATCAATCCTCTTCCTTTCCCCCAAACTGGTCTCCTTTCCTTATCCCTTAGATATAGTCAGTTGCCAAATCTCATACATTCTCCATCCACTTCTCTCCAATTGCACAGCCACCATTTTGTTTGGGGGCCTCTTCATCTCTCACCTAACAGTCGCAACAGATTTCTCATTGGATGCCTGTCTGGCTTCTATTATTTCCCTTTTTTATTATGTTCTCCACACAACTGTCAAAATAGCCTCAAAATCCAAATTTGCCCACATGACCCCACTGCTGACAAACCTTCTGTGGTTCCTTATTTCCTTGAGGATATAATGCAAACTCCTTAGCAGCTGGAGGGATTGGAATTTAAGAATACCTGAAAGAATTAAGGACATTTTTGCATCACTTGACATACCTGGTTTTTCTTGTGTTTAAGGCCCTTTATGCTCTGGCTCCAGGTTATATTTCCAAATGTATTTCAGCTTCCTTCCCTTCACATAACACAAAATCTCAGAATCCCCTAATCCTATTTAAGAATTCCCTAATTTTAGAGTTAGAAGGAAGCTCAGCACCCATGACCTACATCTGTCCCCAAAAAAGAATCCCCACTACAACATACCTGGTAAGTAGTCATTTAAGTCTTCACTTGAAGACCTCCAGTGATAAAGACCCACCACCTGTCAAAACAGCCCAACCCATTTTGCATCACTCTAATTGTTAGAAAGTTTTTTCTTAAATCAAAACTAAGTTTGCTCTTTGCAACTCTCACTCACTGCTCCTGGCTCTACCTTCTGGAGCCCACCAAAGCCAATCCCTCTTCCACTTGACAGCCCTTCAAATATTTGAAGACACCTATCATGTCCCTCCCTGAGTCTTCTCTGAGATAACCAGACCAAATTCATTCAAATAATCTTCATATAATATGAACTCAAAACCCTTTCCCATTCTACTTGCTCTGCTCTGTACATTATCAAAGTTCTTCATAAACTGTGACTCCCAAAATAGATCTATACTGCTGTCAAACCAACCTTCTTACCATTCCCTGAAATCCACCTTGTCTCCCACCTCCTTGCTGTGCCTTACCTGCCTAGGCTGTACTTTATCCTTTTCTCCACCTCCCTACCTTTTTTCAAGGCTCAACTCATGTGACCACTCTTCCAGAAAAGTTTTCCTGATCACCCAGGTTATTAGTGCTCACTCCCTTCTCAGACCATAAGTATTTGTGTGTCTTTACATATGTATCACCACAGTAAGAAATAATCTCCTTGAGGCCAAAAACTAGTTTGTTTTTTTGTATCTCCATACCTAGTGAAGTTACTTTCACAAAGCAGATGAACTTAATAAATGCATGACAAATAAAATTGGAAACTCCCAGTTGTTCAGGAGAGAGGAGTACAACTGACAAATAATCTAACACATACACACACACGTACACATTCACACACGTCTTACTATGTAACTCCCATGCTTAAACCTTCCTTCAGTGGCTTCTAGAATAAAATAAAATCTCATCAGCCTGACATCTGAAGCCCTTTATATTCTCCTTTCCAGCCCATTTTTCCTGACTTATTTCCCATCACTCCCTTTTAGACGCTCTGTGTTCTCACCAGACATACTTGTTTTTCCCTAAACTCAATATGCCTTTTTCTACCTCCAAGTCACCAATGCCAAGAATGTACTCTCTCCTTGTCTTCATGCCTTAGAATCCATTGCTTCTTTCAACTTTTGGCTCAGGCACCATCACCTGCAAGAAGCCTTCCATGATTCTCCTTACTCTTACTCATCTCTCTCTCTCCTCATGTAATGTATGTAGTTATAGGAATAAATTTTTGTTCCTCAGTAGAATGTTAGTACTTTGATGGTAGGGATTTTTCTTTGGGTTATCTTGGCATTCCCACCATCTAGCACGATACTTTTTACATTGTAGATGCTTACTAAATGCTTGTTGGATTGGACTATTTTTTGACTACTTGACCTCACGGGATGAATTCTGCAAGAACCATCACACCAGTGTCAAAGGAACAAGTCAGCATCATTGTCCCCTGTCATTTTGACAGGTAAGCTTTCTCAGGCTGAGGGATATTGGAATTTTGCACAAAAGACTTTGAGGCTTGTTTCTGGGACGTGCTAGGAATGCCATTGTTTTATTACTAGTTCCCCTCAAAAAATATTTTATTTAGTCCAATTTGACTTGAAAGATAAGATAAGAAGACCCACTGTATTTCTCTCTCTTTCTCATATGCGTGTCACTAACAATCTCCACAGAAACTCTTATGCTCAATAATCCATTAAATGTCTCTTATTGTTGTTCAATCATTTTAGTTGTGTCCAACTCTTTGTGACCCCATTTGGGGTTTTATTGACAAAGACACCGGAGTGGTTTGCTGTTTCCTTCTCCAGCTAATTTTTTTTTGCCTTTTATTTTTTTTTTGGATAGGCAATAGGGTTAACTGACTTGTCCAGGGTCACACAGCTAGTAAATGTTATGTGTCTGAGGCCACATTTGAACTCAGGTCCTCCTGAATCCAGGGCTGGTGCTCTACCCACTGTACCACCTAGCTGCTCCTCCACCTAATTTTAAAGATGAAGAAACTGGGGCAAATTGGATTAAGTGACTTGCCCAGAGTCACATAGCTAATAAGTATCTGAGGCTGGATTTGAACTCAGGTCTTCCTGACTCCAAGCCCTGTCCTCTGTCCACTGTACCATCTAGCTGCCTTGTCTCTTTATTTCAGCATAATTCTTTAGCTATCATTCCCACAATTAATTATTAGTTTTGACGACCCATATCTCTCATCTCAAAACCACAGCATGTCCATTGACCTTTTGGATGCTTCATTCATGGATTCCCTGCCCTCTTTCTTGAAACGTTTCACTTTGATCATAGATTCTTACTTTTAACATTAAATCTTCCCTGTAAGTTTCTCAACATATTATCTCACTTGTAGATTTATTTAGGTTCATACAAAGTTGAACATTTATTCTATTTCTAAATAATACTGTCTTTTTATTAACATGACACAAAACATTCTCCTTCCTATTCACCACAGTTGCTAGCACAAAACTAACTAGCTGTCCCTGAAATTACTACTTCCATGAGTTAAATGTGATTCTGCCATATAGGAAATCAATCAATTCAACCAGCAAGCATTTATTATCTTTTTTTGGCTAAATCTATGATTTCATGAGTTTAGGGACTCTCTCCGCCATTGCAGATCTGCAATTATCCTGAAATTGGCAGTCTTAGAGAGTTGCTTAGGGCACTGAAAAATTAACTGATTTGTCCCTGATCCTCAGGTGTCAAAAGTAAAACTCACGTCTTCCTGACGCTGAGGTTGACTCTCCACTATGCTACACTGTCTTAGATATATGTTCGATATAGAAAATGTTAGAAAATATTTGTGAATTATAGACAACTGAAGCACACATGAATGTAGATAAATATTGCAAGATGTTTATGTAATGCAGGGAGTTAGCTCCAGATTTTAACTGTTCCAAGTCAGTAAAGCCTGTTCCTACTTCTTCAGAACTTTCCCAAAAGAGAGAGAGCCATACTCAGGGAGAATGTTCTATGTTAGTCAGATAGACATCTTGGAGGCACTGTGGCATGGTGGAAAGAGGCCTAATCATAAAGTCAGAAGACCTGAGTTCAAATCATGCCTTTGCTGGGAATAGATGTATAACCCTGGGCACGAAAGGGGCTTTCTGACTGTTTGCCTTTTCTGTAAGATGGGGATGATAATGTTTGCACTGCCTACTTCCTAAGCTTTTCTTGAAGAAAAGAATTTGCAAACCTTAGAAGTGTCATAGAAATGTAAATTATTGTTAGTGGGGGTAGTTTTCAATCTCTGGGGATTAGCCAAGTAATTGTTTTTTGGGGGGAAGATGTCTGTGAGGAGGGATTATATGATACAAATCCTCCCTTGAGAAATGGACTAATCTACCACCGGCATTTTAAATTTTATTTTCATTGATTTTTTTGTTTTGTTTCTGATCACCTTTAGGACCAGTCTTGGTTATTGTAATTGCATCACATTTATTTAATTTTATTATTGTTGCTTTTATTTCCATTTTAATTGTTATGGTCATTGTGTATATTGTTTTCCTGGTTCTGCTCATTTCATTTTGCATCATTTTGTATAAGTCTCCCCATGCTTCTCTGTATTTTTCCTATTCTTTGTTTTATATGGCAGTAATATTCCATCACATTAATATACCACAATTTTTTACCCCATTTTTATTGACGGGCATCTATTCCACCCACCCCCTATGTTTTTTTTTACTATGACAAAAAAATGCTTTGAATATTTTGGCATATCTAGAACCTTATTTCCAGTCATTGCCCTCCTTGAAGTATAAGCCTAGCAATAGAATCTACGTGTCAAAAGGTACCATTGGCACTCCTGTAGGCCTTATTTCATCCAAGGTCCAAAGAATACATCTCATTACCCAAGGCAAGAAAGGATACAGTTGGGATGGATTGTAACCTCTGAAAACTGTGAATCCAACATTGCAAGATTCCTCCATTGTTCAGGTCAGAGAGATAATGAAAGAGAAGTCCAATGGTAAAATTTTATAGATAAGAGTAACTAGTTAAAACTTCATTACAGCCTCTGCCTGAGAGAGAATCACTTATCTGTTTATCTTTGGAATTAATCCAAGTATTGATTTGATAAAGGACAAACCGATGGGGAATTTTTTAGTTGTTTGGGGTTGCCAGTCATTAAAGAAGGTATCTACCCCTTCCTGAATTACTCTAAAAATTCTGCCAAGCTCTCAGAACAGTTTCTCCCTGTTGTCCCCAGCTAGGAGGTATCCCCTTTCTTGTGGGCCAGGATATTGGTGGAACTGAGGAGTGAGTTAACTCCCTCCACTGCTACAACACAAGCCACTGTAGTTGTGGGACAGACTGGGAACAGTTTGGATTCACATTGCTACCAGCTGGACTGATCTGGGACTGAGCTTCGGGCTCTTTGGGTAAGAATAGCACGAGTACAATTTTTAGTTAGTTCTTTGATAGGGATTTCCTGAGAGTCTAGGGAACCACCTTACTAATTGCTTTTAACCTTCTTGCTGTTGTCTTTTATTCGCTTTTATCTTCTTGATTCTAGTAAAAGTACTGGTTGTTTGAACCCTTGAGTTCTGAGGGATTACATTATACCAGGTACACAATTTCAAGTGGGACTCCCTTGAATCTCATCTAGCAATTTGCACCTCTCTCAAGCAGCCCTGGTGCTGTGGAAAGAATTCTGTCTTTAGAATCAGAAGAGACCCACCTGTGTTTCAGTCTTATCTCTAATACTTATTCCCATTTAAGAATCAAATGGGATAAAGTAAGTTGTTGTTGAGTTGTTTTCAGTCATGTCTGACTCTGTGACCCCATTTAGGGTTTTCTTGGCAAAGATATTGGGGTGGTTTGCCATTTCCTTCTGCAGCCCATTTTACAGATGAGGAAATTGAGGCAAACAGGGTTCAGTGACTTGCCCAGGGTCACACAATTAGTGCCTGAGGCCAGATTTGAAATCACAAAGATGAGTCTTCCTGATACCAGGCCCAACTCTCTATCCACTGTGCCACCTAGCTGCCTGGGAACAAAGTTTACAAAATACTTTACAAACCTCAAAGTGTTATATACATGTTAGTCACCACTTACCATGTATAATGTGGGCCTGGCACCTGCCCAGAACGCCTCAGATGGCTTCTCCAAGTCGAAGATGCTGGGGAGATGGCATCTCTCTGTACGAAGGGTGCTGGGAAGCTGCTGCTGGGACAATGGTGATAACACGTAAGGGAAGTAACTTGGAGAGGCAGACTAGACTGTAGAGCACGTGTAAACATTCTGTAACTAGTTTCAGTCAGCTAACCATATGATGAAGAGGAAGCTCTTTGATTGGCTGCAGAGTCATTTACAAAGCACTGTCTGGTTTACTCTCCCTTGACCATAGCCCTCTTTGGAGAGCTCAGCAACCAATGAAGGGAGCCTATGACCTTGTAAGTTCAAAATGTTCAGAGGGCTCCTCAGCATCCCATTGTTACAGAGCATGGGTTTCATAGCCAGTGATAGCATAGGTCCTCTGACTGGCAAGAAATGACTTTTTGAGAGTGACCTTCAGATACCCAGCTCAGAGGTTACTGAGATTGAGCAGTCATTCCACATCTGGATATGTAATCGTTTGGACCAATGGTATGTAGGAACTGAGGTAAATTTTTTTTTAATTCAATTTTATTTTATTTTCAGTTCTGTGTATTCTTCTTCCCATCCTCCCTCCGTCACCCACTGGGAAAGCAAGAAGAAAAAAAGTGTTATAAATATGTATATTCAATGAAAATAAACTCCCACATTAGCCATGTGTTTAAAAACAAAAAGCGAAAAGAAAAGAACAGCTTCAATATTCACTCTGAGTCCACCTTCTCTCTATCTGGAGCTAGATGAACTGAGTAAACTAAGCCAGGTGTTAATCTTAATCTACTCCCCCTCCCCATTATGTTACAGAGGGGATTATGATGGAAAGGTGTACATTTGCTCTTGCCATGCCTTTGAATTAAGTATTCCTTTGTAAAAATTACTTGATGTTTGGTGATTAAATGGGACTGGAGTATTTGTTAATAGGACCCTAAAAATGGGGGCGAACACATCCAATGGAGGCTTGAGCTGGTAGCAGATGAAAGAGATACCTAGAAACCCCTTGGGGTCTCTAAGGGGAGAGATGTAACTGAGCCCTGAGAGAGCAGAACCAGAGTCATCTGTGTTACATGTGTATTGGTAGGAGTACAATGATTTTGGTTACTAGGAAGAAGGGGAAAGGTCATCAGCATTACCAACTCCACCCAGCCATTTTCAGTCTTGCTCCTGAGTTGATTTTCATGAGGATCCTGAGACTTACAAATGTGGCAAGGAATTTCTTCACCCAATCAGCTCTAATCAACTCTTTCGCAGTTAAATAGAGTCCCTGGGATGATTTAAAGTGGCTCAGGCTGAATCACTTTGGGGTATGATAAGAGTTTAAAGGAATTTTGAATCATAATCCGGGATAAAAATTTAGACCAAGAGACTCTTAGCAGCAGCAGAGAAAAAGACATTTAAATGATAATCTAAGGTTGAAGGGCTTCTACGGGGCTTTGTTGGCTGTCTGGTTAGGTGCAGTTGTAATAGTAGCTGGTGCTCTGGCTAAAGGAACTTAGGGGTTTTTTTTAATTTTTTTTTGGTGAGGCAATTGGGGTTAAGTGATTTGCCCAGAGTCACACACCTAGTGAGTGTTATATGTCTGGGGCCGGATTTGAACTCAGGTCCCCCTAATTCCACGGCCAGTTCTCTATCCACTGTACCACCTAGCTGCCCCTAGGAACTTAGTCTTTTCTCTGATGGCTGGGGGCGGGGTGCGGGACTGCACAGCGTCTGTAGTTCAGTGCATAGAGTCATATAGTAAAGGCTAGAGTGTCGTGGGGTAGCATTTCTTTCTCCAGCTCACTTTACAGATGAAGCAAACAGGGTTAAAGTGACTTGCCCAGGGTCACTCATCTAGTAAGTGTCCAAGGCTGGATTTGAACTCAGGAAGATGAGTCTTCCTAACTCCAGGCCCAGCACTCTCTCCATTGGGCCACCTAGCTGTTGTCATTATTGTTGTTACCTGGAACATAGTAAGTGCTATATAAATGCTAGCTGCTATCATTAGTATTATTAGTGTCTATTATTAGTCATAGTAAGCAATTACTATTACAAATGCTGTTTACTATATGAGCTCTCTAACCATGTGTGTGTCCCTCCAAGCAAGGTACATGTCCCTTCCCTCACTGGAAACATGGTAACAAACCAGAGTGAGAACAGCCTTCCTGGCTACTGCTGGCTAACTAAGTATCTTTTGCTTTGAACTAATGTGAGTCTGATTGGCTGTTAGGAAAAACAGAAACAACGGGGGAGAGGGGGCAATTGCACAATGAGCTTGTCAACAGAAACTTCCCCACCAGCTGCAGGCCCATTCCTGAAGGGGTGGGTTCCTTCTCCTTGGGGGTCTTCAAGCCAAGAAGGGGCAAGCACGTGTCTGGTATGTTACATAGGGTATTTCCTTTGTGTGTGGGTCAGAGTAGATGGCCCCTGAGGTCCCTTCCCACTCTCGAGTTCTGTGATTCTGAAAACTCCATCAGTCGGGTCTTACATGATTTAGACAGGATGCTAATTTTGGGAGCACACAGTGAAGGGGCCCTGGGTGCTACACATCATTGCATATTATAGTTATCTGTGTGTCTTCTCCTTCTGTTGGACCGCAAGCTCCATGAGGGCAGGAATTATTTCTCATTTAAAATTTTCATTTTCTCCAGTATCTAGCACAGTGCTCTGAGTCCATTGAATTTCATTAAAAGCTCTTAATACCCTGTTGAATTTGAAGTTGGGAAAATTTATGCTTCTACTAGGACATGAAATTGAGGAGATCAGGGTTCAAGACCTGCTTATGATACTACCTGTATGGCCATGGGTAAGTCATAGAACTTTGCTATGCCTCAGTTTTCTCATCTGTAAAATGAGGATGATAATGCTTATACCCCTTAGTGTTGTTATGAGGAAAGTGCTTTGTAAAAGTTGAAATGTTAGAGAAATAGATGCCGTCACTCTTCTTAAACAAAATAAATTAGGATCATATATCTAGAACTGGAAGGGCCCTCAGAGGATCTTACACTTATTTTTACAAATGAGAAAGTTAAGGTCTATAGAGAATTTCCCAAGATCACACAGGTAGTCAGTATAACAGGTAGGATTTGAACTCAGGAACTCTTAACTGTGCAGCCAGTGATCTCTCTACGTGAAGGGAAGCCATAGATAATATGTCCAAGTTTACTATATGAGTGGGATTGAGACCACCTACCCCAATAAAAAATTCAGAGGTTTCTCTCAATAGAAACAGAAGTTTTATTCTAGCAAGTCTCGTTCGAGAATTGGGCATCACCTACCCAGGACAGACTGGAGTAGTGAGATAAGATACAACAGCAAGCAGCCAGTTATATACCCTTAGACAAACCACTCCAAGAAACCACCCCCCCACACACATGTTTACCTCAATCTCTTTATACTCAACAAGAGATCTTACAATCTATATTTAGAACCCAAAAGATCCATTTTACCCAAACCAAGCTTGGAAGCTAGAAGATTGCCTTATTTGGTAAGGATAAGGCTGGGGTGATGGTTACAAAATAAGGGAGAGGGTGGGCAGCTGGTGTATGATCCTATTATATGATTTACAGGAAAACAAAACCTAGGCCCAGCTAATGCTAAAGCCTTAACTAAATTTTGGGGGCATAGCTTCCATTTCATATGAGAAACTTTCACTTGTCCCACACACTATAGAAGCTTTAAATGCTTTTTAAACTTTAAAACACTATATAAATATTACCTATTATTGTTGTAGTTGTCCTTAATAGGTGCAACAGAAATTTTATCTGGAAACTCTGAATCTACTAAGTCTTTTAATCTGGTTAATGATATTGAGGGCTATAGATTTTGAGTGGTTTTTTTTTTTTGGCAAGGCAGTTGGGGTTAAGTAACTTGCCCAGGGTCACAGAGCTAATAAGTGTTAAGTGTCTGGTCTGAGACTGGATTTGAACTCAGATCCTCCTAACAGTGCTCTATCCACTGTTCCACCTAGCTGTCCCATGAGTGGTTATTTTGAGTAAGAAAGGGTTAAGAAACTCATTTGAGCATTGGCAGAGACAATAGATTTGCCCCTGAATGTGGATTACCTCTGTGCCTTTTCTCTATCCACTCAGTCACTTTGAAAATGAAAGGGACTTAGAGTTTAAAAATGGGAAAGCCATCTCAGAAATAATAAAGAAAGAACCAAGTATAGAGGAAGAATATAGTTGTTTAGGACACTTCATTTTACTTTGCTCTTCTTGGCGAGTCCAGCAATTTGGAGGAGGAGGGATGTATTGTGGCGTGGGGGGAATTTCTCCCTCTTCCCTTCCCCCATTTGCCAGTGGTATCTCCTAGCAGAAGCACATGGAGAATCTGGCACCTTCAGCTAGAAAACAGACTAAGAGATGGTATGTCTAAAAGCCAAGAGTCTTATTGGTCCTAGGAAATAAATTCTGTTTTTTCCCCCTGAATTAATAGCTAGCATTTATATGCTGTTTTAAAGTTTGCAAAATACTTTACAAATATTATCTCATTTTATCCTCACAACAACCAATCCTGAGAGGTAGGTGCTATTATTATCCCCATTTTACAGACAAGGAAACTGAGGCATACTGAGGCTAAGTGACTTGCCCAGGGTCACACAACTAGTGAGGGTCTGATTCCAGATTTGAGCACAGGTGTTCCTGACTTCAGGTCTGGTGGTCTAGCCACTGTACCCTCCAGCTCATTAAGAATGCATTGTAATACCCTAGGTCAGGAGTTCAGTTGATGCCAAAGCAAGAGATGGTAGAGAACATGGATCATTTAAATATAGTCCTATGATGTTTTCAGCCGTGTTGTCAAATGCTTTCAATAAGGATGAACACGACATCAAGGTCAGCTACTGTACTGATGGTAACTTCAACTTGAAAAGGCTACAAGCCAAGATAAAAGTGGAGGGAGTGTTGTTGCATGATTGATTGATTGATTTTGGCTTTTTTGATGAGCAATCGGGGTTAAATGACTTGCCCAGGGTCACACAGCTAGGAAGTGTCAAGTGTCTGAGGTCAGATTTGAACTCAGGTCCTCCTGACTCCAAGGCTGGAGCTCTATACACTACGCCACTTAGCTGCCCCTGCATGATTTTCTGTTTGCCGATGATTGTGCACTCAATACAGCCTCTGCAAAGTACGGATCAGTTCTCTGCTGCTTGTGCTAATTTTGGCCTAACAATTAACACCAAGAAAGCAAAGGTCCTCCGTCAGCCAGCACCATACCATCCATACATGGAACCATCAGTTACAGCAAATGGAGAAGTTTTGAATGCTGTGGATAAATTCACTTACCTTTGTAGTGTACTTTACAGAAATGTACACATTGATAATGAGGCTGACAAACGCATTGCCAGAGCTAGCTAGCTCAGTGTTTGGGAGACTCCAAAGGAAAGTATGGGAGAGAAGAGGCATTAGACTGCCTACCAAACTGAAGGTCTACAGAGCCGTTGTGCTGACCTCATTGTTGTTGCTGTGAAACATGGGCAGTATACTGGTGCCATGCCTGGAAACTGAATCGCTTCTATTTGAATTGTCTTGGGAAGATTCTGATGATCACCTGGCAGGATAAGATATCAGACACTGAGGTCCTTTTTTGAACTAAACTGCCAAGCATTCAAACTGCTTCAGAGACAGCAACTCTGATGGGTTGGCCATGTTGTACAAATGCAAAATGTATGCTTGCCAAAAAGACTATTTTATGGAGAACTCACACTGGGCATGAGTTCCCATGGTGGTCAGAAGAAATGATACAAGGAAACTCTCAAGGTCTGTCTTAACAACTTTGGAATTTATTGTGTGACATGGGAGACACTGGCACAGTACCGCTCAGCATGGCATGCCCACATCAGAGAAGGTGCTGTGCTCTATGAGCAAATCAGTGAAGTAGCTTAAAAGAGATGTGAGATGCACAAATTTAAAGGACCCACCTCAAATGTTCACATGGGCAGTTTGTACCCAACCTGTGGTGGAACATTCTGTGCTCATATTGGTCTGATCAGCCACAGTCGGACACACTGTAACTTGACCCTAACATAGTGATGTCATTTTGGTCGTCTGAGAGCAAAGGAGAACAACTAATGCCTCACTGAAAAATAGTCCTGGGGGGTTCAATACAATGTCCATGCATAAGGAGCAATGTGAGGATATGACAAGAAGACATCCACTGGGTAGTGCCAGGCATGTAAGTTGCTTTTATCATATGTGTTCTCCACACGTGTGCCTCTCCACTTGTGAATTCACTGGGTGTTCCACTCTTCCCCTGATGGTTCATATATTTGTGGGAGACTGTGCTCTGGGTTTGTGGGAGGTGTTCTATTACTACTATTCTTACAATACCATTAGTAACATACCTTTTCATTGGGCTAATTTATCCCTTGGCTGACTGTACAAAAATATGCATATCAATGAGGGCTTGTGAACTATAGTTTTAGGAGTACAGATCCACAGAGTACCTTGAACTAAGGGTAGTTATTCTCTAAAAAACTAAATCTGTGAGTGAAGGATCAGTGGGATAGACCAGAAGGGCATTGAATATGGTTAATCAATCAGAAAGCAATTATTACAGGCACCTATTATGTATCAGGCACTGGGGTAGGTGGTAGGGATTCAAAGACAAAACTATGAAATAATCTTAGTTCTCACAGAACTGTTACCATATGACTGACATATTCGTTGGTTCCTTAGAGTGTAGTGATTAAAAAGACCAAGGTTGTAGGTTTTAGTCTTATGTCGGTCAGTTCTGTTTGCTCTGTTTCCTGGACCTAGGATCCCCCCATAAACCATAACTTTGCAAAGGTTTCTCATGAGTCAAGAGAGACTATTTGAAAATATGGATAGGTCAGTTTTAGTACACCCCCACTTCCAGAATAGCTCTCAAAGTGTGGCCCATTGAGGATAGGTTTGTAGTGTTATCTCCACATACAAAGGACAGAAAAGTATGGCTGTGATTGGTCATTGGTCATTTTCTTCACCCCAGACCAAAATCTGTGGTCAGCCATGCACTGACAAGTCTCGATCAGAAGACTTCACAGCTATGGCCTTGTTTGGATCCACAGCTGAATGACTTAATCTTCAGCACCTACAAGGAGAGAGGCCAGGGACAAATGAGTAATCACCCCCCAAAGTTTTTTTTCCTCAAATAAATATTTGATTTAGATTTTCATGCTGGCAAGCCTGAAAGCCATTAATCTAAGCAAACATTCTGTTTATGTGATTTGCAAAGGGAAGATACCCACGTGGCTCTTCTTTGTACAGATGTGCTGACAGACCTGGCCATGGTCATTAGGGTTGCAACATGGCACTTGTCAGCCAGTTGGTGCAATTTATTAAGTCTACTCTGTGCAGATCATTCTACTAGGAACTGTGGGAAGCCTTAAAGGAAAGACAATAACATATATTTTTTATAATCGAGGGAGAAGAAGAGACAAGGAGAGGGCAAATACACATCTACAAAACACATTATACAGATGATAAAATAAATACGCTCCTAAACAACTAAAGAGAGAGATGCAAATCCTAAGGAGGTTACCCAGAGGAGGCAGCAGTGTTTGTAGTAAAAAGAACACTGGGGCTGGGAGACTCATGCATTTCAAGACCAGCTCTGCCATTCCTTGGGGTAAAAGCCTTGAGTAAATCACTTCCCTTCTGAGCTTGAGTTTTCTCTTCTTAAAAAGAGGGGGTTGGATTCAGTGACCTCTAAGGTCTCTTGTATTTCTTTATCCTATCTGTGGATGGCTGGAGTGAGAGCCAGGTATATATGGTTCATTTGGGCAGAATTTGTGTTTAAGGTAAATTTGGAGAAGCATTTAAATCTTTTTGCTATTTGGCTCCAGCCTATTTTTTTCAGATTAATTTCACATTTTTCCTCCTCACATGTAATCTATGTTCCAGCCATACTGGCTCAGTTAATGTTCCCCAAGGACCTCGATGACTTTGCATAGGTTGCCTTCTCTCCCCATGACTATCCACCCCCATTCCTGGAATGTTTCTGTCCTCACCTTTGCCTCTTGGAATTCCTAGCTTCCTTCATGTCTCAGCTCGTGTACCACCTCCTCTGAGATGTCTTTCCTCATTTCTCTGCCCCTCCACATATTTGTGTTCCCTCCTACCTCCAAAAAATAACTTTCTATTTACTATGTATTATTTCCTGTCAGTAGAATATAAGCTGCTTGAGGGCAGAGACTATTTATTTACATTTCTATGTTTGTATCCTCAGTACCTGTTCTAGAGAATCCTAAGATCATACATAGATTTAGAGCTGGAAGGGACCTTAGAGGCCATGGAATCAGAAAAACTTGAGTTCGAATATGACCTCAACACTTACTAATTGTATGACCTTGGGCAAGACACTTAATCTCTCTTAACCTCAGTGTCCTCTTCTGTAAAATAGGGATAGTAATAGTACCCTACCTTCTAATGTTGTTGTAAAGATCAGATGAGAAAATTATTGAAAATGCTTAGCATGGTGCCTGGCACATAGTAAGTGCTTATGTAAATGGTAGCTCTTATTATTATGAAGCCCAATCTCTTTGTTTCATAGATGAGGAAACTGAGACTAAGAGAGTCTAAGGGACTAAAACTTGCCCAGGGCCACACAGCTTATGAATATCTGAGGCTTGCCTTGCTGACCCCAAGCCCAGGACTCTATCTACCATGTTACCTTACCATTTACTAGTAAGTGTTGGTTAAATTGAAATGAATGTGGGGGTAATATGGAATAGCATAAAGGGTACTGCTGGGTTTGTCAAGCGGTGTGGGTTCAAACTTTGGCTCTGCTGTTTAGCACCTTGGACAAGTAACTACTTCCTCAGCAAAGATGGCTGCTGAGGCCCCTTCTTACTTAAAGTCTATAATCACTTTGATGCCTGTGGGTCTATCTGATTGAGGAAGAGAGCAGGAGCATTCATTCTAGGGAAAAGGAACTATGTAATGGTTTGGAGGTGGAATAAGGTAAGTTGTATGTTAAAGACAGGTTTGCCTGACAGTGATGGCAAACACAAGACACGGGTAGTGAGAGATGAGAACAGTCAAGTAATGGGTGGAGTAGGGGAATTTGGGGGCAATGATGCGTGTCAAGTGCTTTTGTAGCTAATTATAAAATACCACACACTTGAAGGGACCGAGATTTTACTGATGTAGGTAGGCCCTCTGTTGATGTGGATCACAAGCCCTTTACATCTCAGCGGACACTTTTAGGAGTTTCTGTGATTGAAAACAAGGGCAAAGCCATTACCTTAGAACTGGCTGGGCCCTGGGCAAAAGAGAAACATTCCCTCCTTGAGCCTGGGGTCACATTCTGCAATAAAGCTTTCCCAGGTGTCCTGAATGTCAGTTCCTTTGCTCTGAGATTACCTTCGATTTTTCCTGTGTGTGTCTTGTAGGTGCATACCTGTCTGCATGTTATCTCCCCCATTAGAATGTAAGCACCTTGAGGACAGGAGCTTTTTAGCCTGTCTTTGTATTCACAATGTTTAGCACAGTGCCTGGCACATAGTAAGTGCTTATTAAATGTTGGACAACTGACTGTCCCCAGATTTTTCTGGTTTGGTAAGACCAGCCATAGATCACATTCTGTTGTCATAGGTTTCAGAAACCCAAAGTTATCTCCATACCACAATGAGGTGTTAGAGTAAGTCTTTAGTGGAGGAATGGCTATATAAATGTATTGTTGTTGTTGTTACTTCAATGAAGCTGTGACCTCATTGATTTAGGCATTCCCTCTAGTAAACGCTGTTCCCAACTCTGCCATGCCTATTCAGAAAAAGACTGTTGTCTATGTCCACTTATGGATTTTTCACAAGGAGTTCCATGTGTTGGAGGCCCTCCTCAATTTCTCTTGGCCTTCATGAGGTAACCAGCCAATATGTTCTTACTTGATGACGTCTTTCAACCTTTCCTTCAAAGTTCCTTGTTGTTCATATGTTGGGCTACATGGGGTGTGGGGAGGACTAGCACTCTGGTGTGAGGGCTTGCTGAGCCCATTTCAGGGCCGCTCATCCATTTTTGATATCTACCTGTCATGCAGCTCTCACATGTGGCTCCAAGAAGCTATAGCATGTGCAGTGGCCACACCTCAGTAAAACCTTCTCAGCAGATGGGCTAAACCAAGTTAAGGGTAACTGATGGGCCTCAAATCTGTCGGTGAGTTAGGGGGATGTCCACCTTAAGCAGGTGAAGACTTCCCTTGGCAGAATGGCTGGATGAGAGCAATTTGTTCCAATAGGCCATGAAGGTAATGGAAACAGGCACTGTGGAATGCTTAGAGCTTGGTCAGACATCAAAGATGCCAAGGTCATCCACTGCATCCCAGGCCATTACCAGTCATCCTTGACTTTTGTCTTGCCACTGGACTTCAATGACCGTGGAAGAGAGAATGAGGCTAATGCCTCACTTAAATCCACTTCACACCCAAGTCAAGACATCACCCATCATTTGCTATTTTACTATTTTATTACTATTTTATTATTTTACTGTTTTACCTACATTGAAGTCCTGTGGCGATGGGTGAGTGACAAAGCAGCAGGTGCAGATACACTGGGAGCTGTAGTCACAACCCTGCACACAAGCAGCCCAGGACATGGGATTTTCTTTTTACTGGACCGAAACAACAGTGGGATTTGGCAGTCTCCTGGGTATCTGAGAAAGTTTTTTAAAGGAACACAGGGCTCACCATCTGTTGTGAGGAAGGGGCCAAAAGAAGTGCCCTAAAAATTGTCTGCTTCACCCCACCCTGGCTTGCTTACCATGACAGGTAGGGATCCTACCCTGCAGTTGAAACACCAAAAAAAGGTACAAAAATTTTTGTCAAGATGATTCCATGCATCATAGGTACATGGAATTTACATGCCCATGGACAACATGAAATCCAGTAGACCTGCAAGATGAACAGCCTTGTTGCAAGAGAACCCAGCAGGTACCTCATCCAGATAGCAGCCCTGAGTGAAACAAAATTGGCAAATGAAGGCCAGCTTACTGAAGTCCGAGCTGGATACATGTTTTTCTGGAGTAGCTGCTGTGTTCAGTGAAGCCAGCATAGGTTTCACAATCAGATCTAATCTACTCAGCAAGCTTGTATGCCTCTCAAAAGGTGTGAACGACAATGTGGTTGCCACTTGCAGAAAAGCAACACTTCACCCTCATCAATGCATATGCTCCCACCATGACAAACCCTGATGAGGTCAAAAATATTTTTATGAAGACCTGGAGACTTTCATCATCAATATGCTGAAAAAGTACATCCTTGTAATTCTGACTTTTACACCAGAGTAGGTGCAGACTAGCAGACGTGGCAAGGAGTGCTTGGGAGGAATGGAGTTGAAACAGCAACAGCTGTGGATGCTGACTATTGGAGACTTATGCATCCTATGACCTCATCTCCAACATTGTCTAAGCCTCAACAAAACTTTCTGGATGCACCCTTGCAGCAAGGACTACATCATTTTAAAAAAATAATATTTTATTTTTCCCAATTACATATAAAAACAATTTTTAATATTTGTTTCAAAATTTTTGAGTTCCAAATTCTTTCCCTCATACATGCCTCCTTTTACCCCTACCTGAGACAGTAAACAATTTGTTTACTG
The DNA here is from genome assembly GCF_003287225.1 of Phascolarctos cinereus. NCBI lineage: Eukaryota > Metazoa > Chordata > Mammalia > Diprotodontia > Phascolarctidae > Phascolarctos > Phascolarctos cinereus. The sequence goes on from NW_027555625.1 coordinate 217,030,901, forward strand.
TTATACATGTACAATCATGCAAAACATGTTTCCATATTAGTCATATTATGAAAGAAAACCAAAAGACCAAAAAAAAAATGAGAAAAATAAAGAAAGTGAAAAATGGTATGCTTTGATCTGTATTCAGACTCCATCAGTTCTTTCCTTGGAGGAGGATAGCATTTTTTCATCATAAGACTTTTGAAATTATCTTGGATTATTGTATTCTGAGAAAAGTTAAGTTATTCACAGTTGATCATCATATAATATCGCTGTTACTGTGTACAATGTTTCCCTGGTCCTGCTCATTTCACTTTGTATAAGTTCATATAAGTCTTCCTAGGTTTTCCTGGAACCATCCTGTCCATCATTTCTTATACCACAATAGTATTCCATTACAATCATATACTACAACTTGTTCACCTATTCCTCAAATGATGGATATCCCCTTAATTTCTAATTGTTTGCCACCACAAAAATATAAACATTTTTATATAAATAGATTCTCTTCCCCCCCCCCATTTTTTATCTCTTTGCGATACAGACCTAGTAGTGCTGTTGCTGGACCAAAGGGTATGCACAGTTTTATAGCCCTTTGAGCATAATTCCAAATTGCTCTCTAGAATAGTTGGATCATTTCACAACTCCAACAACAGTGCATTAGTGTCCCAGTTTTCCCACATTCCCTCCAACATTTATCATTTTCCTTTTCTGTCACATTTGACAGTTTAATGGGTATGAGGTGGTACCTCAGAGTTTTTCAATTTGCATTTCTCTAATCAATAGTTATTTAGGAATTTTTATATGACTATAGATAGTTTTGGTTTCTTTGTTTGAAAACTGACCATTTACCAATCAGGGAATGACTTGTATTCTTATAAATTTGACTCAGTTCTCTATATGTTTGAGAAATGAGGTCTTCATCAGAGATACTTGCTGTAAAATTTTTTTCCCAGCTTTCTGCTTTCCTTCTAATCTTGGTTTTGTTGGTTTTGTTTGTACAAAGCCTTTTTAATTTTATATAATCAAAATTACCATTTTACATCTCCTAATGTTCTCTGTCTCTCATGTGATCATAAATTCTTCCCTTAACAGGTAAACTATTCCATGCTCCCCCAATCTGCTTATGGTATCACACTTTGTGTCTAAATCATGTCCTTGTTTTCACCTTATCTTGGTATAGGTTGTAAGATGTTTGTCTATACCTAGTTTCTGCCATAGTGTTTTCCAGTTTTCCCAGCAGTTTTTGTCAAATAGTGATTTCTTGTCTTGAGTTTACCAAACACTAGATTATTGTGCTCATTCAGTACTTTATATTGTGAACCTAATCTATTACACCAGATTACCACTCCATTTCTTAGGCAGTACCAGATTTTTTTTAAACAATATTTTATTTTTTCCCAATTACATGTAAAAACAACTTTTAACATTCTTTATTTTAAATTTTGATTTTCCAGTTCTCTCTCTTCTTTCAGCTGAAGCATAATAGATTTTGTTCCATCCCCTTACTCTTTACTCTGTATGTATCTCTGTTTAAAATGTGTTTCTTGTAAACAATATATTGAGGGATTCGGTTTTTTAATCCACTCTGCTAACCACTTCCATTTTGTGGGTGAGTTCATACCATTCACATTTATAGCTATGAATAGTAACTGTGTATTTCCCTCTATCCTATTTCTCCTCCTCCTCCTTTTTCTTCTTCTCCTCCTCCTCCTCCTTTTTCTTCTTCTCTTCTCTTCTTCTTCTTCTTCTTCTTCTTCTTCTTCTTCTTCTTCTCTCCTTCTTCTTCTTCCTCTTCTTCTTCCTCTTCTTCTTCTCTCTCTTTCTTCTTTCACCCTATCACTTCTCACAAGTATTTTGCTCCTGACTACCACTTCCCCCAAGCCATCCCTTCTAATAGGTTCCCTCCCCACCTTATCCCTCTACCTTCCTATTTTCCTATGGGGTAAGATAAATTTCTTTATCTGAGTATATTTGTTATTCCCTCTTGATCCAATTCGGATGAAAGTAAGGTTCAAGCACTGCCTGCTACCCCCATTTTTCTCTCCACTGTAATAATTCCTTTGTGTTTCTTCATTTTGAGATAATTTACCCCATTCTACCTCTTCTTCCCTCTTCAGCCAATGCAATCCTTTTTCTCCCCATTTAATATTTTTTTTGGTACCATCCCATCATGGTCAACTTATACACATGCCCTCTGTCTATGTATACTTCTAACTGCCCTAATGTGATAAAGTTCTTAAGAGTTACAAGTATCATCATTCTTTTCTTCAGTCTTGTATATGAAAATCAAATTTTCCTTTCAGCTCTAGTTTTTTTCATCAAGAATGCTTGAAAGTGCTCTATATCATTGAATATCCACTTTCCCCCTGAAGGATATGATTCTTGTTATAATCCTAGCTTCTTTGCCTTCCAGAATATTATATTCCAAATCTTCTGATCCCTTAATGTAGAAGCTGCTAAATCCTATGTAATCTCAACTCTGACTTCATATTTGAATTTTTTTCCCTAGCTGCTTGCAGTATTTTCTCTTTGACCTGGGACCTCTGGAATTTGGCTATACTATTACTGGGAGTTTTCATTTTGGGATATCCTTCTGGAGGTAATTGGTAGATTCTTTAAATTTGTATTTTACCCTCTGATTTTAGGATATCAGGGCAATTTTCTTTGATAATTTCTTGAAATATGATTTCCAAGCTCTTTTTTTAATCATGGCTTTCATGAAGTCCAATAGTTCTTAAATTATCTCTCCTGGAACTGTTTTGTAGGTCAGTTGTTTTTCCAGTGAGTTATTTCACATTTTCTTCTATTTTTTTGTTTTATTGTTTCTTGATGTCTCAAGGAGTCATTAGCTTCTGCTTGCTAAATTCTAAGTTCTAGGGAATTATTTTATTCAGTGAGCTTTTATACCTCCTTTTCCATTTGACTAATTTTACTTTTTAAGGAGTTGTTTTCTTCAGTGAATTTTTGTACATCTTTTTCCATTTTTGTGCTTCCTTTATGAAGTTGTTGACCATTTTTTCATAATTCCTTGCATCACTCTCATTTATTTTCCCAATTTTTCTTCTACCTCTCTTATTTGATTTTTAAAAAATCCTTTCTGAGCCCTTCCAGGTATTCTTTTTTGGGAGCCTGAGACCAACTCACATTTTTCTTGGAGGCTTTGCATGTAGCTCTTCTGAGTTTGTTTTGATATTCCCTGTCACCATAATAATTTTCTATGGTCAGGCATTGTTTTTTTGTTTGTTTTTGCACTCAGTGCAGCCTCTGAGGTTGAGATGCAACAAAGTATTGATGGATTCTCTGCTGCTTATGCTTTGTCCTAACAACACCAAGAAAACAGAAGTTCTCCACCTCACTATCCATATTGGGAATGGAGGAGAAAGAAAGGGAAAGAAACAAGCATTTAGTAAGCACCTGCTATTTTGTATTTGAATTGTCTTAGGAAGATTCTGAAGATCACCTGGCACGATAAGATACCAGAGATCCTTTCTTGAACTAAACTGCCAAGCATTCAAACTCTGCTTCAGACAGCACAACTCCAATGAGCTGGCCATATTGTTCAAATGCAAAAAATGTGCTTGCCAATAAGACTTTTATGGAGAACTCACACAGGGTAAGCATCCACATTTTGGTCAGAAGAAGTGATACAAGGACACTCTCAAGGTCTCTCTTAAGAACTTTGGAATTGATTGTGTGACATGAGAGGCACTGGCACAAGACCGCAGGGCATGGTGTGCCCTTATCAGAGAAGGTGCTGTGGTCTTTTAGCAAAGCAGAATTGAAGTATCTCAAGGCCACATGTGGCCCTCTAGGTCCTCAAGAGCAGCCCTTTGACCGAAATCAAACTTCACAGAACAAATCTTCTTAATAAAAGAATTTATTCCATGAAACTTGGACTCAATCAAAACCACATGTGGCCTTGAGGCCACAGGCTCCCCACCCCTGAAGTAACTGAAGAGAAAGCCAAGATGTACAGATTTAGAGAATCCATTCCAAATGTTCACATGGACTATTTGTGCCCGACCTGTGGTAGAATATTCTGAGCTTATATTGGTCTGATCAGCCACAGGTGGACACACTGAAACTTGACTCTATTATAGTGATGTCATTTTGGTCCTCTTTGAGAACTGAGAACCAACCAGCTATGTACCAGGCACTGTGCTAAGTACTTTATAAATATTATCTTACTGTATCCTCACAGTAACCCTGGGAGGTAGGTGCTATTGTTATCCCTATTGTACAGTTGAGAAAACTGAGGCAAACAGGTTAAATGAGTTGTCCACAGTCATACAGGTAGTAGTATCTAAAGTGGGATTTGAATTCAGGTATCCCTGACTCCAGACCCAACACTCTATCCACTATGCCACCCATTTGCCTAGATAATAATAATTATAATAACATTTATATAGTACTTGTAGTTTCCTGAGTCCAGTTTGAAACTTTATCTACTACACCATCTAAGTGAACTTTATATACTCTACATTATCTCATCTGACCTCACAGCAACCCTGTGAAGTAAGCACTATTGGTATTTTTATTTCTGTTTTATAGGTAAGGAACCCTATAACCATTAAATGTTAGAAGCAGCATTTGAACTAAGGTATTGCCAAAACTAAGTCAAACGTTATAGCTATTTATTCCATGCTGTCATCTTACGATGGGGAAGGAGAAAGCATCCAGGCATAGGGAACATCTTGACCAAAGGCACAGTGTTGTGAGAATATGGTGTGTATTCTAGTGACAGGGCACTGAGCCACTTAACTGTCATCTTTTATTTTTCATAAGATTTTACAAATGAGTATAATTCTAAACTAGTGTTCATTTGGCCACCAACTCTGCTTGACACAAATGTTTGTTGAATGAAGCACTTTGGAGGTTTTCTTGATTTTGTGGCAATAAATCCACCGTGGTTAAACTTCTGTATAAAAACAGAGTAGTCAGAGGTCTGTTTCCCATTTCCCATTGATGATTACTTGCTTAAATACTTCAGGACTGAGCTCTTTCAATTGTATGTCTTATCTTTTTCTCATCATTATTCTTTATTCTTGCTTTTTACTAATTCTTATCATTGCACTGCCAAGGCAGTACTGTATTCAGATAACTGATTCCTGAATAACTCCCACATCAACATGTCTTTTCTTGTGAAGATATAATCTATATCCTCTGTGTGTGTGTATATATGTATATGTGTGTGTGTGTGTGTGTGTGTGTGTGTGTGTGTGTGTGTGTGTAGGAAGGGAGATTATATCTCATGGGGTGATGGAAGAGTGTTTTTGTCTCAACCACTTTAAGCTTGGACACATTCTCCTCAAGGGAGAACTTGCCCTTCAGTTTGGGAGAATGTTTTCTGTAACTTCTGTCCTTGCTATACCTTCTCAGTAAATACTTATTTATTTTGTAAAGGTCGATGTCAGTTGAGTAATTAGGAACTGGCTAACTGATAATGGGGAGCATACTAGATTGGTGCTGGCCACCAGTATTTGAAACCTTAACCCCTCAGGGTTACCCCTAGAACCCTGAGGGGAAAAGTCCCTTTCCTTCACCAATGTGCAGCATTGGAATAGGATGGAGGATTTATATTATTATTTTAATGGAGGATTGGCCAATAAAGACCTAGTCCTTACAGCATGTGCTAATATAACCTTCTTGTTGGTTTATACAGAGCATGTACTGTATTCCTTGCTGAGAGTGAGCCTACAGAGGGGGTTTTTGTTATCATCATCATTGTTGTTGCTGCTGCTACTACTACTACTCTACTGCTTACTACTACAATTACTATTACTATGTCATGCTTACTGAACATTGTATGGCTGGAGCAGGCAGAATCTCAACTAATAGAAACAACCCCCAAAGATTAACACTAGATTGTTTTGCTGGAAACTTTCAGGACACATGGGAATATCTATTAAGCTCTAGGTTACAGCCATACACAAACAGAAGGAAGATTTCCTCCCCCCCCAAGGGGAAGGTAACTGTTGAAGGGGGTACCTTTGTAATAGATCAAAGCCTCTCTCTGAATGACTCAGAGATTTTTGCATGGCTGTCAACTCATTAAGCCATTTATGTGGAGGAAGAACCTGTACTTGACTCTACCTTGAAGGTGTAATTGTGTGTTGCTAATGTAATGGCTGAAGCTGCTGATGCACAGAGCACCAGGAAGAAGGTCAGGCTGCAGGAGACAAGGTCAGGGAGGCACTTGGAGCATTTTTTTACCCCAGGCCAAACCATGGGAAGGGGATGTGTCAGGGAGCAAGGTGTACAGCGTGAGAGCTCTGAGAGCACAGGCCTGCATAGATACAGATGGAAATGGAATGAGATTTCTTTATCATGCTTTCCAAAAGCCATCAAAGCTCACTAGTAATCTGGGCACAGACACAGAGAGTAGTTATAACCAAGAAACCCGTAAAAACAGATCCAACCCAGTAATCAATAGGAATGCTAATACACAGATGCTGCCTCTCACCTAAGGGGGTTTGCTGTTCTCCAAAATTCAGTCATTAGTCCTCCTGCTCTACGTATTAAAAATTTGTTTTCTATAAATAGATTGAATATTCTGGGCCACTGCTTCTCTGGAACCTGCTGATTTGCATCCCAAATCAACTAGGGAAGTTTCAGGGCAAGGTGTCTTACGCGCAAGGAATAGATGGGCTGGCCTGTTCTAATAAAATCATCCTTTGAGTGGGAACATGGGAAAGCAGTTTAGGCATATAAGGGAAGGAGTGACTTGGGTCAGGTTTGGGGGGGGTGACTTCTCCTTCTCTCCGATCTGGGGCAGCAGGATATTCCTAAACAATCACTTTTTTAGAGAAAGTGTGACTATCAATTCCTCCTGCTTCAATCTGTGAGCTGAACTTGTCTTCCTCTTGTAATTTTATGATATTCAATCCATCAATCCATAAGCATTTATTAATAGCTGGCGATGTGTCATACATGAGGTTAGGTACAAAGAGTTACAAAGATAAAGGTGAGGGAGTCCCTGCCTTCAGGGAGCACCCCCCCAACATATAAAACAGGTGCAAAGTAACCTTGAGAGAAAGACACTAGTTGTTGAGGGTGGAGTAGGTTAAGAACCAGAAAAGATCTCATGCCAAAGGTGACTTTTGAATTGGAATTTAGGAATTCCAAAAGGTGGAGTGAGGAAGGAGTGCATTCCAGGAAGACAGCCAGTGTAAAGACATGGCAATGGAAGGAGGAGTACAGTATGTCCAGAACAGCAAGAAGGACAGTTTGGCTGAATTGAAAAGAGAGAGACACAGAGACAAAGAGAGACACAGAGAGAGAACAACAGAGAAAGACAGAGACACAGAGATAAAGAGAAAGGGAAAAGTGTATAACACTAGGAAACAAGGATGAGGCCATGTTGGAAAAAGATTTAAATGACAAATGGAGGAGTTTTTTTTATTTGATCCTGGAGATAATAGAGAGTTGCTGGAGTTTACTGAGTAGTACCTTAAGGTTTACAAAATCTTTTTTGTACTATTGCTCTGTGAAGTAGGTAGTTACAATAGTAGTATCAGTTTTATAGATGGAGCTACTGACTTTTATTTTTTCACAAAATGTATTTATGTATTTATTTTTGACATTCATTTTTTAATATTTTGAGCTCCAAATTCTCTCCCTCCCACCCCTCTTCCACCCATTGAGAAGGCCAAGCAATATGATATCAGTTACACATGTGAAGTCATAAAAAACATGTTTTCATATTAGCCATGCTGGAAAAAAAAACAACAACCAAGAAAAAGCAAGAAAAGTAAAGTGAAAAAGTATGCTTCAGTCTGAACTCAAAGTTCGTCAGTTGTCTCTCTGGAGGTGGATAGCATTTTCATCATGAGTTCTTTCGAATTGTCATGAGTCATTGTCTCGATCAGAGTAGCTAAATTTTTCATAGTTGATCATCATTACAATATTGCTGTTACTATTACAATAGTGCTATACAGTGTTCTCCTGGTTCTAGTTCACTTTACTTTGCATCAGTTCATGTAAGTCTTCCCAAGTTTTTCTGAGACCATCCTCTTTGTCATTTATAACACAATAGAATTCCATCACAATCATATAGCATGACTTATTCAGCCATTCCCTGATTGATAGGCATCCCCTCAATTTCCAATTCTTTGCTCTCACAAAAAGAGTTGCTATAAATATTTTTGTATATGTAGGTCCTTTTCCCTTTTCTTTTATCTCTTTGAGATAAAAACCTAATAGTGGTATTGCTGAGTCAAAGGTTATGAAGTTTTATAGCCCTTTGGGGCATAGTTCCAAATTGTTCTCCAGAATACTTGGAGCAGTTGCAACTCCACAGGTTGGTTGTTATCCTTCATTCTTGAAAAGAACCAAAATGACATCACTGATATCTTTTGAGTCATGCATAAATTGGACTTTAGTGAGGCAGAGTTGCATGAGGTCAGTGGCCTTAACTCTCTCTCTTACTCTCTCACTGGAGTCTAGTGGCAAGACGAAAGTCAAGACTATTGGTGATGGCTCAGGATGCAGTGGATGACCTTGGCGTCTTCAATGTCTAATCAAGCTCTAAGCACTCTACACCTTCATGGCCACTGGAACAAACATTTCTCATCCACCCATTCCACCTCACATGGTTGGGGTAGACACCTCCCTAACTCACCGATGGATCTGAGACCCTTCAGTTACTCTCAGCTTGGTTTAGCCCATCTGCTGAAATGGTTTACCAGGTTGTAGCCACTGCACATGCTACAGCTTCTTGGAGCCACAAGTAAGAGTTAAGTGAATCAGGTGGACACAAAAGGTGGAAAGCAGCCCTGCAAAGAGCTCAGCAGCCCTCACAGCACAGCATTAGTGTCCCTATTTTCCCACATCCACTGTAGCATTTATGATTTTCCTTTTCTGTCATGGTACCTCATATGACTTATTTTAAGAAATTTTCCATTTAGTCCTATACTTTGTAGTGCTTTAATAGGAATGGTTGTTGTACTTTATCAAAAGCTTTTTCTTCCTCTATTGAGATAACCATATGATTCTTGTTGTTTTTATTGATATGTTCAATTATGATTATGGTTTTCCTGAGGAGGAAAATGTTGGAGGGCATACATGAACTGGTGCAAAGCAAAGTGGGCAGAACCAGGAGAACATTGAACAGAAATATTATAACCATAACAGCAATAATGATGAACTGTGAGAGATTTAGCTATTCTGATCAATTCCTAATATTGATCTAGCCCTGAATTCCTGATATAAATCCCACCTGATCATAGTGTATGATCTTTGTGACATATTGCTTTGCTCTCAATGCTAGTATTTTATTTAAAATTGTTGCATTGATATTCATTAAAGAAATTGGTCTACAGTTTTCTTTCTCTATATTTCAAGTCTCCCTGGTTTAGGTATCAAAATCATATTTGTGTCATAAATGGAATTCGGTAGGGCTCCTTTCCCTATTTTTAAAATAATTTATATGGTATTGGAATTAATTGTTCCTTAAATATGTGGTAGAATTCACTTGTAAATCCATCTGGTCCTGAAAATTTTTTCTTAGGAAGTTCACTTATAACTTGTTAAATTTCTTTTTCTAAGATAGGGTTATTTAAGCATTCTAATTCCTACTCTATTAGTCTGGGCAATTTATATTTTTGCACATATTCATCTGTTTCACTAGGACTGTCAGTTTTACTGTCATATGATTAGGGAAAATAGCTCCTAATAATTCCTGTTTTTTTCATCTTCCTTGATGGTACAATTATCCTTTTCCTTTTTGATATTGGTAATTTTGTTTTCTTTTTTAAAATCAAATATGAATAATTTCTCTGTTTTATTCTTGTTTTTCTCATAAAAGTAAGCCCTGGTTTTTATTAGTTCAATGGACTTCCATTTTGGTGCTTAATCAGGGAATTTTATTTTGTGTTTTTTTTCAAGTTTTTTTAGTTGCATGCCCAATTAATTGATCTGTTCTTTCTATATTTTATTGGTGTGTGCATTTTGAGATATAAATTGTCCCCTTAGTACTGCTTTGGCTGCATCCCACATATTTTAGTATGTTGTCTCATTGTCATTATCTTTAATGAAATTATTGATCGTTTCTATGATTTGTTCTTTGACCCACTCATTCTTTAGGATTATATTATTTAATTTTCAATTAATTTTAATCTGTGTTTCCATAGCCCTTTATTGAATGCAACTTTTGTTGCATTATGGTATGAAAATGGTACATTTAATATTTCTGCCTTTCTGCATTTGTTTGTGAAGTTTTTATAACCTAATACATGGCCAGTTTTTGTGAAGATGCTATGTACAGCTGAGAAAAAGATTCCTTTCTAGTCCCATTCAGTTTTCTACAGAGTTCTGTCATATCTGAGTTTTCTAAAATTCTATATATCTCCTTAACTTCTTTTTTATTTATCTAATGGTTAGATTTAGTTAGCTCTGAGAGGAGAAAGTTGAAGCCTCCAACTAGTATAGTTTTACTGTCTGTTTTCTTCTATAATTCATTTAAATTTTTCTTTAAAGATTTGAATGCTATGCCATTTGGTACATATATGTTTAATACTGATATTACTTAATTTTCTATGGTACCTTTTAGGAAGATGTAATTTCCCTGTTTATCTCTTTTAATTAGGTCTAATTCTTGCTTTTGCTTTGTCTGAAATCATGATTGCTACCTCTACCTTTTTACTTTAGATGAGGCATAATAGATTCTACTCCTGCCCCTTATTTTAATTTTGTGTATGTCTTTCTGTTTCATGTGTTTCTTGTAAACAACATATTATTGGATTGTGTATGTCTTTCTGTTTCAGGTATTTCATGTAAACAATGTATTATTGGGTTCTAGTTTCTAATCTGTTCTGCTTCCACATCCACTTTATGGATGAGTTTATCTCATTTATGATCACAGTTATCATTACTAACTGTGTCTCTCCATCCTATTTTCTTCTCTTTATCCTTATTTTTCTCTTATTACCCTGTCTCTCCTCAAAAGTCTGTTTTGTTTTTGACCACTGCCTACCTTAATTGACCCTCCCTTTTATTACCCTCTCTTTCTCTAAGCTTGCTTCTCTCTTATTTCCCTGTTGGGTTAAATTTCTATACTCAGCTTTGTGTGTGTGTGTGTGTGTGTGTGTGTGTGTGTGTGTGTGTGTGTTTATGTGTGTGTGTATTCTCCCTTCTTTGAGCCAAATAGATAAGAATGGAGTTCAAACATTGTCTGCTCCCATTTTCCTGTCCACTATAAAAGCTTTGCCTTGCATGACTCTTATGTGAGATAATTTTCTCCATTCTTTCTCTTCCTTCCTCATTCTCCCAGTGTATTACTCTTTTTCACTCATCCATTTTTTAAAAGATCATCCCAACATAATTGACTTACTCTCATGCCCTCTGTCTATGTAGAATCCTTCTAACTGTCCTTATGATGAAAAAGTTCTTCTGGTTTACATATATCATCTTCCCATTTAGGAATATAAACAATTTAACCTTATTGAATCTCTTATGATTTCTTTTTCATGTTTACCTTTTATGCTTCTCTTGAGTCTTGTATCTGAAAGTCAAATTTTCTATTTGGTATTTTTCACCAGGAATGCTTGGAAGTCTTCTATTGCATAAAATATCCATTCTCCCCCACACCCGAAGGCTTATCTTCTGTTTTGCTTGGAAGGTAATTCTTGGTTGAGATTCCTAGCTCCTTTGCCTTAACGAACATCACATTCCAAGCACTAGTCTTCCTTTACTGTGGCAGCTGCCAAGTCTTGTATGATCCTGATTGTGACTCCATAGTATCTGAATTGTTTCTTTCTGACTGATTATAGCATTTTATTTTGATCTGGGAGCTTTGGAATTTGGCTATAATATTCTTGGGTTTTTTCATTTTGGATCTCTTTCAAGAGGTAATTGGTGGCTTCTTTCAGTTTCTATTTTGCCCTCTGGTTATAGGATGTTGGAACATTTTTCCTTTATAATTTCTTGAAATATGATAGCTAGGTTATTTTTGACTCTAGCTTTCAGGTAGTCCAATACTGCAAATATGGTTTAATTATGATGGAAATACCATAGGACTCCCAAGTCCTGGAAACTCTGGCTCTTATTGAGGAATAAGGTTGTATTAGCTCTATTTGGCTACCATGTTATGCCACTGACTCATATTGATCTGGTAATCCACTAAAGGCTACAGATATTTTTTGGATGAACTGATTCTAGTTATACTTCCTACTCTTGTACTTGTAATGTTGAATTTTTAAATCCAAATGGATAGTTTACATTTCTCCCTACTAAACATCATCATATTAGATTTGTAGAATGTCATTGAATAGCTTAGAGTTCAGCTGGGGAAATAAGAGAGAAACACATGAAACAATGAGGAAATAATGCAAGATGCTGTTATATCATGTGATTCTAATTACAAGTATTTAGGCATCCAGAAGCGTTAGAGCACCCTACCACAATCCTTCCAGGAGCTTTTCACTCTCTGAAGTGTATCCAAATTGGGAACAGACTCATTCATGTTTGGCACAGTCTGGGCCTAGCAAACCTAGAGAGGCTTCTTCCATGGTCCAGCCATAAGGGGATTGCTATGGTCTAATCTGAGTTGGTAGGTATATAGAAGTTGCTATAATAGTGAGGATATCTTAGCCAAATAACTCCTACAGTAGTTATCAGAGCTCCCTGGGATATAGGGATATGGAACAGAGGAGCTCCAAAGTCCATCTGGATCCTTTGATGTGAGGGCTTTGCCCATATGGTACTTTATTTATCTGTTTCTGTCTAATGTCCTTCACCAAGAGCTTGGGTACCTCCTGAAGGATGGCATCTCCTTGAAAGCTGTTACCACAATAGTAGATTAGACTCCAATTCTTCATCTGTTTACCACTTCCTGAGGTGTCCTATCCATCTTTTTCTCCAAAGCTACATTAATCTACTTTTAAAGCCTGGACTTTCAAAGTATATATTGGATAAAGGAGTGACCAGAATTCAGAACATTGTGTTTCCCCCTATAATTACTCTTCTGATTCCATATTCAGGGAAGCAGGGACCATACTGCAAGATGTATTGAGAGCATTGCCAAACAGTCCTAGAAATCAGAGAAAACTCTTTTGATGACTTGTTGGTGTATGGTATTCTGACCTGCTTTGCGGTGAAACCCCAAGCAAATTGTTACATCTTCCCCTTCTTCAGGTTTGTAGATATTGCATGGAGAAACACACACTCTCTGTCTCACACACACACATGTTACAGTAGGAAGGATGCCAGATTTGGTGGTGCCAGACGACCTGAGTTTGAGTCCTGGCTCTGCCAGTGACTTTGTATATGGCCTTATGCAATTCATTGTCACTTGTTTAAGTCTCAATCAACCAATCAATAAACATTTATTAAGAGCTTATTGTGTGCCAGTGATGTGCTAAGTGCCAAAAATACTTAGAAAGCAAAAAACAAAGTCATTGCCTTCAAGGAACTCACATGATGGGGATGCAAATAACTATGTATGTACAAGATGTGTGTGTATATATGTATACTTTTTAAAAATGGTATATATACTTGTATATATGTATATTTGTATATGTATATATATATATATATGGGAAGAGAGAGAGAGACAGAGAAGGAAGGAGGAAAGGGGAGGAGAGACAGAGTGAAATAGAAATACAGAGAGATAAAGAAATGAGAGAGAGATAGAAACAGAGAGAAGGAGAAAGAGACAGTGAGAGAGAAATACAGAAGGAGAGAGATACAGAGGGAAAGGGAAAGGAGAAAGGGGAGGAGAAAAAGATAGAGAAGAAAAGAGAAAAGGGGAGAGACAGGGATATGGAGAAGGAGAAAGAGAAAATTTGGAGGTAGTCTCAGAGGGAAGGCACCAGCAGCAACTTTATCCATAAGAGGAGAGTATAAGGGTATGCCTTTTTATATATTGCTTTTTGAGTTTACAAAGTGCTTTACAAATATGATCTCATTTGATCCTCACAACTGCCCTTGGAGGTAAGTGCTATTATTATCTCCACTTCACAGATGAGGAAACTGAAGCAGATAGAGGTTGTGACTTTCCAAGAATCAAATAGCTAGTAAGTATCTGAGGCAGAATTTGAACTCAGGCTTCCTGACTTCAAGTCCCATGCTCTTTCCATTGGATCATCTAGAGGTCTTTTTAGGTGATGATAAGGTTGAAGATAATAAAAGGTAAAGACTGGGCAATGCCTTTCAGTAGCAGAGGACATGTTCTATATTACAAAATCTGATGCTTAAATAGCTCAATTGTATATGAAAGGTCCAGGGAGCCAGTGAACTTTCCTAGGGCATAGTCTGCTTCAATATCTTTGTTCCCCAGCCCCTCATTTGCAAAAAGACCCAACAGGCATCTGAGAAATGTAACAGGGATTAGCACACCATAAATAAAGGTAGTTCTTCACTGAAGGAAGCTACTTCTGAACCTGGAAGAATTATGGACCTGGAGAGGCTAGAATCTTTCCACCTGTTGTGTAGAGGTAATAAACCCGAAGAGACAAAGAGGAGAGGCATCTGTTAGTCCTAGTTAAGGGCTGGTCGTTGCTTTTGCTGAAAAGGGCACTGTAATCCTCCAGGGTGAAATAACTATGTAGTTCCCAACTAAGCCAAAAGCTGGAGGCATTGAAGATGGCAGCTGCTCATCAAAGACTAAGCCCAGGGAGTCCCACAGAGATACCACATCCTGTGAAAAGCCGTGCATTTAAATGAAGTACAGCAGCAGCAGCATCTCAGAGACAGAACAACCAGCTAGTTCTAGTCCAGGGGCTATTGAGTCTAGCTAACTTCACAACCAAGTAACCTGCATGATGCAATCTAGGATTCAGTTGACTCATCCAGTTGAGATATCATCTTCTGCAAGGAGCCAGCCCAGCTGAAGAGCAGGAGGTCTCCAGCTGCATATCCCAAAGATCTATACTTGGTGCTATGCTATTTGAATAATATCAGTGATATTGATAAAGGTAGAGATGGCATACTAATAAATTTTTATATAACACAAAGCTGGGAAGGGTAGCTAATATGTTAAATGACGGTCAGACTAATATAAAGACCTTGACAAGTTTAACTATTGGGATGAATTTAATAAAATGAAATTCAGTAAGTAACTAAGTTGATAAAAAGCCTTGAATCTATGACATATGAAGACCACATGAAGACCACTGGGCACATTCAACCTGTTTTTTTTTTAAAAGAAGAATCTGGGGGCATGATAGCTATCTTCAAGTATCTGAAGGACTCTTATGTGGAAAAAGGGTTAAATTTGTTCTGTTTAGCACCAGAAGACAGAACCAGAAGCAATGGGTGGAAATTTGTAAGAAGCCTCTTACAAAAGAGGTAAGTCTTATATTTGGGTACCAAAAATCAGCTTCATCATACAAGTTGGGGGAGGCAAAGTTAGACAAAAGCTGTTCTGAAAGAGATATGGAGATTTTAGCGGACTGCAACCTTGATATGAGTCAGAAATATGGTACAGCTGCCAGAAAAGCCAATGCAATCTTGGGCTGCATTAAGAAAAACAAAGCTTCCAGGAATAGGGAGGTGATAGTCCTACTGTATTCTGCCCCCTTCATACTTCTTCTGAAATAATGTCTAGTTCTGGGCAATATGGTTTAAGAAGGCCATTGATAAGCTGGAAAATGTCCAGAGGAGGGCAACCAGGATACAGAAGGACATGAAGTTCATTTTAGATGAGAATCAGTTGAAGAGAAATGAGATTTTAATCTGGAGAAGAGAAGACTAAGTGGGGGGAGGCATAGGTGGGACATATCAATCTTCAAATATTTGATGGAATATCATATGGAAGATAGATTAGTCTTGTTCTGCTTGGCCCCAGAATGAAGAATCAGGAGCAATATGTGGGAGTTGCAAAGAAACCAATTTAGACTTGATATGAAGAAAAACTTGCTATAAATTAGAGTTGTCCAAAAGTGGAGTGAGCTGCTTTGAAAGTAGTGAGTTCACCTTTTGAGTGATCTTTAAGCAGAGGCTGGATGACTGCTGGTGTATGTTACAGAGGGGATCCCATTGATGTACAAGTTGGATTATGAAGTCCCTTCCAATGCACACATTCTGTGATACTGTAATCCTGAGAATAGACACAAAGCAGTCAAAACAATAATGAGGCCTAAAGAGCCCAGAAACCAACTCAAATAATAACCACTAGGAAATCAAGCCAAGGGAAATACAATTATTTATAGAATATGATGGAAAAGGAGAATGGAAAATTTGAGCAGTAACTTCTCACAGAACAGCAAAAAGCAGTAGAGCAGAAAGTCAGCTTTTAGAGAGCTTGACCCAACTAAGTCAGATCATCTCAGAATCTTTACAGATTCAACCAGAAAAAGAGCAACAAGTGTGTGCAAAATCAAACAGGACTTCCAGCATTTGTATAATGACATTCATCAATGAAAGAAAGAGAATAAACATTTATATAGGGACTGCTACGTGGCAGGCACTGTGCTGAACGCTTTACCAATTTTCTGTGACCATAGTAGAACCACCATATTTGACTCCACTAACTCAGTACTCAACACACTACTTCCACGTGGGAGAGTGGCAATGACCCTTATGATAAAATGAGGAAGAGTAGCTAGACCTGGACATATATACAAAGAAGATAGCTGTGCTGGGGTTGGCACCATTTTAAAAGGTTACTAACAGGGGCAGCCAGGTGGCACAGTAGATAGAGCACTGGCCCTGGATTCAGGAGGACCTGAGTTCAAATCTGGCCTCAGACACATAACACTTACTAGCTGTGTGATCCTGGGCAAGTCACTCAACCCCATTGCTTAGACCAAATAAAGTAAAATAAAATAAAAAGGTTACTAACACCAGCTTTCAAGAGGGGGAAGATTCTAAAAGAAATTTAAAAATCAAATGGTAATTTTACAATCCCTTACCACTCAACTAGGAGCCAAGAAAATATCTGTATTTACAACCATAAGAAATCATTGTTGAAATGATCTAGGACAAGGCGGGGCAAACTACATGGGCCAAATCCAGGTACAGCTTTTTTTTTGTACTGCCTTTGAACTAATAATGGTTTTTTACGTCCTTAAATACAATATAACTTTGTTTTAAAATGTGAAAACTATCCTTAGCTCACTGGCTGTACGAAAACAGGCAGTTAACTGGATGGTGGGCTATAGCTTGCCCACCACTGATCAAGGACATTGATGAAAATATGAAAGAAAACAAGATAAATTTTTGAAGGTAATTAAGACCTAAATAGGTTAAGTAAATTGTTCAGTGTCACATGGGTAAGAAGTAGCATTTGGGATTAAAATCCAGGTCCTATGACTCCAAATCTAGCATTCTTTTCAATTGGAAAAAAAAACTCATAAGAAATATGCAGATTCAAGGAAAACATGTTCCAGTATTGGCCATATATAATAACATCCATATCATTTTGGATCTTAAATCTGTCATTTTTCTTTCAGAAGAAGGGTAGCTTCTTCCTTGGTCCTCTTTTCATCTTGGTTACTTATTGCATTGTTCAGAGTTCTTAAGTCTTTCAAAGTTATGTTTATAATGTTGGTGTGATTGTATAAATTGTTCTCTTAGTTCTACTCTACTCCATATGAGTTCATGTCTTCCCAAGTTCCTCTGAAACCTCCCTTACATCATTTTTTATGGCACAATAGAATTATATTTGATTTCTATACCATTATGTCTTTATCCATTCCTCAGCTAATGGGAAATCCCCTGATTTACAGATCTTTGACCCTTCAAAAGAGCTTTTTTAAATATTTTTGTGCCTGTGGGTCTTTTTTATCTTTCCTTGGAGTATAGACTTAGTAGTGATATTTTTGGATCAAACGTGACTGTTTGGCCATACTTCCAAATTGTTTACCATAATGACTGTACCAATTCATAGCTCCATCAACAATATATTATGTTCCTGTTTCCTGCACTTCCTCCAACATTTGTCATTTTCCATTTTGATCAAATATTCCAATTTGATGGATTGAGGTAGAACTTCAATTGCTTTAATTTGCATTTCTCTAATTATTAGAGATTTGGTTAATTTTTTCATAAGACTGTTGATAACTTACATTTCTTCCTTTGAAAATTGTACATAGCCTTAGACAATTTATCAATGGCTCTTTTTACAAATTTATAAATTTGAATCAAGCCCTTAAATATCTTGGAAATGAAACCTTTATCAGATAAACTTGCTATAAGATTCTTTTCCCCAGTTAACGATTTCTCTTCTCATTTTAGCTATGTTGGTTTTGTTTGTCTTGTACTCTTTCCACTACAATGCAACACTGCTTCCCACATTATGAATGAATGGATTAATGAAAAAGCATTTATTAAGTACTGAACTGTGATAAATTCTGAATATACAGACAGAAAATCTAGACAGTCCCTACTCCCAAGGAACTCTCATTCTAATTCAGGAGATAACACATAAGGGAAGGTTTAACTGAAGTTAAGATGGAAAGATCCCTAGGTTGCTAAGGCAGGGAGGATGACAAGGTTCAGGGTTCCTTCAGGTGCACTGTTTCAAATGGAAATACCCAGGGCTCTAGAAGATGTAACAGCAGGGCAGGTGGTTTGGCCCTGGTGGTCCTCCATTTTACTGGAAAGATTATGGTAGGTGTCTCCCTGCTCTTGCAAGCAGTGCTAATGGCTATGCCCTTTCCACAAAGGTTGGGCAAAGAGAGGATTCTGGGAAGATGGTGGAGTAGGTCAGAAAATTTCAAGCTCTCCAGATTTCCCCCACAAACAAGACAAAATAGAACCTCTGGGTGAACATAAAGTAGTAAAAAATAAACAAGAGTTGGGGCAGAATAGTAGTCCTCCTGAAACAAACAGAGAAGATTGGAAGAAAGCCTGTGAAATGTAAATACCTCCAGGATAGTTCCACTGAAACAGCAAAGGATGAGCTGTGGAGCTAGCTGGGTTGGGAGGTAGCCTGGGCTCTAGCCACAGGAATTTTCACCTCCTGGACAGTGAAGAGAGTTGAGAGTGTGAGCAGGGGAAGACTGAGGAAACCTCTACTGATAGGGAATGCCAGGCCCAGCTGTGCTGCGAGAGGTGGCCCTGGGCAAGAAGAAATTAGCACACACTTGATGAGTACAGACGTGGTGGGGTGGGATGCCAACTGATGGCTATGGACACTTAGAGGAGAGCAGAGTTCTTGGTTTCAGTTCCAGGCCAGAGGGGAGAATGTAAGGGGCACCTGAGGCCAGAGGCACTATCCTACACAAGGACTAGAGGTGATTACAAGTTACTATAATTTTTTTTTAAATGATCAGGCAAAGGAGAAAGAACCCAACCATAGAGAGTTACTATAAGAATAGAGAAGACAGAGGTTCATCTTCAGAGGAGGATACTGGCTCAAAAAAAGCCCTACCCCAAAGTAATGTCAAATGGTCACCTGCCCAAAAAGAATTCATAGAAAGAATTTAAAAAGACTTTAAAAGTGAAATGAGAGAGATTAGGGAAATTTTTAAAAAATATATATTTTTTAACAAAAAAAAATTTAAAAAGAAAATCAACTGGAAAAAAGAGATCTAGAATCTTAAGGAAGAAAATGACTTTTTGAAAATTAGAATTGGGCAAGTGGAAGCCAGTGAAGTTATAGGAGACCAAGAAATAATAAAACAAAATATAAAGAATGAAAAAATAGAAGAGAATGTGAAACATCATGCAAAAAAACCCCAACTGATTTGAAGAACAGACTAAGAAGACAAAACATAAGAATAATCAGACTATCTGAAAGCTACAATCAAAAAAAAAAAGAATCTTGATACAATAATACAAGAAATAATTAAAAATTTTCCTGAAGTATTAGAACAAGAAGGGAAAGTAGAAATAGAAAAAAAAATGCACCGATCACCACCTGAGAGAGATCCTATGAGTAAAACCTACAGGAATATCATAACTAAATACCAAAACCCCCAGCTCAAAGAGAAAATATGAGAAACAAGAAAAAACAATTCACATATGGCAGAGCCAAAATTAGAATCACACAAGAACTAGCAGTGGCTACACTAAAGGACCACAGATCTTGCAACACTATGTATTGAAGAGCAAAAGAACGGAGATTGCACCTGAAAATGTCATACCCAGCAAAAGAAGGCATAATCATGAACAAAAAAATGGACATTCAACAAATTGCCAGTCTTTCAGGATTCATTGCAAAAAGACCTGAACTTAATAGAAAATTTGACATACAAGATCGAAGAGAAATATGAGGTAAACATTAAAGACTAATTACAAGGGACTTGATATGGACAGATGGTTTACTTTTTATATGAGGAAATACAAACTCTATGTCTAAGATTGTAATTATTAATTGGGTAGTTTGAAAGAAAGATTGGGGTAGAACTGAGTATAATGTACTTCTAAAAAGTAATAATTTATAGGAAAAGGTAAAAAGAGTAATTATCTTATACAAATAAGATGTGAGAGGAAAAACTGACACAGAAGAATTAGATGGGAAAGAGGGATGGTAGTATTAGAACCTTACTCTCATCAGGAGTGGATCAAAGAGGGAACAATACATATATATCTTGAAGGGTATAAAAGTCTTCTAAATTCAGAAAGAAATAAAAGGCTAAGGGGATAGGGAGGGGGGAGAAGATAAGGGAGGGATTTTTAGAGGGGACCCTACTGACATCAAATCTGAGTTAAAGAGAGAAATATATGTGTGTGTGTGTGTATGTGTACACACACACACACATACACACACACAGAAGGAAATAAAAGTCTTCTAAATTTGTAAAGAAACAAGAGGGTGAAGGAATAGGATAAGGAGGGTATAGAAGCTTTTCTAGGTTAATGTGAATGGGATAAAAAGGGAACAATATATAGATTTGGAAGGCTATAAAAGTCTTCTAGGTTCAGATAGAAACAGAAGGTCAAGGGGAAAGGGTGGGGGCCAGAGGATAAGGGAGGGACCTTTGGAGGCAAGGTAGGTTAAGTAACAGGAGGGCAAGGTAGGAGGTAGAAGTGAACTAGAGGAGTTAGGAGGTATAGGAAATAAGAGACACACACAAACATAAAATAAAGATCAGGAGTAGAATTTATTAGGGAAAAAAACGGATAATAATCATGATCTCAGACAAAGTTAAAACTAAAATAGATTTAATCAAAAAAAATAGGGAAACTACACTGTATGTCAGCCGTATTAATCAATATCATTTTAGACTATTTAAAATAACCAGACAGTATAAAGTTGGACTATTGCTGTGGTTTAGGAAATGATGAGTTGGTGGACTTAGAAAAATATGGAAAGACTTGGACTTATGAAGGAAGATGTTATCCACCCTCAGAGAAACAGAGGATAAACAAGTATAGTATGGTCTTACATAGATGCATATGAATGTATATATCTATATATAATTATAGATATCTAAGTATATGTATGTATGTCTATATGTTTGTGTGTGTACATATATGTGTATATAGATATCCACACTTAATTGTATCCTTGGGGGAGGGGGAGAGGAAGGGGAACAAAGTAAAAAGTACACAGCAGAGAATGAAAGAAAACCCGTAAGGAAGCAAAGATAGACAGCTCTGAACTCAATGTGTAGTATTTATTATATGGGCTTTCTTGAAATGGAAATTTATTGCTGTGTATTTTGAATCCTCTCATATTCTACTGTGCACATGGCATTTTTTGTTTTCTTATTTTGTATTTAAGTTTTGTTATTTAAATTTATAATTTTTTTTATTGGATATATAAGTTCAGTATTTAAGTTCAAAATAAATTAATAAAAAAAAGAATGGACAAGTTAAAAGGACTCAACCTGCAACTATTGGGAAGTGGGTGAATGGGGCAGGGAGAGTGGGCCCAAGATTCAAAGGACAAAGTGGAGTGGGAGCTCTGCATTTGCTGCAGAGAAGGTCGGGATAGGGAAGAGCTTCCACACAGGAGTGAAGATGGGGAAAGAGGGGTCAGGAAGGTGGGTGGGGAGAGGAAGTGTTCCTGTGGTGCCAATGCCTTCTGGACCCTCTGGAACTTTATGTAACCATTCACCCATACAGAACTGAAAAGTTGTGAAATCATCCTGAAGAATTATGTGCCTTCACTTTTCAGTGTGTAAGGAAAGAGGGTGTGACAGGAAACATCACATATCATCATCATTACTATTATTCACTTACTGGTGATAGTTCACAGCTTTCCATGGGTTACCCAATGAGCCAGTCAGAAATCCAAGTAATCTTAGGTGTGGCTGGTTAACTTCTTAATATTCAAGTGGAGACTTTGTCTACGTTTAACTGTTCTCAAACCCCTCCCCCCACCATATGTTGGGGTCCAAAATAATACTCTTTCTTGTTTTTTGCTCTCCTTTTGGGAGCTATAAGAAATTAGTTAAGGAAATTCTAATGAAATGCATGTCACTTACCAAGATGGATGGCTAGCACTCTACTTTCCATTACTGGAAAGAATAGAATTAAATTAGAAAATAACAGTCCTCAGCGTCTTCTCCAACTGGGATTTTGCATAATGTGTTGGAAAATATGCCACCTTGGCAGAAAGTGGTTATCATAATGGTCAAAGGCTTTATTCCACTGGGCAATTCGGTTTATATGGAGGGAGTATCTCCCACCAGGAACTTTTTTCTTCTTTATCTAATAGGGGAAAAAAAACTCCAGCTTAATGGAGAGGAGTCCTTTGTTTAGGCAGTTCCTGGGCCTACTACATGTAGTTGGTGACTACATTGTGCATACTAAATAAGAGATAACAAGTGAAATGAAATTTCTCTGCCTGATGTCTTTTGATTTGTTAGAAAGAGCCCTAGACTTAGAGTCAGGAACCTTGGGTTATAGGGAACTAGCTATGGTATAGCAGAAAGAACACTGGATTTGAAGTCAGAATATCTGAGTTCTAATTCCATTTTTGCCACTTGTTACCTGTATGACCATAGGCAAGACAATTCCTCATTTTTTTCTCATCCTGTCTCATCTGTAAAGTGAGTGTGTTGCATTAGATGACCTCTAAGGTCTCACTGAACTCTAAACCTGTGATCTGAGTAATCTTGAGCCCCAGTTTCCTTTTCTCAGGAAAGAAGGGATTGGTCTATATGACTTTAAGGTCTTTTCCAACCCTAACATTCTGAGTTTATAAATCAGTTCTGATCCTTGACATACTAACATAGAAATACATTCTATATACTTTCCTTAACTTTCTCCTTTTCCAGTTCTTATCCAGTTAGGCTCTAGCAGCATGGAATTATTGAAAGGACATTAGGTAAAGAGTCAGAATACCTGGTTTCTAATTTTGGCTTTGCTCAGTGGAGTTGGGCAAATCTTAAGTCAGAATCAAGAGCCTTGCTTCTGACCCATACTGACTGTGTGACCTTGGACAAGTCATTTAAACTCTTGGTGTGCTAAACATAAATTGAAGAGAAGATATAGACCTACAATGGTAGAAGAAGGTCCTCACCAGGAAGTTGCTATACCAATGAAATAACAGGTCAAGTTTCTATCCCTATATATTTCAAAAAACAGATGAAAAGGTAGCAAGGAAACACAATTTATAATAAAACATATAGCAATATATTATGAATGTGTTGCTTTCCTAAACTCTGAAGATCCTTCTTTCTCCCAGACTTAGGGCCAATTAGGACCTTAAATAATAATGATGGTGATGATGATGATAATAATAATAATAATAATAATAACAGTAACACCTAACATTTATATAGCACATACTATATGTCAGGCACTGTGCTAAATTCTTTACATGTATTATCTCATTTGAGCCTTACAACAACCCCAGGAAATAGAAGCTATTATTATCCTCATTTTACTGATGAGGAAAACTGAGGCAAACAGAGGTCAAGTGACTTGCCCAAGTTCATATAGCTATTAAGTGTCATAGGCTAAATTTGAACTAAGGTATTCCTGATTCCAGGCCCAATGCTCTAGTACCACCTAGGTGCTTCAATAGAACTATATCTATCCTAGAACCTAACCTACAGTTTGGGTCCTCTTTTGAATGGGCAACAGAGGATAACAGCACAGATTCCTCAAAATCTTCAATTCATACTTTCCATAGGCCTGGTTATCAGATGACTACCCTTCTAAAGGCTATTAAAATATTTATTTTCCTGGAGACTTGCAAATCTGATCATGAAAACTTTAAACTGAAAATGAATGGAATGGAAGAAAATGCCCCAGAAAATCTACTAGACCAGATACCAAAGAGGCTAGCAAATATGACAAGTATAAGAGAAGAAGAAAAATATCCGTGAAGAGGATCAATCTTCTACAGGAAAGCACCATTCAAAAAGGAAGACAGCAGAGAGGACTTTTGGGAACCAAGACAGCAGAATAAGCAGTAAATTGCTGCAGCTCTCCCATATTCACCTCCAAACAACTGTAAAATAGCACCCCCAAGCAAATCCTGGAGCAGCATAACCGGCAAAAAGACAGGGTGAAACAATCTTTTAGCCTAAGAAATTTTGAAGATTGGCAAGAAAGGTCTGTCTCACTTAGGTAAAAGGGGAGTGCAGTCCAGGACAGGAAGCATCCCAGCAAGCCAACAGAAAGCCACACCTCAGCAACAGTGGGAGATACTGAACGCCAGTGGTAGAGCAGGCAAACACCATAGCAGGACCCAGCATGGCCTCATGCCTCAGCATAGCCAGGAGAATGGCTAGACTTCAGCTCTGAGAACTGACACATGCTTCATGTTAGCCCTGGGCAAACAGGCAACCTCCAGTGGCCAGACTACCACTGGGCAAACAGGCAGCCACCAGTGGCCAGACTGTCACTTGCTTCAGTGTAGCCATGGGGAAAGTCAGAAACAGTTCACCAGCCTCAGTACATGCCAGACACCAGCACTAGGATCCTAGCTCAGCACCAGGTAAGCTGCCAGAACCCGATGGCCTCCAGTGGCCCTAGCCACTCCTTTCCACCCAACCTCAGGACAGCATCAGTGCAACACCAGGTAAACAGCCAGAGCCTGCAGCCCCTGTCACAAGAAATCTGAGGCATTGTCCCTCCCACCCCGTGAGTGGAGCTCAAATTTAAAAGAAAGGAAAAAAGGCTAAAAAAAAATGAGCAAAAACCAACAACAAAAGAATCTGACCATAGAAGGTTATTATGGTGACAGGGAAGATCAAGACCCAAACTCAGAAGAGGACAGCAATGTCAAAACACTCACGGACAAAATCCCAAAGAAAAATGGGAAGTGGTCTCAAGCTCAAAAAGAACTCATGAAAGAGCTCAAAAAGGAGCTTAAAAATCAAAAAAGAGATGGAAGAAAATTGAGAAAAGAAATGAGTGATGCAAGAGAATTATGTAAAAAAAAAAATCAACAGCTTAGAAAAAGAAAACAACTGCTTAAAAAGTAGAATTGGCCAAATGGAAAAAGAGATACAAAAATCTACTGAAGAAAACAACTCCTTAAAAAGCACATTTGTCCAAATGGAAAAGGAAGTGCAAAAGCTAACTGAGGAAAACAACTCCTTAAAAGTTAGAATTGGACAAGTGGAAGCTAAAGATTCTGAGACATCAAGAATCAATCAAACAAATTCAAAAGAATGAAAAAAGAGAAGAAAATAGAAAATACCTCATTGGAATAACAACTGACCTGGAAAATAGATCCAGGAAAGACAATGTCAAAATCATTGGACTGCTTGAAAGCCAAAATCAAAAGGAGAACCTGGACAGCATCTTTCAAGAAATTGTCAAGGAAAACTACCCTGATATCCTGGAACCAGAGGGCAAAATAGGCATTGAAAGAATCCACCATTCACCCCATGAAAGAAATCCCAAAATAAACACTGTAAGGAACATCATAGCCAAATTACAGAATATCAGGTCAAGGAAAAAATACTGCAAATGGCCAGAAATAAACAATTCAAATATTAGGGAGCCACAATCAGGATTACATAGAACTTGGCAGTTGCAACATTAAAGGATCAGAGGTCATGGAACATGGTATTCCAGAAGGCAAAGGAAGTAGGACTACAACCAAGAATTGTTTATCTGGTGAAATTAAGCATAATCTTCAAGGGAAAAATGGTAATCTAATAACATAGAAAGATTTCAAGCTTTCATAAGAAGACCACAATTGAACAAAAAATTTGATCTCTAGTATCAAGACCCAAGAGAAGCCTAAAAAGGTAAAAAGATAAAAGAAAACATAAGGGATTCAATGAAACTGAACTGTTTATATCCCTACATGGGAAGATGATATTTGTAATTCTTTAAAATGGTACCACTAATAGTATAGCTAGAAGTAATATACATAGACAGAGGGTAAAGATATAAGGTGAATTTGAGGGAATGACATAAAAAAATAAGGGATGAGAAAGAGGAGTAAGTACACTGGGTGTAGATGGAAGGGAGAGGTAGAATGGGGTAAATTATCTCACATGAAGAGGTGAGAAAAACCTATTACAGTGGAGGGAAAGATGGGAGGGTGGGCAATGGGCATCGCCTTATTCTCATCGGTATTGGCTCAAAGAGGCAATAATATACACATTCAGTTGAACATAGAAATCTATCTTACCCAACAGGAAAGTAGAAGGGGAAGAGATTAAGCAAATGGGGAGGGGCACTGACAGACGAGATGGCAGACAGAGGGTGGCAGTAGACAGAAACAAACACTATTGAGAGGGGAAAGGGTGAAAGGAGAGAGAGGACAAACACAAACAAAAATAAGATGGAGAGAAATACAAAGTAATCATAACTGTGAATTTGAATGGGATGAACTCTCCCATAAAACAGAAGTGGCTAGTAAAGTGGATCAAAAACCAGAATCCTACAATATATTATTTGTAAGAAACATACTTGTAGCAGAGAGACATACATAGAGAAAAGATAACGGACTGGAACAAAATCTGTTATGTTTCAGCTGATGTTAAAAAAAAAAAAAGCAGGGGTATCAGTCCTGATCTCAGACAAAGAAAAAGCAAAATTAGACCTAATTAAAAGAGATAAGGAAGGAAACTACATCTTGCTAAAAAAAAAAAAGACAAGGAAGTAATATCAATACTAAACATATATGTACCAAGTGGTATAGCATCTAAATTCTTAAAGGAAAAGTTAAGTGAGTTACAGGTTTATGAACAAACAAGAGATAGAGAGAATTATGAAATATAAAATAGATCATTTTGATTATATTAAATTAAAAAGCTTTTGCACAAACAAAACTAATGTAATGATGATTGGAAAAAAAGCAGAAAGCTGGGAAACAATCTTTACAGCAAGTGTCTCTGATGAGGACTTCATTTCTCAAATATATAGAAAACTGAGTCAAATTTGTAAGAGTACAAGCCATTCCCCAGTTGGTACATGGTCAAAGGATATGAACAGGCAGTTTTCAGAAGAAGAAATCAAAGATATGTATAGGCATATGAAGAAGTTCTCTAAATCACTTTTTTTTTCTTTTTTAGGCAATTGGGGTTAAGTGACTTGCCCAGGGTCACATGGGTAGTAAGTGTCAAGTGTCTGGTCTGAGGCTGGATTTGACCTCAGGTCCTCCTGACTTCAAGATCAGTGCTGTAGGCACTGCACCACCTAGGTGCCCCTCTAAATCACTTTTGATGAAAGAAATGCAAATTAAAACAACCCTGAGTTACCATCTTACAACTATCAGATTGGCTAATATGACATAAAAAGGAAAATGATAAATGTTGGAGAGGATATGGGAAAATTGGTACACTGGTGCACTGTTGCTGGAGTTCTGAATTGATCCAATCATTCTGGACAGCAATTTGGAACTATGCCCAAAGGGCAACCAAACTGTACATACTCTTTGATCCAGCAATACCAACACTAGGTCTATATCCCAAAGAGATCATAAAAAAAGGAAAAAGACCTACGTGTGCAAAAATATTTATAGCAACCCTTTTCGTGGTGGCAAAATAGTGGAAATTAAGGGGATGCCCATCAGTTGGAATGGCTAAACAAGCCATGGTATATGAATGTAATGGAATACTATTGTGCAATAAGAAATCATAAACAGGCACATTTCAGAAAAACCTGGAAAGACTTGTATGAACTGATGCAAAGTGAAAGGAACAGAACCAGGAAAACATTGTACGTAGTATAGGTAACACTGTGTGCTGATCAATTATGAATGACTTAGCTCTTCTCAGCAACATAATGATATAAGACAAGTACAAAGGACTTACAATGGAAAATGCTATCCACATTCAGATGAAGAACTGATGGACTCTGAGTGCAGATTGAAGCATACTTTTTTTCACTTACTTTATTCCTTTTCCATGTTGTTTTTTTCCCTTTTGATTTGTTTCTTCTTTTACAACTGTGACTAATACGGAAATACATTTTACATGATAGCACATATGTAACCTATATCAAATTGCCTGCCATTTTAGGAAGAAGGGAGGAAGAGAGAATGTTTTGGAATGCAAAATCTTATAAAAAAGGAATGCTAAAAATTGTCCTGACATGTAATTGGAGGAAAAATAAAATACCATTTTAAAAAAGAAACAGCAATAAAACCCACAGTCCCAGTTGTGTGTAAAAAATGTATAAAGTATGGGTAATAAACAAAATGAACTAGCAATCTTAATACAAAGAGGTAAACTTCACCTTACAGGTACCTCTGTGACTTGCTGGGATATAATTCATGACTAGACTATGTCTGTAGGAGGATATGCCTTATTTGTAAAGAGGAAGTTAGGCTAAAAGTATATTGACAGAGAATTTAGAGTAAGAAAATAGACTCATGAGAAAATCTATGATCTGCAGAAAGGGAGTAAGGTAAATAGCATTTGGATTAAGATGAACAGATGGAGAAAGAGAAGGGATATTTAGTTGCAGCATACTACAAAATTACCAAGCCAGAAGGAAGAAATGTATGATGAGTTTGGGAAATACACCACAAACCTGGAAAGGAGACATCCACCAGTAATGAAATATTTTGACTCTCTAGACATCTGCTATAACGCTCTTTCTGTCAAAAGAAGAATAACTGATAAATTCTTGATTGAAATCTTAATGATGTCATTCTTTTGAAGATAAAGTAAGGGATGAGAGGAATTGCTCTTTCTGAACTCAGTTCTAACTAACAAGGACAGGCTAGTTGATGAAACTAAAATGTAGGGAGTCCTAGGAGGAAGTGACCTCTTCCTCATAGCATTTGTGATAATGGAAGAGGGAAAAACTACTAGAGGCCTTCCCCATACCCTCTTAATTCTAGTGCCTTCTCTCTGTTAATTATTTCCTATTCATTCTGTATAGACTTTACTCTGTGGTTATGTTTGTATGTTGTCTCCCTTATTAGATTGTAAGCTCCTTGAGGGTTTGTTGTTCAGTTGTTTCAGTCATGTCTGACTCTTCATGATCCCATTTGGGGTTTTCTTGGCAAAGATGCTGGAGTGGTTTGCCATTCCCTTCTGTAGCTCATTTTACAGATGTGGAAACTGAGACAAAAAGGGTTAAGTGACTTGCCCAAGGACACACCCCTAGTAAGTACTGGAGGCAGAATTTGAACTCAGATCTTCTTGACTCTAGGTCTGGCACTCTATTCACTGCACCACCTAGCTACCTCCTTGAGGATTGGGGTTGTCTTTTGCCTCTTTTCATATCCCTAGTGTTTAGCACAGTGCCTGGCACAAAGTTGGTGCTTGATAAATGTTCATCAATTAATAGTGACTGATTATCTAGGATGTGACCTAGATTTTGGAAGATAACCAAGTAAGCTAAAACTATTTAACTCTGTTTTCTCCACCAAAAAGTGCAATCATTAGAATAGGAAAGGTAAAATAAAAGTGGTTAATAATTAGTTGAACCCCAAAATCTGTACAGCTGAACCCAATCAATTAAAGTTATAAGGCCTGGAATTCTAGGGCCCTGAAAGAATTGGTGGATGGGTTAGCTAGGTGGCTCAATGGATAGAGTGCTGGGGCTGGAGCCAAGAAGACTTGAGTTCAAATCTGTCCTCAGATACTTAATAGTTGTGTGACCCTGGGCAAGTTCAGTTTCCTCATCTGTAAAATGAGCTGGAGAAGGAAATGACAAACTACTTCATTATTTCTGCCACAAAAACCCCAAATGGGGTCATGAAGAATTGGACACAACTGAAAGGCAGCTGAACAACAACAACAGAATTGCTGGTACCCTGTTAGGGATCTCTGAAAAGGTAAACAAAACATGGAGAATGGGAGAAGTCATGAGAGCAGAGGAAGGGCAAATGTCCTGATTTTCAAAAGAGAGAGGATGGAGTCTTCACATTATTGGCAGGTAGCTTGATTTTAATTCCTGGCAATATTAATGGATGCATTATTTTATTTTATTTATAATATTTGATTTTCTCCCAATTACATGTTAAACAATTTTTTTAGCTTTTTAAAAAAGTTTTGAGTTCCAAATTCTATCCTTTCTTTTCTTCTTCCCCTTCCCCTCCCTGAGACAATAAGTATTCCAATAGTTTATACGTGTGCAATCATGTAAAACATTTCCATAGTAGTCATTTCATACAAGAAGAAACAAATTAAAAAAAAAGTGAAAAACAGCATGCTTCAGTTTGTATTCAGATAGTATCATTTCTCTGGAGGCAGACAGTATGCTTCATTATTGGTCCTTTGGGGTTGTCTTGAATCATTGTATTGCTGAAAATAGCTATGTCATTTATAGTTCTTCATTGCACAATATTGCTGTTACTGTGTATGATGTTCTCCTGATTTTGCTCACTTCACTTTGTATCAGTTCACATAGGTCTATCCAAGTTTTTCTGAAATCATCCTGCTTGTCATTTCTTATACCACAATAGTATTCCATCACAATTATATACCACAGTTTGTTTAGCCATTCCCCAATTGATGGGCATCCTCTCAATTTCTAATTCTTAGCCACTATGAAAAGAGCTGCTATAAATATTTTTGTACAAATAGGTCCTTTTCCCTTTTTTTTTTTGGATGTCTTTGGGATATAGACCTAGAAGTGGTATTTCTGGGTCAAAAGGTATGCACAGTTTTATAGCCCTTTGGGCATAATTAATGGATGTATTATTTTTAAAATGCTTAATCAGCACTTAGATAAGACAACCAAAACCTCTATGAGCTAAAAAATGCATAAACTAGTTATGCAAGACTAACCTCATTTCCTTTTTCTTTTGACATGGTTACTAGATTAGTATATCAGGTGAATATCATAGACTTAATATGCTTGGATTTCAGTGAGACATTTGGCAAGGTGTATTATACTGTCTTTGTGGATAAATACTGTAGGAGAGATGTGGCAACATGATAATACAGTTAAGTTGATTTGGAATCAGTTGAATGAATGGATTAGTTGAATGAATAGATCAATGTCAACCTAAGTGAAGTTGCCTAGAGGCATCTAGACAACACAGTGGATAAGCATTCCCAATCTAAAATCAGAAAGAGTTGAGTTTAAATCTGATCTAAGACATATATTAGTTATATGACCCAGGGTAAATCACTTAACCTCCAACTGCTCAGTCTCATCATCTGTAAAATGTAGGGGTTAGCCTTGAGCTCTAAAGCCCCTTCTAACTCTAAATGTATGACACTGATCTCTGCTGCTGAGAAAGTTTTAGGGAATTAAGATGACTTACCATGGAACTGGTATTAAAACACTGAGACCCTTAGTAATACTCATAGCAACTCACATTTATATAACACTTTAAGTTTTGAAGAGCATTTTCTTCATAATAGCTGTGTAGGGCAAGGATTACAAATCGTCCTAACAATACAAACATACAATTCTCTTCGAAATGACTTCTCTCTCCACTTTACAGATGAGAAAACTGAGGCCAAGAGAGGTCAAAAGATTTGCCCAAGGTCACACATTAAGTGTCAGACCTGAGATATGAATGAAGATCTTCCCTGACTGGAGGTACAGCTCTCTTTCCACCATATCATGCTTTCTCTGAAAGTTTTTCATTGTGGAAATAGATGCCTCCTGTCAGGAGGACGGCCACTTTCTGGGATTACTTAAGCCCTAGGCATGTATTTTTTTTTTAATGGCAGCTATCTGCAGCTGACAGAAATTATACAATTTAGGGAAAAGAGTTGCTGTCCAGGAAGACAGCATTTAAGGCTTGGCTTCATCACTTGGATGGGGTCCAGTGACCCATAGTAATTCAGTCATTACTGGAGCTCTTCCAGTAGTCTTGAAAACTCAACCAACTAATAAAGAAGGTGGATTTCTTCAGTTGCCCTAATTTCATCATGGTATACATCTGAAGCCTTTGCAAAGAACAGGTATCTTGTCAGGAAAGCTAGGCTATACTCTCCTTCCTATCAAATGAGATAATACTTGTAAAAGACTTAGTACAGTACATAGCACAGAACTGGTTACATTAGGAAAATTTTGCAACCAAGCAGCCTCACCTAGATCACTCCAAAATGATCTGACTACAAGAGCAGGATACCAACTCTGAGACCCATCTGTCTCTCCTGCAAGGAGAACAGATTTCCCTCTCTAACCCCATGAATTTGTGGTACCAAGTAGCTGATAGATTGTACCAAGAGTAGATGACCTCCTAACATTTTGGCTTTAGGGTGGACACATGGGTTTTTTTTTCAAGACCCTCCTTATTTTGGATGGGAGTTACATCTTGAGCATGACATTTGAATCTTTAGTTTCCTTCAGAGCTCAACTCAAACACTTCCTACATGATGCCTATACTGAACTCCCAACCGTTAATGCTCCTACCTCCCCCATTTACCTTGTAGTTATTTTGTATGTAAAAAAATAAGCCAATCAGAGGTATGAACTAGGCCAAAGCTTCTCTGTTGAATTAATCACTCCACCACTCAGTCAGGTGAAAATATCTTTATCAAATCAATCAATAAATCAAGAGCATTAGACTACTCTTGAAAAGTTTTTGAAAGCCATTGGATGAAATGGAGGAAGGCTTCAAGGAGGTGAATTTGTATTGGCTGAAGAAAAAAGGAAGTCTGAGTAACCCCCACCCATACATACATACATACATATATATACACACATACACACATGTGTGCTTATTTCATATATGTTGACACCTCTATAGAATGTAAGTTCCTTGGGGGCAAAGAAGTTTTCATCCTTGTCTTTCTTTCCCTAGTGCCTAGCACAATCATTGGTACATAGTGGGTACTTAATAAAGGCTCATTGATTGAATGATTGAAGGAAGGCCTGAACCAGAAGAGAGGTCCTGGGAAATCATTTATGCTTTCATGCCCAAGAAATGAAGAGTTCACACTATCCACAACACTGTACCAATAATAAAGATAACAGTGGCAGAAGGAGTTCCCCAGATGAAAGGGGTTTAGGAGAATCAGGAGGCTTGGCTTATGGTCCAGCCCAACATTTGGATGTGGTCATGTGGCCTTAGAGTATGACAAGTCTCACTCATGTCCTTGGTCTAGTTTGTCTATTTGTCTGATACCTGGCATCTGTTACCTAGGTAGCTAGGTGGTGCAGTGGATAAGGTGCTGGGCCTGAGTTCACATGTGACTCCAGACACTCACTAGCTATGGGCAAGTCATTTAACCTCTGTTTGTCTCAGTTTTCTCATCTGTAAAATGGGGATGATACTAATACCACCTACCTTTCGGGGTTTTTGTGCACTCAAATGAGATAATATTTAAAGTACAATGCCTGGCACATAATAGGTGCTATATAAATATTACTATTATTGTCTGAAATCTACACCTTGTCTCTTACCATTCCCTGTCTTGTACCTTGCTATGAATTCCTAAATTCAATCCTGTATCTGTCTTTGACACTGTGTTACCCTCCCCCCCATTCCCCTTTTCTTGCATATGTATCATCCGGATTGCTAATATGGACTTTTGCATCACATTCTAGCTCTCAACTTGCATGGAAATTCTACTACCTTTCCCTATCCACCCAACTGAACACCCCTCTACCTGGGAAGAGTTCAATCAGTACTATGGACCTTGCCCAAATACATTCTTTCCCAGATCTTAATCCAGGCCCTGCCCAGGGCTGGAGTTATACCAGTACATTGGAAGTATCATTCATGATCAAAGTACCCCCTTATTTTGTAAGCTTCTTTTTTTTTTAAACTGACTCTGTGATTTCATCAGTGTAGGGAGCTCTTGGAGGAGAATAACCTCTATCAGAAGCTATTTAGCAACTTCTAGTTTTAGAGAGCCTTCTGGGGCCATTGCAAATCCAAGTTATGAAACCCATTATCTTCTAACTAGCATGTGTCAGATGCAGGGCTTAAGCCCAGTTCTTCCTGACATTGAGGCTAATTCTTTCTCTGCTATGTAAATTACCTCTCAAATTCTACGTCTCAGAGAGGTGCAAAAAAGGGTCATTGCCATTAGCAGATAGCTATAAAATAATCAATAAACAAGTATTTATTAAGCACCTGCTATGCTGGAGTCACTATACTAGGTGCTGGGGAGACCAATACAAGTTCACAGAAAGGACTTGTTCTGACACTTTTTAAATCAAGATCTCTACCTAGACTGTATCACTGCAGTACATGGGTATTCAAATTTGCTATAGTAATAAGCTGGAGTTCTCTTAATGGATAATATTTCCATTATCTCTTTCTCTCTAATCACCAGTTTCCATTAAAACCAAGCCTACAGCTATTCACAATACCAGAAGAACAGGACTTACTGATCTCAACTCTGGAGAATGTGATTTCATCCAACTGTCTGAAATGTGAACGAGATAAATCCATTCAGTTCAAAGTTCCATGTTGTGATGTTTCTGCTCATTCATTCAGTTAAAATTGGGTTTGGGCCCCTCCTTGCACACTCTACATTCTCATACATATGTGTGTGCATACATGTGGGTATATATGTACATATACACAAACATATATGTCATATATACATATATGTGCATACAAAGATAACTTTAGAGGAAAGGGCATTAGTAGCTGGGAGAATTGGGCAAGGCTTCCTGCCAAAGGTGGTGTTTTAGCTGAGCCTTGCAGGAAGACAGGGATTCTAAGAGATAGAGGTGGAGAAAGAGAGAGCATTCCAGACATATGTGATAGCCAGTACAAAGGCATGGGGTTTGGTGATTAATTGTTGTGTTTGAGGATTAGGAGAAAGCCAGTGCAGCTTTACCATAAAGTGCGTAGAGAGAAGTAATGTGTGAGAAGACTAGAAAGATGGGAAAGGGCCAAGCTGTGAAGTACTTTAACTTTAAATGGCAACCAGAAGAGTTTCTATTTAAATCACTGGAGTTTATTAACTATATGAGTGACATGGGATGATGTATACTCTGGAAAATCACTTCTGTTGCTGTGTGAAGAATGGATAGGAATGGGCAGAGACCTGTGGCAGAATAACCAGTTATAAGGCTATTTCAGTTGTCTAGGCAAGAGGCAATGAAGGCCTAAACTTGGTTGGTAACTGTGCGAGTGGAAAGAGAGGGATGCATGTGAGAGATGTGGAGAAAGAACAGTATTTTTCAGCTGGTTGGGTGTGTGGCTAATGTGAGAGGAAAGAGTTGAGGATGACACTAGTTGCTAACCTGGCTGCCTGGAAGAATAATGGAACCCTTGGCAATAATAGGGAAGTTTGTGAGAGGAGTGGGTATTGGGGAAAGAGAATGAGTTCTGTTTTAGAAATATTGAATTTGAGATACTTATGGATCATCCAGTTTGAGACATCCAATAGGCAGCTGATGATATGAGACTGGAGCTCAGGAGAGAGATGAGAACTAGATAAATAGTTCTGGGAATCATCTTCATAGAGGTTATTATTGAACCCCTAGGAACTGACAAAATAAAGTAAGAAACTATAGAGAGAAAAGGGCCTGGGATAGGGCTTTAGGGGATACCCACAGTTAATTGACATGGCATGGATAAAGATCTAGCAAAGGAGAAAGAGAAAGCTATCAGACATATAGTCTGAGTAGTGGTATTACAAAAGCCAGGATTAGTCAGAATATTTAGGTGGAGAAGGTAGCAAATGTTGCAGAGATATCAAAGATGAACAGTGAGAAAGAGCCATTAGATTTGGCAATTAAGAGGCAGTTGGTCACGTTGGAGAGAGCTATTTCGGATTCCAGAGGGTTTAGAAGAAGATGAGAGGAGAGGAAGTAGGGGTACCAAGTGTAGATGATATTTTAGAAGGACTTATCTGGGAAGAGAAGGAGCAATATAGGGTGACAGCTAGCAGGGATCATGGGACCTAGTGAGATTTTTTTTTCAGCCAAAAACAAGGTTTATTAAAGATCTGCCCTATTAGCCAGGTTCTTAAGGAATCTGAGCATCTGTGGGCTATTGGCTAGATTGTAAAAATCTGAGCAGTGGCTAGATTATAAGAATCAGAGCATTTTAATGGAGAAAAGATGGACCTTATATACAGAAAGACTATGGGAGGGATCTAGGAGTGGCCAAGTAGTCTATGAGGTAATAGAATTCCAGGGGTGGCCAAGGGAGAATGGAGCCTAGATAGGATTAAGGGTGGGCATGGCCTGGGGACATAGGGAGGTCTAGGCTAGGTTAAAGGTAACAGTTTGGGCATAGCCACAAAGAAAGATCAGTTGATGGGATTATAGCCTCAGGGGAACACCAGAGATTTGGCCATGGGTGGTGGTGGGGAAGTCCAGGGTTTTTCCTTTCTGGTTTCTAGATCCCATCCTCATCATTCTCCCCTCAAACAAATTGGATCCAGATTCTTTTGCGGTAAGGGCAAAGGTCTTGGCTTCTGAAATTGCTTCCTGCTGGCAAGGGGTGTAGAGCTGTCCCTGCTTTGAGGGGGTCCAAAGAGGAGGTTGACTGGAACCAAGCACAGGCTGCATCCAAGGAATGATGGGGGGGACATTGGCTGGTACTCACCTTTTACTACCAACTGTAGGTGAATGGCCTGTAGTCTTCAGCCTTGATTTTTAACCAGGGCTTGGTGAGAGTGATAGAGAAAGCGGGAGCCCTACCAAGCCCCAGACTCCCCTGTCATTCCCAGTCTTGAGAAGACTGGAGGATGGGGTACTGGGGGGTGACTCCACCACTTTTCCAACCTCAGGGGCAATCCTTCCTCTAGTGTCCCACCTGGTCATATCTTGGGCATGGTCCCAGAAGCATTGGTCACAGGAGCTTCCTCCAAGGGGGCACCCTGGAGAGGCACCCCTTGGACCAGTGACCCTCCTTCCAGTCATGGCTGATGAAGAGCTTAGTATTAGGCAGTTTTTCTTGGTACAGGGAACCATATGATGAGGTCTAGAGGTGAGGGGTACAGGAATCCCAAAATCACAACATGTGGGTCCTGTCCTAAAGAATTCAACCCAAGCCTTCTTTCAGCCAAAAACAGGGCTTATTAAAGATCCGCCATATTGGCCCGACTCTTAAGGAATCTGAACATCTGTGGACTATTGTCTAGATTGTAAAAATCTGAGCAGTGGCTAGATTATTATAAGAATCAGAGCCGAGAGATTTTTAAGGATTGAAAATTTGGGTGTATTTGTAGGCAACAGATAAGTAACGGATAACATAAGGAGAGACTGAGAATTACAGAGAGAAAAATCAGATAAGGGGGCCAATTTGCTGGAGAATATGGGAGGCAGTGGAATCAAGAATGCCCATGTAGGGGTTGTCCTTGGCAAGGAGGAGGGATAAGTAAGGATAAGGATACTTTCAAGTAAGAATTCTCTTATTATAGTAATATGCATAAATGGCATATCCCCAATCAGACTGTAAGCTACTCAGAAGGAGGGCCCATCACATAATCCCACAATTAGAAAGTTTGAAGGGACTTTAGAGGCCTTCCAGCTTAACATATACCTAAAAAGGACCCTCTCTACCCTCATAACCAATAAATGATCATCCAACCTTTGCTTAAGGAACTCCAGGGAGAGGGAACCCATTACCACCTAAGGCAGCCCATTTTACTTCAGACAACTCTAATTAGGAAGAAATTTTTTTTCCTGGCAAAAAAACTAATTTTGTCTCTTGGAAGATTAAGAGATATTTCCTAGTCTGCCCTTTGAGATCAAGAGGAACAAATCTAATTCCAAGTGAAAACTCTTAAAATACTTGGTCAGTCATTGCCTTAGTCTTCTCTCTCTTCTTCGAGGCTGAACATTCCTACTTCCTTTAACCAATGGCAAGAATCTATTATCCTTTATTTCTTATTAACCATATCTTCTTTGTCTTTGACTATCACCTCGTACCCAGCTCAGTGCCTTGCACATTATGGTTAGTAAATGTCTGCTGAATGAATATGTGGACACAGGATGCCTCTGTCCAGTTGTAATTTTTCCATCCTGTAAACTCCTCTCACTTATTCCTCTCTACCCCACCCCACCCTCTGCCTTAAATTGAACCAAGAAGATGAACAATGATTACTCATTTGATGCACTTTGTCTATGGACAACTCATTTTAGCTTTTGCACAGATAGGAATTTCAAGCCTGGTTCTGCTAAAACCTCTCAACATTCTTATCTAAAAACTGGTCAGTCTATTGAGTTTTTAAATACTCCCAATCATGTTGTTTTCCTTAGGAGAACAAACCAGCCTCTTCCATTCCCATGCTTAGGTGATACTTTGCAAGTTAAGATTCGTACTCATGCCTAGGGCTGGTTTTGATAGCATGTCAAATGGGATGGTTTCCATGAGCCTTTTCCTGATTTCCACATCTAGAGGAATGAGAAAACTAGGAGGGCTTTGGGTAGAGTTGCCTGTGATTTGCATTTATTCTGTATGTACAGTAGAACACCTCTATGAACAAGGAGGATGTCTTCCAATGAATGACATGTTTCTTTGTCATGAATTTCACTATCAGAGGTAGAAAAAAAAATGGGAAGCCTAGGAATGCCATCACAAGATCTCAGATGAAATATGTGTTAGGGAGAAGTGGTTATGGTATGAAAATGACATTAAATCATTAAGTAAAGTTCCAGCAAAGGTGACAGAAAACAGTAAGTAGGCAACTGGGAGTCTTGGCGTTATAGGGGTCATGGGGAAACACTCTCAGTTGTGGAAGGGTAAGGATGATCTAGTGTGCATATGGATAGGTGGAATTAGTCTCGACAGAAACTTTAGGTTACAGGAAGATATTAGGGCTCATGGTCATTAACCAATAGTACTTCTAGGTCCCTAGGGAATACTTGATATATGTGGAAAAAGAAGTTGATTTAGAGAAGATAGAGAATTTAAAGTTCTGTCTGGTTCTGCCACTTGCTACTTGTGTCCCTTCAGATAAGTAACTTCCCCTTGGATGGGCCTCAGTTTCCTCATCTGTAAAATGAGGGGATTGCACTAGGTGGTTTCTGAAATCTCTTCCAAATCTAAATCTATGACCCAAAGTGGAGATGTGGATTCAGGGCAAACAAGTGCAGCCAGGATCTAGGTAGCTGGTATTCCACTAGGGTCAAAACAAGCAACAATGAAGTCTGTTCTGCTTTGGACTCTTTTCTTCCTATGAGGATTGATCCACCTTCACTCACTCCTTGTCTCCTTTCTTAGTGGCTGCACCTCAGCAAGAGCAGCTGTGCCTATAAAAAAGCCAGTGAGGAGGTGTCACATATCTAGTGAAGGCAGAGTTAGGCAGCTACAGGAGTCTGGTGCTCTTGGATAGATTCCCTTTGTGCTTTGTCTTTCTTTGGCTTATGTGTGCACCTGACAATGTCTTGTGTGCTAGACTGTGCTGCAAGCTGCCCAGTACAGTCAAATCTAGAGAGCACCCGAGTCTCACAGGGTCAGCAACAACTACGTCCTTGTCGATGCCATTTGAGCTTTTCCCCCATTTTCTTGGGAATTTTGATGCCAGAGGATGGAGGATCTTTGTAGCAGGAGGTCAGAGACTACAGCAGGAAGTGAGGGCCCTGGGTCATTAGAAGGGACTTTTCCCTCTTCAGTATCCCAGTTCTTCCTCTCCCCATCCCCAAATTAGTTGCATTAATTGTGTTCGCTGCTTTGCATGCTCTGTGTTAATATCTCACTAAAACAATGGTTTCTAGAAGAGAAGGTAATAAATTCCAGGGTTTGTAGGAAAGTCCCACTGCCCAGAATTTACAGGCTTTGGAATACTTACCAATCTTGGGCTGAATTTTACCACTGAATCTTTAGGTCTCCCCCACTTCTGGTGGCATTGTTTTCATCTGAGGCAATGAGAATCACTGAGACTCAGAATTAAAGGCCTGAAAGGACCCTTCAGAGGCTGTTTGGACCGTTCCCCTGACTTTATTCAGGACCATAGATAGACTATCCCAAGAAGATGAGAGATGAAGAATGTACATAGCTGATCATCTTACTCTCCTGATTTATAAAACGTTCAGCAGCTCCCACAGAGGCCCTGGATTCCAATTCCCCCAGTGCCATTTCTTAGCTGTGTGACCTCAGGCAGCTCACTTAACCTCTCTAGGTCTCAGTTACCTCATCCATTGAACAAGGGGCTATAATAAAAGATCTCTATGCTCCTTCTAGCTCTAAATCTGTGGTTTTGTGCTCCTAACATACAACCCCCTCAATGTGGGGTTGAAGGAGAAGGAAAGGGAATGAACATTTATTACATGCCTACTAAGTGCCAGGCACTGTGCTAAATGTTTCACAAATAATATGTTATTTGATCTTCACAACAACCATGAGAGATAGGTGCTATTATTATTCCCATTTTATAATTGAGGAAACTGTGGATGACAGAGGTTAAGTGACTTACCCAGAGCCATAGAGCTAGGAAGAGTCTGAGTCCACATTTGAACTCAGGACTTCCTGACTCCAGGCCCAGAGGAGGCTGCCTAGCTGCCATGCTATCTTCACATCTTCATTTTCTACATTCCATCTAAACTGGATAACTAAGCTATTCTTTGAAACAGGCATTAGCCTCTCTTGTCTCTATGTATTTGCACATGCCTAGAATGCACCCTTGCCTCATCGTTGTCTCTCAGTATCCTTATCTTCTTGCAAGGACCTCAGAAGCTATCTAGTTCAATAGCCCCATTTTATAGAGGAAGAGATTGAGGCTAAAGTCACCAGAATGACTTTCCCAAGGTCATCCAGAGAGTGACAGGCAGAATTTGAACCCAGGTTCTCTGACTCCAAACCCCAGTGTCCTCTCCCCTGTAGCCTAATAACTGGCTGATTCTGGGAAAGTCTCCTTCTTTCTCTGTGTCATTGTTTCCCCAGATGTAATTTAAGAAAGAAAGGAGAAAAAAAA
This sequence comes from Phascolarctos cinereus, assembly GCF_003287225.1. NCBI lineage: Eukaryota > Metazoa > Chordata > Mammalia > Diprotodontia > Phascolarctidae > Phascolarctos > Phascolarctos cinereus. The sequence goes on from NW_027555625.1 coordinate 217,071,877, forward strand.
GGTGAGTGATATTTGCCACCTGACTATTTCTCTGGGGATGTTAATGAAGATCAGCAGGCCAACATCTGTGACAAGCCTTGAGCTGTTCAGATGGCAATCCAAGTACAAGCTGCTGTTGTTAAATTAAGCCCAGTATCTCCCTCCTCCCCACTCCTTCTCATCTCCTCCTCTCCCCCCACCCTTCCCTGCTCCCCTAAGCCAAGCTGGCTCTTGCAGTTACTCAGCTCAGTTTGCTTTGGATTCTGGCTCCCTGCCCACTCTGCTCACCATGATTAGCATTGCAGAATCTCCGAGCTGGAACTAGCACTCATCCAACTGTTTGAAGCTCACCCGGATAAACATTTAATGAGCCCAGGAAAGCATCGGGCCCTTTGTCTTGAGTCTGCCAAGAAAGTGGGAGGGGGAGAGGGAGAGGGAAGCCCTACAGGAATCATGTGCTGGGGGAGCATCTGTTCCTCAGATCTTTCTCTGTCTTTCACCCCAACCCTGCTCCCCTCCTTAGCTGACCCAGGGGCTCAATTACAGGTTTGATCCAGGGAGCTTGCTTGTAGTTAGTGTGTTGTGACTCACTCCATCTCTGTGTTGTGGCTATGGCTTTCATTAGAGACTTACTGATCTCTCCTCACTAAAAGGAAGGAGAAGGAGGGAAAATACAAAGAGGAGGAGGAAGACAGTTTATTGATCATAGTTAGAGAGTCTGGGATTCTATCCAAGTCTTTCCATAGATATAGGATAGGGGTGATCTGGTTTGACTGAACCTCATGTGAAAAAGACCCGAGGGTTTTAGTTGACCACAAGCTCAATTAATATTAGCTACCAACTGGTTTGGTTATTTTAAAAGCAAAATAAAAATTCCAATGCATTAACAGAGTTAGGATGCAATAATAGATATAACCATATGCCAGACCAGAAAAAGGAAGGTAATGGCCTGGTCCCATTGGGTTCCACACTGATCCCAAGTCAATACATTCAGAGCCTAATTTTTTGTTTAGTATCTCCTGTCTGCCTAGATAACACTCTGATCGGTGACCCCCCTCCTATCTCCTCCCAAAGGAATTGGGAAAGCCAAGGGAATGCTACCAAGTCTGCTCAAGCTGTGCTGAGGGAGTCATTATTCTTCATCACAGCTGGTAATGAAACTCATATAGCTCTACCAGCAGAACTAGTTTGTAAACCCTAGGATACTTTGACAACTGGCAATTCCACAAGTCCCTAAATTATATACAATAAGCGACACACAGAGAAACTATTTCTCCTTTAAAAAAAGGGTGACTATTTATTGAACATAGGGGATTAAAATATACATTGATTATTGAGGGAACACTTTAACTCAAAACAAAATATGCCAACTATCTTCTTAGCATGGAAATTTTGTCCAGCAGAAAATTCATATTTTCCCTTTCCATAAAGTAGCACAGAAAGGGAATATGCAAGGGAATTACTTTCCAAGAGTCCCAAAGGACCATTTAAATGTCTGGCTTGGGGCTATCCTAAGTTCCAAGTCTTGGGTTACTTAAAGTTGAGTCTCACTCTTGCTTTCTATTCAATTGAGACCACATGGTGGAGTACAAAGAGTTCAGGCTCTGGAATCAGAGGACCTGGGTTCGAATGTCACCTCTGATATTATCTATATGACCTTGGGTAAATCATTCCATCTTCCTCAGTCTCAGTTTCCCCATCTTTAAAATAAGGGAGTTACACGAGACCATTTCTGAGGTCCCTTCTATCTCTAGACCTATAATTTCATGACTCAACTGAAAAACATTTATTAAGCACTTAATAAGTGCCCAACTCTGGGATATTAAAGACAGAAAAATTTTAACTTCCTTCAAAGAGCTTAAATTCTAATGGAGGACACATTATGTACACAAACAAGTGTGTTCATGAAAAACTGGGGAAGAACTTGCAGCTAGAATATTCTATGTGTGATGTTTTCCTATCTGAATGTGAGCTTGAGAGCAGAGACTGTCTTTTTAAAAAAATTTTATTAATTTATTTTGATTTATCAACAATCACTTCCATATGCTTTTGAGTTGAAAATTTTTCTCCCCCTCCCTCCCCCCACCTTCCCCAAAACAGTGCACAATCTAATATAGGCTTTACATTTACATTCCTATTAAACATATTTTCATATTAGTGAAGTTGTAAGTAAAAATTAAAACCAATAGAAGGAACCATCAGAAAGAGGAAACAAAACTCAACAAAAGATAAAAATAAGTGATAGCGATTCAACTTCCATAGTTCTTTCTTTGGATGTGGACAGCATTTTCCATCACAAGGCCTCTGGAGATGTCTTAGATCCTTGTAATGCTGAGAAGGGTTCAGTTTAACAATGTTAGTCATCACATAACTTGGCTGTTATTGTGTACAAAGTCCTCTTGGTTCTGCTTACTTCACTCAGCATCAGACCATATAAGTCTTTCCAGGTTTTTCTGAAGTCAGCCTGTTCATCACTTCTTATAGCACAATAGTATTCCATTACATTCATATACCACAACTTGCTCAGCCATTCCCCAATTGATGGGCATCCTCTCAATTTCCAATTCTTTGCCACCACAAAAAGAGCTGCTATGTATATTTTTGTACATGTGGGTCCTTTTCCCATTTGTATGATCTCTATGGGATATAGCCCTAGAAGTGCTATTGCTGGATCAAAGGGTATGCACATTTTTGTAGCCCTTTGGTCATAGTTCCAAATTGTTCTCCAAAGTGGTTGGATCATTTCACAACTCCACCAACAATGTATTAGTGTTCCAATTTTCCCACATCTTCTCCAACATTTATCATTTTCCTGTTTTGTCATATTGGCCAGTCTGATAGGTTTGATGTGGTACCTCAGAGTTGTTTTGATTTGCATTTCTCTAATCAATAATGATTTAGCGCATTTTTTCATATGACTATAGATGGCTTTAATTTCTTCATCTGAGAACTGTCTGTTCATATCCTTTGACCATTTATCAATTAGGAAATGACTTGTATTCTTATAAATTTGTCTTAATTCTCTATGTATTTTAGAAATGAGGCCTTTATCAGAGAGACTGGTTGTAAAAATTCTTTCCCAATTTTCTACCTTCCTTCTAATCTTAGTTGCACTGGCTTTGTTTGTGCAAAAACTTTTCAATTTAATGTAATCAAAATTATCCATTTTGCTTTTCATAATGTTCTCTATCTCCTGTTTGGTCATGAATACTTCTGTTCTCCATAGATCTGATAGGTAAACTATTCCTTGTTCTCCCAGTTTACTTATAGTATCAGCCTTTATATCTAAGTCATGAACCCATTTTGACTTTATTTTGGTATATGGTGTGAGATTTGGGTCTATGCCTAGTTTCTGCCATACTCTTTTCCAGTTTTCCCAGCAGTTTTTTTTCAAAGAGTGGGTTTTTATCCCAGAAGCTGGGGTCTTTGGGTTTATCTAATAATAGATTACTATAGTCATTGACTAGGCAGAGACTGTCTTTTCTGTGTGTATCCCCACTGTCTAGAACAGTGCTTTGTACATAGTAAGTACTTAATAATGTTTTTTCATTCATTCATTCACTCACTCACTCATTCATTCACTAGCGCAACTGGTGCTTGTGGCATTAAGTGGTCAGGGCACCTAAGCTGATTCTTGAAGGAAAGCTGAGAGGCAGAGGTGAGCAGTGTGTCCATCTCATGTATGAGATATGGCTTTTTTGAATGCACTGAGGTAGGAGATACTGAGTTGGGAGAAAAGCTCATGAGGGAATATTATAAAATAAAGCTAGACAGGTAAAAGCCAGATGATAGATGACCTTCAATGCAGGGTTAAAGAGTTTGTGTTTTGGCTTAGGTAATTGGGAGCAAATGAAGATTTTTGGGAAGGGGAGTGACATCAGGTCTTTGTTTTAGGAAGAATATTTTGGAGGAAGACAGGAGGCAAGGAGATTAATAAGGAGACTATTTTACTAATCCTGATAAGAATTGGTGAGGGCCTGAATTAAGATGGCAGCTATGTAGATAGAGATAAGAAAATATATGAGAGAGATGGTACAGAGGTAGAATTGATTTTTTGTTCTTTTGTCAGTTAGTCATGTCCAATTCTTCACAACCCTATTTGGAGTCTTCTTGGTAAATATGCTGGAGTGGTTTGCCATTTCCTTCTGCAGCTCATTTTACAGATGAGGAAACTGAGGCAAATGGGGTTAAGTGACTTGTCCAAGGTCTCACAGCTATTTCCTGTCTGAGGCCAGATTTGAACTCAAGAAGATAACTTTCTGACTCCAGGACCAGCACTCTATTCTCTATGCCACATAGCTGCTTTGAATTGATAAGCCTGAGTGGACATGAGAATAGAGGGGGCGTCAAATATGAGTCGGAGGCTATAAATCAGAGTGACAGAAAAGATGGTGCTACTCGCAGCCACAATGGGGAGGTCTGGAGGAAGGGCAGTTTAGGATGAAAGATATTCTATTTGTATTCTATTTGAGTATGTTGAGTTAGAAATGTTTAAAGGGCATCCAGGTGGAAATATCCCACATGCAGTTTGTGATGCAGGCTCTCCTTCCTTTTGACCACCTTCTCCCAGCTTAGAAGCCTCAGGTCAAAGATCATATCCCCTTCTGAGTTCTTGTGTTCTGATTATTGGGAGGGAGGATTACAATGAACAAGAGCTCTCCACCCATACTCTGTAAGGAAGAGATCAAATTTGATTGTTTCCAATGAGCTTCTAAATATTCTTCATTCCCTGTTGTCTTCTTGGTTGCAGTTTCTTCCTACTATTTGGGGATAAGACTGAGCTTTCTCACATTCCTTCTTTCCTTCCACAAGCACACTTTTCGCAGATCCTGGCATGTACCATTTGATGGACAAGGCCAGTAGAGACTAAAGACATACTTGCCTCTTTCAGACAAAGTCATATCAAAAGTTCTATTTGGTCTAACAAGACCTCCGAGGCAGAGCCAAGATGGCAGAGTAACTTGCTTGAGCTCTCCCCCAAACCTGTCCAAATACTCATAAAAATGGTTCTAAACAAATTCTAAAGTAGCAGAACCCACGAAAAGACAGAGTGAAACAAATTTCCAGCCCAAGACAACCTGGATGATTGGTCAGAAAGGTATATTGTGCCGTGCTGGTAGAGGAGCGCAGCACGGCGTGGGCGCGCAGTCCACAGCAAACCTGTAGCAGGCCTCAGAGGACTCAATCACAGGCAGCTGTGGCGGTTTCCAGACTCCTCAATCCATGAATGCCAAAGACAACTTAGAAGGTCACTGGGAAAAGTCTGTTTCTGCGGTGTCTCATTTGATCCTGACAACAACCCTGGTGCTGTTATTATCCCCATTTTACAAATGAGGAAACTGAGGCAGAGGTTAAGTGACTTGCCCAGGGTCCCACAGCACCACCTAGCTGACATAATAAAGTACTAGTCAACCAACCCACTGTTCCTTTCCCCCCAGTCCCCAGTCTATCCAGTCAGTATAAGACAGGGAGGGGATGTTTTTCTCTATTTCTTTTTTGCTAGGCAATGGGGTGAAGTGACTTGCCCAGGGTCACACAACTAGTAAGTGTTAAGTATCTAAGGCCAGATTTGAACTCAGGTCCTCCTGATTCCAGGGCCAGTGCTCTATCTACTGTGCCACCTAGCTGCCCCACACTCTCTCTATTTCTTAGAGGTGTTAAAGATCTGGGATGAGTAAGCCAGCCTCATACCCAACTTATCCTGGACATAGACAGTGCTGGGGCTCTCTCTTTTCTCTAAGCTTCCGTCTGGCTTTTGTTACTTGCAGATGTTGCCTTTGGATTCAATGCAGCTTGCATCCCTTGTCACCCAGCCTTTGTTTGAAGTTCTCTGATAAGGGGTAACTTTATATCTTGAGGCAGGTCATTGCTTTTTTGGATAGTTCAAATGCATAGGAAGTTTTTTTTCCCTTTACACCAAAGCCCAAGTCTGTTTCCTAGCAACCTCTATCAATCAGCATTTATTAAGCACCTACCATGTGCCTTGCAACATAAATAGTTTCCTCCTAGTTTTTCTCACCTGGGCCAAAGAGAACAAGTCTAAGCCCCTTTGCCTCCAAATACAGCCTTTCAAATACTTGAAGAAAATTGTCATATTCACAACTCCCTGTCTCCCAAGTTTTCTCTTATGGAAGATAAACACCACTAATTCCTTCAAATGATCCTTATAGCATGATCTCAATGTCCTTTGGTGTTCTGGCCACCTTTTATTAGAGGAGTGCCTTTGTTGAGGTTCAATATTGGGATAAAGTGAGACACTCACAACTCATTACTAATTAACAAGCAAGGTTTACTTTACCCTAACACAGCAAGGATATACAACAAGAATACAAGGGCCCTTAGCTTCTCTGGACATGGTCTCCCTATGGAACACATCTGGTCATCAGGGCAGGACATGGTGAACGACATGGAGACTCATGATTTTCAGAAATCCACCAAGTCCTAGGAGGCTAAACTCCATGTGGCAGGGAGTTTATGCCCTACTTGACCAAGAAGCTGTGTCAGGAAAGCTGGAGCTAATGGATTTCTCTCTAGTTAGAGAAAGCTAACCCCTGTTAGGTGGCGGCTAGGTGGCGCCATAGTGTGTGGAGTGCTAGTTCTGGAGTCAGGAAGATTCATCTTCCAGAGTTCAAATCTGGCCTCAGATACTCAATCACAATATGACCCTAGGCAAGTCACTTAACCCTGTTTTCCTCAGTTTCCTCATTTATAAAATGAGCTGGAGAAGGAAACTTCAAATCACGCCAGTATTTTTGTCAAGAAAACTCAAAATGGGGTCATGAAGAGTCAGACATGATTGAAATGACTAAACAGTACAACAATCCCTGTTAGAAGAAGGAAGAGGAAGGGCCTCGGCCCACCTCATGTTGGTGAAGAAGAAGTAATCTGCATTAGAGCCTATCACACTTTGTAAGAAGGGACCTCAGGGAGTTTCCAATCTAGTCTGATGTGCTTCAGTGGAAAGAACACTGGATTTGAATTTATATGGTCATAGAATTTAGAGTTGGAAGCTACCTTAGATATCAGCTATGCCAATGGTGTCAAACTCAAATAGAAAGGATCCCTGTAGGTGGTGTATTGACTTAGAATACCACAAATTAACATTATCTATATTGTATTTTTATTTACTTTGTTATTTCCCAATTACATTTTAATATGATTTGGACCATACTTGGGAATTTTGTGGGCAAGGGGACATGAGTTTGACCCCTCTGATCTAATCTAAATGCTTCATTTCATAGATGGGGAACCTGAGGCTTATAGAGTGGGAGTGACTTACCCAAGGTCACAAAGATAGGGTCAAAGGGGTATGTAGAGAGCGCTTCTCACAATGTCTATCCATGTGGAAAGGCTAGGGAGCTTAATGCTGACATGTAATGCAGGTACCTTGGAGAAACATTAAAATGCCTGCAGACATTCTGTAACTGGTTCTGGTCAACAAGCCATGAAGAGAATAGGAGCTTCTTTGACAATGGCTATGGAGCCATTCAAAAAGGCACTAAGTGCTCAGAGCCTCTACCATTTTCTCTTTAAAGGTGCTCTTGGTCTGATTCCTTAGTCATAAAGGGAGAGGTCTTGGACTTTCTCTCCTCTGAGGCCATATTGTCTCCTGAGATGGCTCTCAGGCCTTCGCCCTTGCACTTGTTCATTTCCATAGGAGAAGAAGGATCAGAACTTGTGAAAAAGATCTGGAAAGCAAGCCTCTGGGAGCCTGGGAATCTGGTCCTATGCTGGTTTTTTTGCCCATTTCTAAAGGTTACCCAACACCTTCAAGAGACCTTCAGGGCTCAGTCCACTGGGAACCAAAAAAAAGAATCATCCTGCAATTATGCCTCATCTAGATGTAAATCTGGTTAGACCAATGTTATATGTAGAAACTGAGCTAAGGGTGAGCCAACTTTCCCCAGAAACTGAGGTGGAATAGGGGAGAATGTACCCTAAAGATGCTGGGGGCAAACATTTTATGCTTTTGTTACTACTACATCTTGAAAGAAAACATCCCTTTGTAAAAGCTAATTGATGTGAAGTAATTACTTAGTTAGAACTGGGGGCTACTTCTTGGCACTTCACTGGCAGAGAAGCTAGTCAGTCCGGGCTTTTGAGAAGTGACGAAAGCCAAAGGAAGTCTGACTCTGGGAGAATAAGCCTGACCATGCCTAATACACTAGTGAGTAGTAGCACTACTTGGAATATGAACCTGAGTCCCCTAACTGCAGATTCAGTGCTCTCCCCTATAAACCTGGGTCTGAATCACAGCTCTGTTTTTAGCTGTGTGACCTTGTTAGAGGTACCAAGTGACTCCGTGACTCAGACAGCTATCTGGCAAAGTGAGAAGCGGCTATTGGATTTGGAGTCAGAAGACCTGAGTTTGAACTCTGACTCAGACAATTACTAGTTGTATGACTCTGGGCAAGTCACTAAAGATCTGCCAACCTCAGTCCCCTCATCTGTTAAATGAGGGTAATAACAGTACTTACCTCACAAGGTTGCTGTAAGGATGAAATGAGAAGACACAATAAGTGCTTTGCAAACCTTCAAGCACTATAGCCATGCTAGATTATTATTATTAATAATTATTATTTATATGGGTCACTTAATTCCTCTGACCTTAGTTTCTAAAATTGACAGGATATGAAGTTAAAAGACCTCTGAAATTGTCTGTCATGCTGCCAAATCAAATACCTTCTCTCCCAAGGCCTTTCTAGCTTTCTTTCATGTGTTGTCTTCCCCATTAGAAGGTATTTTTCTTGAGGGAATGGGTTGCTTGTCTTTATGCTTGTTTTTGTGATGCCAGTGTGTAGCACAGAGCTTGGCAAACAGTAAATGCTTAATAAACAAATGCCTGTTGACTGACTAAAATACACTAGTATAATTGTAGTAAAGTAATTTTAGGTTAATAAAATGGGCATTGCCCATCTCAAAAGGTGTGTCAAGAACTTAAATAACCCTACAAAGTGTAAATCTTTTGGGGGACCAGGAAAGAAACATTTGGTCTGGGAAGTCAAAATCATAGTTGATCTCTTTCTCAATTTGAAATGATACACTAAGCCTTCAATTAAGCTTCCTAGCAATCTCTTAAAGTTCCTTCCAGCCCTTGGAATCTGTGATTCACTTATTTTTCATTGTCTCCTCTGGTGAATGTCTAGCTCTCCATCAGTATGGTGGTAATAATAGCCCTTAAAACCAAACAGGGTAAGGTGCTTTAAGACCCCAAGATAAAAGGGTTTGTGCCCATAAAATGTGGTGTTTGGTCTGTAATATTTTATAATACCTTCTCCAGTCTTGGACACCCTTGCCTCCCCATTCTCTTTTGAGTGAGTTTGTGGAAAGCTATGTGGTGAGAATCCTTTTAAGCCACCTGATGTCCTGTTTTCAGAAAACAGCCTGCATGTTTTGGAGGCAGTGGTTGGCTGGCCTGCTGGGTTCCTTAAGCCAGTTACAGACAAAGCCTAATGGGCCAGCTGGGAAGGCAGGTGTTTCCTTGTTATTCCAGCAGCACATCTGGAACAAGAATAAGCATGTGCCCACCCCTTCCCTCCCTGCCACTGACAACAACAGCTGTCTCCTCACCCTGTCCCTCGTTGGCCTGGCATTCACAAGGGGGTAATTTTCACAAAACCACAGGATTTAAGATTTGGAAGGCGCCTCAGTGCCCATCTAGTCCAATTCCATAAACAAAAGGAATCTCAACTATGATATACCTGAGAAATCATCATCTAATTTCTTCTTGAAGACTTCCAAGTAGAGGGCACCTACCACCCCATCCACTTTTTGGACAATTCTAATTGTTAGGAAGTTTTTCCTGACATCAAGCCTAAATCTGCCTCTTTGCAACTTCTACGCATGGCTCCTAGTTCTTCCTTCTGAGACCGAGCAGAGCAAATGAAACCCTTACTCCATGTGATAGGCCTTTCAAATACTTCAAGGCAGACATCATGCCCCTCTCCACTCCCCCTGCCCAGAGTCTTCTCCTTCTCCATGCTGAACACCCCGATTTTCTTCAACTGACTTCACATGAAATGAACTCAAGGCCATCATCTTGGGTGCCCTGTTTTGGACATTCTCCAGCTTGTCAAAGATCTTAAACTATGTTGCCCAGAACTACACTCAATGTTTTAGATGAGGCATGATGATGGCAGAGTACAGTGAAACTATTTCTTGCCTGTTCCTGGAAGCTATGCCTCTCTTAACGCAGCCCAATATTGCATTAACTTTTCTGGCTGCCATATCACACTTCTGCATCACACTGAGGTAGCAATCCATTAAAATTCCCTTATCTCTTTCAGAATAACTGCTTTCTATCCATTCTTCCTCCATTTATTGTGAAGATAATTTTTTGCACTCAGATATAATACATTTAACCATTTGGAGTTTCATCTTAGCTTATTTAGCTCAGTGGTCTAGCCTGTGAAGATCCATTTGGATTCTGGCTCTCTTTTCCACCATATTACCTATCCCTGCCAGTTTTGTGTCATCTGAAAACTTTCTCAGGAATAGAAGTCAAGTTCCCTGGCCTATAGTATAAAAACACTGCTTCTTTTCCTTTCCTTTTTTTTTTTTTAATCATTTGCTCTTCTTCAATCTCATGATACCTTTCCTGTTTTCCATGGTCATTTCCCAATCACATCTGCTAGGTTGGTTTTTTTTTTTTAGTACTCAAAAGATATAGTTCATCTGGGCCAGTTCACTTGAAATAATCACTAGCTGCTCTCTCACTATCTCCTGACTTATCTTGTTTATCAACTCCCTGTTATTGTTGTCATTTTTGTTCCATCTCCCTGTTATTATTGTCATTTTTGTTCCATCATTTCCAAGGTAAAGGCCAATCACCTTTGCAGATAAACAAAATGATACTTAAGTAGGTTTGCCTTCTCTGTTTTCAGTTACCATCATCCCATCCACAACCAGCAAAGGTCCTAGCCTTTCTCTGATCTTCAAATATAGCTATAAAAAATCTTTTTGTTGTCCTTAGCTTCCCTTTCCAGCATTAGCTTATTCTGAGCTTTAGCATTCCTTTTTTTTTTCTTTCACATGTTCATATATTTATTCTTCACTACCTGGCCTTATTTCCATCTTTTTCCCATTAAAAAAAAATCTAATTTGGTTACTGAACTCCCTGTGTGTTCACTTTGGTCTCTTTAGACAAATTCCAGTTTTCCTCCCTGTTGGACTTCCTTCCTTGTATCTTTAGAATTTAATTCTTAAGTTTCTCCCATGTCTTCTGGGTTAACTTCTCCCTGAAGCATTTTACTCTCTGGGGTCCTACTTGACTTTCCTTTAAACTCTTTGAAATATTTTTTTCCCCAAAATTGAGAGTATATATCAGACTTTTCAGATTTCCTCTCGTCTGCCACAAACTCCAAGATGGAACACTTCATCCCAATGTTCTCATCATTTCCACTATAGCAATCCATAGCAATCAGTTCCTTCCTATTTATGAGCATCAGATCTACCATAGAATTTTCTGTGTTTGGCTCCTCTATCTTTTGAAGGATGAAATTATCACAATGAAAAATTTAGAAGTTATGATATATGTCAATGACAAACTCTTTTCTATTTCTCCCTTCTTTGACCTCTACCCATATATTCTTCATCATGCTTCCCCCTTCTGGTTACAAAATTTCTCCCCCCCCTTCATTTTTTTTTTTTTGGCGAGGCAATGGGGTTAAGTGACTTGCCCAGGGTCACACAGCTAGTGAGTGTTATGTGTCTGAGGCTGGATTTGAACTCAGGGCCGGTGCTCTATCCATTGAGCCACCTAGCTGCCCCACCACTACTAAATTTCTTCATGAGTATAGCTTCTTAATTTACAATGCACCCCACTCAACCTTTTATCTCTCCTGTTTCTTTTTGGATAAAAGAGCCAGAGTCTACAGCATACCTGAAAATTGTCCAGCCTCTACTTGGAGGCTTCCAACTATAAGGGATCTACTACTTCCCAATATTGTTCCCTTTTTAATGCCATTTTAATTGTTAGGAAGTTTTTCTTTTAATTATCTGCAACTTAGAACCTCACAGTCATAGAATGGTAGAGCTAGAAGGGTTATCCTCACTCATTTAGCCCAACTCTACCGATTGGTGCTAATTCTAATATCTAGGGCCAAGCAGAATAAATTTAATGTCCTTTCCGGATGACAGCCTTTCACATATTGGAAGAAAGCTAACATGCACTCCTTGAGTTTTCTCTTTTTCATAATAAATGTCCCAGGTATTTCCTTTCAATAGCTTGATCTCTTATTTGTCTGCCATTCTCCAGATTGTCAATGTCCTTTCAAAAAGACAACTAGGTGGCTCAGTAAATAGAGGACTGGGCCTGGAGTCGGGAAGACCTGAGTTCAAATGCAGCCTCAGACTCTTACTAGCTGTGTGACCCTAGACAAGTCACTCAATTTCTGTTTGCCTCAATTTCCTCAACTGTAAAATGGTGATTAAACTCTAGCACTTTACCTCCCACATTGTTGTGAAGATCAAATGAGAATATTTGTAAAATGTGTGACACATAATAGGTTCTTAATAAATGCTTGTTCCTTTCCCCCCTAAAACATGGTCCCAGAAACTACATTTTGATATTTCTAATAGCATTCTTTTGTAACCATTCATTTGTTGTTATTGTTCAGTCTTTTCAGTTGTGTCTGACTCTTTGTGAACCCTTTTGGGGTTTTCTTGGCAGAGATACTGATGTGGCTTGCTATTTCCTTCTCCGGCTCATTTTAAGATGAGGAAACTGAGGCAAACAGGGTTAAATGACTTGCCCAGGGTCACTTAGCTAGTAAGTGTCTGAGGCCAGATTTGAACTCATATTTTCCTGACTCCAGGCCCAGTGCTCTATCCACTGCCCCACCTTGCTGCCCATTATAACCATTCACAGCATTATGTGACACATTCATTATCTCTGCTTTCTGGACATCCTCAGGGTCTCATTGGCTCTGTTTCTATGCTTCCTCAAGACTTTGTGTATTTAGTACCTGACAGTGACTGGCACATAGAAGGTCTTTAATAAATGCTTTCTGAGGGTTTTTGCCCTTTTACCATCCTGTATATTCAGGACCCTCCGTTGAAACCATAACTAGACATTATCTCATACTTTAAACCTATCTTGAACACCTCCCCTGGATCAAAACTTGCTATGTGCTCTGTGGTCAAGCCATGTTGCTTCGTTGTCATTCCTTGTTCCCAATGCTCTATCTTCTGTCTTCTTGACTTTGCATTTGCCCTCCTCCCAGCATAGAATGCTTTCCTGCCACAATCACCCTTCCTTTAAGACTCAGTTCAAATCCCACTTTCTCCTGGAGACCTTTCCCATTTCCCCAGCCACCCACTAGTACCTTTCTTTCTCAGATTATTTTTCATCTACTTTCTCTCTCTCTCTCTCTTTCTCCCCCTCTCTCCCTCTCTCCATCTGTATTATATATATCATATGTAGCTAGTAATTTATATCATATTCCCCATTTGAATGTGAGTTTCTTCAGGATAATGACTGCTTTTGCCTTTCTTTGTATACCCACTCCTGAGTACAATGGACATCTGGACATAACTGACTGACTAATTTTCCAGTATTCTAATGTTCTATGCTAGGTGACAGGAACTAAAACAAAAACAAAAACAAAAAAAACTTTAATGCTTTAGAAAGTTAATAGGTTAATGTGTTACTCTTCCAGGTAACATGCTTATATTTTGTTGAAGATTTTGGGCAGGTAGCACTTAACATAAGCCAAAAGAAGTAGTAGTTCATTGGCAGAAACTTGGGATACTTTTGAAGTCCACGCAGGAAAGCCCTAGGTGACAGGGCTTTCTGCAGAACTCTCCAGGACCCTCTAAATCATACCATACCAGAAATAGCCTATTTGCCCACATGTAGATAAATTCTTCCCAGGCAAAAAGCCTAGTGGGAGGCAAGAAGACAATCCTGGACCTAGGAAGCTGTTTTCTCTTGTCCTGGGGCCAGGAGGGCATATGGTTAGCACCCTCCTAGTTTTGAAGGAGAATTGAGAGAATAAATACCCTATTTCTGATACCTATTAAAGCTCATTCCATATCAGTAGCTTCCTACCAGCTCTAACGGGTCTCATTTTCCCATCTTGCACCTGGCCCTTCAAGCTGAGATCAGCTCCTGGAAGCCAGCTGCATGGCCAGAAGGGAGATGCAGGCAGCAGCCAGGCAGGCCCAGGTTCCAGCCTGCAGGCGATCCAGGATGCCTGGTTGTCTGTGTTTTCTTTTAGTCAGTCTTCACCCCTTGCCTTTGCTTTATTTTTGCAATGGCAGTTGCTTTCACTCTTAGAGCTGCAAGGAAAACAGATGGGTCTGGAGACCTAGAGACAAAAAGTATAGCTTTTCTAAGGTAACAGAGTAGCAGGGAAAATAAAGTTTCTTACCCAAGACAAATTACCTACTGCAATCCAGGACTCTCTAGGCCACAAGGGGGGGCCCTAATCAAGGTTATCCTTAGGATAATTTAAAAAATATATCAATAGCTATCACTTGATTCTGTCAAAGGCTGGAAGAGAGGAAAAGAGGAGGATAAGGAGGCAAGGCTGGTAGTTCCAGAGCTCTCCCATACATAAGGTGAAAGAACCCAGTACAGCCAGGTGGTATCCAGGCCAAAGTCTCAAAAACTTTATTTTTTTGTTTGTGTTTTGGTGGTCAGATTCAAAAAGTGGGTAATAATAATAATAACAAAATACAAATGTATAAAACATATTCACTGTTTATGAGAGGCAGCTTAATATAGTGGATGGAGTTGTTCAGTCGAGTCTGATTCTTTGTGACCCCAGGTCTTCCTGGTTCTAGGTCCTGCCTACACTTTATCAGAGGAGAGCTAGCCTCAAAGCCAGAAAGACCTACCTTTGACAAGTACCAGCTGGATGACCTTATATGGTGCTTAAAGCTCCTATATGGTGCTTAACTTTTCATGCCTCAACCAACTCTTCACTACTATCGGGGTTGATCTGCATTGGTGGATGGAATTTCCTCCTTTGGGATTTTCCTATACCAGTGAAACCATAAGCCTAGTGCTTGGTTCTCTATGGATTTTTTTAGCACCTGATTTTAAAAAGCACCTTCATTATTAGATTTCGTCCAGCAGCAATTTGAGATAAGTAGTAGGAGTATCATCATCATCCCTATTTTACACAGTTGGAAAATGACGTTCAGAGAGTTAAATGACTTACCTGGAGAAACACAGTTAGGAAGTGGTGAGTGGAGCTCTGATTCTGGTCCAGGCTTTCTGACTTTAACTCCAAAATTAGTTCCTCTGTACCATAACTGCTGTTCACTTGCTGACCATAGGTGTGCATAGAGTGTGTGAGCACACCCTGGGGGAGCCCTTTCCCCTTCCCCTCAGCACTGACCAACTCTTTAAAGGGCTTGCTTTCAACCCTAAACTGGTTAGAAAGTGGTTAAGGTAGGATCACAGAGATTTAGAGCAGGAAGGGACCTCAGAGGCCACTAGTCTGACCACCTCATTTTTCAGATGAGAAAACTGAAGTATAGATTGCACATGAATAACCTATATCAAATTGCTTACCATCTCAGGAAGAGGGGCTGGGAGGGAAAGGAGGGAGAGAATTTGGAACTCAAAATTTTTTAAATGAATGTTAAAAATTGTTTTTACATGTAATGGGGAAAAATAAAATATTATTAAAGAAAAAAAAATTAAAAACCCAAAGCCATTAAAAAAAAAAAAGAACTGAAGAATAAGTAAGTTAAATGACTTTCCAAGGTCACATAGGTATTAAGTATCAGGGGTTGCATTCCAACCCAGCTTCTCTGATTTGAGAGTCAGTTCAGTTTCTCATTTTCCTGTAGCAAGTGTCTACACTGCCCCCCCCCTTGTTATTGCCAATTTGGATCTGTTCCTGAGCCCAGATGATTAGTTCTCCCTATGCATGAACTAACACTAGATCAGAAGTCAATTAGAGCAAGGGTTGTGTGCTCTCTGTGCCACTATTGGCCATTGGGCACTCTCAACAATGAAACCCACGTGTACAGACAAACCTGAACACAATATGCACTATAAATCATGAAATTCACAAGACTTGCACACCTGGTATTACTGTTCAGCATAATTCCTCCCCGGGTCAGTTGTTAGGCCCTCGACTTGTCAAGTATTTATCAGAACTGTCACCCTTTTCTAATTAGTCCTTCACACTTAGTCTTTTCCTCTCCCACCCCCACTGGGGCTTTCACTCTCTGCTATTTGTAAACTATGTCAATGTGATCAAGAGTGTTACCACTATCATTGTGACACCTTAAAGACTGTAAGAGAGGCAGAATCTTTACTGGACAGAGACCTGTCAGGAACCTATTCAGGAATACATGAGTCCAAGTCCAGACTCTGATACCTACTGGCCAGGCCTCATTTTCTTCATCTGTAAAATAGCCTCTTAAAGTCTCTTTAGACGCTTAATCTCTGATCATGATGATGCCATAGAGATTCAAATCTTGTAATATCAGAATCTCTGAACAAAGCTGCTAGTGACATAAAAGGGAATGGAGAGGCATGTGGTAGAATCAAATGAAAAGCAGCATGTTTGGCCTATATATAGGAAGAAGCATAAGGGATATCTATCAAGGAAAAGATCAGATGGAAAGCTTGAGTACTGCACTAACCCCCATGGAATAGGCTTAGAGTTCTGTACAAAGCCTTCAAGTTCATTGGGTAGATCCTCTCTGTAGAAGACCTAAGGGAGAACATGACCTGAGCACAGTCTCAAAATTTATCTCCTCTTCTATTTTTTTTTTTTTTGCAATTTCATGCTGGTGATGGCCTTTTTCTTTCTTTTCTTTAATGTAATGTAAACAGCTAATATTTAGGAGAATTTTTAAAATAAAAAGTTGCATATTAATAGTTATACGTAAAAACAAACTTAGGTGACATTATCACACATATATGCTTACATAAACTTAAATATTTACATTTTTAAAAACAACTATTTAACATATGAAATTCTTTAACACATAAAATCATTGAGAACTACTACAAAACAATATAACTCGAATATCAGTTTGCTACAAGCATATTAAAAACATACATTAAGTGATTTCTTGGAGTTTCAAGTTACCCCTTAACAATATGATCTTACTTGTATATAGTCCTTTCAATTACTATTACATTTGTTTTTGTTTTTTGTTGATGAGGCAATCTGGGTTAAGTGACTTGCCATATGAACATTTGTTCTTCAGTCGGAAATAGAATATCATAGCAAATGCCCCCAAATTGCTTCATCCTATTACTATAACTATTAAAAACTAAACATTTAGGAAAATCAGCAAATAGGTGTTTGTGTTATCAGTAGGCCTTATTCAACATGTGCAGCTTTGTCCTCTACTAATTTTTTTCAATAAGCACAACAGTTATGTGTATAAGTAACAGCAGATAGCATCTGACAGATACTAAAACTAAGATTAAGTACGATATTGCAAAAAACCTACTACTGGTACATGTGCTTGCTATTGGTATATGCTGTTTGATGTACATAAAAGTAATTCTGATAATGGGAGACTGGATGGAGCTTACTTTGCCTTTATTGGTTCTGGCTCTAACCAGCACACCCATTTTGTTTATATGTGATACTTCTTTAAAAAGTCTTGCAACATTGATGGTAAAGGGAGACCATCAGTCCCATCTTATGTAGTGCATCACACCTACAGATTACCCTTTGGCAGGTACACTGCAGGCTGATAGGAAAAGTCCTATTTAGTGATGCAGTAAGCAACAGTGCAAAAAACATGCGAGAACTTGGATGAGAGCATGCAGGGATCAGTTATAAGGGCGTAAGGTCACCAAGAAAAGGTAGTCCTCTTGCGCAGAATCCCTGAGCAAAAAAAGTGCCTTCGGGCCTCCCTTGAAGGAGGGCCTTGGTATTGTAAGGGTCCATCACGGTCCCGAAGCCGGAATTCCCTGCAATCTGAAGCAGATCAGGCTCGTGGCAGTGAATGTAGGCCATCTGCGAGTGAACTTTCCATGACCTCTGGTGGCCAGCGTGGGCATGGGTATGGCTGTGTCCAGGGCCCTGGTGCTGGTTCTGCTGCCAGGCCTGCAGGCAAAGAGGGTGGTAGCTCCTCTTCCAAGTCACAGATCCCCTAAGGCGTGGCAGTGTTTCAGTCTGAGAGGCTGTGACCTCTCAAAGACTGAAGCACATGACGGGTCATTTGGAATGAATTCACAGTCTCAAGCATTCTTTAAGTCAAGTTGGCAAAAAGTTTATTGTTATGCTTTTCAGCACGTAAGGATTCTTAAGGATCCTGCAACCTTAGAGTGGTACAGTTAAAGTTTACATAGGATAAAATACAATAAAACATGTGCCAAATATGCTAACTAGGTGATTCAGGGTGGGATTAGGGAGTGGTTAAGGAGTAGTCAGTTCTTAAAAGAACATGCACTTCTTGTACCTACTGGGCAGGCATTTTACCCAGAGCTCACTGGGAAAAGCCCACAAGGGGAGCCACATGGAGGTGTGGTTTTAGGTCTGCTAAGTCATTAAGTTAACTAGAGTTCAGAGGTAACTGAGAGTTGTCCAGTCTGCCACCAATCAATGTCTTGTTTGACAGGATAGATGTAGGGAGTATACATATGTCTTAAGTCAAGAATACAGTTAGTGAGGAGTCCAGGATGTAGATAGTGAGGTAGAGTGGTAGTATAGATTGCCCAGTGGATAAGAATGTCTTTATGACCCAGTGCAAAGCTGGTTCAAACTAATAATTCCTTCAAGTGCTGTTTGTAACTACACCAGGGAAAGAGATAAGGGTCTTGCTGGGACCCACTCATGAGTAATTGCTAGGCACAGTGTGCTTGGGCTGGGGAGAAACTGTCGGGGATAGTGTTTCTGAGGCTAGGAGAAATTGGGATCCAAGCATAAGCACCCAAACACAAGCACCCAAGCACCCCATCAGCAGCATTTTCTCCAGTCATGTCAGTCATGGCTGGAGCCAACTTTGGTCCCAGTTTATGTAAGGGATTAACCTGTAAAGCGGCCTCAAATGTATGTGTTTGTGCATTGGGAGGAGGAGATCCACACCTTCCACACTAAGCCTCTTCTCTCCCGAAGCCAATCTTCATCTTCAGTACAAACCAAAAATGGATCAAATATCAAAGAACGTTGTGGAATAGGAACAGCAAAGTCCTATTTTTCCCTCAGAGCAGTAAGGCCCCATTTTTTCCCTATATCCTGATTAGGCAACCCTTTCCCCTACATTCTTAACCCTATATGCCGAGCAGACAACTACTTCCCTCAAATGCTGACTAGGCAACCTCACTACTCCATAGCCCACCCTATCACTAGCGACCTTGTGGTCTAGAGAACCTCAGCCTACCCTATCACCAGTGACCTTGTGGTCAAAGGACTTTCCTAAGCGCAATAAGAGTCCTCAATGCCTGATAGTAACTTATGTGATGTCAAAGTCACCATTTACATCTTATGAATATGGTAATGAAGGGACTCTCAAGAGTGAAAGTATGGTTATTTCAAGACAGCCACCTGGAAGACCCAGTATAGTGCAGGCACAAGTCTTTTTTTTTTTGCTTACATAGCACAAAGATTATGCCACAGCAAATTTCCATAAGTTACTCCTTCAGCACTGAAGTCCCCATTCCCCTTCCACTCAATCAACCAGTATCCTGAGCTGCTTGGTTCCATTTGCTTTTATGACAATAAAGCCCTGCTTGGAAGGACTCTGGCCTTGCTATTCTTACCGACTCCCAACCAGCTCTCCCACAGCGGTTGAATGTGGGCTCACAGGAGCCTTGTGCTGCTTAATCAAATGCCACTTCTGGGCTAGATCTGATCCAGAAGGAAAATGACATTTTCAAGCATTAATTCAGAAAGGTGTATATTTCTTTTATTAGGAAAGAGAGATTTCACTTGTTTATTATAAGTTCTCATGGGAAAGCGTAACCTGACAGTGTGCTGCAGCCTCTGCCTCAGATAGCTACTTCCTACCCGCCTGGTAGAGACACTCTCCATGTCATGGACAAAGCTCATACCTTATGGGCTCTCTCTTCTCTGCAGGCCACTTCAGGTTCTACCAAACCTTTTCTCAGGATCTAAAGAACTTTGTGTCTTTGTAGAACAGGAATGTTTCTCTTCCCACCCCATGGAGCGTGTGGAGAGTAGGACTTTCTCTGTGCAGGTCTTGTTCCGGTAGGAGTGATGCACAAGTCATTTTCCTTCTCTATGCTTATTTCTACATTCTGAGGGATTCCAGTGGCACAATTTTGGTTTCTCTTTGAAGAATTCTTTGAAAGGCTTAATTCAAGTTGTAAGACAACATTCTCTCTTAAGGGACTGCTTTGTTGCTGAGGAGCCAAATCCCCTATGCTCATGTTTCTTTCTTTGACAGATGAACATCTATTGGAGTTCACATGTATATTTTCACTGTTGTTTCCTGCTTCATGGTTTAAAAGATTCTAATACCTGTGTTTGAAGTCGTTCCACATTTTCCTCACTTTATCCATTGATTATGGATCTAAAACGACTGGCATCTACATACATCTTCCAGCAAATAGGCTTCCTTACAGGAATGCTATGGGGAGAAGTATGTTTGGAAATTTCCATTAATGTTTTCTGAACAGTCATACTAAAGCTTTTCAGAGCAGAAAAGAGATGAGAAGACACCTCTCCCAATTCCTTTGTAAAAGTGCAGGAGGGACCCTGGATGTGGAATACTGCATATATAGTCACATTTTTTGATAGTTTGTTTAGCTGAATTGTGTTTCTTCCTCTTTTATATGGCTCTCTGTGATCCAGAAAATTAATGTTTGATTCCTTAATAAAACTGCTACAAAAAGCTCTCTCACGAAGACAGAAGACACTAAGGAAAACACTGGCTCAAAAAGCAATCGGGCAGGGCCCCAGGGGCACTGGGCCACCTCCTCTAGGGGCACCTACACCCCAACAGAACCAGTCGGGTCCTGCAGTCAGGGTGCAGGTGAGTCCATTGGCCAGACCCGTTATGACTTTAGTGACCAACAGGGAGCCTTCCTGCTTCCCCCTGATGGAGCCTGGGGGCCATGACTCCACCAGAAGCCCCCCTTCTTCACTGGGCATCTCCCCCTCTCCTAAGGCCCCTTCACTCTCCTCTCAGCTTCCCACCTCCTCGCCCCCCCCCGCCCCAGTACACCAATATCTACCAGCATGGAAAATATCTCCCAAGTCTGGAGGTGGGGGTGCTAGAATGGAAGCAGGGTGGGGAGGACTGCTTTCTTCTCTTCTTGAAACAAACTCTCAACCATCATTTTGAAGTTTTTTAGGGATTGTTACTCATAGGGGGCAAACTAAAAAAAAAAAAGACATCCTACCTACAGCTATAACTACCTATTCTGACAAATACCATAAAACACACCTAAGACAAACAGCATGAAGGACACCCTTAAGTCCATTTTTTTTGAGGGGCTAGGCAAGTGACTTGCCCAGGGTCACACAGCTAGTAAGTGTCAAGTATCTGAGGCAGATTTGAGCTCAGGTCCTCCTCACTCCTAGGCTTTTGCTCTATCCACTAAGCCACCTTGCTGCTCTTCCCTAAATCCATTTTAAAAGAAAAAAATCAGTTGACCAAGGGAAAGGGAGAGACAAAGGTCTCATGGGGAAAGTCAGGGCTTCTGCAGGAGTGGCCACCATTGTATCTACCACTTGCTACCCATATGACTTTGGACAAGTCATTTGATCTTTCTGGGTCTCAATTTCCTCATCTGTTAAATGAAGAAGCTAGAGTAGATGATCTTTAAGGTCCCTTCCGGCTCTAAATCTATGATCTTATGGACCTGCATGATGCTAAACCCAGTTTTTGGTACCTGCTGAAGGAGTCCAAGTACTCTCTAATATTCAGCACCCTGGAATAAAGCTCTGCCCTAGGTAAGTTCAGGCTCTTCCAGTAATATCCTCCATTTTTTCTTTTGTCACAGACTCAGCAGCATGTCATCTTCCTGAATTGAATGTGAACTTCTTGAGAACCATTTCATTATTATCTGAATCCCTAGCCCCTAATACAATGCTGTCCTAGGTGGGCAACAAATGCCTGTTGGTTGAAAGATAAAGGTCAGTCAGTCAGTCAATAAACATTTATTAAACACTTACTAAACCCTGGAGATACAGAAAGAGGGAAAAGAAAGTCCCTGCCCTCAGAGAACTCACAATAATTGGGGAAAAAACAAGGAAACAAATATGTGCAAACTATATACAGGCTAAACTGGGAATAACTAAGTGAGAGCAAGCTGGAGTTAAGGGGGGCTGGGAAAGACTTCCTGGAGAGGATGGGGTTACAGTGGTGTTTATTTGGGCACATTCAATTCAATTCAACAAGCATTTATTAAGTGGCTACTATATTCAAGGTGCCTGTTGTTTCAATTTCAGCAGCCCAGACACAACAACAATAACAAACCCAAAAGATTACTTTTTACTGGGGTATACAACATGTAAACAGAGAAGTAAATAGAAGGCAATTTGAGAAGATGGGAGGAAGCCCCAGAAACTGAGCGTTTAGGAAAGGGCAATAACTCAATAATGAGTATTTTTTAAAAATACAAAGCCCTTTCCCCACATCCCTAATGCATTCAGTTTGTGTCCATATTATTCTGCCAGTTTTTACAGATAAGGAAACTAAGGCTTGAATAGATTAAAGGGTTTACATGGAGCCACACAGCTAGTGATAGAACCTAGCTTTAAAGCTCAGGTCTCTCCTGAGCCCATAGCTAGCATTCTTTCTGTTCCACCACATGTATCCACAGCAGGGATCCTTAACCTGGGGTGCATGAATATTTTTTTCTAAAATATCTTTTGATAACTGCCTTTCAAAATAATTGGTCTTTTAAAGTAATCCTATGTATTTTATTTTATGCATTTTTATAATCCTATTTATTTTAGGCATTTAAAAGCATCATTCTGAGAAGGAAATCCTCTTGCTACTCAAACATAGCCTTTAGAAACTCTTTCAATTAACCAATTAACCTTAAAGGGGCATTAATGCCTAATGTAGAATTTGTTGTTCTTTAATTGATTGACTAATGTCTACTCTTTGTGACCACTTTTGGGGGTTTCTTGGTAAGAACAGTGAAGTGGTTCCCTTCTCCAGCTCATTTTTACAGATGAGGAGACTGAGGCAAACAGGGTTAAATCACCACACAGCTAGTAAGTGTCTGGAGAGCGAATTTGAACTCAAGTCCTCCTGACCCCAGGGCTGGCACTCTATCCGCTATGCTACCTAGTTGCTTTAATGTAGATTAAACTCATCAAACTAGCTCTCTCTTGATTACACGAGTCAGTTGGGCCAGTCTTTCAGGCATTCTACTGTCCAATCAGAAAGGAGCTCACAGAAATACAGTTCTGGTTTTATCCTAAGCCAACTCACTGGGATACCTCAGATGCAGAGCCTTCTCTGCTTTTCCTTACCACACCAGAGGGAGTAGCAGAAAGCAAAAGCACTTAAGAAAAGCGACATCTTCCTCTAACTCTAGGTGGTGCTGAAGGACAGTAACAGTTACTGGAGTTCTTAGCCATGAAGTCAGCCCTCTCTCTGACCAATCAGGAATCACTAAGCTGAAGCCTTCTCTCAAATGACTGCTTCTAACAGCCCCAGTTTTGTTCTCCCTCTCTTGTTTCAGTCTGTTCAATAGCTGGAAGGAGAGCTTCCTGACTGACATATTCTCTCTCTCTCTCTCTCTCTCTCTCTCTCTCTCTCTCTCTCTCTCTCTCTCATATAGTATATAATATATAATTATGTGTAATTATATATTAAATAATATGTAATTACATATAATATATACATATATAATTAGTGGAGGTATCCACAATGCCTTAGCTCTAAACTCTCCAAATAATTTCCCTATCTCTTTAGTGCCCTTTAAATTATGTTTCTTTACAGTCACACTTTTTTTAAAAATAATTTTAATGGGAAGCTAGGTGATGAAGTGGGTAGAGTACTGGCTCTGGAGTCAGGAGGACTTGAGTTCAAATCCAGTCTCAGACCAGACACTTGACACTTACTAGCTATGTGATCTTGAGCAGGTCACTTAACCCCTGCTGCCTTGCAAAAAAAAAATTTAATATTTCTCTGTCTCTTTATAACATTAGACTGTTCCCACACAGGCAAGGCATGACTTTGTCATGTTGATAAAGAGATCCATTTTCTAAAATCTACACCACCAAGAGACCATCTTCTCTTGAAAACTGTCCAAAATCTCATCTGAAATCTGTTTCTTCATATACAAATTTTAAGTTTATATCAAAACAAAGTCCTTTTTCCACTCATCTTGGGTATCAAAATGTTATTGCATAATGTTGGCAATGTCCTATCAGGGGTAGGGAACCTGCAGCCTTGAGGCCACAAGTGGCCTTCTAGGTCCTTGGGTTTGGCCTTTTGACCAAGTCCGAGTTTTACAGAACAAATCCTTTTATTAAGAGGATTTGTTCTGGGAAGTTTGGATTCGAAGGGCTGCACTTGAGGACCTAAAGGGCCACAGGTTCCCTACTCCTTTCTATATCATTTGACAATATTAAACCTTTCTCTTTCTTCTACACACACAAAAAAACTTTTGATGACTCCAAAAAATTTTTCAACATTAACTGTTCCCTATTAAAAGGGTCTTCAAAAAGACAGTATACTTTATATTTATCCAACCATGTAGTGAAGTGTATGAGTTTTGGACCTGAAGTCAGGAAGAACTGAGTTCAAATCTATCCTGAGATACTTATTAGCTGTGTAACCCTGGGTAAGTCACTTAACCTTTCTGTTCCTCAGTTTCTTCATCTGTAAAATGGGGATAATAGTAGTTCCTACTTCTGGGGATATTGTGAAGATATTGAGAAAATGTTTATAAAGTGCTTTGCAAATCTTAAAGTGCTACACGAATACTAGCTATTGTTATTGTTATCATTATTATCATTATTATTCCCCTTCATGTACTCTCTGGTCAAGCCATACTGGCCTCCCAGATGTTCTTCACCCACTCTGCTCCATCTCTCATCTCTGTGCCTTTGTACTGTACCCCCATGCCTGGAATTCTCTCTCCTCACTGCCGCCTTTTAAATTCTTTTAAGACTCAGCTCAAAGGCAGCCCCACACATGCCAGTGTCTTCCTTTCTAAAATAACCTTGAATCTACTCTGCATTTATGGACATTTGTGTACATGTCTCCCCCATCAGAACGTAAACTGTTTGAAGGCAGGGACTGTTTTTGCTTTTTCTTTGTCTCCCCACTGTTTAGCACAATGCCTAGTATACACTAAACACTTAATAAATGATTATTGATTGCTTGATTTTTGCCCCCATCAGATTCCTGGAAAATATATCATAAAGTGGATATTTGCAAAAGAGAATGATAGTATCCTCTTATAGGAATGATATAATTGAGAATAACGTTCCTAACCAAGGGTTTGCCATTTAAAAAATGAGAGATCTGATCAACAATATGTTGTAAAAACAAAGAAACAACAAAGGATAGCTCTTTATAAATAAAAATTAAAAGGGGTACAAATTCCTCAAAAAAGCCATAGAATAGAAGAACTGGAAGGGGATTGGAGAGTTGGAGATAATTTAGTCCAACTTGTACATTTCACAGGAGGGGAAACTGAGGCTGGAAGAAGTTAAGTACTTGCCCAAGGTCACACAGTGGCAAAGCCAGGATTTTAATGTAGTTCTCCTGACTTCCCATTCAATACTCTTTATGCTACATTTTATCCCATTCTTTATTCAGGCATTCTACTGTCCAATCAGAAAGGAGTTCACATTCATTTTAAAACTACTATGAAATGGGTTTGTACTTATCATACACATTGACTATAGAAAGGACCCTGATGTATTATAAAGTATATATACAGTACATAAAAATGCTACTTTACCATATCATAAATTTGGCTTTGCAATAACAAACATTAAACATTTAATTAACACTAATTTTGCTCACCTTTTTAGAACTTAAGAAGGACTTTGGAGGAATATTTTGGATGACCCATATCTCTTTTAAAAAGGCGTCTAGGGAAGTCTGAACCAATGACTTCTTTTTCTTTCAGTAAATTTTCCTGTAATGGAGACATTCAAAATCATTCCATAGTTTATACGGAAATAATGAAATAACTCATGCTCATAAAAAGCTCTCTGTTACAAGATGCTTCTACTACAACAGCCCAAGAGACAGCACAGGTGTTACTATTCCCATTTCATGGATGAGAAAATTTAAGAGAAGTTGCATGTTTTGCCCAAGGTCGCACAGCTAGTGATGGGAAAAACTCAGAAGCCAACCCAGGCTTTCTGATGCCAGGTCCTACTCTTCGACTATATTGCATTTTCTTCTGGTGAATTGTAATCTTTTTTTTCTAATAAATCTCCCTGTAGCAAGTAAAGGCTCAAAATAATTCCATAATTCACACACAATTCCATTCATCATTCTTTTAATTTTTTAAGTAAATTTTATTTTTTTCTCAATTAACAAAAAGCTATTTTTCCCTCTCCCTCCTCCCTCCCACATGAAAAGAAAAAAAGAAAAATAAATCATTCTTTCCAAAGCAGGCTTGAATTGGAAAAATTAGTTTTAAAAGCCATCTTAGGGGTATATCCGGTAAGAGGAAGAGAGGACCAAAAATCACCTTGTGAGGCATTTTCTCCAGTGATGGGACAGAGTTTGTGCTGCCTCTCACTTGGTCTCCCTTATGACCAGTATCAGTAAGATTCTAGCTTGACATTTAAGGTTGATATAATGATATTGTTGTTGTTGAGTGATTTTAGTTGTGTCCTATTCTTTATGGCCCTATTTGGGGTTTTCTTGGCACGGACATGTTCCAGATGAGGAAACTGAGGCAAACAGGGTTAAGTGATTTTCTTGGGGGTAATCCAGCTAGTAAGTGTCTGAGACCAGATTTGAACTCAGGTCAGCCTAGCCCTCTGTCAGCTATACCACCTACCTACCCCAGGTTGATATAATAGAATGCAGCTGAGTGACCCATAGGAGAATCCTACCCTTGATATTGACTTCACTAGCATCATGTTCTAAAAATCTGAGCCAAACTCTGTTAAGAATGAGAATGGAATCTCCAGAGCTGGAGAAGATAAGATGAGGCAGAAGAAAGCCTGAGTTATTCTATGTCTACAATGGTAGGAAGTAGTCTGCTTGATACAGTTTAGAAAACATTTTTACTTATTTTAATTCCTAAGTTTTTGTAAGGTAATGCATTATTATACCCATTTTACATGTAAGGAAGCTGAGTCCAAAGAAAAGTATGATGACTTGCCCAGGGTCATAAATGGTGGAATGACCTTATAGCCATAGTCTCTTTATTCATTATGGTATTACAGAAAGACAGCAGGCTTTGAAATCAAAGGCTCTGGGTTCAAGTCTTGGCCATGCCACTTATTACTTTTATATTTCACTTCTCTTGACCTCAGACTTTGGGCTCTGAGGGGTGAGTTTTTTGCTTCACCTTTCCTGAAACCAAACCTCCACATACTCCCCTCCTCCTTCCCATGCCTCCTTATGAATTGTCTTCTCTTAGTAGAGTGTAAGCTCCTAGAGGGCAAGGACGGTCTTGCTTTCTTGTATTTATATCACCATTTCTTTGCAAAGTGCTTGGTACGTAATGAGTCAGTGAGTAAAAACTTATTAAGCACCTGCTATGTGCCAGGGACTATACGTACTTCCCCCAAAAATTACACAAAGAAACATGTCACAAAATATGTTTCCCCAAACTAGTGTAATAAAACTGCCTGAGAGAGTGACGATGACAAACAGCGTGTGTCTCCTGTGGCGTACTGATTGCTGTTGGTGGCTCTTCATTTTTGAAGAGGACTGATGACATCACGGGGTGATGTCTTGACTTGCACATGAGTTGGATTTAAGTGAGGCAGAATTGTACTGAGTCATGAGCCTCACTTTCTCTTCCACAGTCATCAAAATCCAGTGGCAAGACAAAAGTCAAGATGACTGGCCATGGCCCAGGAGGCAGGGGATGACTTTGGCATCTTCTATGTCTCACCCAACTCGAAGTGCTCCACAGCACTTGCTTCAGCTACAACAAATTGTTCTCATCCATCCATTCTACCTGGAGAAGTCTTCACATGCTGGGGGCAGACCCTTACTCACTGAAGGGTTTGAGGCCTATTGATTACAGTCGGCCTGGTTTTAGTCTGTTTGCTAAGACGTTTTTACCAAGGTGTGGCTGCTGCACATGCTATAGCTTCTTCTTTTTTTTTTTTTTTGGTTTTTTGGCTAGGCAATGGGGTTAAGTGACTTGCCCAGGGTCACACAGCTAGTAAGTGTTATGAAGTCCTCCTGACTTCAGGGCTGGTACTCTATCCACTACGCCAACTAGCTGCCCCCATGCTACAGCTTCTTGAAGCCACAGGTGAGAGTTGGGTGGGCAGGGGAACTTCCTCCTCCACCCAGACGTTATAAATGGCAGCCCCATCTACTGACTTCTTCCAATAGGTCAATGACAACAATTTTGATTGGCTATTAAGCCAGAACTCCTTGTATATACTAAAGGGCCAATTCCTGCCCCTAAGCTTCCTCTCCTTGCCAACCTATAATTCTGAGCTCTTGTGGGAGGGTCAATGGGAGGGTGCCCTTTCCCCAACCAGGCCCCAAGCCATGAACTCTTGACTTCTTAGTCAAGTCTGTGTTTGTGACTATCTCAGATTTGGTATCTCTCCTTTGGTACCGGGCCTAGTAGGATTTCAATAGGCAATTGTCTTCTCTCCTTCTTGGACACTTTAGTAAGGTAGTATCATTTACTGGAGCAGTTGCAATGAAATTAGTGGCAAAGACAAGCCAACGAAGACAGAAGGAGTTTTCCAAAGAGAGACCATGGGAAAGAAAGTCTAGACTTAGTATTTATTGGGCTCTCTCTCTGGGCTGCATTCCTGATCCTTCAGACATCCCTTCCACCCCACACTATAGGCAATCTTCTCAGGTTGGCAGTTCACTCTGCCCTTATAGCCCTTTCTTCTGATTAATTTATTCCTCCCAGAACCTCCATTTTTAGCATGGTGCCCAGGCCAGCCAAATCTTCATCTCTGTCCAGACTCCTGATTCAATGGAATTTTTCTACTATGTCATCTCAAGAATATCTTCTCCCTACCTCCTCTCCCCTCTCTCTTTTAAACTTCCTTTTATGTGTTGTTTTCTCCCATCTACCTTCTCCCAGTATTTCCCTGAGGGTAAGAGCTGTCTTTCCTTTTACTTGCATTTGTAATTCCAATATTTAGTACAGCTCCCAGCATATAGTAAGCCCTTAGGAAAGGTTTGTTGACTCGATTTGATTCAGAGCCAGTGAAATGTAAGCTAGATAATGAGCAGCCCTGTTATAAATGTCCCAGTAAGGCCTGAATGCTAGCTTTCCCACTGGTTATAAACACTCTATCATACTTTATTGCTCCATATTCCCCTTTCTATGTGGGAGAATAAAATGGCCTGTTTTGTACCTGATTCAGGTTGGTGCTCTGGGTATCCCTTTAATCTAGAGTCCCACAGAGAATTCTTCCTTAGAGAGCTGAGGTAGGGAGCCTAGTTCTCTTATTGAAAAGTCAGACAACCCCAGAGCCATGAACCCAGGGCTGATCACAAGAGCCCCTAAAAAGAAAGTATTTAGTCATCAACCCTTATGGCACCAGCCTACTGATACCTGGTTAGCCACAGAGGTAGACAAATACATCGCTTCTAAGTCTTCTTTTCTCTAAGCTAAAATCCCTTGCTTCTTTAACCAATCTTCTATGCTATAGCTATCACTCCCTAACCACCCCAGTTGCCTTCATTTGGATGTGTTCTAGTTTGTCAATGAAATTCCTAAGATGTGGCATATAGAATTGAGCAACATTATGGATGTGGTCTGACCAGTAACTCAGGACCCTGTTTATTCTGGATACTATACTTCACCTAATACAATCTAAAAAGGTTTGCTTTGCTTGCTATTGCATACTATAGATCCATCATCACTTTTCCAGTCATTTTTCAGTTGTATCTCTTTGTGACTCCATTTGAGGTTTTCTTGGCAGAGATACTAAAGTGGTTCACCATTTGCTTTTTCAGCTCATTTTATAGATGAGGAAATTGAGGCAAACAAGATTAATTGATCTGCCTAGGGTCATTCGGCTAGTAAGTGCCTGAGGCCAGATTTGAACTCAGAAACATGAACCTTCCCAACTCTAGGGTTGACACTCTATCCACTGTACCACCTAGCTGCCCCATAATCACCTTAAAGTCTACTAAAAATCCCAGATCTTTTTTTACTGGAGTTGTGTAATCACACTTCCATCTCTCTCTCTCTCTCTCTCTCTCTCTCTCTCTCTCTCTCTCTCTCTCTCTCTCTCTCTCACACACACACACACACACACACACACACTGATTGATTCCTTAAACCCAACTATAGAAGTTTACATTTTTCTCTATTGACCTATGTTACATTCATGCCTATTAAATGGTATTATATTTTGTTATTATAAATTATATTAGCCCTCTGGCAATACTTTGTACTTTCCATTCACCATTAATTTCTCCCCATTATGTAATAGTATTTATATTCCTTGCTAGACTATGAACTCTGTGAGAGTTCAGATGTGTCCTCATCATTTTTTTTTAACTCTCCCCTCCACAAGGCTTGTCACAGCTGAGGCTCAGTAAATGTTTGTTGAGCTGAATTGAATACGCAGATGACTCAGTGTTAACGCTTATTTCTCTATTCCATCGTATCCTTTGATGAAATAAGATGCTTAGAAACTAGAATTTCCAGGGGGCAGCAGCCAGGCCATTGGGAGTCTGCAATAATCTATGGTAATAAATGGAAAAAAAAAAGATAATGACTCATCCCTGGTTGGTAAATGAAGCTTCTGCCTGGGTGTGCAGTAGGGAGAGTGATCTGGGAAAGGACAGCAGGCCCAGAAGCCTGCCTGGCTCCACTTGAGCTGAAATGTATGAGACTTGGAATTATCAGTTGCCTTTTATAGACCAGAAATGAGATGTTGGCGGCCCTCAAAGGAGCCTGATGCCTTAACATTCGAGATGTTGAGGGGGCTTGGCAGCTTAGAGTCAGATAACAGCAGCTTGGGTGTGTGCCTACTTAATGCTCTCTTTGCATCTGGTGTATTTTGCCAGGAGGCTGGAACAAATATGAAATGGGAAGGGAGAGGGTGAGAAGGTGGCTGGTGGATTTCAGCAGCCAGGGCATTTTTGAGGGGATGACACCAAAGTAAGAAATGATTGGGGAAATTGGGGAGGGAGCAGAGAATGGGATTGGATTTTTAACTCTGGCTCATCTCAGCCAACCCTAAAATACAAACACAGTGGGGAATGAGAAGCACTCAATAGTTATAATATCTTACCTTTATATATCTTTCTATCTCTGTCCAAACAAAGCCTGAAATAGTATAACCACATTTTATAAAATTGTTCAAGCTACGGATAAATGTGAGCATGGCCTTGTACAGTCAGTCCTGGGATACATTTCAAGAAACAAGGGGCTACTCCTTAAGAATCGTGGATACCAAGAGATTTTAGAGGCAAAAGAGACCTTTAAAATCATCTAGTCCCATCCTTCACTTCCTGGCCAGTCAGTCAATTGGCATTTATTAAACATTTACTATGTGCCAAGCACTATGCTAAGTGCTAGAATTCATAGATGAGAAAACTGGGGACCAGAGGGCTTAAGTGAACTTCACTCAATGTCTGTTAGGCCTGGAATACACTCCCTCCTCACCTTCACCTCCTGGCTTCCTAATAGACCAAGCTCAAATCCTACCCTTTTCTTTTCTTTCTTTTTTTTTTTTTGGTTTGAAAAAGATGAACTTTTAATAACTGCTTTTATCAACCTGTTAAGTCATGCAGTTACAAAGTAGTTAGGAAAAAAAAAACCATGAAATTTCTGTGGGGGTTTTTTTCTGTTAAAAAAAGGGGGGAGACTGAGAATTCTTTCACTATATAAATAATATCTGGCACTTCGTTGGGACTGTAGAGAAAAAGCTTCCCCAAATAATCCCAAAGAAATGAACTTGTCCAAAAACAATACAAAACCACCAGATCTGATCCAATTTTGTGTCAAGGGCCACTTTGTTAGGCTTGATTATATTCAGAATGTGAGGTCTCTAAATAAAAAATCCTACCTTTTTCAAGAAGCCTTTTCATGTTGCTCTATTCCCTCCTTACCTCCCCACTAGTACCTTCCCTCTGTCTTTCTTCTAATATGAGAAATTATTTCCTATTTTCCCTATATATCTTTTCTATACATAGCTACTTGCACATTGTCTCTCCCATTAAAATGTGAACTCTTTGTGAGAAGGAACCATATTTTTGCCTTTGTATCCCCACGGCTTAGTACAAAGGACAGAATGTAATAAATGCTTAATAAATGCTTGTGAACTGACTGATTGACCTATAGTCATAAAGCTAGTAAATGGAGGAGTTGGGGTTTGAATGTAGGCTACTTTATTACAAGTTCAATGTTCTTTTCGCTATGCTGTATTCAAGGTCACACAAGTAGTAAGGAACAGAGTAAGGATTCAAGTTCAGGCCTTTAGAGTCTAAGCTAGTCATAGAAATCCATTATACCAAGTTCCAAAAAGTGATTGAGGACCCCTTCCACCTCCCCCCCCAAAAAAAAACCCAAAAAAGACAGAATAGGTAAAAAGGAAAGGGAGAGTAGTATTGTATGTTATGTATTTAGACACGTCATTTCACTCAGTAGATATAGACTGAGGGGACTTGTGATTTTAAGAGTTTGTGCAGGTTGAAAATATCAAGATCCCATTCCTGGGATACATTCTTGGATGATATATCTGCAGCAGGCTCTAAAACAAATCTAGAGAATTTTGTTAGATGTCTCCAACATTTTCAAGTCCTGTGTCATAGAGAAAGCCATGGTCTTCAACAAACTGCTCCTTGGTAATTTTGTAAGAAACAAAGAGGTTGAATGGAGTATCTTTCTGACATCCCATGGCATTTTATGTGCTGATACTGGCTATATAATTTCTCAAGGTATGCTGTGTGTATTCTATAGCCCATCTAGTATATAAGTGGATATCTGACAATTCTACTAATTCACATTTCTATAATGTTAAGATTTGCAAAACCCTTTCCTCCCAACAAGCCCCATGAAGAAGTGTAGTATTATTCTCATTTTATAGATGAGAAAACTGAGGTCAGAGAAACAAAAAATGGGTATTAATGAATGAAAAGGCATTTATTAAGCACTTACTATGTACCAGGAATTGTGCAAAGAACTGGGGATGCAAATACAAGTAAGACAGTCCTTTTCCTCAATAAGCTTACATTGTTATAGGGGAAGAAAAGACATATGGGGAGCAGTGTCCAGGGAGAAGTGTTTTGAACAAGGAAGTGAATTGAGTCATGGGGCAATTTGTTAACCTGTCCTTTGAAGGAATGGTAATGTTTTGATTACTACTCCCAGAGGTAGCGTTGGAAAGCTAAAAGGTGGGCACATAAAAGTAGGGTAAATCAAGACAATATGTCATGAAGATGACTGGGAAGTAGTGTGGCGAATTTGGCTTGGGCTAGAAATAGTGAATTTTTGCTAATAAGAAGCCCAGGAATAGCCAGATACTTGTTGATCCTGAGGGGAACTGCCTTTGAAGAATTGTCAACAATTAGTATTTTTTTGAAGAGGGGATGGCATCTAGACCTGTGATTTCATTGGTCTAGATACCTCCTGGTAAAGAAATTCCCCCCATCGATGCAGACCCAAAACTACTCTGCATTTATAGTCTTGGAGAATTAAAATTAAGTGGCTTGCCTAGGGTGATAAGACCAATATGTGTCAGAGTTAGAACTTGAACTCAGGTTTTTCTGACTCTCAGGCTGTCCTTAGATGCCACCTTCCCTCTCCTACAGTTAGAGTGATCAGTTCCAAAAACAGCATAGTTATGTCAGACAGTTAAAGAAAACCAGCATCTTTCTGTCAGTCCCATTTCTGGTAAAAGCTGAGAATAGGTTATGAAGAGCTGGTGGTCAATGACCTGTTTCTCACCCCAAATAGATTGGATGATTCCTATTAAAATACATTGCTACCAAAAAAAAAAATCCTGGAATCATCAGGTCAAAAGGACTTCCTGAAGTCATCTGAGTCATCCCCCAGTCTCAGGGCATGATGCTACTTAGACTATCCAAGTAGATGTTAGTCTTTGTTTATTCCCTTACATGGGAATGGACTATAATTTAGTCAAGCTGCAGTTTTGCATCACTCTGTCTTAATTTTAGTGTAGTTTATCCATGCAAATATGAAGATGCAACAACTATAAGATAATTAATGGATAGTCTATAGCTCAAAAATTGGTGATGGGAGACACGAACACTTTTCTCATTCTTTTATACCAAAAGACCCTGACCTTTTCATGGTCAAGAGATACTAAGTTCCCAAAAGTCGAGCTCCCTGGGTTAGGGTATTGATGGTAGAGTTCCTAAATCAGTGAGATGAAGGGCCTCAATGCTAAAAGTACTCTCCCCCAATAAGAATTTCTTCAAAGTGTCTAGAGGTAGGTAGAGAAGACAGGTTGGAGGCAGTAGTCAGCCTGGAGATCTACCAAGTAGTTTCAAGATCTACAGATGAGGTCATGATCTATGGAATTTTCATCACATATAAATAGACCAACTGGGGAAGATGGGAAGGAATCAATCTTTAAAGGCAACAATGTTTTCAATAAAGCTAGAAATGGGGGAACTTCTTACATAGAAAACTATACAAGGAGACATGTTCAATGATTTAGAATTCTGGTAGGGAAGGCATAGGAAGAGAAATATTTGTCCCACATCACTTTTGATACTTTCTGCCTGTTATGCCTACCAAGGAAAATGGTCAGTCACATTAGGGTTTTGCTTGTTTTTCCTATCTCCTTCCTGAAATTAAAAATCCATCCATAAAGCTCTAGTGGTTTGCTTACAATTTCCAAGCATGCAGCATGATTTGGTAGCCCTTTTGTTTAAACACATCAGGCACAAGTCTCATATTTTTTGCAGATGGCTTAGACATTTTGAGCAGATAAAATGTGTTTCCTATTCGCTCAGGTGTCTTTTTTCAACCCAAGTGTTCAAAATCATTGTGTACTGTTGTCATGGCCAAAGATTGAATTGCCTTGGGTAGAACCAATTGCTTCCTGGTACCATTAGTGGAATTAGTTGCCAACATAGTATCCTATTGCATAGCTCCTGCTATTGTCTCAATAAACCAATCCATCAATCAGTCGGTTAACAAGCATTTAATGAATGCTTATTTTGTGAGCATTAGCTCCTGTCTCCCAGTGGGTTTCCACACAGGACACATATATCGTCGGTCTCCAGTTTACAGCCTACAGTATTCTGTTAATACATTGAACTGACTGGAGCTGATCTCAATCAATCTTGATATATCAGAGATGTTTACTGGATCAGAATGTATCAAAACCATAGTTGTCCACTTTCCTGATGACAGCCATAAAACTTCCATAAGGAACTTTAAACTCATACCAATTTAAGCTCATACTAATTTAAATATGAATAGCTCTTCTCATTCAGGTTACAGAAGCCTTACCTCTCTCTGCATAGACAGATGCAATATCTTTTTAAATATCTCTCTCTGCACAAATGGAATATAATCAACAAGGCAGGACACTACACCTTCAGTCCTCCCATTCATTAATGTATGAGATCTTAAAAGCCCAAGTGGAAAAGACCCTAGGATCAATGCATAGAGCATGGTTTCATATCTTGCAGCCTGGGGCTGCCCGAACTTCTGGACCCCGTTGATGTTTCCTGCTGCCAGTTGCATTTAATTTCCAATAAAATACTGCACTATTCTCCTAAGTATCCGTAGCATGAATGTGACTAGCCCATCTAAATTGGTAACAAAAGATGACTCTTCTTTTCTGGCTGTACTATGCCAGTGCTATTCTTTTATGAGGTTACTTTGGCCCCTTTTTACTTCCAGGAGGGGTGGCTGTGTCCACCAGGTGATTTCCTAGCAGACCTGTCTCAGTGTTGTGAAATGTAGTCTTCTTGATCCTGGGTAGCCTCCATTTGACTTCAATGACACAAACCAAGAAAGATGTCATAGAATCTTTACCAGTTGTTTTCTTTTATACTGGTGTCCCCTTACTGCTATAGATTACTATAGGATATGTATTATAATCTATAGATTATTCCTTTATCTAATAGATGGTACCGTTTCTGAGTACTTGGAGAAGAGATGAGCTATTCCTTTCAATTAAGCAGTCATGTCTAAGTCTAAGCAAGACATCATACCCAGGCCCCCTGCGAAGTTGAGCCAATACATTGTGGGACATGTGCCACACAGATACCATATCTCTCATGGTGACCTTCTGAAATGCTCTTCCCTTTTTAACACAAAGTCAGTCCTTAGCACCTGCAGAGGGGTAGTTAGGAACTTCACATAGATATCATTGACACTCCGCATTACCAAATTGTCTACCAAGTACTTGCAAACATTCAGATAATATAACCTCAAAACATTGTATTTTAAATGTATGTATGCTATCATAGGGCAGCTGGGTGGCACAGTGGATAGAGCTCCAGCTTTGGAGTCAGGAGGATCTGAGTTCAAATCCAGCCTCAGAGACTTGACACTTATTAGCTGTGTGACCCTGAGCAAGTCACTTAACCCCAATTGCCTCACCAAAAAGGAAAAAAAAAGAATATTAAGGGAAATAGGGTGGTATCCCTGTGTGTAGCATTTTATTGAAGGACATGTGCCCCAGTGGTGGTGTTAATAGGAAGAAGCCCAAGTGTAAACACTGGAAAAGAATCTACAGAGAAAACATGGTAACAACATCCTTCTTTCTCAGGTTTGGCTAATTTTTGCCTCAAAGGCTTATTCCCTACTCGGTTTGATGGTCAAGTTATAGTCATATTATTAATTATTTATTGTTCTCTTATTTATAGTTATATTATTAATTATAGTTATAGTATTAACCTCGCTTTATAAACTCTCTTGCTTAAGGGAACTTGTTCTGGTTTGGGAATATGATCTTCATGCACCTCTATTGTGATTCTGACTTCTGAATGGAGTCACATTTGACCTCTGCCTCCCTTCACCTGAAGCTTCACCCAGACCTAAGTCTTCCCCAAATCTCTGGCTACACTAATACTGACCAGATAATAAGGATTAGCAACTACCAGCTTTTCTTTTATATAAAAAGGAATAAAATTATAGCAATGAAAGGACAGTAAAAAAAAAGGAAGAGGACTACTTCATTTGCATAGGAAGTGGCCAGTTCTTATGCTAACTGGAGAGAAGAAATTGGTTTCTTCTGTTAACTCCTTCCCTTTCTTGAAAAAGAGTAAGACCCAAATGCAGAAGAGTTAATTAATGGGCATTGTTTGTTTCCCTGGCCTGAAAAAGAGGAAAAGGAAAATGTTCCAGAGGGGTGATTATAGTATTTCACCAGCCATCACTCTCGCTTCTTGTCTCTCTCGGTACAGCTATAAGAACAGCCCTATCAGTAGCAGTCTATCAGAGTCTCTGAAGGAAAAAAAACCAAAAAACCAAAGCAGCATTTGCTCATAGGCTTTGCACTCTACTCAACTCTGGCCTGTCCACATGTCCCCAAAATGGAGAATGAACTCTCAAACTCTTCCTCTGGTTCTTCTTTCACAGACATTTCCAAAAACCCAGTACTAGAATTCCAGGTTAAAAACATCACCAACTGGTGAACTCTGGGATAGCATCTGCTTTAGTATCTCATCTCCATAGCAACACAGGCACGATAGTCCAATTAATATTTATTTCTTTGGGAGAGCTAAAGTATATCACTATTTCAGGAAGTGTACATAACATCATACTTCTTCCTTCATTCTTGTATTCCTTGGCCAACATTTTACTTCTTCCCAATGTGCTTCTTATTGTGGAGTACGAAATTATCATCAGCCAGTCAAAAGGTAATCCCACAAGCAGCTGTCCTTAGTAAATGGTTAATTCACATGAAAAAATACCAAGCATCTAACACCTTAACAGCCGTGACAGCAACAAAACCCATCGTTCAGTCTTAATGTACCTCCGCAGTTCAGTAATGTTGATAAGCTAAGCATTTTAATATACTTTACACAATAGTCATTTTGCTGTAGATGATCTGACCAAAAAGTGCACACATACACAGACACAGACACAGACACACACATACACAGACACACACATACACACACACACACATACACACACACACAACTACCCATTACAGCCTGAATTTTTTCCCCTTGAATGTATTCATATAGGACTAGACAACCAATACATTAATCCCAGATAAGCCCCCATAATGTAACAAATGGGGAAACTTCCTTCTATATGGGGATCACAGGATAGTTACCCCAGATTCAAGGTACTCTGTGGATCCATGTCCATTCAAAAGCACAGCTCATTAGCCATCACCAACATATACATATATGTGTATATACATGTGTGTGTATATACGTGTATGTATATATGTACATACACATACACATATATGTATATATACACAAACATATGTATATGTATATTTCTTTTAGTCAACCAGAATATGATTAATTCAAAGCAAGATACATAGGGCATCCCAAAAGTCTGAGTACAGTTTTAAGCTTTAGCTATATAATGAAGTAACATGGTAAGAAGAGTTCTGACAGACCATGGGCCCCAGAAAACCCTGTCTGACTAATACAAACATCACCAATGTGGAAACATGACATATAAAGGAATTCCATGTGGCTAGGGCACATTTGTAGAATGATACCTTATTCCTCTAAACCAATGTCTTCTGGTGGTATCATCACCCTGGCCTCAATGGGCCTGCTCCCATCTCCAACAGGAACGTTGCTGCATGGGAACCTGGTGTTCTTGTCACGGCTGCTGTTCAGTATTTAGCACATAGATTCATCTAGGCAGCATTACTTGGTTAGTCTTTAGTGGTCTCATGATAGCTACTGGTTGTGGTAGTCTCTGATAAATGTTGCTTCATTGGTTTTAGATGGTTTCATGGTTGTTTGGGGGTCTCTGTTGGCCATTGCTTTCTGCTATCAGTTTCTGGGTTTGATCTCTTCTGGGCTCTCTGACAGTCAGATTAGCTCTAGTCTGCTATAGTATAGTGGCTAGAACCTCTCCCTGATAAAGCAGGCTAAGACCTCTTTAGTTATAACCATCTCATCCACTTAAGAAAAGTTGAGTAGTGTTCCTGATGGGGTATGGGCCCAAGCCGAGACCTTTACCCCTTTTTGCAAAAAGAATTTGGCTCCCATTTGTCTATGGGCCCCAGAAAATCCTTATACTACATTCAGCTGGCCTTTCCTTATCTCTTATTCTTATTCTGATCTTTCCCTGTCTAAGAAGCCTGTCCTTGAAATCCTAAGGAAGAAGCCTAGTCTTTGATCCCATCAACCTCCTCCTTGCAGTTCTTTGTTACCCTAATAAAAGCCTAGTCTTTCTTTGTCTATTCCTGGGTGACCCTATCCAGACACTCCCATTCTCCCTAAACTCCTCCCCCAGTCACCCAGCTCCTCTTCTCAGCCCCACCTCTAGTCACCCAAAATTACTTGAGTGTGTATAAGATCCACCCAAGCCCCTATTTAAACGCTGAGATTTTCTCATGCCCACTCATCCCTACGGGTGTTACTAATGTTCAGATTCCTTAAGAATCTGGCATATATGATTTAATAAACTTTTTCTTTGGCTGAAAGAAGATTTGGGTTGAACTCATATGTGTCGTGATTTGGGGGTCCCAGCACCCCTAAACCTTTAGACCTCATCATTCCCATGCTAAAATTAATCCTTTTCCCCCTCTCCACCTATGTCTGGGTGGAGATTGGAGCCCTGTGTTCCAGACAATTTTCTCATTTAGGGTAAGACACTTACAGATACTCTCTGATACAGCATGTAAATGAACTTAAGCCAGAAAAAAAAATAGACTAAGGTACCTGGATCATTGTTTTCAAAGCCAATATTCCTGCCTTAATATGTATACCTGTCAGGACCACCCAACTCCCCCTTTCTTCCCTTCTGCGTTGGTGCTACATTTTGTCTAGCAAAACAAGCTTACTCTGTTTCCTATCCTAACAGAAAAGAAAGGTGGAAGTTACTTGTATAATACTTGAGCTAACTGCTGCTGCTTAGCTCACCGCAC
Organism: Phascolarctos cinereus; assembly: GCF_003287225.1. Lineage (NCBI taxonomy): Eukaryota > Metazoa > Chordata > Mammalia > Diprotodontia > Phascolarctidae > Phascolarctos > Phascolarctos cinereus. Next base: position 217,111,917 of record NW_027555625.1, read on the forward strand.
GTGTGAATGGAGTGGGAAATCTTTCTGCATAAAGCCAAGGAGGTTGATGCTTTCCTTCACTGGAGGTATTAGAGAAAAGGTGTGATGAATGGGTTCTTTGTTATGAAACCACTTTCAATCTATGTTCAAAGAGATGTTGTAAGCAGGGGATACTGGGGTTTGTAGGCAACAACTTCTGAAAGGCTTCGTTATCTAAGGCTGCAGGAGCTGAAGCCTTCGCTGGGATGTTGCTAGGGGCAACCTCATCTAAGGACAGGGAAGTCGTTGTGTGTAAATTAGTTTAAACAAATTATACCCAGCCAGCAGCTCTTGCTGGTGCGAGGACTTCTCCAAAAGAAAAACTCAAGGCGGAAAGAGGAAAGTTAGGGGCTTCTGACTAGAAAAAGTCTAGTCACCAGGGCTTTTATGCTCTCAGTGTAGGAATTGCCCTACAAAACCTCTTTCTTTTTTTTCTTCAATTCTCTGTGGAGGGCATAAGAGACAGTGGAGGGTAAAAAGCATATTGAGAGAATAGGAAAGGCAGGCGAAGGTCCTTCCTATGACTAGCCAGAGGGTGTCTGATACAGGACTCTCTTCTGAGAGGGAAAACAAAGGTCTTGGAAACTGAGGAAAGCTGCCTGGAAGCCACACTTTTATTCTCTGAAATCTTTGAGTCAGTTAAGAGAAACTGGGTGAATTGTAAAGTAACATTCTCATCCATTTTTGCTGTTCAGTCATTTCATGTTTGACTCTTCACAACCCCATTTGGAGTTTTCTTGGCAAAGTTACTGGAGTGGTTTGCCATTGCCTTCTCCAGCTCATTTTACAGATGAGGAAACTGAGGCAAACAGGGTTATGTGATTTGCTCAAGGTCACACAGCTAGTGGTGTCTGAGGTTGGATTTGAACTCAGGTTTTCCTGACTTCAGGTCTGGCATGCTATTCATTGCACCATCTACCTTTCATTTTCATCCATATCTGTGTATAATATTAAGTTTGAAGTATTTTGAAAGCAGTAAAGAAAAGTGAGAAAGATAACAAATTATGGCATTGCTTATTTACTTAGTAATCATAATTATGATTTTTATAAAAAATATCTATTTCTTGTTTACTGAGTCTGGGTTGCTGTTTTAATAATTACATAATGCACACATGCATAACTATATACACATATATGCATACACAATATGTGAAAAATTCACAATTATAATCTGATCTAAATAAGGTATGTCTTTTTGTAGTTCAGACTAACAATAGCACTATTCTTTTCATTTGTTGAATTTTTGCCATTTTTACTCTGTGTAGGGTATTCTTCTAGGCTCTTAATCTAGAGGAGATGCAAATTTTAATTAAACTGAATCCCTACCTTCATAAGGTTTATGGTCTGGTAGGAGGATAGTACACATAAAAAAAAAATAATGAAAGCATGGAATACTTTCATGCTATAAGAAACAATGAGCAGGATGATACCAGAAAAACCTGGGAAGACTTGTATGAACTGATGCAAAGTGAAGTGAGCAGAGCCAGGAAATCATCACACAGTAATAGCAATGTTCTGTGATGATCAGTTGTGAATGATTTAGCTATTCTGAGCAATACAATAATCCAAGACAATTCCAAAGGACTCATGATGAAAAATGCTGTCCACCACCAGAGAAAGAACTGATGGAGTCAGAATGCAGATCTAAGTATACTTTTTAGACTTTATTTTTCTTTTCTTTTTGGTTTGTGTTCTCTTTTGCAATATGGCTAATAATGGAAATATACTTCACATGACTGTACATGTATAATCCATATCAAAGTGCTTGCCTTCTCAAGGAGGGGGGAGGGAGGAAATTTGGAAGTCAAAAATTATTTTTAAAATATTAAAACTTGGTTTTTACATGTAATTGAGAAAAATAAAATAAAAACATGTTTTAAAAATAATGAAAGCACAAAGTAATATATGAAAATGTGTTGTAAAAGTGCTAAACAAGTCTGAAGTAGAAAAGGTCATTGTCGAGGAGGAGGAAAGCTTTATGAAGGAAATGACATTTTGGGCTTTGACAAATGGGCAGTAATTCAACAAGTGAAGAGAGGATTGAAGACATCTAAAACATAGTGATAACATAAACAAAGGCACTTGGGGGGAATATTTAGGATGGAGAAAATTGTCCATTTTTGGTAGAGTATAGCATCCATAACAGGAGGCAGTGTAAGATAAGGCTAGAAAACTGGGGAACAGTACTGTGGGCAGCTAGGTGGTACAGTGGATAGAGTGCTGGGCCTGGAATCAGGAAGACCTCAGTTCAAATCTGGCCTTAGACACTAAGTGTGTGACCTTGGGCAAGTCACTTCACCCTGTTTGCCTCAGTTTCCTCATCTGTAAAATGAACTGGAAAAGGAAATGGCAAACCACTCTATTATCTCTGCCAAGAAAACTCCAAATGGGATCACAAAGAGTCAGACACAACTGAAAGGACTAAACAAGTGTTCAGATTGTAGAAGGCTTTGAATGCTAGTCCAAAGATTTTGAACTTTATTTGTTAGACAAAGGGAGCCACTGAAGATTTCTGAAGAGAGTAGTGGCATGACCAGATAAGTCATAAGGAAATTTACTCTGGCAATTATATGAAAATTAGATTACGGTTGATGAAAAGTAGAGACAAAAAGATCTTTGGGGCCTAATGTGGGGCTTAGATAGTGATAAGAGTGGAGGAATGAATAGATGGATCTGAGAGCTACTATGTAGGTAGAATTAACAGGAGTTCATAACCTTTTGGAAAAGAGAGATGAGGGAGAGGGAATAGTCAAATACAGCACTAGGGTTTTGAACATAAGTCAATAAACATTTATTAAGTGCCTACTAGGCACTGTACTAAGAGCTAGGGATACAAAAAAAGGCAAAAGAAAATCCTTGCCCTCAAGGAGCTAACAATCTAATAGTGGAGGCAACAACCAAAAAATGTGTGCAAAAGCTATGTATAGGATGAATGGGAAATAATTAATAGAGGGAAGGCACTGGAATTGAGAGGGATTACAAAAGGCCTCCTATAGAAAATAGGATTTTATCTGGACTTAAAGGAAGTCAGAGAAAAGGCAGAGAGGAGGGGGGAGAGCATTTCAGGTATGGGGGAGCACCCAGAGAAAATGCCCAGAGCTGAAAGATAGTATCTTGTTCTTGGAAGGGCCAGGAGACCATTGTCCCAGGACTGAAGAGTATGTGTAGGGGAGCAAGGTGTTACAAGACTAGAAAGGTAGATAATAAAGGGTTTTGAATGACAAACAGAGGATTTTGTATTTGATCCTGGAGATAATAAAAGGACCTATGATTTATTGGGGGAGAGACGCAGGAGAGGAAAGGGACTTTCGATAGGTAACAACTGTGACCCATTCATGCCTTAGTCTGTGGCATCTTTGAGACTAGATAAATATTGGTGCAACTGATGAAAACACTGAAGTCAGAATAAAGAATGGGTCTAGAGGTCTGATAGGACCGGCATTTTCCTGTGAGCTTCCTTCTTCCAAAAAGAGGACCAAAATGACATCACTATGTCAGTATCAAGTTATAGTATGCCTGACTGTGGCTGATCAGACCAATAAGAGCTCAGAAGGCTGTACCTCAGGCCAGGCACAAATAGACCATATGAACATTTGGAGTAGATTCTCTAAAGTTGTGCATTTCTTTTGAGCTACTTCAATTCTACTTTGCTTATGGACCACAGTGCCTTCTTTGATGTGGGCGTGCCATGTTGGGAGATTCTTTGCCAGTGTCTCCCATGTCACAAAATCAATTCCAAAGTTCTTCAGACAGACCTTGAGAATATGTAGCTTCTTCTGACTACCCTGTAAGTGAATGCCTTTCATGAGTTCTCTGTCTATAAGCATATATATTTGACATTCAAACAACATGATCCAGCCCTTTGGAATCGCACTCTCTGCTATAGAGAATACTTGGCAGTCTATCTTAAGAAAGGACCCAACATAGGGAAGCTTTACCTAAAAGAAGAAAAAGCTGCTTCTGGGACCTGGTCCTGGCTTCACTGGTGCAACTTCTTTATCATCTAAAGGCATAAAAAGTCCCAGCTACCTGTAGTCTAGATCTCTCAGACTTGGTGAGTTCCTAAAACCATACCTTAGTGCCTGGTGATCAGTACTATATCCCAATCTCCTGCTGGTCAGATACATTTCAATGAAGAGATGAGGGAGGTCACATCTACCAAAACTGAAGCCAAGTTCCACTCTATCCTTATAGTGTCAGGGCAAAGTAAACTTGTTTTTTCCCCTCTCATGTTTTGCTGACTTTTGAATGCCTCATTTTGTCACAAAATAGAACCTGTACAGTAGTGAATGCTGTTATTAGAGCCACTCCTTCAACAAGAGAGGACAAAAAGTATGTTTTTGGACATGCTGACTTAAATGTTGGTGAAAAATCCAGGTGGAGAAATCAAGTGGGTAGTTGTAATTGCACATATGGGACTCAGAAGATAGGCCAGGTCTAGAGAGACACACATGGGAATCATCTGTGGAGAAGTTATGATTGCAAGTAAATCAGTTTGCCAAGAGAGATAGAATGTAGAAGTCGAAGAATAGAACTTTGACGAGTGTCAACTCTAAGCCACTGGATTTAACTTTTAGGTGATCATTGGTGATCCTGAGGAAACATTTTCAGTAGAATGGGAGAGAGGCAGAAATAAAATTTTAATGGAAGAGTAATAAGTATGGGTAAGGAAGTGGAGGCATTGAGTGTAGATATATTTTTTTAGATGTTTGGTAGTGTCAGTATATTGACCTGGTCTGTGGATATGAGTCTGAACTCAGAAGGCAAAGCTCCCTTTCCTGGGTCACTTCTAAGGGGGAAGATAGCCCTTAGCTTAAACATGCCAACTTGGCTCCTACCCACCAATGCTAGTTACACAAAAGACCATTATAAATAGCTTATAGGAAATAATTCCATTTTATCCAATCAAAATAGCAAACACAAATTGAAAAATTGCTACAGATTGTAATACACAATAAAGCAGGAGTCAGATAACCACCCCCACAGGCCTAAATCCTGTCCAGCAGCCTGTCTTTATACTGATAGAGAGCTAAGAATGATTTTTGTGGCAAGGCGGAGCCAAGATGGCAGAGTGAAAGCAGTGACTTGCTTGAGCTCTCCTCCAAACCCCTGCAAATACTCATAAAAAATGGCTCTAAACAAATTCTGAAGCAGCAGAACCACAAAAAGACAGAGTGAAACAAATTTCCAGCCCAAGACAACCTGGATGATTGATAAGAAAGGTGTATCACGCCAGGCTGGGAGAGAAGCGCAGCGCAGCATGGGAGCCCAGGCCGCAGCAAACCTGAAGCAGGCCTCAGAGGACTCAATCACGGGCAGCTGTAGAGGTTTCCAGACTCCTCAATCCATGAATGCCAAAGACAACTTAGGTCAGTGGGAAAAATCTGTTTCTGTCAGTGCTGAGAAAGGAAGGCTGGGTTTCAGCTCCATTCCCCAAGAGCCTGGTGCTGGGGGGGGGCAGCTGCTTCCCGAGCTTCCGGCCCACAGACTAAGGGGGAATCCAGTGGCTGATCAGAGAGGGATTGCAGGGATCTCTTTGCCAGTGCTGAGACAGGAATCTCTTGCTTTGCCTGTGTTTGGATCTGGGTCACAGTTCTGGGTGGTGGTGGTGGGGTGAGGAGGAGCCCTGGCTTGGTGGAGCATGTAGTGATTGTGGAGAGGAGCCCCTCCTCACAGTTACAGGACAGAAAGGAGTGCTTGTGGTCACAGGCCAGGAAAGGAGTAAACACCTTGCCCCTTATCATACCACCTTGGAAGAACTGAAAATTTACAGGGCCCTACAAGTATCTCTGAAAACAGCTGTACAAACCCCTGAAGCTTGGGACAGTACATTCTCCACATTGGAAGCAGATTTACCTTAACAAAGAGTTTAAAACTCAAGTAATTGGCTGGGATCATGAGCAAGCAGCACAAAAAGAGTCAGACTATATTATCTTACTTTGGTGAAAAAGAAGATCAAAATATACAACCAGAAGAAGACAACAAAGTCAAAGCTCCTACATCCAAAGCCTCCAAGAAAAATATGAATCAGTCCCAGGCCTTGGAAGAGCTCAAAAGGGATTTTGAGAAGCAAGTAAGGGAAGTAGAGGAAAAACTGGGAAGAGAAATGAGAGTGATGCAAGAAAATCATGAAAAACAAGTCAACAGCTTGCTAAAGGAGACCCAAAAAATACTGAAGAAAATAACACCTTAAAAAATAGCCTAACCCAAATGGCAAAAGAGGTCCAAAAAGCCAATGAGGAGAAAAATGCCCTAAAAAGAAAAATTGGCCAAATGGAAAAGGAAGTCCAAAAGATTACTGAAGAAAATACTTCCTTAAAAATTAGAATAGAGCAATTGGAAGATAGTGACTTTATGAGAAATCAAGACACAGTAGAACAAATCCAAAAGAATGAAAAATTAGAAAACAATGTGAAATATCTCATTGGAAAAACAACTGACCTGGAAAATAGATCCAGGAGAGAGAATTTAAAAATTATTGGACTATCTGAAAGCCATGATCAAAAAAAGAGCCTAGACATCATCTTTCAAGAAATTATCAAGGAAAACTGCCCTGATATATAGAACCAGAGGGCAAAATAGAAATTGAAAGAATCCACAGATCTCCTCCTGAAAGAGATCCCCAAAGGAAAACTCCTAGGAATATTATAGCCAAATTCCAGAGTTCCCAGGTCAAGGAGAAAATATTACAAGCTGCCAGAAGGAAACAATTCAAGTACTGTGGAAACACAATCAGGATAACACAAGATTTAGCAGCTTCTACATTAAAGGACGCAGGGCATGGAATATAATATTCTGGAGAGGCAAAGGAGATAGGATTACAACCAAGAATCACCTACCCAGCAAAACTGAGTATAATCCTTCAGGGGAAAAAATGGTCATTCAGTGAAATAGAGGACTTTCAAGCATTCCTGATGAAAAGACCAGAGCTAATAGAAAATTTGACTTTCAAATACAGGACTCAAGTGGAACATGAAGAGGTAAACAGGAAAGAGAAATCATAAGAGACTTATTAAGATTGAACTGTTTACATTCCTGCATGGAAAGATGATATTTATAACTCATGAGACCTTTGTCAGTATTAGGGTAGTTGGAGGAAAAAAATATATGTATGTATATGTAGATAGATAGATAGAGGGCACAGGGTGAGTTGAAGATTAAGGGGTCATATCTGGAGAATAAAATTAAGGGATGAGAGAGGATGATACTCGGAGAAGAAGAAAGGGAGAGGTAGAATGGGGTAAATTATCTCACAAAAAAAACAGAAAAGAAAAGTCTCTTACAGTGGAGGGGAAACAGGGGAAGGTGAGAGGGAATGAGTGAATCTTATTCTCATAGGATTTGGCTTAAGGAGGGAATAACATACACATTCAATTGGGTATGGAAATCTGTCTTACCCTACAGGAAAATAGGGGGAGAAGGGGACAAGAGAGCAGGGGGATGATAGAGAGGAGGGCAGATTGGGAAAGGGGTAATCAGAAGCAAATACTTCTGAGGAGGGACAGGGTCAAAAGAAAGAATAGAATAAATGGGAGGGCAGGATAGGATTAAGGGAAATAGAGTTAGTTTTTCACAACATGTCTACTATGGAAGTGTTTTGCATAACTGCACATGTACAACCTATATTGAGTTGCTTGCCTTTTCAATGAGGGTGGGTGGGGAGGGAGGAAGACAGAAAATTTGAAACCTAAAGTTTTAAAAACATATGTTTAAAAAATATGTTTTCACATGTTACTGGGAAATAAGAAATATAGGAAATGGGGTACAGAAGTCTGTCATGCCCTACAGGAAAATAGAAGGGGAAGGGGATGGGAGGAGGGGAGAGGGATAGAGGAGAGGACGGACTGGGGGAGGGGATGTTCAGAGTGCATGACATCTTGGGGTGGGGGAGGGGGAGATGGGGTGAAGATTTGGAACTCGGAGGCTTGTGGAAGTGAATGTTGAAAACTAAAAATAAACAAATTTATATTAAAAAAAAGAATGATTTTTGTGTTTTAAAATAAAGTTTTACTATATTAAAAGATGTCAAAACCACTCAACTTGGCTACAAAAACAGGCTGTGGGCCGATTTGGTCTTTGGCTGTGGCTTGTCAATCCCTGCCATAAAGATACAAGTCAATGACATCTACATCTGAGAGTGTGATAATAACACAGCTCCAGCCAAGAGAGAAGACTGGATCTCACTCAAGGAGGTACAGTCTCTAGCAGTCTCTAGGGAGACATGTTGAGGGAATGGTTTGCCCTACTTGTGGGCTGCTTCTCTCTCCTCATTCCTCCCAGAGTCTCTGGAATTCTCTCAAATAAGCCCCTTAAGCTGGGTAAGCAATAGCGTTCTCAGCATTTTCTCTATCAGTTAGGAGTTAGGGCTTTCTCTGCATGTATGGCGTGCAGTCCAGGGCTGTCCCTCCTTTCACCTGGCTTGATGGGAGCCAGTTTACACAGAAAATTTGAAGTAAATACTGTTTACCTGATGGGAATCAGCCTCATTGTGTGAAAACACCTAAATGCACAAAGTAGGCTAACAAAGTGAACTAGACATGTTAAAGCAAGGAAGCAAATTTGACTTTATAGCTATTACTGGGAATTGGCCGAATGAGACCAGTGCCTGGAAAATGGTTCTAGAAACATACAGGTTATTCAACAGCAACAGGATAGATGTGAGGGGGTGGGAGGAGGGGAGAGTACATGGGATAGTATCATATATTAAGAATATATATTCCTATGACAAAATCCTGGAAATGGAGGTGGTAAGAGAGGGAAGCATGGGGGAGAGCAAATGGGTGAGGACAAGTAGGGAACAGACACAGAAGCAATATTCTCTTGTAAATATACTGCAGACCACCTAGACAAAAAGAAGAAATAAAGAATTTGGGAAATATATAAGCGTATCACAGAAGCTTATCTGTTAATTATCCTCCTGCCCTCTCTCTCTCTTTCTTACTCTCTCCCTTTCCCACTCTCTCTCTCTCTCTCTCTCTCTCTCTCTCTCTCTCTCTCTCTCTCTCTCTCTCTCTCTCTCTCTCTCTCTCTCTCTCTCCAAAGAATAGCACATCATTTCTTACTTGCCTTAATGAGAACTGAATCTTTGAAGAGGTGCAGGAACCAAAAAATGGAAATTCAATTCAGGATCTTTGTTACCAGCTGGTAGAAACAATGGAATCTTAGGGTGAACTAACCATTCCATCTTCAAATATGTGATTAGAAAGGAGAATCAAGCTTGGAATAATCATTCATGCACCAATGATTTGGGGAGAGTGTTTTAAAAGTTCCAGAAAAGGCAATGGTAGGATCCTATGACCTAAAATTCCATAGTGAAATTCAGTCCAATTGATAGAGGAAATTCTAAAGGATGACATTTTGAAGACTCATAGAAAAACAGTTTTGAAGAAGAGGTAACAGGAATTGTAAAGAAACTGACTTTGGATGCAGAGACAACTTCCTAAACAATTTGATTTTAAAAAGACATGTACAGAAGATGGAAACAAAGTAACAGGAGGTTGTTACAAAAGGGTGTCACGATCTCATTGGTACATAGTTACTTCTGTGTTGTCTCCCTCTTAAGATTGTAATATGTTTGAGGGCAAGGACTGTTTATACTTTTCTCTGTTTGCTTAGCACAGTGCTTAACATTAGTAGGCATTTAATAAATGCTTATTGATTTGACTTAATTTGTTTACTAAGTATCAGAATGAGTTGAGACTTCAGAAGAAAACCAAAAAGAACAACAGCAAAAAGTGCCCAGATTTTTAAGGCTGTACTGGGAAAAACAGGATTCTCAGAGAAGAGATAGGACTCTAGCAGCTCAGTGAGAGATACAATAGGGACTGAAAATGGGAGAGGACAGAGTTTCCTTCTCTCTCTCTCTCTCTTTTTTTTTGCTAAAGGGAATGATATTTGGACTAGAAAGGACAGAACAAAAATAGTTAAATGAGAGATGATACTCTAAGTAAGTAAGAAGGTATAAGACAGCATTGAAATATTCATAATGAGTTCAATTCACTATTTCCAGTTGAACTAATTCATAGGTTACTGAAAGAATTGGGAGATGTGATTGTCAATCATCTTTAAAATACTGAGGAGAATGGGAGAAATACTGCAGGGCTGGAGAAGAGCAAATGTCTTGATTTCAAGAAAGGTAAGAGAATGTTACCTTTGAACCATGGACCAGTGAGCTCGAGTTAGATTTTTGGCAAAATTCTGGAATGCATTATTAAATCAATGGTTAGTGAACAATTATAAAAGGAAGCTATACGCTCACAGAAAGTCAGCATGACTTCATAAAGACTAAGTCATGCCTGAATAACCTTATTTCCTTTCTGACAGGGTTATTAAACTGGTAGATTAGGAAAATGTTGCAAATATAGTTTGCCTAGATTTTAGCAAAGCATTTAATACAGCCTGCCAAGCTGCTTTTGAAGAAAAGAGGAAAAGATGTAGACTAGACAAGAATATAGGTAGGTTCAGAGCTTGTTAAATGGACAGATGCAGTGAATAGGCACTAATGGTTCCCTGTCATCATGGTAGAAGATCTCCAGTAAAGTACCCCAGGGATTTATGTTTGACCCTGTGCTATTTAATATTCTTACCAAGTCTTAGATGAAAGTAGAGATGGAATGTTCATCAAATTTGCAGATGATACAAAAAGTAATAATGATGACAAGATCAAGATTCCAAAAATACTTGACAGGTTAGAACGCTGCGCCAAATTAAGTAAGATGAAATTTTGTGGACATAACCATCAATCTTATCTGTGGGCTCCAAAAACCAACTTTACAGGTATGAATTAGAAGAGATATTGGTAGATAACAGTTTTTCTAGAAAAAAAATTCCTGGCTTTTAGTGGACTACAAACCAAATATAAGTTAGTGATGTGCTGCAGTAGCCAAGAAGGATAACGTGATCTTCCAAGGCATTAAAAAATTCATAGCTTCAAGAAATAAGGAGGAGATGAACCCACTGTACTCTACCCAGGACAGATCATATCAAGAATATTGTGTTTATGGAAAGACTTACATGAACTGATGTTGAATGAAGTAAGCAGAACGAGGAGAACATTCTACACAGTGACAGCAACATCGTGTGATGATCGACTATGACTGACTTAGCTCTTCTCAACAATACAATGATCCAAGAGTATTCTAAAAGACTCATGTTGGAAAATGCTGTCCAGGGGCAGCTTTTGACCTCAGGCCAAACACTTGACCCTTACTGGCTGTGTGACCCTGGGCAAGGCACTTAACCCCAATTGCCTAAAAAAAAAAAAAAGGAAAAAAAAGAAAAGAAAATGCTATCCACATCCAGAGAAAGAACTGATGGCATCTGAATGTAGATCAAAGCATACTATTTCCATTTTATTTTTTTTCATAGTTTTTTCCCCCTTTTGGTCTGTTTATTCTTTTACAACATGACTAGTATGTAAATATGTTTTACATGAGTGCACATATATAACCTATCTCAAATTGCTTAACATCTTAGGGTGGAAGAAAGGGGAAGAGGGAAGGAGAAAAATTCAGAACTCAAAATCTTATGAAAATGAATGTTAAAAATTGTCTTTACATGTAATTAGAAAAAAAAATATTATTTAAAAAAGAATATTGTGTTTAGTTCTGGACATCACAATTTAGGAAATATTCTGATAAGTTGGAGATTATCCAGAGAGGAGCAAACCTGAGGGTGGGGTCCTGAGTCCATGCTATATGAATAATAATAACACTTAGTGTTTGTATAGTGCTTTAAAGTCTGCAAAGCTAACCAATGTTATCTCATTAGATCCTCACAACAACCCTGGAAAGTAGGTGCTATTATTATCTTTATTTTACAGAGGAGCATACTGAGGCAGACAGAGATTAAATGTCTTGCCCAGCATTATACAAGCTAGTAAATGTCTGTGATTGATTCAGGTCTTCCTAACTCCAGGTCCAATGCTCTATCCGCTGTGCCACCTATCTGGCTTATTGAGTATCCGTGGAAATATTTGGGGAGATTTAGCCTGGAAAACAAAAGAATTGGGGAGGGGGTGAGGGGAAATGATAACTATCTTTAAGAATTTGAAAGTCTGACAAGTGAAAAAAGATTAGACATTTTCTCTTTGGCTCCAAGGCAGAGCTAGAACTAATAAGGTCAAAGCTGCAAAGAAGAGAATTTGATGTGAGGAAATTTTTCTAAACAATAGAGCTATTGAATGTATGATTTTGGATTCCTTCTGTCCACCTTCAGGGCCTCTCTTCTCTCTCCTCATGCTATAATCCCTCTTCAGCTCCCTTTCCATCCAAATTTACCCTTCCTTTATCCTAAGCCCTTAGAGCCTTGTTCTATCAAAATGTAATACTTGGCTCATTGGGCCGTTGGCATGGAACTTTCCTCATTTGCCCTAAAGTTGGGCATAGGATAAGAGGGGTACATAAACACTTCCCCCAACCATTCAAAAATTCCCTCCACTAATCACAGAGCTGAACATTCCTACCAGTAGGCATTCCTTTGCATCTTAGATTAATAAGCTAATAATGCTAGTTTAATAAATATTTAGTAGCTGACATTTATATAGGGATTTAAGGTTTGCATAAAGATTGTCTCTTCTGATTTACAAATTTTCATAACAATCCTGAGGTAGGTACTGCAGGTATCCCTATTTTTCAAATGAGAAACCAGAGGCTAATTGAGATGAAGGGGATATTCCAAAGTCAAAGAGCTAGTGTCAGGCCCAATTTTCCAACTTAAGTCTCAAGGGGCTCATTCCACTACAACAATTATCAGGGCAGCTGGTAAAATGCATCATTCATCAACCTCTTGCCCCTCCCCCATGACAATCTCTACACCATCAACCCTGCTCACTCTCCTCCCTTTCCAATCTTGACCCAATGGTTAAGTGGTTCAACTTTACGCTGTCTTATATGATTAAATCTTTTGTACAATCCTGATTCACTTCTATCATCTGCCGTCTCTACTCAGACTCTTGTGCTACTGGTGGCATTTTGAAGGAAGTCAGTCTTTAAACTTTAGTGACCACATGTCTTTGTGATATCAGTGGCTATAAGATCATAGGATCAAAGCTTTAGAACTAGACTAGCTTTAGAACTAAGTAATCCAACTGCCTCATTTTACAGGTGAGCAAACTGAGACAAAGGATTATTAAATCATATGTTCATGTTTTGATCTACTAAATCAAAAACATTTTTATAGCCAACAAATAATAAACATTTTGCCTTCTCAGCATCTTTCAGTAATGAAAAGATACATCTTTCAGCATGATACATTGTGGAAAATTGCTTATAAATGCCTGCCTATTATTTATCAATACCATCATTGAGGATGTCCTTCATACATGTAGATTATTCTAATACAAATTGCATATAATTGGAAAAAAGGCATATGTGTGAGGAATTGATGGTATTGAGTCACTTTTTATTAATAAGTCCAAATTTTTTTTTCCACAATTTTATCCTTCCCTTCTAATAAAGTATATAGATTTATTTCTCAATACTTCATAATTTTATCATCTCTAACTCAGATTTCCTTTATTCACACTTGCACCAATCTGGTACTCTTTCCCTCTTTGTTCTCTTTAGTGTAATTTTTACTTCCTCTCTAAACACATTTAGGAGTGAGTATTCAAATATTGTGGATACATTGCTCTTAATGATGAATAGAATTTCATTTAAAAAAACCTTGCAGATCTTTTCCATTTTTATTTTGTTTATTGTCCTTCCATTTTCATCCTTATTTGAGCTCAGGATGACTTTTTCGTTTGAACTTTCTTTAAACTAGCTTTTACCCTCAACTGCTTATCTCTGTTTTATGAGGTAATGCTGCTCTTAATCTACTATCCTTCTGCATAAGATTTTTAAAAATGAGTTTATCTTCTAAGCAATTGCCTTGGCTTACATATTTCTCTTCTTGGCAAGCAAGCCAAGTGATTGCTGACTGAGATGCTTTTATGATCTTTTGGTCTTCTTGCTGTGGTGTTTGATTTATATAGGTTAAAATTCTTCTCAATGAAATTATTGTAGTTGACATTTATATGATTTCTTGGGTCCAAATTTCATTTTTAAGAAGGCGCTATGAAGGCAACCCTTTATCACTAAATAAAGAAAATATTGTTTTATATGTCGCATGCTTTATATAGAGCCCTAACTCTAATTCAGTTCAACAAATATTAGTACATATCATGTATTTAAATGCAAACAAAATAGTCCCTGTCCTTAAACCCTAATTCTGAGGGCATAAGAAGGGAAGGGTGCAGTATGTACCCAAGTAAGAAAATACTAAGTATGTGCGGTCATTTCTAGAGGTATTGAAGATTAATACATATCTGCAAAGTACACTTCAGCTTTCTTGAAAAGAAGCTGAGGAGTCTATAAGGCAGTGGGAAGTTGTGCATGCATTCCAGACATGGGGGACCACTTGTGCCAAGCCATGGAGGGAGATAGAATATCACATAAGGGGACACAAAACACATTTTGGGGGAGAAAAAGAAGGGTTTTTTGACCGTCATACTGATTACATCCAAAATAATAGATTAATAGTGAATGAACTAATTGTGAATCTGTCTGATCAACTGCTCCCTAAGGACAACTAGATTAGTTTGATTCTGATACTATCTGTTGCTTAGAAATTGACAAGCAGGTGGTTGATATGGTCTAACATATCAACAAGAAGACACAACAAGACACACAAATAAAAACTATGTATCCATTTCTTTTCCCCAGAGCTACTATACATTCCCAGGTGAGTGTATTAGTTTGTTTCTGCTCCGCAAAACAGAAAGCATATATAGTACAATGGTCTGGGGCCATGGAAGGCCTTTTGAGAGAGATGCATTGCTAGCTAGATTGCTGGAAAAGTTTTTTTCTTTCATCTTCCCAACCAAAGTGAGTATTTAATAAAGGTAGGAAAACATATGGATGGCAGCAAATGATGAGAACTACAATTGTAAGTTATGGTAATAGCTTACTGTCTTCTTAATGTACCACACTTCAGCAAACATCAGGATTATTGTGTAAGACTTGTGAAAAACAGTTTGCTTTTATCTCTGTTGTTGTTTTTCTCTTCAGTAGAAGTGAAATTGTTATAGTTTCCAGAAGCTGGCTGCATCTCCTGGGTGTTTTGGAAAGTACTTTTGCATTTTTGTCTGTGTATTGTGCTTTCCATATTTTGTGACTTTGGATAGATGGTAGGACCATGTTCTCTAAACTGTTAAGCTGCTCTGGTTTCCATGTTTAAGATGTATAGAGAGAAAGAGATGTCACATATGGAAAAGAGCCTGTATTGACATATGTCAATGTATGTCGGACTCCTTGCCTTCACCACTACCATCATTGCAAGTGACAGACAGCAATACATCCTGAGAAAAGTTGTCTTGAATAATCAAAATTTCAGGCATAGTGATTTATAAGGGTGCATCTTATACAGACCATTGGACCTGTGAATAGATTGATGTCAAAGTTCATTCCAACAATGGTGATTGTATCACAACCCATCTATGTCTAACTGTCTTTTACAGCTCATGTCCATGTCCTCTCATACATTCACCCTGAAGACCTTACTTTTGTTCTCTGGACATTCTGAAGACACCAGTGGAAAATATAGGTTTATCCATTGGTTATCCCTCATTCTTACTACTTGACCAAGATCTTTTTTAGCCATACATTATATATACTTGATTCACAGAGAGATCATTACATACATACAGACTGTAACATGTATATGTATGTATGTATGTGTGTATGTATGTATGTATGTATGTATGTATGTATGTATATAGAACTAGATCCTCTCTGCAAGTTTGATCATGTCATTCTCATACTCAGTAAACTCTGGTGACTCTGTATTACCTCTAGAATCAAACACAAACTCTCTGTTTGGAATTCAAAGCCCTTCACAGCCTGGCTCCAACCCACCTTTCCAGTCCTACACATTATGTCCCTTCATGCACTCCTAAGTAGGGTTGATGTAGCCTTCTTGCTACTCCTTACACATGACACTCCATACCCTGCTCCTGGGACTCTGCATAGGCTATTCCCTCATGCCTGGAAATGCTTTGTCTTTTCACCTCCATCTGTAAGAATCCATTGTTTCCTTCAAAGCTTAGTTCAAGCACCACCTTCTATATGAAGCCTTTCCTAATCTCCCACCCCCACCAGTTGTTGGCCTTCTTCTAATTACCTTGTATTTATTGTGTATATATCATATACATATATAGATGTATATCTATATAATACATAGTGATATGTGTGTGTATATATGATCTAAATATACATTGATATATTTATGTATAAATTTATAGTGTATATATACATGTTTATGTGTATATATACATACATATATATACACACATACAGATAACTTACACAAGGCAAGTGCTCACACAGATGTCAGAAGAAGTGATACAAGGACATTCTGAAAGTCTCTCTGAAGATCTTCAGAATCAGTTGTGTGACCTGGGAGACACTGGCAAAGGACTGCCCAGCATAGTATGTTTGCCAGAGTCACATAGCTAGTAAGTGTCAAGTGTTTTGGTCTGAGGCCACATTTGAACTCAGGTCCCCTTGACTTCAGGGGTCAGTGCTCTATCCACTGCACCACCTAACTGCCTCCAGCATAGTATGTCTGAATCAAAGAAGGTGCTGTGCTCTATGAGCAAAGTAGAATTGCAGTAGCTCAAAAGAAACGTAATATGTACAAATTTAGAGACATCTCCACTCCAAATGTTCATACAGAATGTTCATGCCTGACCTGTGGTAGAGTCTTCCAAGCTTGTATTAGTCTGATCAGCTACAGTAGGATGCACTGTACCTTGACCCCAGTGCAATGATGTCATTTCGGTCCTCTTCGAGAATAAAGAACAACCAACAGACATATACATATATACACATATACATATACCAATACATATATGTGTATATATAAGTGTGTGCGTGTGTGTGTGTGTGTGTGTATATATGTATATGTATACATGTGCATGTGTGTATGGTCTTGCCCTTAGTATGTAAGCTACTTGAGGGTAGAGGCTATCTCATTTTTGTCTTGTTCTCCTCTGTCAAGCCAAATCAAGACACATAAACACAGTGTTTGGCATGCAGTAGGCACTTATTACATGCTTATTGATTGGCTGGCCGTACCACAGTGAAACACCTTCAGTTAAGGATCTGATGATGCACCATATGGGGAGCAGCTTAGATAAATTTGGAGAGGGTCATCATCACCAGCTTGGCCAAAGCATGATGAATTGGGGAGCCATCACAAATCTCCTTGTCTAAGGCATAGTTTGTTTACAGTCCACATTGGTGGTGGGAGTACCCACACTAATGAAATCACAGATGTAATAGTGAGGTAAGACTAGATATAAAGTCTAGCATTATGCATATTACAGAACATCTTTTTTAGAGATCTTATATTTTGAATATCTCTGTCTAGTCACTTGTATCTATACTATTTCTGGTCTGTGTGTCACCAGAGCTCCTAAAATAACTCACTTTTAGATAGCCCTTTGAGGTCTGCAAAGAACTCTCTTAACAACTAATTCTGTGAGATAGGAAGTACACGCATTTATGTCCTCATTTTATAGATGAGAAAACAGACCGAGAGGTTACGTGTGGTTTTTTTTTAAATTCTCATAAACAATCAATATTTGGAGCCAAGACTCTAAGTCTAGCAGTCTTTTCTATTATACCAAACGGGCAACCAGTGTCTAACTTTTTTATATCAGTCTCATCTTATTCCTAGTCCAAAATGGGGTTGCTTGACCACTTAAAGAAGCAATATACCTTATATACTTATGTAAGCTGTGGTCAATCCCACTACATTATTTGGCTCCAAAGTTTTATCATAACAAGTGATGACACTGAGCACCTGGCTCAAATGTGAGACAAGCACAAACCCACTAAGACAGGATGCTTTGCCAACAGCCCAGGGCTATTTGCAGTACTGACCTGCCAGGATGAGGGAAACCCTGACCTGGCCAGAAAATCCATGGACTCCTGGCAGGTAATAACAAGAATAATAATTCACATTTACTTAACAATGAAAAGATTTGCCAAGCACTTGGTTCACAACAACCCTGTGAGATAGGTTGTTCAAATACTATACCCATTTTATAGATGAGAAAACCTGTGTGCAGAATGATCTGTTAGGTTTGAACAGCTAGGAATTATTAGAGTCAGGGCTTGGATTCAGGTCTTTTTTCCCCTGAGCACCCCCAAGACTAATGCTCGTACTGCTGCACCCTGACAAATGTCTGCCAGGCTGTAGCAGCCAATTTGGAAGAACAATAACATTTCTGGTAGAGTCTTAGAATCCTATTGCTATAAAAAAAGTCCCACATGTTGGGAATGGGATGGGAATTATAGTCAGCTGTGAGTTTCTGTCCTTTGGGTGGTGTGATTGCAGGACTATATCCCTAGAAAGGAGATTCCAGGAAAAGACAGGAATGCCCAGGCACCACTTAGTAGGGTATCCTGGAGTCAGAAAGACTCATCTTTCTGAGTTCAAATTTGGCCTCAGACACTTACTAGCTGTGTGACCCTGGGCAAGTCACTTAACCTCTATCTACCTTAGTTTCCTCATCTATAGAATGGGAATAATAATAACACCGACTTCACAGGGTAGTTGTGAGGATCCAATGAGATAATATTTATTAAGTAATTAGCAGTATCTGGAAAATAGTAAGCACTATAGAAATATTAGTTATAATAACAATAATAACAATAAGTGTTACAATACTAATTATGGTATTAACAATAAAATAATTGCTATTGTTGTTGTTTTTATCGTTATTATAAGGATCTATGTGTTTTCTGTGTTTCCCAAAGAAGAGATTTGCTTTAAAGGGGTCTTCTTATCAGTATCTTCCTGTTCTGTAGCAAAGCAGTATAATAAAGTATAATAAAAATAACATGAGGTTTAATATTGGAAGACATTAACTCGTTTCCAGCCTTACTGTCACTTACTACCTGTGTGACCTTGGGCATATCACTTAACTACTCTCTCCTTTAAAAAAACAAACAAAAAGCCCCCCAGAAAAACCCAACAACAACAACTAAATGTATTATTTAACATTCTTTTATTTTTTAAGTTGAATTCCAAATTTTCTCCTTCCCTCCTCCCCCTCCCCTGCCCACTTAGAAGGAAAGCAATATAATAGATAGTTATACATGTGAAATAATGCAAAGCATATTTCTATACTAGACATATCACAAAAAGCAAGAAAAAGAAAGAAAGAAAGCAAAAAATCATACCTTAGTTTTGCAGTCAGAGTTCATCAGTTCTGTCTGGAGGTGGGTAGCATTTTTCATCATGAGTCCCTGGGAATTGTCTTAGATCATTATGTTGATCAGAGCTGCTTAATCTTTCACAGTTAGTTGATCATTATTACGGCATTGCTGTTGCTATCCATAATGATCTCTCAGTTCTTCTTACTTCACTTTGCATCAGTTCATGTGGGTCTTCCCATGTTTTTCTGAAACCACCCTCCTCCTCATTTCTTATAGCACAACAATACTCCATCATAATCATATGCCATATCTTGTTCAGCTGTTTACCAGTTGATAAGCATCTCCTCAATGTCCAATTATTTGCCACCACTAAAAAAGCTTCTGTAAATATTCTTGTACATATAAGTCTTTTCCTCTTCCATTAATGTCTTTGAGGTATAGACTTAGTAGAGGTATTGTTGGGTCAAAAGATATGCACAGTTTTATAGTCCTTTGGGCATTGTTCCAAATTGTTCCCCCAAATGGTTGGACCAGTCAACTCCACTAACAATTCATTATTGTGCCTATTTTCCATCTAGGTGTGATGTAGTACCTTGGAGCTGTCTTAATTTGCATTTCTCTGATCATTAGTGATTTAGAGCATTTTTCATGTGACTACAGATAGCTTTGATTTCTTCTCTTGAACATTGGATGTTCATATTTTGTGACATTTATCAATTGGGAAATGGCTCTTATTTTTATGAATTTTATCATCCCCCTCTCCTGCTTTCTCCTATCACCATCCCCTCCTATTTCCCTGTTGGGTAAGATAGATTCTCTCTCTCTCTCTCTCTCTTCTCTCTCTCTCTCTCTCTCTCTCTCTCTCCCCCCCCTCCCTCCACATTATATATACATATATACATATGTATATATACATTATATACATGTATATGTATACATTGTGTATGTGTGTGTGTATATACATATATTATATTCTTCCCCTTTTTAACCAATTCTAATAAGAGTGAGGTTCAAACATTGCCTGGTACCTCCCCTTCCCCATTTCCCCTCCACTGTAAAAGCTTTTCCTTATGCATCTCTTTTATGTGAGAAAATTTTCCCCATTCTATCTTCCCCTTCCCCTTCTCCCAATGTATTCCTCTTTGTCACCACTTAATTTTTTTAGATCACCCCAACACAATCGATTGACATCCATAGCCTCTATGTAGACCCCTAATTACCCTAATAATGATAAAGATTTTAGGAGTTATGTGTATGATCTTCCCATATAGTAAATAGTTTAATATTATTGACTCCCTTTTGATTTATTTTTCATGTTTACTTTTTTATGCTTCTCTTGAGTCCTGTGTTTGCCTTCCAGAATATCATATTCTAAACCCTTGGCTCCTATAATATGGACTCTACTAAATTTGTGTGATCCTGACTGTGGCTCCATGTCACGTAAAACTTCCTTTTTGAACTCTCCAAAAGTGGAATGGGCTACCTTGAGAGAAGGGGGTTCCCTGTCACTGGAGGCCTTTGAGCAGAGACCGGACAACTACTTGTTGGATATATTATAGTAGGGATCCCTTTGGCAAATGAACTGGACTAGGTAGCGGAATGAGGTTACATCCAAGTCTGAACTTCTATGATTAGGTATCCTAATGTTTGGCAAGAAAGAGGTTATATGTATGCATCTATGTATGTGTCAGTTTAGGCCAAAACTCATATAGAATGAGGCATAAGTTGGGAGAATGGCAAAGTCTGATTAGCTGGGGGGAGATGGCAAGAAAATGGCAGCTGTGTTCTGAGCTCTGACATCTCATCTGGATTCAAGTCCCACTCTGGACACATACTTTCTTTTGACCTTGCTTAAGTAACAACATCTCAGTGCCTCAGACAACTCCCTAAAACTATTGTACCTAATCCTGTCCATGCTGTAAGATACAATGTTCTTGATACCTGCTTGAGAAAGGGTCAGAAGGAGGATTGTGTTCCAAGGCAGTGAATCCTAGCATTCTTGGAGCTAAGTGCTTTCCTAGCAGTCTTCTGTGGGTGACTGGTATCTCCCTCTGCTATTATATGGGAGTGAGGAGAGAGTGGTTGTATAGGAGCTGAGATGAGTATATATATGTGGGTATGGTAGATTTTCTATGGTTATTCGTTCTTATTCAAGTGTATGATTCAGCAGATAATTATGAAATTCCTACACTGTGCAAGGTGAGCTCGGTATAATGGATAGAGAGAAGACTTTGGTATCAGGGAAACCTGGGTATAAGTCCTGCCTCTGACACATTGCCTGTGGAACTCTGGGAAAATCACTTAACCTTTTTATGTGCTAGGAAACTAAGGTGAATAAGTTGCAGAATATTTGCAGATTTACATTAACAGAGAGAGTTAAGTCAAGTAGAAATTAAACCTATAAAATAATGGGTCCAACCTCCTCACCCCCTGCCCCACCTTGCTCCATGTGGCTCAGTGGATGGAAAGCTGGGTCTGGAGTCAGGAAGATCTGAGAGTTGGCCTGACACTAGCTGTGTGACCCTGGGTGAGTCATTTAACCCTGTTTCCCTCAGTTTCCTTATCTGTAAAATGAGTTGGAGAAGGAAATGGCAAACTTCTACTGTTATCTTTGCCAAAAACCATCCCCCAAAAAAGTGTTACAAAGGGTCAGATGTGACTGAAATGACTAAACAATAACAAGAGGGTCTAGAACAAGAAATTAATCAATATGAGTTCGTTAAGGCTCTACAATGTGCAAGGCACTGTGCTAGGTCCTAGGAATAGGAAGATAAAAACAAAGTAGTCCCTGCCCTCAAGGATCTTACATTCTGTGACAATGAAACAATATGTACATATATAAATATATACAAAATAAGTACAAGGCAATTTTTGGAGTGGTCTCTAAGGAAGCTAGGGATTCTAAGAAGAAGAGGTAAGGATTATGGGGTATATATATGTATATATATAATGTGGATTATAAAATATGTATTATATGAAATGGAGGATAGATATGGATTTTAATATGTATATACAAATATGCTTATGTATATGGATTGTAGGGCGTATATATGGATTGCAAAATAGATAGGATTGTAGAATGTATTATGAGATTGTAAGGTATGTTTTGTATGTGTAGATTATAGAATATATATTTATATAAACTCTATATGGATTGTAGGATGCATATGTTTATAGGATATATGAATTATGGGATTTATGCATATATATAGATAGATTGTAAGAGATTTATGTGTGTGTGTATATATATATATACATATATGGATTATAGGATATATGAATTACAGATTATATATCCATCCATGGATGTATCTATTATATGATGTATACATAATACATATATGTGTGAGTATATGTGTATATATGTGTGTGTATATCTATCTATCTATCTATCTATCTGTCTATCTATATATGCATATATATGTATGTATATATATATATATATATATATATATATATTATATATATATATATAGAGAGAGAGAGAGAGAGAGAGAGAGAGAGAGAGAGAGAGAGAAATAGATAGGCCTTCTGTCCAAGGGGGTTAGAGGCACAGAGGCCTTCTGGTTCAAGCTCCTCATTTTGTAGATGAGAAAACTGTAGCCAGAAAGGAATATGTTTTAGGCATGGCAGGAAACCTCTGCAAAAGCAGAGAGGGAGGTGATGCAGCATTTTAGGGATTTTTTTTTTGTAATAAGAGACCACTTTCACCTGGGAGCAGAGTAAGGGAATATCAATTCTTTTAGCCTTTAAATATACCTATTTAAAGCTATTGTGAGTGGTGTAGCACCTTCTCTGGAGCTAGCTCCCAAAGAATTGTTGCTGGCACTGAGGGCCTGGTCCTTGCAGGACAGGGTGGCTGACTGCTACTCCTTTCAGGGTTCAAGAGAGAACCCTGAGGGGCTAATGTTACTGTTGCTTATTAGCCTCCAGCAGAGTGTTTCATTGTTAGCTAATAGTCTCAATTAGTTTTTAGTCAACAGAATTTATTCATGTGACATAGTAAGAATAATTCATAA
This sequence comes from Phascolarctos cinereus, assembly GCF_003287225.1. NCBI lineage: Eukaryota > Metazoa > Chordata > Mammalia > Diprotodontia > Phascolarctidae > Phascolarctos > Phascolarctos cinereus. Next base: position 217,135,162 of record NW_027555625.1, read on the forward strand.
GTAACTATCCTCACAAACACAGGGCACACTCTCTCCCTGGCACACATGAGGATTCTGGGAATTAGGTCTCATACCTAAAATATAAAAGCATCGAAGTATATACGTAAAGGGCATATGTGGCAAAGGGGTATCTTGAGAATCCTAAAAGTAGGAATCTTTTCCCTGTTCTCCTGAAATTCACCTTCCGTGTAGCTCTCTGCTGGTCTTGGAGTATTGGTGTCTTTCTTGAGTCCATATCTGTCATTCTCTTTGGTGGTGTGAGAGTCCGCTTTCCCTAAAGTTGCTTCCTCCTTTTATTATCACTCCATATCTCTCTGTGTCTATGCTTGTTTTGCATGTGTCTCACTATATCTTCTAGATAGGCCTAGATCCTGGACAATATTTCAGTTTCACATCCTTTCTAGGTCTTATTGCCAGCTGCCTACCCCCATCCCATCTCCTATTTTCTACGTTTCAAGTACAAAACTCCCCTCCCTGGTCCTGTCTCTCCCATGTGTTGTCTTTCCCTTTTAGAATGTAACCTCCTGGAGGGTAGGGATTATTGTTTTAATGGGCCTGGCACATAGTAACAACTTAATAAATACTTTTTAAAAAATTACTCCTTCTCTGTTCCTGTGCTGTTGTCACGTTATCACAGAAAGGTATCCATGGAGTAGAGAGAGAAAGACTCATTTTCCTCTGAGTAACTCCCTGGCTTGACTCCACCTGGAATCGTCAACTTGGGAGCTGAAATCTTTGACCTCTGGGCTGGACAAGCAACTGCTGACCTTCCTCTGTTATGTAAAACTCCCAGAAGCTGGTTGGCTTGTTTGGTTAGCCAATCAAGCTTTTACCTTTCTGGTCTGATCAGAGAGGTTCACTCTTCCCAGACAATCTTGTTTACACATATGCCAGTGATTGATTGATTCTGTAACTAAATGGAAGAGGCATTTTCACCTGTTAAAAGTACCTGGCGTAGAATATTTTGTTAATTGGGGGGGGTAGAACTATACCCCTTGTATTGACATTTTGGTTTTCCTCCGCTCCCCTCCCCTCCTCTCCCCTCCCTTCCTCTCCCCTCTCCTTTCCTTTCCTTTCTCTTCTCCCCAGCCACAGGTTAAAATGTACCTTGGGTGAGTAGTGACTCCAGTCACATTAACATTACCTACGACTGTCACTCATCCTCTGAAAGGGTAAGTTCATTTTCTTGGAGATGAAGACCTGATGTTGCTTTCTTGCCTCTCTTTATTACTTGGTTTGGGCCCTGTCTTCATTCTCTTCATTCATTTCCTCAGTTGTCAAGAACAGGGGTTCAGGAGTGAGAAAATAGATCTACCCTCTCCCATTCCTCTCCTCAAAAGGCAAGTAAATGTCCTTTGATCTGGTCCCTAGGGGGAAGAGATAATTATATTTTCCTGCCTGGGGAGGAGGTGGAGCCCAAGAAGGTTAATTAAACATTAGATGATAATTTGAACCAAATACATTGTCCAGATCAGAAGCCCTTTTTTGTGTTAGACTCCTGGGAATCTGGTGAAGCTTGTGGATCCCCTATCTGAATGTTGTTAAATGCATAAAATAAAATAAGATTACAAAACATTTAAAAAGTCATTAAAATGTGTTTCTAAAACTGAGTTCACAGACCTCAGGTTAAGACCCCTGGTCTAGATACTTTGACCTACATGGAGTAGGCCAAATATATATTATTAGTTGTTCACAGACTAGAATGCCATGATAAAATAGACCAGAGCATGCAGGGGCTGAGTGAAGGATCAAGTCTCTGCAGCCCCCTAGTGGTCACGTATTGTAGATGATGTTTAGTCCCTGAGATCCATCCCAAGAATATTAATGTGTTTGGATTCCAAGCATCTTCATCCTCAGGGTGGTGCTCCTAGGTAGAGTGCTGACACCTATGAACAAATAACCTTTAAGAATAAGTCTAAATGGATTCAGGAACAGGGAAGACATACATTCTATCCTCTTACTTTCCAAAGACAGAGTTTTTCTTCCATCTGCTATTTGCTCTAGAAAAATAAAAGATGACTGGTGGGGCAGAGAAGATTGTTCTGTTTTGTTGGCATAGTTGGTCAAGATCTGGACATGGAGCCTGAAGATCTGGGTTTCAAACCCTGTGTGATACTGGGCAAGTTAATTGGCCTCTCTGGGCCTCAATTTTCTCATCAGTAAAATCTGTGATCCATTTTGTTCTGTTTAAAACAGCAACAACCTTCACAATCCCTCTTCTCCCTCAGGATAAGGGCTTCCTCTTTCTAGTCAATTTTCAGCCCTTTCTTCTCCTCCTTGCCTAACCTTTTCTCTAATATCCCCTCTCCCCCATTAGACTAACAAAGTAAGTATGGCCAGTCTGAAATCCTGGGAGAGAGTGCCTAATTTAATCGTGAGCTACCAATTAGAGGTAACCCAAGCCAATTCCTCTTATGGTATCTTCTGCCTTCTTTTATCATAAAGGCAGCTGTTAGTCAGAAGATGGTCAAGGGATTTGTTTGAATAAATGAATGTGTTCTTTCCTCCATTCCTTGCTTCCTCCCTCATTTTTGAAAATAATTAATATTGTTCTACTTTCTGCTGGGGAGAAGAAAGGTTGAAGGGGTAGGGATGGGAAGGGAGTAGTAAGAAGTTCCATTTTGCATATGAGTGAATTGAAGTAGAAATATCTAAACTGCCTCATCCCAAGAGCCAAATTAAAATAGTGGCAGATAGATTCAGTTCCTAACTTAAATTTTAGTTATCTACTGGCTTTCTTTACACTTTACTTCAGTCTTGAAAAGATCCACTCCAGAACAAAATTCAGTGTGAGGCAAAGACAGAAGAATGATGACCCTCATTTATTTTAAGGTTGTTTAGAACAGGTTGATTTTTTTTAAGTGGGCTGATTAAATTTTGGTGCTGAAGGACAATAGTGCCTTGATTTATGTTGTTAAGTGATTATCTAGGCTATTGTACTTTATTTTCAGTTTGTTGTGTGTGTTCATATACTTTTTTTTAAGTGTGAAGCTAAACTTTTATTATCCAGATGGAAAAGGAAATAGAGAAACATTTTTCCAGGGAGAGTCCTGTGAAAAGGATACGAATCTAGGGCCTATTGCCTCCAGAGAAGGAAATCCTGGAGAAATATTTTCCTTGGGAAATCGGGTCGGTGAGCTCAACTGTAGTTTCTTTTTTTTTTTCCTTTTTAGGGAATTGGGGTTATGTGACTTGCCCAGGGTCACACAGCTAGTAAGTGTCAAGTGTTTGGTCTGACTCAGATTTGAACTCAAGTCCTCTTGACTTCAGAGCGGTGCACCACCGAGCTGCCCCCTGGTGAGCTCAACTGTAAACCCAAACTAGACAATTAATGAGTATTTGATATTTCCAAACAGAGTGGTGATGGTTGGAAGATTTTAGCAGAGTAATAACTTTTTCTGGATCATAAATTTATTTATACTGTCAACTTTATAATATTCCAAATTCAAAAACAGAGATCATCTTGTCCAATTCCCTCACTTTCATACCTAAGGAAATCGTGGCTCAGAGGAGGAGCATCTTCTGTCTCCAAATCTAATATTGTTTCCTCCCCTCACCCCCTCCACGCAGAGATCCGCTTACGTCTGGGCACACGCTGGGTCCCCAGAAATAAGGAGACCAGGAGGATCCGTTAAAATGATGAACGAGTCCCATACAGATCCTGCTTTGGGCTTGCAAGTCAGAAATCTCATCATTGACAATTCCTGCAGCCTCCGCACTGTTTTTATTCAAGAACTCGCTTCGTTTAGTCTGATCCACCTAATCTCTCAATGCATAATTAGGGAGAGTGCCTGATTGTGCATTCCACTTCGAGTGTTCTCATTTGCTTAAAACATTGAATCTGACTATTCACACATCAGTGAAATAGAGCAGAGAAGGAGGCTGGGGATTGGGGGGCGGGGGGCAAGGGTGTACTGGGAGGGCCTGCAGCTTTTCTCAATGAAAGTGTTCTCTACCGCCCAGTCCTGGATTTGCTTTGCATATCATCTGTCCTAGCCACCTTATTGGCTGATGGGAACCCGGCCCGGGCGTGACGCTAGCTCTCCGTTGCGTGCCTGGGTTGTGGCGGGCAGTTGGAGCCTGTCGGACCCCCGCCCCTCCAGCTTTCTCCCGCCCCCTTTCTCCCTGCTCCCGCTCACAGCCATCTGCAAGTGGCTGTCGGAACAGGCAGATGCGATCCAGCAGCTCCCAGGGGCGGCAGCGGTAGGGGCAGGAGGGAGCAGCTGCCACCTTCTGCACCGCCGCATCTCGCGGAGCCTCGGAGCAGTGAGACGCCTCCTGGATGTCCGCAGCAATCTGTGGGGTGGTGGTTGGCCTGGGGAGTGGGTAAGAAAAGCTGGTGGGGGGAGAGAAGAGGAAGCAAAGCGGTGTATTTCGGGTTCCCAGGCGCCGAATGCCTTCAGCTCTCTGCATTCAGTGGTCGCTGCATTCGTTCCTGGAAACTCCGAGAAGCCCAACAGATCTGGTAGAACCAGGAAGAAGGGGAAAACTTAGTGGGTAAAGGCAGAATGCAAGGGCTAAGAAGCCTTAGCTCGGCTTTGTAAGCTGAAGCGCTCGCTCGGGAGCAACCAGCCGGAGCCTGGAAGTTCTCCTGCCGGGACAGCCCCAAGGGCTGCGTGATGCGACGGAGGATAAAAAGGGGTTGACAGAAAAAAAAAAGTAGCCCCCTCCGATTCCCTCACTCAGTCTTTCCTCCTGCTTCCCGAAGCCAGTTCCCTGAGTGGTCGGATAAGCGAACGAGAGAAGCCCAAAGGAGAACATAGGAGGTTCGCCAGATAGAAGGAACCTCCCCCCTAAGACCTACCAGTCTCTGGATTGAAAGTTGCAAAGAATTCAAGGGGATCAGGGAAGCGAAAATTGCCTCCGCGTCCCCTCTCTACTCTCCCCCAAGCCCTTTTTTCTCTTTCCGTGCTGCTGCTAGAGGTTTCGAGCAGAAGCCCTGCTGTTGTAGGAGAGGAGCTCTCCGTGGAGGAGAGAGGTGAAGGGGTCCCAGCTGGCGAGTTCAAAGCATCAGGACGGATTTCAATACTCCTTTCTGCGCTCACGCCCCCGCCCTTCCCCTAAAAGCTCTCCCTCAGCTTGTGACCGCATCCTTGGTAGGGGCATCAAAAGCATCCACGAGTGACTGAGCTCTCAGAGTTCCAGCAGAAGGAGAACGCCACGGATCTCAGCGACTGCTCTAAGCCCTGTCCTAGTGCAGGGGGTGGTTTTTGGAGGGTGGGCAGGTGAAAAGCGCCAGAGAATCCAGTGATAAGTATTTGGCTGCCCTTTCCCCCCCTTCCTGCCTTCCTCTCACTCCGGGACAGAATGGGAGCACCCAGAATGTTCCCATCGGCGGTGCTGCCACCTCTGCTGTTAGTATTGCTGGTTACAATCCCTCGGTCACTGAGCTTGGACCCTTTTGGCTTCTCCGCTGGCAGTTCCCCAACGACGGAGCAACCCCAGACCCAACAGCAGCAGCCCGGACAGCAGCAGCCTCAGCAGCAACGCGAGCCACTTAGCTACTCCCGGCTCCAGAGGAAGAGCCTGGCTGTGGACTTCATTGTGCCCTCTCTATTCAGGATCTATGCCCGGGACCTGCTACTGTTGCTTCCATCGGTACCGGGTACCAGCCTACCCGAGGCGCGCAGTTCTCTGGCGCTGGACTGCTCGCCCCTGCTGCTGCTGCTTCTGAGGCGTCAGGGTGCCACCAGGACTGCTGCTCTGCCCCACCTACCACCCGGAGGACGAGTACTGTCCAAGGTTCTGAAGGGTGGCTCTGTGAAAGCTCCGCAGGGCCAAGCAGCTGGTGCTGGAAGTGGGCGAGGAGGCGATCCTGGAGGGCTGCACGGGCACCTCCACTAGTCCTCCGGAGCAGGCGGCTGTGGCCACGGCAGGAATGCTAGAGTTCAACCTCACAGAGATGTTCAGTTGGTGGGTTCGCCACGGCGAAGGGCGGCTGCGGATCCGCCTGATGCCGGAGAAGAAGGACTCTTTGCCAGGCAGAGAAGTAAGACTGTCTGCAGCAATAAGAGCCTCCCAGCCTCGTCTACTTTTCCAAATCATAAGGAAGGGTAAGCTGCCCCCGTATGCATGTTGTACCACTTTATTTTTGCTTTTATTCTGATTTGTGGTTGATACTCCCCCCTGCCCCCCAAAAAAATTCCAAACCCAGAGCATTTAGTTCTTAACCGGCTTTCTTCCCTTTACTTCCTAAGCTCGAATCCCCAGCCAGAACTTCTTTCCTTTACTCCTCTTGAAGGTGACAACTCCCTGGGAACCTTCCCCTGTGGCACAAAGGCTTGTAGAAAAGTTTCTTACTTTCGGGAACTAGTGAAATATTGCAACAGTCTTTCAGTGTGGGACACACTGGGTTGGAGCTATAACTGCGAACCTCTTCGGTTCTCCCTCAGCCCCTAGTGGAGAGTAGAAATGATCCTTTTCCCTTAAGGATAGAGACTTAATCCTCATTGTCAAAGGCACACTTAGAACCTGTCCTTGGTCTCTTCTTCAAGCATCCACCTTCTAACTATAAGCCATTCTGCTCCCCATACCACATACCAGTGATATAGAAAACGCTTTCAATTTTCTCAGGGAAGCAGTTGCTATTTAAGGTATCTTCCTCCTCTTAAATACACAAGTGACATAGTGGGATCTGTCTTACCTCTATGAATTTATCCTCTTTCCTCCTTGTGATTAATTTCTGATCCCCCCCCCAACTTCCCAGAGCCCTTCTAAGGACCTCATAGGAGTTAGGGAACAGCAAAAAAGATGGGAATTGGGAAGGATGATTGCTCTTCTTGAGTTGTGGGGTAGGGAAAAGGATTAGCTCCCCTGTCATTTCCTCTTGCTCTTGTCCTCCTTTTCCCCAATTTCTTAACATAGCCATCTGCAGCAACACTCAATGGCATAAGCTGGCAAGCCTCAAGGCTGCAGATTTCTCTGCTGGGGAGTCCTGCAATGCTGACATTCTTTTATCTACTAACCAATTTTATTCACAGTTATACTTCGAGGGGAGATGATCCACCTTCTTGTCTTTCTCAGTATCATTTCACTAGAACAGCAAGTGGATTTGTCTGGGCATTGTGTAAGTTTGAATAAAATGAAATATACAAAGGAAAATAAACAAGCCATTAACATCATCTTTAAGAAGCCTATGCTAATTCAATTGAGCAAATCTAGCTTCTTTTGATCATCTACATCTTCAGGACTAAATGAAATTCAAATGCTTTGCTGGTTTAAAAATGCTCTATTAATTGAGCTGAAGGCATAGAGGAAAAAAGACCTATTGTGTAGCAACAAGTATGCTCAGATTACCCCTCCCCCATTCTCCCAATCTCTCTCTCTCTCTCTCTCTCTCTCTCTCTCTCTCTCTCTCTCTCTCTCTCTCTCTCACACACACACACACACACACACACACACACACACACACACACACACTCTACATCCAGAACAGCAGGCAAATTTAGAAGCTGGGGTTATCAAATAAATACTTTCTTGTCACTACACAGAAAAGCAGTCTTAGCATGCCCCTCTCCTGGAGAAAACAGTTTGGATGCATATTTCAGCTTGAGTGCTCTGGGCACTGGGGCTTAGTGTAGCTTCTTTGTTATCTGATGTTGAGCTCATCCTAGGTGGGGGTGGTGTAGCATGGGATTGGGGAGAGGGTTAGGGTTTGAGAAGTAAGGCTAGGCTATACCTTTTCTGGCAACAGGAGGGAACGTATGGGAGAAATGATCTTCTTACCCTTGATACTTTCATAATGAAATGCTCGACTTAATTTTTGTTGTTATTGCTGCTGTTATTTATTATTATGAAGTGCATTTGTTTACTTAATCACTTTATGTATAGTCATTCTAATGAAAGACTCTGCTGATTTGAGGAAGAAATTGAAATTTTCTCCATTTTCATTTATGCTTACCCTCCTTTTAGACACTAGTACACTTTTTTTTAAAACCAATCATATAATGACTGCAAGCTTTAGCATAACTTATATTAGATGTCACCAGAGGATGTTAGGTCTCAGGCATGGGTTCTCCTATTTTCAGATATAAATGTATATTTCATATATATATATATATATATATATATATATATGTGTGTGTGTGTGTGTGTGTGTGTATGTATATATATATATATACCTTGAAGATATCAATAGTGTTTCTTAATCACACACACACACACACACACATATACATATATGATAGATGTAGAGATTATGCTTAAGAAATACCCTTTGCTTTGAATTGATGGGGAGGGGGTATTCTTATGTTCAATGTCTCAAAGGTACATGTCTCCAGATGAGTTCCAGAACTGATTTTCAGCTTGCATCAGTGCAAAACCTTTCCTAAGCATCCTAAGTCCTCTTACAGTGTGGTCCACTTGGCAGCAGGACCAAACCTTTATGTATCGTTTGACACATTCAGCAGGGGTTGCTTTCAGAAAGGAACACTTTAGTGGCTAGAAATTTTGGCCAAGAGTTTTTCAGCAAGATAGAGATCAAATGATTATTGATGAGATTGAAAAAGACACTAACTGTAACTGAATGAGCTCTGCCTGACCTGTAGATAGATGGGTCACCTTATTGAATAGTGCTTCTGTCTACTTAACCACCATTCCTCTTGGGATTTATTTTGTTGCTTGGAACAAGTTGGATTTTTCTTGTCTCTGAATATTCACATTGCCTGAGTCTAAGGTAGTTGGTAGTACAGGAGCTCTACCATCCTACCCACCAAATTTCCTTTACATAAAAGACTTCAGAGAAGCTTACCATGGCTTCTCAGAATTCTCAATGACTATTTCAGAGATGGAAAAGCAATCATTAGGCTGTTGCTTCACATTTCATGTCTGGATCAGCCTGCAGAGTTGTAGTCCCGTCAATATACATGTGTGAAAATCCTGCATAAATCCTGTAACTTGAATTGATTTTGCTGTTCATTGTGTTCATGTGAATATGACTCTATTCTCTTGATTTAGAACTTGATTTATATTAAAGGCATTTTAATAGCATGCTGCCTGTGAAAGCAAGCATTTGCTTTTTTTCTCAAGGAAAACTGGTACTATGTGGAGAGGTTGGCTCCTTAGTTGTGGGTGGTTGGTAAACTGTGATGGAGGTGGCTAGCTATTCTAATGGGACTTTGGGGTGCTTGGGAGGGGGTGGTAACATGGTAGTACTGTGGCTTTGGTCATTCCCCAAGGAGTTACAGATGTGAATGAGTCTAGAGGCTCAAAGAAAAAGGCAACCCCCCCAAAAAAAAGGAGTCTTCATATCACGAGCAGAGGGTAAAGCAGTGGCTGCCAAGAAACATCTAATGTTCCATTGGAGCTAGCTGAAAGGGATTGTGATTTTGGCTAACTATGAGTCCCCAAGGGCAACAAATACTCCTGAGAAAGATTGTAAATTGTGACTTGTAATAACATGCCATGTTATCAGTTTTTCTTTGATGAACAACTTTGCATTCAGTAAATGAGATCAGTGCTCTAAGTACATCAGGGAAATCTTTCTGATGCCTGAAAGTGATATTCCTCTAAGTGTGGAATGGCCTTCCAAGGACAGGGGTAGGGAAAATGTGGGGGGTAGGCAAGCTATAAGTCTCTATGAATCATTTCTCTAAAAGCCCATTTTATATTTTTACATGATAAGAAGCCATATGGGAATCACCTTCTGTTGCTGGTGTGACATAACAGTTATTCAATGTAATTCTGAGAAGGGGGGGATAGAGAGAGAGAAAGAGAGTGGCATGGGAGAGCACTAGACTTACTACAAGAAGACTTGAGTTCCTATTTCTAGCCTTGCTGCTTAGAAGTTATGTGGTCTTGGGCAAGTCATTCAACCTCTCTAGACCGTAGCTTACTCATTGGTAAAATGACAGGGTTAGCTTGGACGATTCCTGAGGATCTCTCCAGTTCTTGAGCCTATGACTAATGGATGGAATTTGCTTCAGAGGTAGATTGTAGTCAAAATCAGGGAGCAAGTTCTTAGTTTTTAACAACTAGAACTAACAATGGAATGGTAGGCAGTTTCCTATCATTGGAAGGGTTAAGTGGGGACTAAATAATCATCTGTCAGAAATCTCATAGAGGCTCTTCCTATTCTGAATGGGAAGTTGCACTAAATGACTTTTAAGGTTCTGACCAAATCCAGCATACTATGAACAACAATCACTTTTGGGGGAGAGATGGGGAGGGTTCTGCTGGTGAGGTGAAACAACTGAAAAGCATATAGTGATGTTGATTCTTCCATCCTTTTTTCTTTCTTGGGAGGTAGCCTAACTCCTCTCCTTTCTTTTGACAAAAATGTGCTTATTCATGGCTTAGCATGCCTGCTATGTGAGCCAATCCTTGTTACATTTTGCCAGAGGTTTGAAGGGACTGTTGTTTCTCCCAAACATCAGAGAAAGCTCTGGGTGGAGGATGGCTTATGAAAGGAGGGGCTATGACTTCTTCTGGTTCTGTCTAATTGAATGACTTAGGGCCTTCTTGTGTGCAAGAGAAAACAGAGACACAAAACAATCATTCCTTACCCCAATATTGACATTTTTGGGCTCAGGAAAAATAGAAAACCTTTCACATACCTAAGCCTCTGTGAATATCTCCATTTTGTTGGGGGTGGGAGAAAAGGATAAATCAGAGCTTTCAAAAGTGACACAACTTGCAGGAGATGAGTTGGAAAAAATGGACATACTGTAGTTTAGAGAAGATCAGCAAGCCTGATTTAAGGGTTGGGAGGACTGATTTATGATGAAAGATAAAAAGAATTAAGTATATATGGCAAAGCTAAGTGGTGATGAAGGGGGAGCCATGGTAACAACCTACAAATCTTTGAAGAGTGAGAATGGCAGAGAAAGAGAAATTATTTAATGTGGGCCTTAGAAGCACTGGGATGAGGATCACAAATGGTTCAATTTCAAGGATACGTACTTTCTTTCCCAGTGCCTGAAAGCAATTTTCTGACTGTAGAATGATCAGAGAAGGGATGGAACATGTGGTCTAGATAAACTACAAGCATAGATCATAATTTTTTTTAAAAAAAAGGTAATTTCAATGATGATAAGCCATAGGGAAAGAACATAGGATCTCAAGAGACAGCAGTTATCAATCAGATTCCTCTAGGGGACTCTTTTGACTCTAATGCTTTCATGTGAAAAATAATTGCATCTGTTTTTAGAGTGGGAGGGGTTTATAAGAGTTTTATTGATGAGAAATTGTAGGAGACTACTTTACTTGGTATTTCTGATGTGTATAATACCCTGCCCCATTTTACAGATCAGGAAGCTGAGACCCATCAAAAGGACTCAAGTCATGTTGTAAATCTTAGATTTGGGAGTAAAACTGAAACCTTCTAAATCCATTTCTTAGTTTACTGGACCTGAAAATGCATTACTATTTTAAAGATGTAGCCCACACCCCAAAGTACACATTGTAAATTTAAAAAAGAGGGGAAAGTAGCTGTGTTTATGTGTCTGCATTACTTATTTGTAGAACATATGAACAAACATACACATATTTATGTTGTAGGGGTGGATGGTGGGTGAGGGAGGTGAGAATTCTTGTTAAGGAAAATGAATTTCTTTATTAGAAAGTTGATCTAGTCTAGAGAGCCCTATCTTGGGAATCTGAGAAAGCATTTCTCTTATGAGGGAAGAGGATAATGGAGTTGAGAAGAATAGCCACCCCTATACCCTCTTGTTATCTGGCATCTTAGGAATTTACTGAACCTGCTTTGTGGAGGTCAATATCTCCGCTGATTAGCATTTTTAAAATAACTTTTATTATTTAATGGATGGGGTGACCCATACCTCTGACCCTGCATTTGATGATTCATTAGTGTTTGTATAACTGTGATTTAATTTCATTGCACAACTTAGGTATGAGAAAGCATTTAATCTTTTTGTTTGTATGTCATGTTATTTCTATATACACTACCCCTCCTACTTGGAATTGAATTTTCCTGTGAATTAATTCAACAAAGAAAAATGCAGCTGTTTATTATATTTTAAAAGTGGCAACTTTATAATATAACAATAATCCCTTAAATTTATGTCACACTTAATTCTTTTTTTATGTTTTATTTTTTTGCTTTTTGGTGAAGCAATCAGGGTTAAGTGACTTGCTAGTAAGTGTTACACTTAATTTTTTTTGAAAGCACTTTTCCATACATTATTTCATTTGATTCTTACAACAATTCTAGAAGGTAGTGCTATTATTATCCCCATTTTACAGATAAGGAAATTGAAGCAAACAAGTGACTGGTCTAGGATCACATAGCTAGTAAGTGTTTGAGGCTGGATTTGAACCCAGATCATCCTGACTGCAAATTGGGCAGTCTAGTAAATAAGACAGGCATTATTGTAATTGTATAGGTGAGGAAACAGAGGCTCAGAGAATTTGAATGACTTGTCTAAGGTCACACAACTACCAGGTAGCAGAGCACAAATTAGCACAGTGCCTGGCACATACTAGGCGCTTAATACATGCTTACTATTGAAGTCACCTCAAAAGATAAGAACTAAATTAAATTTAAATGAGTGAAATAAATAATACAAAGCTGCAGCACCATCAGAACTGTTAAAAGTATCAACATGAAAAGCTACATCATACCTTAAAGGTCAACAGACCAGGGTTTAGTGGGTGGAGGCCTCCAAAGGGATGGTCCAACATGAGAAATGACTTTAACTCACAGTAGTAGAAATAGAGAATGACTTGAATTGAATCTTTTAAGAGACTATTAACTCTTCCTGGTACATTGACAAGTGTGTCTTGACATACTCAAAGCTCCCTGATCATTGAGGGGAGATAAATACCTTACCACTAAAAATCTGAGCTTTCTCTAATGTACTTTCTACTTTGCTCTTCCAGAAAGACAGCAAATCACCACTCAACCACTTTTAAAATCAAACAACAGTCATTTACTAAGCACTTAACATGTGCAAAGGACTATGATAGGCCCTGGCAATACAAAGACAGAAATGAAGCAGCTCTTGCCCTGAAGGAGCTTACATTATATGTTACATTTTCAGTGTGAAAATCCATTGGAGGGGCTGTAAGCTCCAGCCCTACCCTTATCATGTTCATGAGCTGAACAAATGGGGCAGCTGCTCCCAATCCAGGTCCAAACTATCCATTCTGAAATGGATGGAGTGGAGGCAGATGTGGAATACCACCCAAGTAATTGAAATGAGCTAATTAGAAGTAGTCAAGCCCTTAAGATACCGTGATGACTTATAACTTGGGTACTTAGAGTAGCAACTCAGTGGAGGAGAGTGCTTCTTTCCCCAGAAAATGCTGCTGGGGTCTATTTAGCATTCATGGAGCATTTTGTATTGGCAGTCATTTTTATTAGTTATTTCTGATCCATTGCCTCCCAAGAGTGAGCATGGCTATTCTCTCCCTCCTTTGTAGAAGAGGGAAAATGGGAAGTATGTGTACAGAGAGGGAAAATAGCTTGTCAACGATCTCATTGAGTCAGCTGAGGTTAGTGCTTAAAAGGAAGAGGGGGAAAGGACAATTCTAAGTCCCAGCCTTGGACCACTGAGCCTCATAGTGTTTCTTGTCTGTATATGGCTACCAATTTCATCCAACCTTGTGATGGCTTATTGTCCCTCACATAGGCAAAGGTGGGAATTCATATTCAAGGAAAAGCTTTGAAAGGGAGCTAGTCATTATTGACCTGAAGAGAGGTGGGATCAAAATGTCCTCATTTATGAAGTAATTTTCAGATGGGAATTATTCTTTCTCTAATAAATTCATCCTTGAACTTTAATGCCTGTCCATTCCTAAGCAAAGGTCTTCCTCGGGGGAAATTCCTACAGGCTACCCTGAAGCTATATGGTGTGCTTTCCAAAAAGTAACAAGCCTGAGAAGCATGTATGAGGAGAGCTCTCTGGGACAGACACTCCAACCACTTGGTTAATTAAAGCATCTTTGTTCTTTGAACCTTATCTTTCTGGATAAGTAGAACAGGTGCAGGGAGAACTAGATTGTCAGGTCCCCCTGCAGGGGGAATGGGAATGGCTAAATGGCAGCCATGAAAATAAATATAAGACCCTGGGACAAAAGAAATCAAGACATTCCTAAAGGAAACCAGGCATCAGGCCAAAGGAAAATGAAAGAGTAGGTCTAAATCATTTCATATACTCTTCTTTTCTCTTCATCTTTCATTCAGTTTCCATGGGGATCTGGGATGTTGGTGGAATCCACTATTTTAATGAATGCTTATGCACTTAGAGTACTCTGTGCTCCAGCCAAATTGGATTCTCTGCCATTCCCTACACCTTCCCACCTCTTTGCCTTTTTTCACTGAGCTTTTCGTGCCTGAAATGCTCTGCTTGCCTCCTCTTCCTCTGTTGACTGGTTACCCATCATTTCAAGCCTGTAATAGAACCCGGGGAGAGCATCCTGAGAGTACTTGGTACTCACCCCTAGTTCCTAACAAAAGTATAGCATTTGCATAGTCAGTATCATGTTTGCAGCAAATGAAATAATATATGTGAAGGCATTTTATAACTCAGGAGTATGAATATGTGTGCATGTAAATGTAAGCTGCTATTGTTATTATGGTCACTGAGGAAAAATTTACATGATGTTTACAAATGCATCCTTTTATTTTTGACTTGTAACAAATATGCATTGTCAAGCAAAACAAATTCCCATAATGGCCATTTCTGAGAATGTATGTCTTATTCTACATCTTGAGTCCGTCATCTCCCTGCTCGGAGGTAAGTAGCAGACTTCATTATCAGTCCTCTTGAATTGAGATTGGTCATTGCATTGATCAGAGTTTGATGCAAATACATCCTAATGTACCTGTCAATCAGTCCATTCCATGGACTCTGCTGACCCACTCTTCTGTCCCTAGTAGTTGGCCCTTTATTAGTGTTTGTATGGATGTCATATACTTTCATGCACAGCTTATGGCATGACGAAACCCTAGCCTTGGAGTCAGGACACTTATGTTTTGTTCCTGACACTGACACTGCCTGAACAGTGTGACCATCAGAAATATGTCTTCTAATTTCGTCACTTAAGTTTCTTGATATTTTAAGTAAAATGGTATTATCTCATTCTCTCCTTCCATTTTCAGTTACAAGATGCTGTGAATTCTATCCACCCAATATAATCAATGCCATTCCAACAAGCATTTGTCAAGCACCTTCTGTATTCAAGGTACTATGCCAGGCCCTGGGGATACAAAGACCCTCCTTTATCCCCCCCCAAAAAAAAAGAAAAACAGTCCCAGCTCTCAGGAAACTTGCATTCTCCTAAACTTAATTCAACAAGCATTAAGTACTTACTGTGAACAGGGCATTATTTGAGGAAGAGAAGATATAAGAAGTTTAGATAACCATATGCTCCATGTCCTCGTGAAGCTTACAGTCCAGAAGGGTATAGAATACAATAGTTCCAGCACAAAATAACACAAGAGAAGTGCATAAGAGAAGTATGAGTCAAGTGTTCCATGAGTGCTAATGAAGCTCATTTTCAACTGATGAAGATCAGAGGAGGCTTCATGGAGGAGGCAGTTTTGGGACTGTGGTTTAATGAATGGTTGGGAATTGAACAGGTAATGGAGGAGAAGGCATCTCAAACATTAAAAATATTATGAGCAAAGGCACAGGTGAGAAAAGTTAGAGTACATAACAAAGATGTCAAGGGATTCCTGTAGATGTGCAGGTAGAGTCAGAGGAGATAAGAACTTATTCCAGATGTTCTTGATCTTCTCAGTAAAGTATAATGCTAGTTCATGCCTACCTACATCACCAAGTATTTCAGCCTCTCTACTCTCTTCCATTGTGTCTTGCTTTCCTACACCTTCTTTCTCAGGCTTCTCCCCGGCAAATCCTGCTGAGGAAGGGAACCGAACATTTTGCTGCATTTTCGTTGTGTCAACCTGACACAAACTTGGGCAGCTGAGGTGAGAAGCCCGCCTCATGGAAAGCTTCTCTTTGAAATAGACCACATTTGTCTTGACACAGTAATTTGAAAGAGTTTGGTTGAAGAAAAATGTCACGAAACACAAATGCAGATTTGATACATCTGACCTTTCATTTCTTCAGAACAATAAATGTCAAACAGCTTAAAATGACAGGCTGGGGTGGCTGCTGATTATTGATGTGTTTAAATGTTTGGGTACAGAGCCTGTCTTGGACTTAAGTCTGATTTACATAGTCTGATTTATGACAGGGAAAGACTTTGAAGAAACCCACAGAATTGGGGCTGTTTATGTCTGAGAAAACTGCAAGTTTGAAGTGAAAACATAATTGATCCTTGAAAGGACCAGAAACATTTGATAATATTGGGAAACTAATTTTGTCTTGAAAAACCATCTTTCTTTTTTTCACTTATGTGCCCTGATTCTCTGGTTGGCAGTGGCTTTCTCCCTCAAACATCACTTAGCTCTTTATTTTGCTGTTTCTTATGCAGTTATCATGTAATAACCCATACTAAGGGCAGTGAGGTAGGGCAGTAGATAGAATGCCAGGTTTGGAGTCAGACACTTTCTAGTTATGTCACCCTGGGCAAGTCACTTAACCCTGTTTGCCTTACTTTCCTTATCTGTAAAATAAGCTGGAGAAGGAAATGGCAAACCATTCTAGTATCTTTGCCAAAAAATCCCCAATGAGGTCATGAAGAGTCAGACATCACTGAAAAACAACTGAACAATGTGTGATTAATGTATATTAAATATGTATTAAAGCTCCCAATGTTGTGGATCCCTTTACTAGTCTGTGAGTTCTCTGAAAGTAAGACCCAATCATGCCTTTTCTAGAGTCTGCATGTTCCCCAGTCTCTGTGACAATGCTCTGAATGTAATAGGTACTTAATCAGAGAATATTGTTGGTGTTAGTACTGTGTAGTGCTACAAACGAATAGAAGCCATCAGGCAACACTATGTAGGATCTCTTCTTCTTTATGAGAAATGAGTCTCATTATTTTTACTTGCCTAATTTCTCCCATTTTACTGAAGATATTTTATTGTTAAAATGGAAAGAAAGGGAAATCAGGGAGTGATATTACACCAGCTATAGTGAATCCTTTTAAAACTCCAGTATTGGAACCCAGAGTAAAATGATTTCCCTGGTATCACTCCCAGTTATTATTTTAAGAGGAGTTGAGAGAGGATAATGATTGATCCTTTAAAAAAAAATTCTTCAAAGTACTTTTTCCCCTGACCACATTATCTTTGGAGGGGGTTCTGTTTGGTTTGTTTTAGTTCAGATTATATATACCCTTTGGGACCTAACTGTAATCCTCAAAATGGGATTGATCTGAAAAGGAATTAAAAGGTAAACAAATTAAATTGGTGTTGGATCCATATGATTCATATAGATATTGTTGCATGAAACAAACCTCCTCCATCAAAGAACAAAAGTAAGACTGTGTGACCAGAAGTCTTCCAATGGAGACTGGATGTTGAGGATGTTGTAAAGATCATATAAACTAAGACATATGGGGAGTCCTTTCTAACACAGTTGCTGTGATTCTGTGAATATCAAATATTATTTTAATTGACAGATACCTCTAAAGTTCCAAAGGAAATTTTTGTAACTTAACCTATTCTCACCACAAATACAGGGCAAAAAAGAGGCTTTACTACAAAAATAAACTTTGAAAACAAAAGCAGACACGGAAGAGCTGTGATATAGTGGTTAGAATCCTGGCCAGAAATCAGGACAATTGGCGGGGCTCTTATCCCAACTCTAGCATTAACTCACTGTGTGACTTTCAGAAAGCCCCTTAGTTTCCCTGGGCCTGGGTATTTTTAATTGTAATATGTGGGTATTGAACTATATCATCAGTGAGGAACCTTCTGATTCTAAAATTTTCTGTTTCTTTAGCTAATGTTGAAGCACTATAGAGATGATTATTATAGAAGTAAATTGCTCTAGTAATGTTCTTCCTGGCACCACCCAGGGTTTAGAGCTGAGACTGGCACCAGTCTTGGGTTAGGAGATCACCAGAGACTGAGAATTTTTGAGCAGTAAAGGCCATGAGTGGAAGGTCAATTAAATTGAATTCAACAAACACTTATTAAGCATCCATTATGTTCTAGGCACTAGGATACAAAGAAAAAAATCAAAAAGAAGAAAATAAAAAAAGAATTTTTCCTTCAAGGAGCTTAGGTTCTGCCCACTCCCTTTGTGAGGAGTAGCTAAAAGTCTTGGGTTGGCCCTTGGCAGAGCCCGGGGTCATTTATTAGAGTCTGTTGTTCTTGTTGAGTCATTTTAGGCATGTCTGACTCTTCTTGACCCCATTTGGGGTTTTCTTGGCAGAGATTCTGGAGTGATTTGCTATTTCCTTCTCCAGCTCATTTTACAAATGAAGAAATAAGGCAAATGGGGTTAAATGACTTGCCCATGGGGGCAGCTAGGTGGTGCAGTAGATAGAGTACCAGCCCTGAAGTCAGGAGAACCTGAGTTCAAATCTGGCCTCAGACCAAACACTTGACACTTACTAGTTGTGTGACCCTGGGCAAGTCACTTAACCCCAATCGCCTAAAAAAATATGACTTGCCCAAGGTCACACAACTAGGAAATATTTGAGACTGAATTTGAACTCACAAAGATGAGTCTTTCTGACTCCAGGCCCAGTGCTCTATCCACTGTGCTACTTAGCTGCCCCATTAGAGTCTATACAAACAGATTCCCAAACAGAGGCATTAGAGGTAGAATGTAGATCCCAGATGTTTGGGTATGAGAGGATCATAGATATTGAGGGACAAGGGGAAAATATACTGTCAAGTTAGGCAATGCATTTGGATACTGGAAGAAGTAAAATAGGTTCAAGTTTCACAGAGTCCAAGACATTTTGCAGTACCAGGGTATTAGGGCTATGTTTTTTGTCTCTGCGCAACCATGAAAGGGCAGCTAGTCTCAACTTCCAGTTTCCCCATATTATCTTCTATCAACAAGCATTAGTGCTGAGGTGTGGACAACTAAGAATAATTTGGAAAATCATTGATAATTAGCTCAAATGGCCATGGTATTGATGGATGGCATCTGTGCAATGGAGAGACAACTGGACTTGGAGTCAGACAGCGTAATGCTTATTATCTGTGTGACCCTGGGCAAGTCGTTTTACTTCCTCTGAGTCCCAGTTTCCTCATCTGTCAGTTGAAGGGTTTGGACTAGATGACCTCTGAGATCTTTTCTAGCCCTAAAGCTATGACTCTACGTGTGACGCCGTGCCCGTGCCTGGCATTCCCTCCTCACTTTTGCCCTCTAAAATCCCTAGTTTCTTTGAAGCTCGACTCAAGTACTACTTCTCAATGAGACTTTTCCTGATTACCCCTCCCCCACAGCTACTAGTGCCTTCTTCCCTCCAAGTTACCTTTTTTGGTAAGTATATTTTGCATATGCTTTGCTTTTATTGTCTTCCCCGTAAAGGGCAGGAAAGAGCATTTATTGAGTGCTGCTCTGTGCCGTGCGCACTAAGCTCTTTAAAAATATTATCTAATTTGATTTTTTAATAATAACGGGTGCTATTATTTACAGTTGAAGAAACTGAGGTAAACAGAGGTTAAGTGACTTGCCCAAGGTGACCCTGCTAGGGAATATTTGAGGCTGGATTTGAACTCAGGTCTTCCTGACTCCAGGCCCAGAGCTCTATCAACCACCTCCATCCCTCCATGGAATGTAAACTCCTTGAGGTCAGGTGCTGTTTCTTTTTTTTTCCTTTGTACCCCTCATACTTAGTATAGTGCCTAGCACATAGTAGGCATTCAGTAAATGATTGTTGATTGATTGGCCCCTATCACAAAACATATACTAGAAGAAGATCTTTGAAAGTTATTTTCATTTCTATCCAAAAGGGGAAACCAGATTATTTTCAGGTACTCAACAGGATGCAGAAGAACACTAAATTGAGCTGTGCTAAATTCGTTCAGTTCCAGAGAAACACAGAGGAGTCACTTCAAGTCTTTGATTCCACGGTTGTTACCGACAATTGCTGCCAACCAGGGAAGAAGCTGTGAGGAGAGAACAAAGCCCAGCCCTGCTGCACGTCCATCTCCTCACTCCAGGGGAGAGCAGAGGGGCCGAGGAAGGGGAGGGGGAGGTGGAATAAGGGAGGAAATATGGTTAAGAGAAAAGACTGGTACCGGCGCAGATTGTGCTGCTCGCAGTTTCTTTTGCTTATTACTTAATGACTCCTTACCTCTTTTCTTAGCAGCAGGAGCTACCCTATTTTAGAGATTAAAAATGGACTTTCTGGAATTAATGTAAACAGCTGGAGGGTTGGCAGAGGTTCCCATCTGTAATCATCTGCATGGTGTCCGTGGAAAGAGCTCTGACCTGGGAACCCTCACAGGGTTGGTCATATCAACTCCCTCCTCTGATGGCATCCCGTTACCTCTAGAATAAAATGCAGACTGCTCTGTTTGGCATTTGGCAGTTGCAGCCTGACACCAGCCTACTTTTTCTGGGCTTATTTAGATTACTCCCATTCATACCCTCTAGAATCCAGTTGAGCTGACAGTTAGGTACTGGCAGTGGATAGAGAGCCAGGCCTGAAGTCCTGAGTTCAAATCCAGTATCAGACACTTACTGTGACCCTAGGCAAGTCACTTAATTGCTGTTTGCCTCAGTTTCCTCACCTGTAAAATGGGCATAATGATAGCACCTACCTCTCAAGGTCTCTGTGAGGATTAAATGAGATAATAATTGTAAAATGCGTAGCACAGCATCAGGGACATAGTAAGCATTATATAAATGTTAGCTATTATGATTCATATTATCATTTTTACTGTTTCTCACATGTGGTACTTCATCTCCCGTCTCCATATCTTTGTATGTGCTGTTCCACATGTGTGGAATGCACTTCTTCATTGCCCCCTCTTCGAAACCCTAGTCTTTCCTGATCCGCTAGCACCTTGTGCTGCCCTCTCCCAGATTATATTTATTTGGTTATATATGTGTATATATATATATATATATATATATATATACACACACACATACATACACACATGGGTATGTATATATGCACATATACATATGTACATACATGCATATTGTTTCTTTGGATAGAATGTGAACTCCCTAAGTAATGGACCACACATTTCAATTTAGTCTATGTTTCCCCAGCACTTGGCCCAGTGCCTGACACCCAGTAGGCATTACTTAATAAATACTTATTTAGAGGCAGCTAGGTGCAGTGGATAGAGCACCGGCCTTGGAGTCAGGAAGACCTGAGTTCAAATCCAGCCTCAGACACTTACTACCTGTGTGACTCTGGGCAAGTCACTTAACTCCAATTGCCTTGTAATTCAAAATAAATTAATTAAAAATTAAAAAAAAATAAATACTTATTTATTGATTGTTTTTATCACTAACAAGCTTGTAGCATCAGACAAGTTGCTCCAGCTTTGAGGCCTTAGTTTCTTTAGCTGCAAAATTGAGAGAATTGGGCTAGATGCTGTTGAAAGGCCCTTCTAGATCTAAATCCTTAAAAATATGTATGGAGTACTTTATGTTAGCACTGTGCTAGGGTTATTCTCTCTCTCTCTCTCTCTCTCTCTCTCTCTCTCTCTCTCTCTCTCTCTCTCTCTCTTTGTCTCTCTCTCTGTCTCTCTCTGTCTCTGTCTCTGTCTCTCTCTCTCTCTCTCTCTCTCTCTCTCTCTCTCTCTCTCTCTCTCTCTCTCTCTCTTTGGCTGGGGAGTAGTCAGGGTTAAGTGACTTGCTTAGGTTCACACAGCTAGTAAATGTCTGATGCCAGATTTGGATTCAGGTCCTCCTGACTCCAGGGTCAGTGCTCTATCCATTGGCCACCTAGCTGCCCCAAGGTTATTCTCAATAAAAGTGGAGGGAGTAAGGAGAAATAAGTTGGGGCAAGTAAAATGGTGCCCAATTCTAGTGGTCTTACAAAATGTTAAGGCCTTAAAAAGGCCTTTAAAAGGTGTTTAATCAGGATGCAGTAGAAAATAGGGAACCATTGTAAATCTTTAAGTAAGGCTATAAAACAAGTCATGTTTTAGGAAGATCAGAATATTAGTGATATCTGAGCCCTGTATCCTCGTCAAACTGGTCTACTTGCTGTTACCTTTAAATGAATTCCATCTCCCATCTCCATGACTTTACAGCATGGAACCTCCAGGCTCTTCCCTAGGCCTAGGTATCCCCCCTCTTGACCTCTGCCTTTTGGAACCTCTAAGTCCCTTCAAGTCTTAACTCAAGTGATATCACCTAAAAAAAGTTGATAATCACCCTCACATTTCTTTGCATTTATGTTATATGTGCTTTTCTGTGTTCGTGTTATTCCCCCCCCCAGTAGAATGTAAGCTCTTTGAGGCCAGGGGTAGTTTCATTTTTGACTTTGTATCACAAGCACATGGCAATGATCTGACACACAGAAGCACTTAACATATGTTTGTGGGATTGAATTCAATTGAATCTGGGACAAGAGAAACTAAATGAAAGAAGTCAAAGAAAGTTTAGTCATTCGTTCATTCATTCATTCACTCATTCCTTCAAGAATTCTGGACTAGAGTGGTGGCAGTGTGAATGAAAAAGGGATGAATCTGTAAACATTTTGAAGGAAGAATCCATGGGACTTGGTGATAGATTATACAAAGTATTCCCAAGATCTTAGTGAAGTTTTAAGTTTTAATAGCTTAAATCATTGGTGTCAAACTCAAATAGAAATAGGGACACTGAACCATTTGTAAGGATCACTGTAGGCTGCATATTTACTTAGAAAACCACATGTTAACATTATCTATGTTATATTACATTTATATTTTGTTAAATATTCCCCAATTACATTTTAATCTGGTTCACCTATGGGCAATGTATTTGACATCTCTGGTTTAAATAGCTTAAAACTGTGCTAATACTTTTGGAACACCCCATTCAGGAGGTGAAGGAGAGGGAGCATTCAATAAGAACTAAAAAGGAAATAATGATTTTTAAAACAATAAAGAATTTGGGAAAGTAGCCAGTTGGGAGGGAAGATGGTAATATTGGTTTCACACATGTTGAGTTTGGACACTGTGCCAGCCACTCAGCAGAGAGTTAGAAATATGACATTAGAGTGCAGGTCAGGGCTAGTAATGTAGATTTGGGAGCCATCAGCATAGAGACTTTACAATATAAATTATGCACTTTGCTTGAAACTTAATTTCATGCTTTTCAGAGAAAAAGGAAGGAAGAAAGCCCACTGAATTATGGATTATTTAACTGTATTAAAGGTGATTCTCCCTCCCTTCCACTGTGTGGGTTGGTATCCATTATGCTCCTTTCCCCTTCCCTTCAAAAGTCAGAGATGCCTTTGTCTCCATTTCTTGTGAGGTTCAGAGGATTTCTGAAGAAACAATTAGAAACCAAGGAGAAAGGGGACATTCACTGGAGAATGGGGCTGCTCTCTTGTTGATGTCCTCAGAAAGGCTCTCTATCACAATGGTAATAAGAGAGAAATAAGGCATGCCTAAAGAGGAAAGCAACCATTTATATTTATGGGGGGTGGGGAGGAAGTTATTTAAAGAGCATATTTTCTGTTCCCACTGCCAGCCATCCTGTTGTTTGATTTAAAGCTTTCCTAAAATCAAGCACTGATTCTCAAGAAGAGATCAGCTGCTTGGCAGCAAATTATATCTGATGAAGAGGGGATACTGAGATGGGGTGGATTGGCCCGAAGGAGGAGATTCTTTTGGAACATCTGAGAAGCTTCTCTATGATACCTCTAGCTGAGGAAGCAGAAACAGCAAACGACGTGTAGGCATGCAGTGCAAAAACATGCAACATACAGACACACACGAGGTAGGCAAGCCGCATACAGATGCAGAACCTTCTCAGGTTTGCTGAATTTTTCAGCATTATCATTTTAAAAACAGCCACTGGGGGCACAGAGCTGGATACAGGGGAAGAGTATAGAAATGTGAATTGCAATTCTAACTTTATTACTAATGTTGACCTTGAGCAAGTTGATGACTCTTCCTAGGTCTCCATTTTCTCATCTGATGAATGGAGATAATAATATCAGTCTACATCAGTTTACCCTTCTG
This sequence comes from Phascolarctos cinereus, assembly GCF_003287225.1. Lineage (NCBI taxonomy): Eukaryota > Metazoa > Chordata > Mammalia > Diprotodontia > Phascolarctidae > Phascolarctos > Phascolarctos cinereus. The sequence goes on from NW_027555625.1 coordinate 217,159,139, forward strand.
AGTGATTTAACCCTCTTAATACTGGAACTCCCACACAGGGGCCTGTATTGTCTGGATTGATGAGTACAAACCACCTAGATACCTAGCCAGCCCCAGCCATGCTTTGTGTTCCATGCTGGCCTTCTCACCACTTTCCATGATGCTGTGTCATTTCTGTCTCCCCTTAATTCCCCCAACCCTTTTAGATCTGGAACCATAATCAAGTCAATACTGACACAGCTCTTATAAAGAGCATGCTTATCAATTCCCCTGTGTCTCTTCTCACTATCCCAAACCAAAATATCTTTCCCTGGTCCCTGTGTGTTATCTTTGCCCAATTAAATTCCTTGAGGTCAGGGATTCTGTCTTCCTTTTTATATTTATATGTTCAGCACTTAGCACAGTGCCTGGCACATAGTAAATGCTTATTAAATGCTTGTTGTTTGACTGAGGAGATCACTTCTAGATCAGAGAAGGCTTCCTGAAGGAGGCCATTGAGCTCGACCTGGATAGATTTAATAATTTCATTCATTCATTCATTCATTCATTCATTCATTCATTCATTCATATCATTGGAGTATTTAGAAGATAAAGTGAATGCTTTGCATATAAAGGGGATTTAAGTGTTTGTAGATTGCATGAATGATATATATGGAAATACTGTGAAAAGTTCAAAGTACTGAACACATATGAGGTGTTTTTTTTTTTAAATTAATCAGTTTTTAGTTTTCAACATTCACTTCCATAAGTTTTTGAGTTTTAAATTTTTTCCCCCTCCTTTCCCTCCCGCTTTCACAGGACAGCATGCAAGCTGATATAGGCTCTACATATGGATTCATATTAAACATATTTTCACATTAGTCATGTTGTAAAGAAGAATTAGAACCTACAGGAGGAACCATGAGAAAGAAGAAACAAAACAAAACAACAAAAGGAAAATGAGAGTGAATAGTCTGCATTCAGACTCCACAGTTCTTTCTCTGATGTGGACAGCATTTTCCAGCATGAGTCTTAGAGTTGTCTTAGATCCTTGCATTGCTGAGAAGAGCCAAGTCTGTGAAAGTTAGTCATCGCACAATGTGACTGTTACTGGGTATGGTGTTCTCCTGGCTCTGCTCACTTCACTCAATCAGTTCATATAAGTCTTTCCAGGTTTTTCATTTCTTACAGCACAATAGTATTCCATTACATTCATATACCACAATTTGTTCAGCCATTCCCCAATGGATGGGCATCCCCTCATTTTCCAATTTTTGCCGCCACAAAAAGAGCTGCTACAAATATTTTTGTACATGTGAGTCCTTTTCCCATTTTATGATCTCTTTGGGATACAGCCCTAGGAGTGCTATTGTTGGGTCAAAGGGTGCACACAGTTTTATGGCCCTTTGGGTGTAATTCCAAATTGCTCTCCAGAATGGTTGGATCAGTTCACAACTCTGCCAACAATGCATTTGTGTTCCAATTTTCCCACATCTTCTCCAATAATTTCCTGTTTTGTCATGTTAGCCAATCTGATAGGTGTGATGTGGTATCTCAGAGTTGTTTTGATTTGCATTTTTCTAATTAATAGTGATTTAGATAATTTTTCGTATGACTATAGATAGCTTTAATTTCTTCCTCTGAAAATTGCCTGTTCATATCCTTTGACCATTTGTCAACTGGGGAATGATTTATATTCTTATAAATTTGACTCAGTTCTCTATATATTTTAGAAATGAGGCATCTATCAGAGACACTGGCTGTAAAAATTGCTTCCCAGCTTTCTGCTTCCCTTCTAATCTGGGTTGCTTTGACTGTGTTTGTTCAAAAACTTTTCAATTTAATGTAATCAAAATAATGCATTTTTCATTTCATAATGTTCCCTATCTCTTGTTTGGCCATAAATTCTTCCCTTCTCCATAGATCTGATAGGTAAACTACTCCTTGCTCTTCTAATTTGCTTATAGTATCCACCTTTATATCTAAATCACGTACCCATTTTGACTTTATCCTAGTATAGCAAAGGTATTATTTTTGTGAAGTATTTCCTGATCTCATGGAGTTTAGAATCTAAGAGACATTTTAGTGTGGACTTTACTTAAGAAGGGGTTAAGAACTGGAGTATAGAGAAAAATGTTCCTGCCCAAAACATCCAAATTGGTCCTCCCCTCCTCCCAGTTCAATTTAATTCAATACACATTTATAAAATGTCTATGTAAGGCACAGTGCTAGGCATTTGGAAGACAGAAATTATACATTCCCCAAATTCAAGGTGCTTATGTTCTGCTGGGGCGGGGGTGGGGAGCCAAAATATGTTCTCATCTAATCACCAGGTAATATGAGAAAGCACTAACTACTTGGGGGGAGGGTATTAGGAAAGGATTCCCTTAGATGGTGGTACCGGAGCTGGACCTTGAAGGAAGCTGGAGGTGAGAAGGAAGTATCCTGCATGGGCACAGAGATGGGAGATACCTTGCTAAATTCGGGGGATAGCAAATAGGACAGTTTGTCTTAAATGTAGGGTGTATGAAGGGGAAATGTAAAATAAGTCTAGGAAGGTAAGTTGGAAACAGATTATGAATGGCTTCCAATGCCATGCTAAGGGATTTATTTTTAATCTTAAAGGCAAGCAGGAGCCACCAAAGACTAAAGCAGGAGAGTGACAATGATCTGACATGATTTTAGGGATATGAATTTGGCAGCTGTGTGGAGGATGGATTGGAGAGGGATTGGAGCCAGAGGCCAATTAGGTGACCTTTACAGCATTGGCAAAAGATTAAAAGCACTTGAACTAGTTCAGTGGAAATGTAAATGGATAGAAGGGAATAGATGAGAGATGTTGTGATGGTAGGATTTACAAGACTTGGCAACTGGTTGGATATGAGAGTGGAGAGAGAAGGAAAGTTCAAGGATGAAACCTGAGTTGCTAGAAGTATGGTAGTGCCATCAGCTGAAATAAGGAAGTTTGAAGGAGAGGGTAGACATGTTGAGTTTGAGATATTGATGGATCATCCAGATAGAGATCATGGGATCATACTATTATAGCTCTACCACACATTTTAGATGAGTAAACTGAGATCCACAGAAATGAAATGACTTGCCCAAGGGCATACAGTGGCAAAGCTGAGATTTGAACTGAAGTTGTCTGATTCCAAATCCAGTGCTCTCTTTATTGTACTATATTACTTTCTAAGATGCCTGACAGTCAACTGATGATGTGGAAATGGAGTTCAGAAGAGAGAGAGAGACAGAGATAGAGACAGAGACAGAGACAGAATGAATCTATAGATATATAAGTCTTCATTGTAGAAATGATACTACTAGGTTATCTAATCAGATCACCAAGGGAAAAGGTAGAGAAGTGAAAAGGGTCCATGGCAAAGGCTTTGGGAGAGTCTCTAAGGGATCATTCATCAAATGACAACACTGAAAAAGCTTAATTTACTCTATAAAAATAATTTTACTTAATTTTGATTCACAAGAGGGGGAGTGGGGATGGATGATGAACCAGCAAAGAAGACAGAGAAGATACTGTCAGACAAATAGAAAGAGAAGTAAGGGTAATGAGTATCACAGAAACTGAGAGTAAAAAAGCATAGCCAGGGAAAGTGTGTGTGTGTGTGTGTGTGGTGTGTGTGTGTGTGTGTGTGTTTGTATGGGTATGGGTAGACCTGGGACTTGACAGTGTCACAAGCTTCAAAGAAAGCAAGTAGGATGAGGACTGAGAAAGGTAATTGGACTTAGCAGTTAAGAGATTGTTGGTAACCCTGGAGAGAGCAATTTTGGTTGAGTGGTGATGTTGGAACTCATATTACAAGAGGCTTAGCAGAGAGTGGGAGGTGAAGAAGTAACAATAAGTTTAGATGAGTGTTTGTAGTATTTTAGCTGTGAAAGGAAAAATAGCTATAGGATGATAGCTTGAGGATGTGACAGGGTCAAGTGTGGGCTTTTTTTAAATGATGTTTATTTTTATATATTTTTGAAAGATTGGAAAATGTTTATAGGCAGTGGGGAAGGAGCTAGTAGACTGAGAGAGATTAAAGATAAAAGAGAGATAAGGAGTGATCTAAAGGGGCAAGCTCCTGAAGATGAAAGAGATGGGATTAAGACCATGTAGAGGGGTTTGCCTAGACAAGGAAAAGAGACACCTCTTCCTCAGGAGCTAGAGCAGAGGAGGAGAGAAGGGAACACTGACATAGAAGAGTTTTAAGGTATGAAGTAGGGGACTAGAAGGAGCTCATGGAGGATGATTTTCATTTTCTCAAAGCAGGAGGCAGATTTCTCTGCTGAGAGATGGGGAGGGATTGTTGTAGGGGGTTTGAAGAAAAAAGGGATAATATGGAATATCAAATCCCTCCCTGCTGTAGGAAGTGTAACAGTCAGGAAGAATACAAGCACTTCCAATCAGCTGTTGGTGGCTCAGTTGAAGATTAACTAGCATAAATTTATTAATGGGCCCAATTAGCATGGTTGTGCCACTCTTCAGTAGCTTTTGGTATGATAGGAGTAGGAGCAGAGAGGGTAACACAAGGCTGACTTTGGTAAGGCACGATTAGTGATAGGACAAAGGGACAAGGGAATTCAAGGATGGAGGACAATTCAACTGATTAACTATAGGCTTGTTAGTATGGGCTATACAAAGATTGTGGAGAAAAAATGGTTGGTTGGTTGGTTATTGTCCTTCATTCTCAAAGAGGACCAAAATGACATCACTATGTTCGAGTTAAGTTACAGTGTGTCAGACTGTGGCTGATCATACCAATATAAACTTGGAACAGTCTATCACAAGTCAGGCACATAGTCCATGGGAACATCTGGGGTGGATTCTCTAAATTTATGCATCTTGCATTTCTATTGATCTACTTCAATTATGCTTTGCTCATAGAGCACAGCACCTTCTCTGATTAGGGTATGCCATGCTGGGAGGTCCTGTGCCAGTATCTTGTATGTCACACACACAATTCCAAAGTTCTCAGAGAGACCTTGTGAATGTCCTTGTATAACTTCTTCTGACCACCATGTGAGTGCTTGCCTTGTGTGAGTTCTCCATAAAATAGTCTTTTAGGTAAGTATATGTTTGTCATTTGAACAAAAGCCTGGGTGGTTCAGTCAGTAGAGCATCAGACTTTTAATCTGAGGGTCCAGAGTTCAAGTGCCTATCTAGGTAGGGGAAAATAAGGTTACAGCAAAGGTAATATTCTAGGAGAGCAGAGAGAGGTGGAGATGAAGACCGTTTGGTTTTGGAAGAGTCCAACAAAGGGAAAGATGGAAGAACAGGAAGTTGTGATCAATGAGAAGAATTTTGGAATTCAGGATCATGTGATTAGTATAATTATGGATTATGATGAGGTCTAAATTTGTGGTTGAGATAGACTGAAGATACAATTCATGGCAGTTTAGGAGACCAAGGTTTTTTTGAGGGCACATCAATGTGCATGTTGTAATCCCTGAGTTTGAGGTGTGGGGTTGGGTTGGGATGAAGACGAATCCTTTTAGCCAGGTAAAAAGACTCATTAAGAAAGGAGAACAAATGACCTGGAAGCCCATACATTGATGAAATGAAACTCAAGAGAGTAGAGGTCACAGATTGTTGGTAGCAGGCACAGGGTCTGGGCATGGCAGTGAGAAAAAAGGAATTGGTTAACTCTTCTTCCTGGAGGACTCAAGTAATATCTCCTGAAACAGATCTAGTCTGTCAAGAGATATGAAAGAAGGAATACCTAGTACTGGAGATTGTGACTTGAAATGCTGTATCTTCTCAAGGGAGTCAAGTTTTAGTGATCATCAGAAGGTGAAAAGAGGGCAAGAAGAGGATGCCCAGAGTTAAATCAATTATACATCATTGAGTCTGAATCGGAACCCAGGTTTTCCCAACCTCAAGTTCAATATTCTCTCCAAATGCCTAGATGGGGGCAAGAAATGGAAGTGTGTTTTCAGCTCAGCAGGTGCTAACTGCATGACAGAGTTAAGGGGAGGAAGTGGAAGCTTGCAAGACACAGGGCAGGGAAAGTTCCTTGAGGCCTAGACCTTCCAGGATCCCACAACATGGAAGGTAAGGTATTATCAGCCTCTTCTTTCTCCAAACACCTGGGAACAGGAATTAGAGAGAGGAAGGTGATCATGTAGGGTGCCTGTATCAGCAAATATGACACCTGGTAATTGTATCCCTAGGGTTCTTCCTAACTGAACTTGAATTCAGCACCAGTTTCTTTGCTTCATTCAAAATGGACAAAAATGAGGCATAACTTAACTTGACCTTGCATTTGAACTGGGCATTCAGTTCCAAAGTCAGACTTATGTTTGAGGCCTTGGCTTTGAAAGTCTTACTGTCTGGAGACTCAAAGATTATGGAGGCCTAAAGCATTTTATCTACTGTAGTTTGGAGCAGCAGGCCTGGGTAGGTACACTGTCCATAGTGGTAGGTCACAGGGGGCAATGGTCTCCAATACTAGTGCCTGAACGGAGGTTGGGGTGAGGCCTTACTTTTTTGAGTGCAGTGGTCTGATGGAAGCAGCAGATGTTAGGGCAAGAACCCACTTTGGTGTCAGTGATGGTCCCCATTCATTGGGTGCTCAGTTGTTTGGGAGTGAAGAGTAATTTTTTTTTCAGTGGATAGGGTTCTGGGCCTGGAGTCAGGAAGACCTGAGTTCAAATCAGGCCTCATATATTTCCTAGCTATGTGACTCTGGGCAAGTCTGAACCTCTGTTTACTTTAGCTTCCTCATCTATAAAATAAGGAGGATACATCACCTGTCTCCCAGAGTTGTTGTAAGATAACATATGTAGAGTGTTCTACAAGCCTTAAAGTGCTGTATAAATGTATACTATATAAAAGGATGAGGATAACAGTCTGTCCTGATGCTTTACACGTACCTGCCCCTTTTCTTCCCATTTCTTTTACTGCGTGTTCCTCTGGGAACACTAATCACATCATTCCATATTTTCATTGCTACTAACAAGGGCGTGACAGTGGACAATCCTTGTGATTGCCCAGATCAAACCTCCCTTCCTAGACCTCCACCACTTCCCTCTTTGTCTGATGTCTCCCATTAGAATATGAGATCCTTGAGGGCAGGGATTATCTCACTTTTGTCTTTGTAACATTAGCACCTATAACACTGCTTAATGTGTAATAGATTCTTAGCAAATGCTCATTTATTCCACAAAATAAAGAGGAAGAGGACTTGAGCATGTGGACATGCATTAATGCCCCTAGATGGGGGAGCTGGCCTGAGTGCCAGAGCTATGAAGTAGACTGAGAAGCTTAGGGAAGGGATGTCCACTGAAGGGTGAGGGGGAAGAATGATAGGAGGTGATACATTGGAGAGACTGTTGGACTTTTACTCAGTAAGACATCAGGTTGACTCCTGGACTCAGACACTAGCTTAGCCCTGTGGCTCTGAGTAAGACATTTAAACTTTCTAAGCCTCAGTTGTCTTACTAGTAAATGGGAATTATAATAGCATTTTCCTTTCAGGATTGTTGTAAGGATCAAATGAGTTAACAAATGCAAAGCACTTTGTAAACCTTAAAGTGCTGTGTAAATGCTAGCTATTAGGATTATTATTGTCATTAAAAAACAGAGGCTCAAATGAAAAATGTGTCCCTAGAACATACTGTAATTGCTTTTCAATGTCTCCTGGTGTAGATGGCATCAGAGTGGATCTCACTCTATGCTCTCCCCATCCCTATTTAAAGGGAAAATTTCTACTTAAAGAAACAGAAAAAGTATTTCATTTTATTTTTTTGAAGGATACGGTACAGGGGGAGAGACATTTCTTCCCATGGTACAGTGGAGTCAGCATTGGTTCTGGAGTCAGAGGACCAGTGTTCAAATCCTTCCTCTGGTTCTTATTACCCGTATGACCTGGGGCAGATTCCAACCTCCTTGGGCCTCAATTTCCTCGTCTTAAAATGAGAGTTAGACTAAATGGTCTTTGAGGCTGTAGCTTTCTAACCTCTCACCCATGTCTGCATCTTCCGTGGTCTTCTTGGCTTGCTGCTTTGCTGCCTGGCCTCTCTTTTGGTCCCTGTCTTAAATCTTTCTCTCTGAGTCCCACGTTGTTGCCATAATCAGGGAAAACCGAGAAGTTGAATCGTAGAAGCAGGAAGGCCACAGATGCTGCCATTCACCGTAATGAGGGTCTCAGCTTTTCTCCCTCTCTGACTGGCCTGCTTACTGTATCTGCAGAGCTGCATGCCCTAACAGGAGTCTTGGGAGCCAGAGAACCAGGTGAGACCTAGTCAGGATAGAACCATGCAGCATCACAGTGTTTTGTCGTGAGTGTAGTTTTCTTTGTGTGAGCTTCTATCCTGTTCTGGGAGTACCTCTGGGAAATTTTCTTTCTTGACGCTGTGGAGCAAGCTGTTTGAAGTTTTAGGCACAAGATTCATTAAAGGGCTAGATCATAATGACTTGGTGTCACTCACAATGGAGAGAAGTTCCTCCATTCCCCTTTTGCTTCTATTTTATATGTCAAGGAGTCTGATGAAATGAAAATGTTTCACAAGTATTTGATACCTAGGATAAGTAAGGAGACAGCAAGGGAACACAGAGATGCCCTTGAATTCATTTTGTCTGATCCAGATGAATACCTTAGGTACAAAGTGTGATGGCCATCCTACTGTCATGGACCTTTGAAAAAGCTTGTGAATGGGAGAGCATTGTAGGCTTAGAGATGGACAAATGTCCTGCCTTTCAAAAAAGCAGAAAGAATGGATTCTATAAACCACAGCATGTTATCTTGACTCCCATTCTTGGCAAATTCTAGACTTATTATTAAAAGGATGGTTAGTGAACAGGTAAAAAGAAAAGCTGTGTTCAGAAAGAGCCATGGTTGCTTCAAAAAGAGTCAGACTCTTATTTACTTTTTTTTTGACAGTTATTAGACTTAAATCAGAGGAATACTATAGGTATAGTTTATTTAGATTTTCAGGGAACATTTAACTATTTCTCAATATATTCTTGTGGACAAGAAAGATGTCAAGATGAGGCCTGTACAGATGGAATTGAAATTGGTTGAATGGTTGGGCCGTGAGTGTGGGCATTAGTGGTTTGATATCCACTTGGAAGGAGATCTCCAGAAGAGTATCCGAAGGGCTTATGTTTGGCCCCATATTGTTTTAACATTTTGTTTCAATGAATTATATAAAGTCATAGATGGCATGCTTATTCATCAGTTAATCAGTAAACATTTATTGAGCACCTACTGTGTTTCAGGGACTGTCTTAAACTTTGGGGATACAAAGAAAGGTAAGACAGTCCCTGCCCTTAGGGAGCTTGCAACCCAATGGGAGAAACAACATACAAATAACTATGTATAAACAAGATTTTATATATCTAATGTGTGTGTGTGTGTGTGTGTATATCTGTGTGTGTGTATATATATATATACACACACACGTATACATATACATGCTTGTGTATATGTATGTATATAATATAATTAATGGGGAATAATCAATAGAGAGAAGGCACTAAAGTTATGAGAGATTAGGAAAGACTTAAGTAGAAGTTGGGATTTTAGGTGAGACTTGAAGGGAGGCAGGATGGGGAGGGAGAACATTGCAGGCATGGGGGACAGCCAGTGAGAGAGAATGCCTGGAGCCAAGAGATAGTGTGTTGTTTGAAGAACAGTAAGGCAGCAGATAGGTGGTACAATGGAGAGAGTGCTGGGCCTGGAGTCAGGAACTTATCTTCCTGAGTTCAAATCTGGCCTCATAAACTTATTAGCTGTGGGACCCTTTAGTGGACAGAAAACTTAATATGAGTGAAAAGTACAACATGGCACCTAAGAATGTTAATGTAATCTTAGGCTACCTTGGGAGGTCTAGATGTCAGGATCAGGGAGGTAATAGTCTTTTTGTGCATTAGGTTGGTCAGGCTTCATTTGGAATGTTGCATCATGTTCTAGGAACCACATTTTAGGAAGCTCTTTGACAGATTGTAAAAAGCCCAAAGCTGGGCAACCAGAATTGCAATGGCTCTCGGGACCTTACCACATGAGGATCAGGTGAAGAAACTGGGGGTGTTCAGTCCCGAGAAGAGAAAACTTAGAATAGAAGTGATTACTGCCTTCAAGTAGTTGAAGAGGCATCAAAGGAAAGGATTAGCCTTGTTTTGTTTGACCCCAGAGGCAGAACTGGTTTAACTCAATTCAATAAACATTTAAGTGCCTACCATATTCCAGGCACTGTGTTGAGTGCTGGGGATATGTAAGAGAAAGACTATTCCTGCCTTCAAGGAACTTGCAATCAAATGCAGGAAGACAATACACAGGGGGGAAAATGAAAGCAGAGTGAGGTGGGGAACCAGGGGATACTTGGGCCAGGGGCTGTCTTATTCCATGAAGACCAAACCAAGTATAGCTGCAGATGGAAAGTGGAGATTCACGTTCAGATCCTGCCCTCTCTAAAGGAAAGCTTTGGGCAGAATTTAGTGCTACAGGGCGAGAGGAGTCTGAGTGAGGCGGGAAGGTGTTGAGTATCCGCCGCTGAGTTAAGGCATGATGATAAGATTTTAGTTGATCAGTTTATCCTGAGAGGCATCTTGTTTCCTGGAGTTTGAATCTAACATAGTTGCGGATGAATAGTGGAAAAAAGCCAGGAACTAGGTGGTGGTAGGACCCTGGTGGTCAGTGTCACAGGACTTTGGTCATTTTTATGTCCTGAGATTGGAGATTGGTGGAAAGCCGGGAAGAAGGAGGAAGGAGAAGAGAAGCAAAGAGAGGGAGGGGACTATACTCTCCATGTAGGTCAGCTCCTGGGTGGGACCTGAGCCAGGGGTGGATGAGAGTCATGGCTGGACAGGGTCCATGGTCTGGCATGAATCCTGTCCTGGGAATGGGAGGTAGAGGCAGGTGAACTTTAGTGCTATGGAGTTAGGCTGTCAGGTTCATTATTTGGAAAAGCACCAAAGGGAAAAGGTAATGTCAGAGATGGTGGTAGGCTAAAAAGTAGATGTTGGAGAGAGAACGACCACTGAGAGGCAGGATCTAGGTTTCAAGCTGTAATAATTTGGTATCAGAAGACAGTAGTAGGGTTAATGGATGCGTGTGATATGGCTGGTCTCATTTGCCCAAGCCTCTTCCATTGGGAAAGCTTCTTGCACTATCACTGCCTTCATCTTCTATGGAAATTAGGTGGAGGATAGGGAGGTCTAGGTTCACTTAGACCTCTATTAATTGGAGCAGATTATGACACGGTCACTTTCATTAACTTCTGTGGAATTTACAGGATGACTAGCAGGGTCATGTGTTTCAATGGACAAATCTACTTTTATTCTGTGTTCCCTGAAGGGATCATATTATTATAAATGGATTTTTTTAAAAAAGAAATTGTAGTGAGTTGTTTTAGTATCGATCACAAGTTACTAGAATTTCAGTTTGCACGGGGTAATTCCCTGCAACTAAAAATGCTCTTCTTCTCCTTTGCCTCCTGGAACCCCTAGATCCATTCATGGCTTAGCTTAAGTGATGCCTCCTTCCAGAGACTTTTCCTTGTTCCTCCAGTCTTAGTGGTCTTCCATGTTCCATTCTTCCCCTCGCCAGAGGTATTTATTTTGCATATATATTTTATTCACTTCTAGCCTTTAGGCTCACTGCTTCTGCTTAAGTAGGCTTCAAATAAAAATAGTTGGCTACCAGTGTTCCCCCCACCAAGTTCACTTCTAGGGTGGTGTAGCTGGTGGAAAATTTTTCCCTTGCTTATGTGTTAATTGTCTCAGGTGCCAGGTTGTTAGACTGTGGGACTAGCTCAAGCTTTGACTTGTCACTGGGTTTGGCTGCTATTGCTACCTTGGCTGATTTTTCTATTGTTTCAGACTTCACTAGGCTGCAACCTACTCTATCCATCTCTGATACGCATTTACTTACAATCATGGAAGAATAAACTTGACAGGGACATCGGAAACTAAGAAGATTAAATTGATTCTGTATCATTTTTAAATTAATCCTATTTACAATTATTTGATTTTGTCCTATAACTGCCTAAGTCATGGTTCTGAACTTAGTTCAGAAATTTAGCTGGCCTGTAATGAGTTAAGTTTAGAAATCCAGCTCTCCTGCTAATTACTGTTCTATTCTTGCCTCAAGGAAATTTTCCATCCTTGAGGTATGGGGGTGGACACCAGGGAGCTTGATCTAGTATCTTTACACAACTGAGCTATCGTTCAAGGATGTTTGGTTTGTTATTCAAAGAAGTCTGGTCCACTCTCTCTAACCTTGCAGATGGACTCAAACGATAGTTTAGTCACAGGAGAGAAGGAGGGGATGGTTGTTAGTTCCTCATTCCCAAATTCCAACCAATCATCTTGTTCCCCATGCCCAAGCTTTGTAACCAATTCCTCACCCCCATGATGCTGCCAACCCTATAACCAAATGTATTATTTCCTGATCTACCCTGTTCTTTTCTTTGTTCTATGCTTATAAGAGGGATCTGCACCTTCAGTTTGGGGTCTTTGGCTAAACTGAGGCAGCCACTTACCTGGTTTATTACCAGATTCACACCCTGTTAATAAACTATTATCTTGCTCAGAAAGTAGTGCCTCAGTCTACTTTTTGTTGACTTTTATTTGAGACAAAACATAGGCACGGTGAATTCATAGAGACATGGAGGCTTGGGTGGGGTAGGCAGCAGGGTGCTGCTGACTTTCTTCCCCTATGGAGTCATACAGCATTTCTTCCCCCTCCTATACAAAGTAAGCTCCTTGAGGGGAGGGACTGCTTGATTTTTATATGCCTATCCTCAGATTGGTAGATAGATAAACAGATAGAGCATTTATTAAGCACTTGGTGTACCAGGCACAGTGCTGTTTTGGAAACATAGAAACAAGAAAACAAGTCTATCCCTACTCTCAAGGAATGTGCCTTCTAAAAGAAGAAAACAAAATACAAAAGGGACCTGGAAACCAGGGAGGGCTGAGAGAGGAAGAATGCCCACATAGGGCAAGGCAGGTAGTTTGGAGGTAGAGAGGACCAGGGAGTGAGGTAGAGATAGTAGCATAGCTCTTGGCACATGGGTAATTATTGACCATTAACTTCAGAAGACTTACTTTTCTCTTTTCTTCCTCAAATTTCCCCTTCTTCCCTCCTTAAAAACATTTTAAATTACTATCAGTATAGGGAAAGAAGGATCAGGGAGAAAAAAAGAGGGGAGATATAGATAAAATGGACATGCCCCTTGACACTGATATGCTCTCTGGGAATCAGTTCTCTCCTATTATACTCAGTCTCTGAGTTGTCCCCTCTAGTTTAATGCCCTTAAGCTAATTATTCCCATCTGGCCAATTCCCCACAACCTCCTTTATCATCATACTTGACCTTATCTTGTCATTCACTGCCATATCTTTGGTTTTTCTCTTTGATTTTTTTGGAGGGTTGTTTTAGTTAGTTCAATGCTTTATTTTCAAAAATGTTAGTGTTAAGTCAAATTTATGCTATAGTAGTCATATTTTATTTGCTTCATATGTACCTGTTGCAACGTTTTTTATTTTAGTGATGATCTGTGATTTCACCAGTAAAGGGATCTTCCATTAGAACCTCCCCCTATAAACACAAGATCAGAAACTCAGAAACTTTCACCTTGAGGGTTGCCTGGAACAGTGGGAAATTTTTATTTGTCCGTGGTCCATGTGAGTTGCCCATACCCAGAATGTGTTAGAGGCAGGACCTGAATCTACCTTCTTGATGACTCCAATTTGTACTTCTATATACTGTGCTGTGTTTCCTCTTTAGTATGTTGGGAATCTTCACACACACATATAATATGCATTTATAATATATTTATGTCTACTTTATAGGATTTAAAACACAATTTTCCTTTTTTCAATATTATAGATATTTATAGTTGTTGTCCTTGGTCAGGAATGTAACCCGCAATTACAACATTATTACTGTTAGGAAAGGAATCTGTTTTTACAAAACCCTTTATGACATGGTTTTAAGGAATATAGTCTTGTCCTTTACAAAACTCAAATATTTATTGAATGAATGAACTTGAGAGGCAGCTTGGCCTTATGAATTGAGGACTAGCCTTAGAGACACAAAAACATTCATAGAATTTAGAAATTGGGAGATATCCCAGTGGCTGTGCAGTACAACCCATATGCAAAAGAATTTTACATAATAATTTCTACAAAACATAATTGTCCAACTCTGTTTGAAGATGGTAGGGTGGGGGGAAAGGGGGGAGGGACCCTCTACATTTTGAGTCAACCTGTTTCACTTTTGGTCAGCTCAAATTGTTAAGAGTTGTTTTTTTTTTCCTTTTTGATGTCAGCCCTAAATTTGCTTATTTACATCTTTCATACACTGTTCTTCATTTTGTCCTTCGGGACCAAACAGAACAAATCTGATCCCTCTTCCCCATTACAGCACTTCAAATACTTTAAAATGGATGCTGTGTTTCCTCTCAGTCTTCAATTCTCCATGTTCTTCAGTTCCTTCAACTGAATCTTATATGTGATAGATTTAAGACCCTTCACCATCCTGGTTATCCTCCTCTGAGCACTGTTAGCTTCCTAAAACATGGTACCCAGAATAGAACACAGTACTCCAGATCAGTGGTTTAAAACACAAATTGAAATGGAGGTTCACTAATCCTTATATAAGAATCTCCATAGGCCGCATGTTGACATCCAACCAATTAATGAATCTATCTGATTGTAGTATCATTTAATTTATTTTTCTTTTTTCCATAAGAATAGAATGACTTTATCAAAAAAATTGCTACAATCTTGGCAAACTACAGCATTCCCTTCATCTCTTAGTTTAGTAATCTTATAAAAAAAATGAAATAAGGTTACATTGATATGATCTGTTCTTAAAGCCCTGCTGGCTCTTTAATAATCGCATCCCTTCTAGATGTTCACTCAACCATTTGTTTAATGATCTGTTATAGAATTTTCTCAGTAATCTGAGTCATGCTTAGTCTATACTTTGGGGATTGTCTCTGTCTCTGTGTCTCTGTCTCTGTCTGTCTGTCTTTCTCTCTTTCTCTAAATAAGGGCAGTAATGTTTCTCTAATCCTGTGGTCCTTATCCTGTTTTCTATAATCTTGCAAATATCACTAATAGTAGCTCACCATTCACGTATGCCAGGACCTGAAAATGTAAATCACCTGGGCTAAGTGACTTGAATTTATTATCTGCAGCTAGGAGCTCTCTTCCTATTTTCCTTATTTATCTTGGATTTCAACTCCCTGTTAGTCATTCCTGTCCTTTCATTTACAGTGTTGGGGCCATTCTCTTTTACAGAGGAAACAGAACCCAAATAAGAATTAAGCTGCTCTGTGTTCTCTCTTTTGTTCTATCCACCCCTGGCAAACATCCTATGCCTCCATTGATCTCCCACTTTTTTTTCCCTCTCAGTATAGTTAAAGCAATCCATTTTTTTTTTTGCTGTCTTTAGCTTCCCTTTTCAGCCCTAGCTCTGAGCTTTAATGGTCTCTCAATTATAATTTCTTTTTTTAAAAATCAAATAAATGACTTTCTCCTTCTAGTTTTTTCTTTTAATGGTCTCTAAAGGTGTATTACTTTATATCATAACTTGTGCTTTCCTTGATAGTTATTTACCTTTCTTGTGTTTCTGTTGTAGGGGTGTTTTTAAGTTGACTTATGTGCTAAATTCTGGTTTTTTATGCAGAGAATCTTCAAACTCCTCCTTTTTACTGAATATCCATCTTTTCTTCATTGAGGATTAGGAGCAAGTTATGGGGTATATAATTTTTGGTTCCTTATGGAGCCCTTTTGCTTTTCAGAATATATTATTCTATTCCCTTCTGTGGTTTCTGCCAAGTCTAGAATAGCCTCGTGTTATTCAACTTTCCTTTCTTTTATGTATGAAGGTCTTTCTTCTGATTTCTTGTACAACTTGTTATTTGTCATTGGAATTGTTAAATTTAACCACTATGTGTCATGAAGTTTGAAGCATAGTGTTTTTTGTTTGTTTGTTTGTTTTGTTTTTATCTGGAGGTGATCTGTTGATTCTTTTAATCATTGTTTATTTTCTGTATTCAAAAGTTCTAGCATTGATTCAGGAGTACTTTTATTATTTCTTGCTTTATGGTATACTTTTTTATGTCATGTTCTTCTGAGAGGCCTATAATACATAAATTGTCTCTATACATCTGATCTTCTAGATCAATGTGTTTGCTGATATTGAAATCATGTGTACTTTTAACATTATTTCTTTTTTGCTTCTCTTCTTTCAGATTGTCCTTCACTTCAGCATATTTTCATTCTCAATCTCATTCTTTCTTTTGTTTCTTTGTGGAGAGTTGCCACCATGAATTTAGTTTTTTTTCCTCTTCCTATTTTGTCAATGACTTATAATTGTTAGGCCATAAACTCTGCTATTCATTCCCTTTTTACTTCTCTCATGATTATGATTTCTTTCTTAAACCACTCTGGAACCTCCTGTTTGGTTCCATTCTCTCTTGGGAATTTACAGGGTCTGTGTTTCACCATATTTGGTTTGATTTTCTTTGTCTTGCATTATTTACTTAGAGAGGTTTGTAATATCATAGATATTTTGGTGCTTATTTTCCCTTCTAATTTTCTATCTTTCCTATTTATTTATCTGCTTATGCTCCAGGTTCTTAACTGAATTTTCTTTGTCCTTCAGTCCTTCATGGTTTTAGTTTTTCCCCACAAAAAATCACTGGTTCCTCATTTCCAAATTTTCTTCGTTAATTGGTGTTCGCCAATTTGTGTTCACCACTGGAACATGGAGGCTGGTGGGTGAGAAATGCTGAATGAGCCCACTAAGTATTGGCATTCTCTATTGTTAATTTATAAAGTTGTTACCTTGGTGGACTTCTTGTTTTCTTGCCCCAAGGAGAGTTAATGAAAACTGGAGAAAATGCCTAGTCTTCCATCTTGTTGACCATATGACTTAATATTAATTTTTAGCTTTAGCATTCCTGATACTATTTTTATAGGACCATCCACCCTTATAGTCATTCATCTTCTGTTATCTGGCCTTACTTCCATTTTCCATTGGAAAAAATCTGAATTGGTTGGAGAGTTCCCTATCTAGTCACATTGTTCTCTTCAGACAAATCTTACTTTTTCTTTTCACTGGATTCATATTTCTTGGTGTCTTAAGAATTACTTTATTGAGTGACTTCTAACACATACTGACTCTGTGATCATTGGCAAGTCACTTTATTTCTCTGGGTATCTATAATATTAAATGGTCATTCTAAATGGTGGATAAAGTTTTCATACTCAGAGTTCCCTATTCAAATGAATCCATCCACATGTCTGGAGCTCCATTCACAATCTCCAAACGCACATAGACATTTATAGCCTAAGAATGATGCTTTCTGTGCCTTCTAAGATTATCTAATCTGGGTTGCTGAACTAATGGTAGACTGTTATTAGGATCCCTCCCAGTAACTTACATACCTTCTACAGACTACATGCTCACTGCTATCACCTTTAGTTGTCCAGCACAGGAGCTGTCCAACTACAGTGTGAGGACCAAATACAGCCAATGCCTGTTTATGTATTACCCATAAGCTAAGAATGGTTTTAACATTTTAAAATAGAATAAAATTTTACTTTAAAAATGTAAAAACTATTCTTAGCTTGTGGTGCTGGATTTGACTCAGGGCCATAGTTTTCTGACCCTTAGTTTAGCTCAGAAATGTGTTGAATAATAGAGGTTTGGCCTGGGAAGGAGGAACATTGTGGTTGAAGAGGGAAATATTTAAAAGCAGGTGAGATCATGGAATTCCATCTCTCAAATTCTATAATGTTAGTAGTGGCCTTTTGTCCAAAGCCAGCTCTGGATAGTTGTAAGTATGATGAAACACTCAGATGTAGAGGTAAAAATTCAATAGTTGCTAGATGTTTAGTATAGGACAAGTAAAACCAAGCATCTGGATCATTAAGATACAGACTGATTTTTAAAAATGCATTTAGAGGAGAGAGACAGAGAGACACACAGAGAGAGACACAGAGAGAGAGAGAGAGAGACAGACAGACAGACACACACACACACACACACACACACGCACACACACGGGGCGAGAGAGAGAGAGAGAGAGAGAGAGAGAGAGAGAGAGAGAGAGAGAGAGAGAGAGAGAGAGAAAGAGAGAGAGAGGAAGAGGAGAGTCTGACCTGAGGATGACTCAAGAATACTTCGGTTCAAACCCTACCTCTAATAATCAAGTCTTTATCAAGTAGTTACTGTGCACTAGGCTCTGGGGATACAAAGACAAAAATGAAACTGTCCCTGCCCTCAAGGGACATACATTCTTTGGAATATTTACTTGCTCTGTGACCCTGGGAAAGCCATTCAGTCTCTATGTTCATTGATTTTTCATACCTTTTAAAATTTGAGTGAATTTATCGACTTAGGCTTGTGGAGTTAGCAGAAACCTTTGTGAGCCAGTCCAACCACAGCATTTTACAAATGGGGAAACTGAGGCCTAGGGAGTTTCAATGATTTGCCTAAAGATGGACAGTTATCTGGGTGCAGGGCTGGGGCCAAACCTGGGTCTCCTACATTAATTAGTATTTGATTTTCCTGTCTCTTTTTTTCCCCCAGTGACTAATTTGGAATGAGAAGGAGATTTAGAACTTCATTTTTTAAAAACTTTGGGGACTTCAAGTTCCCTCTTCAGCAACTGCTTATGGCCCATGAGTTGGGAGGTCTCTCTGCTTGATATCCAGTCATTAGAGAGTATGATGCTGTAGTTACTTCTAAATGGAGTCATTATTGATGCTAATTAAACTTGAAGATAATGAGAGAAGATTATTTTCCAGGGCTTGAGAAGAGGCCAAAATTGTTATTACAGGTTAATTATTCTTTTTAAAAGACACCATTTCCACCATGATTCCATTTTATCAGCATTTTCTTTTTGGTGCTGAAAGGAATGTCTTCGAAGGTAGACTGGAGAGATAATTACTAAACTCATGTAATCTTAATGACCAATCATTTTTCTCCTGTTAAAGGTTAATCAGATTTGTAAGCATTGGGTCCTCTGCTGTAACTGCATTGGGCCAGTTTCAGGGGACCCTCCTTTCTTCAACTTCCCTTAAGAGACTTAGCCAATCTCCTTTTTTTCAAATGGGGACTTTGGTGAAACCATCCCATTGAGGTCTTGTAGAAAACCAATCAATTTCAATTCACACCATCAGCTTTTTATATTAGTCTTAGGGAAATGAGTAGGAGCATCTCTATCACTTTTTTTTTCCATTAGGGTTATAGATTGGGAAGCACATGATTTGGAAGTAGGTCTTCTGACTTCCTTTCTTTTTTCACCTATGTCTCTTTTCTCTGTTTTATTCCCACTTTCTTCACTTTCTTTCTCTTCTTCCCTCTTTTCATTCTTTTCTCTCCTTTCATCCCTTCTCCTCTTACTTTCTTTACACTTATTTTTTCAATTAACAAACATTCATTTTCTCTTCTTCCCATCCCCTCCATTGGAAAAAAAAGAAAAAGAAAAACAAGACCCTTGTAACAAAGATATATAGTCAGAGTCAAACAAATTGCCACATTGGCTCCCTTTAATAAATGTTTACTTTGCAGCTTATCCATAACTTTTCTATCAGGAGGTGAGTAACATGGGTCATCACTGCTCCTTTTGAAAGATATATCACATTCTTTTCTTTTCCATTCTCTCTTTCCCTTCCTTCCTTTCCATTTCCTTCTTCATTCCCTCCCTCCATTTTTAATTTTTGTCCCCTTAGCTTTTTTTTCTCTCAATTTTTGCTTTCTCCTGTCCCATTTATATACATACATACATACATACATATATATATATATATGTATATATATATATATATATATATATATATATATATATATATATTATATATATATATATATATATAGTTTGTGTGTGTGTGTGTGCTTTCCTGACTTAGGGTAAGTTGGAAAGGCTAGTTCAGTCAGATCAGCTACTTTTCATAGCAATGGCTAGCTCTATTTAATTAACTAGCTTTTGTAGCTATGATTTGGTTGACTGAATTAGTGGGAGACAAAATACAAAAGATGAGAGATAAAGCCATTGGGGGCAGGTAGTATAACCTTTAAACTCCTTTCCAACATAGAATATGATTCCATTTGTACTGTGCCCTATGGGGCAATATTCCAATTCACAGGTTGAATTGAGGGCAACTACCTTGGAGATCAAGGTAATCTGTGGGTAATTGTAACTCACAAACCTCCACCAGCATAGTTATGTTTAATAACTAGAGACATACTTAGTTCAGAGTGAAGACATTTACTGAGATGGCATTGTAAGAATAATAGTAACAAAATATTCCCAGCAGAAATCTGGGGAACACTCTTTCATGGCTACATAGCTACACACAGAATCAGTGGGAAAAGTGAGAACACAACAGAGTACACTAGTGGATAAGCATATACTTAGGGAACCTACAGGACCAAGGGAACTCACACCTCTGGCCCTGTTGGACCTGATGTCCTCTCCCTTCTCAAGGTGTCCTCCTCTGAGGCAGTGTCTCTGCTGGCCAGGTTGCTCACCTTGGCTTTTTGGCCTTATTCCCCTTTGCAGCTCAACTCCCGAAGACCAAGACTGACTCTCTTTTTTTATAGGTCTCTTTTTTTCAAAGCTAGGCAATGGGGTTAAGTGACTTGCCCAGGGTCACATAGCTAGTAGTGCTATGAGTGTGAGGTCACATTTGAACTCAGGTCCTCCTGAATTCAGGGCTGGTACTCTATCCACTGCACCACCTAGCTGCCCCGACTGACTCTCTTTTTGACTCAGAGGTTATATTCTTCAAATATATCTCCTCCCTTGACTCTCTAGTCTACTTCCTGCTGAGGAATGTGTCTCTTACTACACAAGTGGCTCCACATCCAAATAGATGTGGGACTGGGGAGAAGGAGAGACAAATGCCTTCTTCCTTCCTCTTCCAGATGAAAGGAAAAAGGGAAATAGCAATATTTTCTCAAGAGTTGGGTTCTTCCCTAGCTGGCTTGCTTCTCAACTGTTAGGGCTCACATTCATCACAGTTATCTCCTGCCTGGACTGGATGATTCCTGCATAGGCTCCCAAAGTGGGCAATACTGTCCCATAGGCTGATCCAGGGGTGGGGTGGTAGTCTTGGGTGAAACTGGGGGGCATTGAATAAAAATAAGGGGGGTTGTGAAAGCATAAGAAAAGAAGAGAAGAGAAGAAAATTTTGAAAAACTGTTCATACATGTTTCATCTGTTATGTTACACAGTTCCAAGTCATGGTGATTACATTATTTTCTAAACAAACACACAACAAGCAAGTATAACTGATCAATGGTCAAGTCCACCAACAGGTCTTAACAAGCAAGTGTTGGCAGGCTAACATGTTGTGCATTGTTGGGAAGTCCAGCATGCATCAGCAGGAATATATGTGTGTAATGACTGTTTACAACATGATACTGTATGGTTACATGATGCAATATTGCATCGTCAAAATTTCAATGCAGAAAAAAACCCACAAATTTACAATAATTATTAAATTTAACATGTGTCATTTAAAAAATATTTGAATTTTTTTTGAAATGCTATAAATTTCAAAAAAAACATTAAAGGGTTAAAGAAAGTAGATTTCTGAGGAGGGGGGGCACTGAATAACTTTTTTATTAATTTTTTTTGGGCGAGGCAATTGGGGCTAAGTGACTTGCCTAGGGTCACACAGCTAGTGTCAAGCATCTGAGGGCTGAATGATTTTTTTTAAGGGGGCAGTAAGCCAAAGAAGTTTGGGAACCTCTGCCTTAGAAGGTATTTCATTTTTTAAAGGGCTACGGAAGATCCTGGGTCAGTCAATGGGTAGCTGTCCTCTAATTCTATCAGTTTTGATCAGATAATTTCCTTGTACTTCATAAAAGGGTGATCATATTGATAGGTCTTCATGTTTTTGTGTAGTTTTTAATTTGTTTTAAGACTTAATGCTTAGGGGCAGCTAGGTGGTGCAGTGGATAGAGCACTGGGGGTGCTGAAATCAGGAGGACCTAAGTTCAAATCTGGCCTCAGACCAAACACTTGACACTTACTAGCTGTGTGACCCTGGGCAAGTCACTTAGCCCCAATTGCCTAAAAACTAAACAAAACAAAATAAAAAGACTTAATGCTTAATTGTCTCTCATATTTGTCTCATATATTCAGTGATTTCACCAAATGGACTGAGAGGAAATCAATTGATCAGTCAAATCCTGATCAATCCTCCCCCCATTCTCCCAACCCGTAAACTTATGCATGATTCTTCTAGGAATTTTATTAAAAACAAATCCAAAACCACACTACCAGCATTTAAACAGACAACTTAAAAGGATTTTTAAAGGTGAGATAAAATGTTTGAACCACGATGACAAATAAAAGAAATATTCTTGTGGGTAGAAAATGTAGGGCTCATTATTCTGATAGAGGGTGAAAAGATAATTAAATTAAATAGGTATAGATGAATTATATATGACAGGTTTAATGGGTTATTAGTGGGAATTAGGATGTTTTGGGGACATCCTTGATATCATGGATTTTCCTTGCTGCTAAGCCACTCTCCCTAGCGATAGGGAGTTTTGAAGCATCTATTAATCAATCATAGATTTAGAGTCAGAAATTAACTTAGAGGTCTTCTAGTTTATCCCTTACCACCCCTAATCCCCACCCCTTTACATTTTATACATGAAGGACTGAGGTCCAAAGAAGAGAACAGAATTGCTTGAGGTCACACAAGCAGGCTAAGATTTGAAACTCCTCTGACAAGGAATCTCGTGCTGTTTGCACTCCACATATTGCCTGAGTTTGTAGGATATATGTCAACACTCCGATTTGACAAAGATTTTTGTTTTGTTGTTGTTAGTTTGTTTGTTGATCAGAGGTTTAAAAAAATAACATCTGTA
Source organism: Phascolarctos cinereus (assembly GCF_003287225.1). Taxonomy (NCBI): domain Eukaryota; kingdom Metazoa; phylum Chordata; class Mammalia; order Diprotodontia; family Phascolarctidae; genus Phascolarctos; species Phascolarctos cinereus. The sequence continues at coordinate 217,181,950 of NW_027555625.1, forward strand.
TAGTGCTTTAAAGTTTCAAAATGCTTTATGTACATATAATTTCATATTTAATTCTAAAGAGATGGGGTAGATAATTATTCCCAGTTTACAGATGAGGAAATTGGCACCAAAAGAGATGATACTTGTCCAGTCACATAGCTTATTTGTGGTGGAACTCTGACTAGAGCCCAAGTCTTCATGCCCCCAGCACAGTGGTCTTTTAACTAAAGATAACTCCATTGTTATTGGAGTTTGAGAACCATAAAAGACTAAACAAATGTAAGACTGAAGGGTTTAAACCCACAGAGAGAGAAAGAGAGAGAGAGAGAGAGAGAGAGAGAGAGAGAGAGAGAGAGAGAGAGAGAGAGAGAGAGAGAGAGATCAGTGCTATCAAAGTCCTTCATAGTGGATTTGGTTATTCTTTCTGTCTTTCAGCACATTCAATAAATACTTAGTAAACATCTACTTAAATGTAAGTAGCATGCTATGGCAGATAGAAGGCTGACCTTAGAGTTGGCAAGTCCCAGGTTCAAATCCTGCCTATCCTACATACTAGCTGTGTAAGCTAGTCACTTCCCTTTCAGTGCTGCTCTCTTGTATTCTCTCCCTCCCCTTCAACAATCATTTATTAAGTGCTTACTGTATGCTAGGCACTCTGCTAGGTATTGAAGATACTCAGTATTCTAATGACTCCAATTTGTTTTTAATTGGATTTTCTTTCTTTTTTTCCATTTGTAGTCTTTTTTTGCACTTAATAGTACTTTTTCTCCTCCAATAACATGTGAAGGTAATTTTCAACATTCATTTTTGTAAAATTTTGAGTTCCAAATTTTTCTCCCTCCTTCCCTTCCCTCCTCCTCCCAAGAGAGCAAGCAGTCTGATATAGGTTATACATGTACAGTCATGTTAAAAATATTTCTACATTAATCATGTTGTGAAAGAAGAATCAGAACAAAAGAGAAAAACCATGAGAAAATAAAAGCAAAAAACAAACAACAAGAAAAACCAAGAGAAAATAGTATGCTTTGATGTGCATTCAGATGCCATAGTTCTTTCTCTGGGTGTGGATAACATTTTCTATCATGAGTCTCTTGGAATTGTCTTCAATCATTGTATTGCTGAGAAAAGCTAAGTCTGTCATAGTTGATCATCACACAATTTTGCTGTTACTGTGTACAATGTTCTCCTGGTTCTGCTTACTTCACTCAGCATCAGTTCATGTAAATGTTCCCAGGTTTTTCTGAAATCTGCCTGCTCATCTTTTCTTATAGCACAACAGTATTCCATTACATTCATATACCACAACTTGTTTAGCCATTCTCTAATTGATGGGTATCCTGTCAATTTCTAATTCTTTACTATCACAAAAAGAGCTGCTATAAATATTTTTGTACACGTGGATCTTTTCCCCTTTTTTATGATCTCTTTGGGATACAGACCTAGTAGAGGTATTGCTGGGTAAAGAAGTATGCATAATTTTATGGCCCTTTGGGCATAGTTCGGAAGTGTTCTCCAGAACGGTTAGGTCAGTTCACAGTGTCACCAACAATGCATTAGTGTCTCAAATTTCCCACATCTTCTCCAACATTTATCATTTTTCCTTTTCTGTCATATTAGCCAATCTGATAGGTGTCAGGTGGTACCTCAGAGCTATTTTAATTTGCATTTCTATAATCATAGTGATTTAGAACATTATTTTTTCATATGGCTATAGATAGCTTTAATTTCTTCATCTGAAAACTACCCTGTTCATATCCTTTGACCATAATCAATTGGGGAATAACTTGTATTCTTATAAATTTGACTCAGTTCTCTATACATTTGAGAAATGAAGTTTTTTTTATCAAAAATGCTGGCTGTAAAAATTGTTTCCCAGCTTTCTTCTTTCCTTCTAATCTTGGTTGTATTTGTTTTGTTTGTGCAAAAACTTTTTAATTTTATATAATCAAAATTATCCATTTTGTGTTTCATAATTTTCTCTATCTCTTGTTTGGTCATAAATTCTTCCATTTTCTATAGATCTGACAGGTGAAATATTCCTTACTGTCCTGATTTGCTTATGGTATCACCCTTTACCCATTTTGACCTTATCTTGGTATATGGTATAAGATGTTGGTCTATTTCTGCCACACTATTTTCCAGTTTTCCCAGCAGTTTTTGTCAAATAGTGAGTTCTTGTCCCAGAAGCTGGAGTCTTTGAGTTTATCAAACAGTAGGTTACTATAGTCATTGACTACTGTGTCTTGTGCATCTAACCTAGTCCACTCATCTACTATTCTGTTTCTTAGCTAGTACCAAGTAGTTTTGATGATTGTTGCTTTATAATACAGTTTTAGATCTGGTAGGACTCCTTCACCTATTTTTCAAAATAGTTCATATAGTATTGGAATTAATTGTTCTTTAAATGTTTGATAGAATTCACTTGTAAATCCATTTGGCCCTGGATATTTTTTCTTAGGGAGTTCATTGATGGTTTGTTCAATTCTTTTTCTGAAATGGGTTATTTAAGTACTTTATTTTCTCTTCTGTTGAGCATTTATTCTTTTGTAAATATTCATCCATTTCATTTAGATTGTCAGACTTATTAGCATACAATTGAGCAAAATAGTTCCCAATTAGTTCTTTAATTTCCTCTTCATTGGCAGTGAATTCACCCTTATCTTTTTTTTTCCTTTTTGGTGAGGAAGTCTGGTTAAGTGACTTGCCCAGAGTCACACAGCTAGTAAGTGTTATGTGTCTGAGGCCAGATTTGAACTCGGGTCCTCCTGACTCGAAGGCCTGAGTTCTATCCACTGTGTCCCTTAGCTGCCACACCCTTATCATTTTTGATACTGGTAATTTGGTTTTCTTCTTTCTTTTTTTTTTAATCAAATTAACCAAAGGTTTATCTATTTTGGTTTTTTTCATAAACCAGTTCTTAGTTTTATTTGTTAGTTCAATGGTTTTCTTACTTTCAATTTTATTAATCTCTCCTTTGATTTTCAGAATTTCTAATTTGGTATTTAATTGGGGATTTTTAATCTGTTCTTTTTCTCTCTTTTTTAGTTGCATGCTCAATTCCTGATCTCCTCTTTATTTTATTCATATAGGCATTTAGAGATATAAAAATTTCCCTAAGAACTATTTTGGCTGTATCCCATAATTTTTGGTATGTTGTCTCATTATTGTCATTCTCTTTGATGAAATTAGTGATTGTTTCTATGATTTGTTGTTTGACTCACTCATTCTTTAGGATTAGATTATTTAGTTTCCAATTAATTTTTAGCCTATCTTTCCATGGCCCTTTATTACACATAATTTTTATTGCATCATGCTCTGAAAAGGATGCATTTAATATTTCTGCCTTTCTGCACTTGATTGTGAAGTTTTAATTTTTTAATTTTATTTTAAAATTATTTTATTTATTTATTTAGGCTAGGCAATGGGGCTAAGTGACTTGCCCAAGGTCACATAGCTAGTAAGTGTTATGTGTCTGAGGCTGTATTTAAACTCAGGTCTACCTGACTCAAGGCCTGTGCTCTATCTGCTGTGCCACCTAGCTGCCCCAATTGTGAAGTTTTTATGCCCTAATAGATGGTCAGTTTTTGTGTAGGTGCCATGTACTGCTGAGAAAAAGGTATATTTCTTTCTATCCCCATTCAATTTTCTCCAGAGGTCTATCGTATCAACTTTTCTAAAATTCTATTTACCTCCTTAACTTTTTTCTTCTTTATTTTGTGGTTAGATTTATATAGTTCTGTGAGGGGGGAGGTTGAGGTCCCCTACTGGTATCATTTTGCTGTCTATTTCTTCCTGTAACTCACTTAGCTTCTTCTCTAAAAATTTGGATGTTATACCACTTGGTGCATATAT